>NC_136057.1:148641878-149320628 GCF_964261635.1 Lissotriton helveticus
TCCCTTGCTCACTTTGCCACTGGATTCAAGCAAGCCGGGTGGAAGACGGCTGAAATGTCAGAAACCGGTCCTCGGTAGCTTGTTTCCGGTCCAGGGAAGGCATGGCTTGGCAGTTCGGGCTGGACTGTTCCCATGAGGCACAGGGTCAGACTGATTTGCATATGGCCATGTCTGAACTGGGGTGGCAGAGTGGGCTAAAGAACGGTGATGGATTAAACCCAAATCTGTTGACTGGGTGTGAGTGTTTGATTGGTTCAGATGCTCCGTCCATCACCACCCCCTTTTTGTACTGCTTTGTTCGCCATAAGTTGGCAGGGTATGCTCAGACATGAGTCCCTTGCTCCCTTTGCCACTGGATTCAAACAAGCCGGGCTGAAGACGGCTGAAATGCCAGAAACCGGTCCTCGGTAGCTTGTTTCCGGTCCAGGGAAGGCATGGCTTTGCAGTTCAGGCTGGACTGTTCCCATGAGGCACAGGGTCAGACTGATTTGCATATGGCCATGTCTGAACTGGGGTGGCAGAGTGGGCTAAAGAACGGTGATGGATTAAACCCAGATCTGTTGACTGGGTGTGAGTGTTTGATTGGTTCAGATGCTCCGTCCATCACCACCCCCTTTTGTACCGCTTTGTTCGCCATAAGTTGGCAGGGTATCCTCAGACGTGAGTCTCTTGCTCACTTTGCCACTGGTTTTAAGCAAGCCGGGCTGAAGATGGCTGAAATGCCAGAAACCGGTCCTCGGTAGCTTGTTTCCGGTCCAGGGAAGGCATGGCTTGGCAGTTCAGGCTGAACTGTTCCCATGAGGCACATGGTCGGACTGATTTGCATATGGCCATGTCTGAACTGTGGTGGCAGAGTGGGCTAAAGAACGGTGATTGATTAAACCCAGATCTGTTGACTGGGTGTTAGTGTTTGATTGGTTCAGATGCTCCGTCCATCACCACCCCTTTTGTACCGCTTTGTTCGCTATAAGTTGGCAGGGTATGCTCAGACGTGAGTCCCTTGCTCACTTTGCCACTGGATTCAAGCAAGCCGGGCTGAAGACGGCTGAAATGCCAGAAACCGGTCCTTGGTAGCTTGTTTCCGGTCCAGGGAAGGCATGGCTTGGCAGTTCGGGCTGGACTGTTCCCATGAGGCACAGGGTCAGACTGATTTGCATATGGCCATGTCTGAACTGGGGTGGCAGAGTGGGCTAAAGAACGGTGATGGATTAAACCCAGATCTGTTGACTGGGTGTGAGTGTTTGATTGGTTCAGATGCTCCGTCTATCACCACCCCCTTTTGTACCGCTTTGTTCGCCATAAGTTGGCAGGGTATGCTCAGACGTGAGTCCCTTGCTCACTTTGCCACTGGATTCAAGCAAGCCGGGCTGAAGACGGCTGAAATGCCAGAAACCGGTCCTCGGTAGCTTGTTTCCGGTCCAGGGAAGGCATGGCTTGGCAGTTCGGGCTGGACTGTTCCTATGAGGCACAAGGTCGGACTGATTTGCATATGGCCATGTCTGAACTGGGGTGGCAGAGTGGGCTAAAGAACGGTGATGGATTAAACCCAGATCTGTTGACTGGGTGTGAGTGTTTGATTGGTTCAGATGCTCAAGCCATCACCACCCCCTTTTGTACCGCTTTGTTTGCCATAAGTTGGTAGGGTATGCTCAGACGTGAGTCCCTTGCTCACTTTGCCACTGGTTTTGAGCAAGCCGGGCTGAAGACGACTGAGATGCCAGAAACCGGTCCTCGGTATCTTGTTTCCGGTCCAGGGAAGGCATGGCTTGGCAGTTCGGGCTGGACTGTTGCCATGAGGCACAGGGTCTGGCTGATTTGCATATGGCCATGTCTGAACTGGGATGGCAGAGTGGGCTAAAGAACGGTGATGGATTAAACCCAGATCTGTTGACTGGGTGTTAGTGTTTGATTGGTTCAGATTCTCCGTCCATCACCACCCCTTTTGTACCGCTTTGTTCGGCATAAGTTGGCAGGGTATGCTCAGACGTGAGTCCCTTCCTCACTTTGCCACTGGATTCAAGCAAGCCGGGCTAAAGACGGCTGAAATGCCAGAAACCGGTCCTCGGTAGCTTGTTTCCGGTCCAGGGAAGGCATGGCTCGGCAGTTCAGGCTGGACAGTTCCCATGAGGCACAGGGTCAGACTGATTTGCATATGGCCATGTCTGAAATGGGGTGGCAGAGTGGGCTAAAGAACGGTGATGGATTAAACCCAGATCTGTTGACTGGGTGTGAGTGTTTGATTGGTTCAGATGCTCTGTCCATCACCACGCCCTTTTGTACGGCTTTGTTTGCCATAAGTTGGCAGGGTATGCTCAGACGTGAGTCCCTTGCTCACTTTGCCACTGGATTCAAGCAAGCCGGGCGGAAGACGGCTGAAATGCCAGAAACCGGTCCTCGGTAGCTTGTTTCCGGTCCAGGGAAGGCATGGCTTGGCAGTTCGGGCTGGACTGTTCCCATGAGGCACAAGGTCGGACTGATTTGCATATGGCCATGTCTGAACTGGGGTGGCAGAGTGGGCTAAAGAACGGTGATGGATTAAACCCAGATCTGTTGACTGGGTGTGAGTGTTTGATTGGTTCAGATGCTCAAGCCATCACCACCCACTTTTGTACCGCTTTGTTCGCCATAAGTTGGTAGGGTATGCTCAGACGTGAGTCCCTTGCTCACTTTGCCACTGGTTTTGAGCAAGCCGGGCTGAAGACGGCTGAGATGCCAGAAACCGGTCCTCGGTAGCTTGTTTCCGGTCCAGGGAAGGCATGGCTTGGCAGTTCGGGCTGGACTGTTGCCATGAGGCACAGGATCTGGCTGATTTGCATATGGCCATGTCTGAACTTGGGTGGCAGAGTGGGCTAAAGAACGGTGATGGATTAAACCCAGATCTGTTGACTGGGTGTTAGTGTTTGATTGGTTCAGATGCTCCGTCCATCACCACCCCTTTTGTACCGCTTTGTTTGGCATAAGTTGGCAGGGTATGCTCAGACGTGAGTCCCTTGCTCACTTTGCCACTGGATTCAAACAAGCCGGGCTAAAGACGGCTGAAATGCCAGAAACTGGTCCTCGTAGCTTGTTTCCGGTCCAGGGAAGGCATGGCTTGGCAGTTCAGGCTGGACAGTTCCCATGAGGCACAGGGTCAGAATGATTTGCATATGGCCATGTCTGAAATGGGGTGGCAGAGTGGGCTAAAGAACGGTGATGGATTAAACCCAGATCTGTTGACTGGGTGTGAGTGTTTGATTGGTTCAGATGCTCCGTCCATCACCACCCCCTTTTATACCGCTTTGTTCGCCATAAGTTGGCAGGGTATGCTCAGACGTGAGTCCCTTGCTCACTTTGCCACTGGATTCAAGCAAGCCGGGCGGAAGACGGCTGAAATGCCAGAAACCGGTCCTCGGTAGCTTGTTTCCGGTCCAGGGAAGGCATGGCTTGGCAGTTCGGGCTGGACTGTTCCCATGAGGCGCAAGGTCGGACTGATTTGCATATGGCCATGTCTGAACTGGGGTGGCAGAGTGGGCTAAAGAACGGTGATGGATTAAACCCAGATCTGTTGACTGGGTGTGAGTGTTTGATTGGTTCAGATGCTCAAGCCATCACCACCCACTTTTGTACCGCTTTGTTCGCCATAAGTTGGTAGGGTATGCTCAGACGTGAGTCCCTTGCTCACTTTGCCACTGGTTTTGAGCAAGCCGGGCTGAAGACGGCTGAGATGCCAGAAACCGGTCCTCGGTAGCTTGTTTCCGGTCCAGGGAAGGCATGGCTTGGCAGTTCGGGCTGGACTGTTGCCATGAGGCACAGGATCTGGCTGATTTGCATATGGCCATGTCTGAACTTGGGTGGCAGAGTGGGCTAAAGAACGGTGATGGATTAAACCCAGATCTGTTGACTGGGTGTTAGTGTTTGATTGGTTCAGATGCTCCGTCCATCACCACCCCTTTTGTACCGCTTTGTTTGGCATAAGTTGGCAGGGTATGCTCAGACGTGAGTCCCTTGCTCACTTTGCCACTGGATTCAAGCAAGCCGGGCTAAAGACGGCTGAAATGCCAGAAACCGGTCCTCGTAGCTTGTTTCCGGTCCAGGGAAGGCATGGCTTGGCAGTTCAGGCTGGACAGTTCCCATGAGGCACAGGGTCAGAATGATTTGCATATGGCCATGTCTGAAATGGGGTGGCAGAGTGGGCTAAAGAACGGTGATGGATTAAACCCAGATCTGTTGACTGGGTGTGAGTGTTTGATTGGTTCAGATGCTCCGTCCATCACCACCCCCTTTTATACCGCTTTGTTCGCCATAAGTTGGCAGGGTATGCTCAGACGTGAGTCCCTTGCTCACTTTGCCACTGGATTCAAGCAAGCCGGGCGGAAGACGGCTGAAATGCCAGAAACCGGTCCTCGGTAGCTTGTTTCCGGTCCAGGGAAGGCATGGCTTGGCAGTTCGGGCTGGACTGTTCCCATGAGGCACAAGGTCGGACTGATTTGCATATGGCCATGTCTGAACTGGGGTGGAAGAGTGGGCTAATGAACGGTGATGGATTAAACCCAGATCTGTTGACTGGGTGTGAGTGTTTGATTGGTTCAGATGCTCAAGCCATCACCACCCCCTTTTGTACCGCTTTGTTCGCCATAAGTTGGTAGTGTATGCTCAGACGTGAGTCCCTTGCTCACTTTGCCACTGGTTTTGAGCAAGCCGGGCTGAAGACGACTGAGATGCCAGAAACCGGTCCTCGGTAGCTTGTTTCCGGTCCAGGGAAGGCATGGCTTGGCAGTTCGGGCTGGACTGTTGCCATGAGGCACAGGGTCTGGCTGATTTGCATATGGCCATGTCTGAACTGGGGTGGCAGAGTGGGCTAAAGAACGGTGATGGATTAAACCCAGATCTGTTGACTGGGTGTTAGTGTTTGATTGGTTCAGATGCTCCGTCCATCACCACCCCTTTTGTACCGCTTTGTTCGGCATAAGTTGGCAGGGTATGCTCAGACGTGAGTCCCTTGCTCACTTTGCCACTGGATTCAAGCAAGCCGGGCTAAAGACGGCTGAAATGCCAGAAACCGGTCCTCGGTAGCTTGTTTCCGGTCCAGGGAAGGCATGGCTTGGCAGTTCAGGCTGGACAGTTCCCATGAGGCACAGGGTCAGACTGATTTGCATATGGCCATGTCTGAACTGGGGTAGCAGAGTGGGCTAAAGAACGGTGATGGATTAAACCCAGATCTGTTGACTTGGTGTGAGTGTTTGATTGGTTCAGATGCTCCGTCCATCACCACCCCCTTTTGTACCGCTTTGTTCGCCATAAGTTGGAAGGGTATGCTCAGACGTGAGTCCCTTGCTCACTTTGCCACTGGATTCAAGCAAGCCAGGCTGAAGACGGCTAAAAAGCCAGAAACCGGTCCTCTGTAGCTTGTTTCCGGTCCAGAGAAGGCATGGCTTGGCAGTTCGGGCTAGACTGTTTCCATGAGGCACAGGGTCAGGCTGATTTGCATATGGCCATGTCTTAACTGGGGTGGCAGAGTGGGCTAAAGAACGGTGATGGATTAAACCCAGATCTGTTGACTGGGTGTGAGTGTTTGATTGGTTCAGATGCTCCGTCCATCACCACCCCCTTTTATACCGCTTTGTTCGCCATAAGTTGGCAGGGTATGCTCAGACGTGAGTCCTTTGCTCACTTTGCCACTGGATTCAAGCAAGCCGGGCTGAAAACGGCTGAAATGCCAGAAACTGGTCCTCGGTAGCTTGTTTCCGGTCCAGGGAAGGCATGGCTTGGCAGTTCGGGCTGGACTGTTCCCATGAGGCACAGGGTCAGACTGATTTGCATATGGCCATGTCTGAACTGGGGTGGCAGAGTGGGCTAAAGAACGGTGATGGATTAAACCCAGATCTGTTGACTGGGTGTGAGTGTTTGATTGGTTCAGATGCTCCGTCTATCACCACCCCCTTTTGTACCGCTTTGTTCGCCATAAGTTGGCAGGGTATGCTCAGACGTGAGTCCCTTGCTCACTTTGCCACTGGTTTTGAGCAAGCCGGGCTGAAGACGACTGAGATGCCAGAAACCGGTCCTCTGTATCTTGTTTCCGGTCCAGGGAAGGCATGGCTTGGCAGTTCGGGCTGGACTGTTGCCATGAGGCACAGGGTCTGGCTGATTTGCATATGGCCATGTCTGAACTGGGGTGGCAGAGTGGGCTAAAGAACGGTGATGGATTAAACCCAGATCTGTTGACTGGGTGTTAGTGTTTGATTGGTTCAGATTCTCCGTCCATCACCACCCCTTTTGTACCGCTTTGTTCGGCATAAGTTGGCAGGGTATGCTCAGACGTGAGTCCCTTGCTCACTTTGCCACTGGATTCAAGCAAGCCGGGCTAAAGACGGCTGAAATGCCAGAAACCGGTCCTCGGTAGCTTGTTTCCGGTCCAGGGAAGGCATGGCTCGGCAGTTCAGGCTGGACAGTTCCCATGAGGCACAGGGTCAGACTGATTTGCATATGGCCATGTCTGAAATGGGGTGGCAGAGTGGGCTAAAGAACGGTGATGGATTAAACCCAGATCTGTTGACTGGGTGTGAGTGTTTGATTGGTTCAGATGCTCTGTCCATCACCACCCCCTTTTATACCGCTTTGTTCGCCATAAGTTGGCAGGGTATGCTCAGACGTGAGTCCTTTGCTCACTTTGCCACTGGATTCAAGAAAGCCGGGCTGAAGACGGCTGAAATGCCAGAAACCGGTCCTCGGTAGCTTGTTTCCGGTCCAGGGAAGGCATGGCTCGGCAGTTCGGGCTGGACTGTTTCCATGAGGCACAGGGGCAGACTGATTTGCATATGGCCATGTCTGAACTGGGGTGGCAGAGTGGGCTAAAGAACGGTGATGGATTAAACCCAGATCTGTTGACTGGGTGTGAGTGTTTGATTGGTTCAGATGCTCTGTCCATCACCACGCCCTTTTGTACGGCTTTGTTTGCCATAAGTTGGCAGGGTATGCTCAGACGTGAGTCCCTTGCTCACTTTGCCACTGGATTCAAGCAAGCCGGGCGGAAGACGGCTGAAATGCCAGAAACCGGTCCTCGGTAGCTTGTTTCCGGTCCAGGGAAGGCATGGCTTGGCAGTTCGGGCTGGACTGTTCCCATGAGGCACAAGGTCAGACTGATTTGCATATGGCCATGTCTGAACTGGGGTGGCAGAGTTGGCTAAAGAACGGTGATGGATTAAACCCAGATCTGTTGACTGGGTGTGAGTGTTTGATTGGTTGAGATGCTCAAGCCATCACCACCCACTTTTGTACCGCTTTGTTCGCCATAAGTTGGTAGGGTATGCTCAGACGTGAGTCCCTTGCTCACTTTGCCACTGGTTTTGAGCAAGCCGGGCTGAAGACGGCTGAGATGCCAGAAACCGGTCCTCGGTAGCTTTTTTCCGGTCCAGGGAAGGCATGGCTTGGCAGTTCGGGCTGGACTGTTGCCATGAGGCACAGGATCTGGCTGATTTGCATATGGCCATGTCTGAACTTGGGTGGCAGAGTGGGCTAAAGAACGGTGATGGATTAAACCCAGATCTGTTGACTGGGTGTTAGTGTTTGATTGGTTCAGATGCTCCGTCCATCACCACCCCTTTTGTACCGCTTTGTTTGGCATAAGTTGGCAGGGTATGCTCAGACGTGAGTCCCTTGCTCACTTTGCCACTGGATTCAAGCAAGCCGGGCTAAAGACGGCTGAAATGCCAGAAACCGGTCCTCGTAGCTTGTTTCCGGTCCAGGGAAGGCATGGCTTGGCAGTTCAGGCTGGACAGTTCCCATGAGGCACAGGGTCAGACTGATTTGCATATGGCCATGTCTGAAATGGGGTGGCAGAGTGGGCTAAAGAACGGTGATGGATTAAACCCAGATCTGTTGACTGGGTGTGAGTGTTTGATTGGTTCAGATGCTCCGTCCATCACCACCCCCTTTTATACCGCTTTGTTCGCCATAAGTTGGCAGGGTATGCTCAGACGTGAGTCCCTTGCTCACTTTGCCACTGGAATCAAGCATGCCGGGCGGAAGACGGCTGAAATGCCAGAAACCGGTCCTCGGTAGCTTGTTTCCGGTCCAGGGAAGGCATGGCTTGGCAGTTCGGGCTGGACTGTTCCTATGAGGCACAAGGTCGGACTGATTTGCATATGGCCATGTCTGAACTGGGGTGGCAGAGTGGGCTAAAGAACGGTGATGGATTAAACCCAGATCTGTTGACTGGGTGTGAGTGTTTGATTGGTTCAGATTCTCCGTCCATCACCACCCCTTTTGTACCGCTTTGTTCGGCATAAGTTGGCAGGGTATGCTCAGACGTGAGTCCCTTGCTCACTTTGCCACTGGATTCAAGCAAGCCGGGCTAAAGACGGCTGAAATGCCAGAAACCGGTCCTCGGTAGCTTGTTTCCGGTCCAGGGAAGGCATGGCTTGCCAGTTCAGGCTGGACAGTTCCCATGAGGCACAGGGTCAGACTGATTTGCATATGGCCATGTCTGAAATGGGGTGGCAGAGTGGGCTAAAGAACGGTGATGGATTAAACCCAGATCTGTTGACTGGGTGTGAGTGTTTGATTGGTTCAGATGCTCCGTCCATCACCACCCCCTTTTATACCGCTTTGTTCGCCATAAGTTGGCAGGGTATGCTCAGACGTGAGTCCCTTGCTCACTTTGCCACTGGATTCAAGCAAGCCGGGCTGAAGACGGCTGAAATGCCAGAAACCGGTCCTCGGTAGCTTGTTTCCGGTCCAGGGAAGGCATGGCTTGCCAGTTCAGGCTGGACAGTTCCCATGAGGCACAGGGTCAGACTGATTTGCATATGGCCATGTCTGAAATGGGGTGGCAGAGTGGGCTAAAGAACGGTGATGGATTAAACCCAGATCTGTTGACTGGGTGTGAGTGTTTGATTGGTTCAGATGCTCCGCCCATCACCACCCCCTTTTATACCGCTTTGTTCGCCATAAGTTGGCAGGGTATGCTCAGACGTGAGTCCCTTGCTCACTTTGCCACTGGATTCAAGCAAGCCGGGCTGAAGACGGCTGAAATGCCAGAAACCGGTCCTCGGTAGCTTGTTTCCGGTCCAGGGAAGGCATGGCTTGGCAGTTCGGGCTGGACTGTTCCCATGAGGCACAAGGTCGGACTGATTTGCATATGGCCATGTCTGAACTGGGGTGGCAGAGTGGGCTAAAGAACGGTGATGGATTAAACCCAGATCTGTTGACTGGGTGTGAGTGTTTGATTGGTTCAGATGCTCAAGCCATCACCACCCCCTTTTGTACCGCTTTGTTCGCCATAAGTTGGTAGGGTATGCTCAGACGTGAGTCCCTTGCTCACTTTGCCACTGGTTTTGAGCAAGCCGGGCTGAAGACGGCTGAGATGCCAGAAACCGGTCCTCGGTAGCTCGTTTCCGGTCCAGGGAAGGCATGGCTTGGCAGTTCGGGCTGGACTGTTGCCATGAGGCACAGGATCTGGCTGATTTGCATATGGCCATGTCTGAACTGGGGTGGCAGAGTGGGCTAAAGAACGGTGATGGATTAAACCCAGATCTGTTGACTGGGTGTTAATGTTTGATTGGTTCAGATGCTCCGCCCATCACCACCCCTTTTGTACCGCTTTGTTTGGCATAAGTTGGCAGGGTATGCTCAGACGTGAGTCCCTTGCTCACTTTGCCACTGGATTCAAGCAAGCCGGGCTAAAGACGGCTGAAATGCCAGAAACCGGTCCTCGTAGCTTGTTTCCGGTCCAGGGAAGGCATGGCTTGGCAGTTCGGGCTGGACTGTTGCCATGAGGCACAGGATCTGGCTGATTTGCATATGGCCATGTCTGAAATGGGGTGGCAGAGTGGGCTAAAGAACGGTGATGGATTAAACTCAGATCTGTTGACTGGGTGTGAGTGTTTGATTGGTTCAGATGCTCCGTCCATCACCACCCCCTTTTATACCGCTTTGTTCGCCATAAGTTGGAAGGGTATGCTCAGACGTGAGTCCCTTGCTCACTTTGCCACTGGATTCAAGCAAGCCAATCTGAAGACGGCTAAAAAGCCAGAAACCGGTCCTCTGTAGCTTGTTTCCGGTCCAGGGAAGGCATGGCTTGGCAGTTCGGGCTGGACTGTTTCCATGAGGCACAGGGTCAGGCTGATTTGCATATGGCCATGTCTTAACTGGGGTGGCAGAGTGGGCTAAAGAACGGTGATGGATTAAACCCAGATCTGTTGACTGGGTGTGAGTGTTTGATTGGTTCAGATGCTCCGTCCATCACCACCCCCTTTTATACCGCTTTGTTCGCCATAAGTTGGCAGGGTATGCTCAGACGTGAGTCCCTTGCTCACTTTGCCACTGGATTCAAGCAAGCCGGGCTGAAGACGGCTGAAATGCTAGAAACCGGTCCTCAGTAGCTTGTTTCCGGTCCAGGGAAGGCATGGCTTGGCAGTTCGGGCTGGACTGTTCCCATGAGGCACAGGGTCAGACTGATTTGCATATGGCCATGTCTGAACTGGGGTGGCAGAGTGGGCTAAAGAACGGTGATGGATTAAACCCAGATCTGTTGACTTGGTGTGAGTGTTTGATTGGTGCAGATGCTCCGTTCATCACCACCCCCTTTTGTACCGCTTTGTTCGCCATAAGTTGGCAGGGTATGCTCAGACGTGAGTCACTTGCTCACTTTGCCACTGGATTCAAGCAAGACGGCTGAAATGCCAGAAACCGGTCCTCGGTAACTTGTTTCTGGTCCAGGGAAGGCATGGCTTGGCAGTTCGGGCTGGACTGTTCCCATGAGGCACAGGGTCAGACTGATTTGCATATGGCCATGTCTGAACTGGGGTGGCAGAGTGGGCTAAAGAACGGTGATGTATTAAACCCAGATCTATTGACTGGGTGTGAGTGTTTGATTGGTTCAGATGCTCCGTCCATCACCACCTCCTTTTGTACTGCTTTGTTCACCATAAGTTGGCAGGGTATGCTCAGATGTGAGTCCCTTGCTCACTTTGCCACTGGATTCAAGCAAGCCGGACTGAAGACGGCTGAAATGCCAGAAAGCGGTCCTCCGTAGCTTGTTTGGGTCCAGGGAAGGCATGGCTTGGCAGTTCGGGATGGACTGTTCCCATGAGGCACAGGGTCAGACTGATTTGCATATGGCCATGTCTGAACTGGGGTGGCAGAGTGGGCTAAAGAACGGTGATGGATTAAACCCAGATCTGTTGACTGGGTGTGAGTGTTTGATTGGTTCTGATGCCCAGTCCATCACCACCCCCTTTTGTACCGCTTTGTTCGCCATAAGTTGGAATGGTATGCTCATACGTGAGTCCCTTGCTCACTTTGCCACTGGATTCAAGCAAGCCGGGCTGAAGACGGCTAAAAAGACAGAAACCGGTCCTCTGTAGCTTGTTTCCGGTTCAGGGAAGGCATGGCTTGGCAGTTCGGGCTAGACTGTTTCCATGAGGCACAGGGTCAGGCTGATTTGCATATGGCCATGTCTTACCTGGGGTGGCAGAGTGGGCTAAAGAACGGTGATGGATTAAACCCAGATCTGTTTACTGGGTGTTAGTGTTTGATTGGTTCAGATGCTCCGTCCATCACCACCCCTTTTATACCGCTTTGTTCACCATAAGTTGGCAGGGTATGCTCAGACGTGAGTCCCTTGCTCACTTTGCCACTGGATTCAAGCAAGCCGGGCTGAAGACGGCTGAAATGCCAGAAACCGGTCCTCAGTAGCATGTTTCCGGCCCAGGGAAGTCATGGCTTGGCAGTTCGGGCTGGACTGTTCCCATGAGGTAAAGGGTAAGACTGATTTGCATATGGCCATGTCTGAACTGGGGTGGCAGAGTGGGCTAAAGAACGGTGATGGATTAAACCCAGCTCTGTTGACTGGGTGTGAGTGTTTGATTGGTTCAGATGCTCCGTCCATCACCACCCCCTTTTGTATCGCTTTGTTCGCCATAAGTTGGCTGGGATTATGCCCAGACGTGAGTCCCTTGCTCACATTGCCACTGGATTCAAGCAAGCCGGGCTGAAGACGGCTGAAATGCCAGAAACCGGTCCTCGGTAGCTTTTTTCCGGTCCAGGGAAGGCATGGCTTGGCAGTTCGGGCTGGACTGTTCCCATGAGGCACAGGGACAGACTGATTTGCATATGGCCATGTCTGAACTGGGGTGGCAGAGTGGGCTAAAGAACGGTGATGGATTAAACCCAGATCTGTTGACTGGGTGCGAGTGTTTGATTGGTTCAGATGCTCCGTCCATCACCATCCCCTTTTGTACCGCCTTGTTCGCCATAAGTTGGCAGGGTATGCTCAGACGTGAGTACCTTGCTCACTTTGCCACTGGTTTTAAGCAAGCTGGGCTCAAGATGGCTGAAATGCTAGAAACCGGTCCTCTGTAGCTTGTTTCTGGTCCAGGGAAGGCATGGCTTGGCAGTTCGGGCTGGACTGTTCCCATGAGGCACAGGGTCAGACTGATTTGCATATGGCCATGTCTGAACTGGGGTGGCAGAGTGGGCTAAACAACGGTGATGGATTAAACCCAGATCTGTTGACTGGGTGTGAGTGTTTGATTGGTTCAAATGCTCTGTCCATCACCACCCCCTTTTGTACCGCCTTGTTGGCCATAAGTTGGCAGAGTATGCTCAGACGTGAGTCCCTTGCTCACTTTGCCACTGGATTCAAGCAAGCCGGGTGGAAGATGGCTGAAATGTCAGAAACCGGTCCTCGGTAGCTTGTTTCCGGTCCAGGGAAGGCATGGCTTGGCAGTTCGGGCTGGACTGTTCCCATGAGGCACAGGGTCAGACTGATTTGCATATGGCCATGTCTGAACTGGGGTGGCAGAGTGGGCTAAAGAACGGTGATGGATTAAACCCAAATCTGTTGACTGGGTGTGAGTGTTTGATTGGTTCAGATGCTCCGTCCATCACCACCCCCTTTTTGTACTGCTTTGTTCGCCATAAGTTGGCAGGGTATGCTCAGACGTGAGTCCCTTGCTCTCTTTGCCACTGGATTCAAACAAGCCGGGCTGAAGACGGCTGAAATGCCAGAAACCGGTCCTCGGTAGCTTGTTTCCGGTCCAGGGAAGGCATGGCTTTGCAGTTCAGGCTGGACTGTTCCCATGAGGCACAGGGTCAGACTGATTTGCATATGGCCATGTCTGAACTGGGGTGGCAGAGTGGGCTAAAGAACGGTGATGGATTAAACCCAGATCTGTTGACTGGGTGTGAGTGTTTGATTGGTTCAGATGCTCCGTCCATCACCACCCCCTTTTGTACCGCTTTGTTCGCCATAAGTTGGCAGGGTATCCTCAGACGTGAGTCTCTTGCTCACTTTGCCACTGGTTTTAAGCAAGCCGGGCTGAAGATGGCTGAAATGCCAGAAACCGGTCCTCGGTAGCTTGTTTCCGGTCCAGGGAAGGCATGGCTTGGCAGTTCAGGCTGAACTGTTCCCATGAGGCACATGGTCGGACTGATTTGCATATGGCCATGTCTGAACTGTGGTGGCAGAGTGGGCTAAAGAACGGTGATGGATTAAACCCAGATCTGTTGACTGGGTGTTAGTGTTTGATTGGTTCAGATGCTCCGTCCATCACCACCCCTTTTGTACCGCTTTGTTCGCTATAAGTTGGCAGGGTATGCTCAGACGTGAGTCCCTTGCTCACTTTGCCACTGGATTCAAGCAAGCCGGGCTGAAGACGGCTGAAATGCCAGAAACCGGTCCTTGGTAGCTTGTTTCCGGTCCAGGGAAGGCATGGCTTGGCAGTTCGGGCTGGACTGTTCCCATGAGGCACAGGGTCAGACTGATTTGCATATGGCCATGTCTGAACTGGGGTGGCAGAGTGGGCTAAAGAACGGTGATGGATTAAACCCAGATCTGTTGACTGGGTGTGAGTGTTTGATTGGTTCAGATGCTCCGTCTATCACCACCCCCTTTTGTACCGCTTTGTTCGCCATAAGTTGGCAGGGTATGCTCAGACGTGAGTCCCTTGCTCACTTTGCCACTGGATTCAAGCAAGCCGTGCTGAAGACGGCTGAAATGCCAGAAACCGGTCCTCGGTAGCTTGTTTCCGGTCCAGGGAAGGCATGGCTTGGCAGTTCGGGCTGGACTGTTCCTATGAGGCACAAGGTCGGACTGATTTGCATATGGCCATGTCTGAACTGGGGTGGCAGAGTGGGCTAAAGAACGGTGATGGATTAAACCCAGATCTGTTGACTGGGTGTGAGTGTTTGATTGGTTCAGATGCTCAAGCCATCACCACCCCCTTTTGTACCGCTTTGTTTGCCATAAGTTGGTAGGGTATGCTCAGACGTGAGTCCCTTGCTCACTTTGCCACTGGTTTTGAGCAAGCCGGGCTGAAGACGACTGAGATGCCAGAAACCGGTCCTCGGTATCTTGTTTCCGGTCCAGGGAAGGCATGGCTTGGCAGTTCGGGCTGGACTGTTGCCATGAGGCACAGGGTCTGGCTGATTTGCATATGGCCATGTCTGAACTGGGATGGCAGAGTGGGCTAAAGAACGGTGATGGATTAAACCCAGATCTGTTGACTGGGTGTTAGTGTTTGATTGGTTCAGATTCTCCGTCCATCACCACCCCTTTTGTACCGCTTTGTTCGGCATAAGTTGGCAGGGTATGCTCAGACGTGAGTCCCTTGCTCACTTTGCCACTGGATTCAAGCAAGCCGGGCTAAAGACGGCTGAAATGCCAGAAACCGGTCCTCGGTAGCTTGTTTCCGGTCCAGGGAAGGCATGGCTCGGCAGTTCAGGCTGGACAGTTCCCATGAGGCACAGGGTCAGACTGATTTGCATATGGCCATGTCTGAAATGGGGTGGCAGAGTGGGCTAAAGAACGGTGATGGATTAAACCCAGATCTGTTGACTGGGTGTGAGTGTTTGATTGGTTCAGATGCTCTGTCCATCACCACGCCCTTTTGTACGGCTTTGTTTGCCATAAGTTGGCAGGGTATGCTCAGACGTGAGTCCCTTGCTCACTTTGCCACTGGATTCAAGCAAGCCGGGCGGAAGACGGCTGAAATGCCAGAAACCGGTCCTCGGTAGCTTGTTTCCGGTCCAGGGAAGGCATGGCTTGGCAGTTCGGGCTGGACTGTTCCCATGAGGCACAAGGTCGGACTGATTTGCATATGGCCATGTCTGAACTGGGGTGGCAGAGTGGGCTAAAGAACGGTGATGGATTAAACCCAGATCTGTTGACTGGGTGTGAGTGTTTGATTGGTTCAGATGCTCAAGCCATCACCACCCACTTTTGTACCGCTTTGTTCGCCATAAGTTGGTAGGGTATGCTCAGACGTGAGTCCCTTGCTCACTTTGCCACTGGTTTTGAGCAAGCCGGGCTGAAGACGGCTGAGATGCCAGAAACCGGTCCTCGGTAGCTTGTTTCCGGTCCAGGGAAGGCATGGCTTGGCAGTTCGGGCTGGACTGTTGCCATGAGGCACAGGATCTGGCTGATTTGCATATGGCCATGTCTGAACTTGGGTGGCAGAGTGGGCTAAAGAACGGTGATGGATTAAACCCAGATCTGTTGACTGGGTGTTAGTGTTTGATTGGTTCAGATGCTCCGTCCATCACCACCCCTTTTGTACCGCTTTGTTTGGCATAAGTTGGCAGGGTATGCTCAGACGTGAGTCCCTTGCTCACTTTGCCACTGGATTCAAGCAAGCCGGGCTAAAGACGGCTGAAATGCCAGAAACCGGTCCTCGTAGCTTGTTTCCGGTCCAGGGAAGGCATGGCTTGGCAGTTCAGGCTGGACAGTTCCCATGAGGCACAGGGTCAGAATGATTTGCATATGGCCATGTCTGAAATGGGGTGGCAGAGTGGGCTAAAGAACGGTGATGGATTAAACCCAGATCTGTTGACTGGGTGTGAGTGTTTGATTGGTTCAGATGCTCCGTCCATCACCACCCCCTTTTATACCGCTTTGTTCGCCATAAGTTGGCAGGGTATGCTCAGACGTGAGTCCCTTGCTCACTTTGCCACTGGATTCAAGCATGCCGGGCGGAAGACGGCTGAAATGCCAGAAACCGGTCCTCGGTAGCTTGTTTCCGGTCCAGGGAAGGCATGGCTTGGCAGTTCGGGCTGGACTGTTCCTATGAGGCACAAGGTCGGACTGATTTGCATATGGCCATGTCTGAACTGGGGTGGCAGAGTGGGCTAAAGAACGGTGATGGATTAAACCCAGATCTGTTGACTGGGTGTGAGTGTTTGATTGGTTCAGATTCTCCGTCCATCACCACCCCTTTTGTACCGCTTTGTTCGGCATAAGTTGGCAGGGTATGCTCAGACGTGAGTCCCTTGCTCACTTTGCCACTGGATTCAAGCAAGCCGGGCTAAAGACGGCTGAAATGCCAGAAACCGGTCCTCGGTAGCTTGTTTCCGGTCCAGGGAAGGCATGGCTTGCCAGTTCAGGCTGGACAGTTCCCATGAGGCACAGGGTCAGACTGATTTGCATATGGCCGTGTCTGAAATGGGGTGGCAGAGTGGGCTAAAGAACGGTGATGGATTAAACCCAGATCTGTTGACTGGGTGTGAGTGTTTGATTGGTTCAGATGCTCCGTCCATCACCACCCCCTTTTATACCGCTTTGTTCGCCATAAGTTGGCAGGGTATGCTCAGACGTGAGTCCCTTGCTCACTTTGCCACTGGATTCAAGCAAGCCGGGCTGAAGACGGCTGAAATGCCAGAAACCGGTCCTCGGTAGCTTGTTTCCGGTCCAGGGAAGGCATGGCTTGCCAGTTCAGGCTGGACAGTTCCCATGAGGCACAGGGTCAGACTGATTTGCATATGGCCATGTCTGAAATGGGGTGGCAGAGTGGGCTAAAGAACGGTGATGGATTAAACCCAGATCTGTTGACTGGGTGTGAGTGTTTGATTGGTTCAGATGCTCCGTCCATCACCACCCCCTTTTATACCGCTTTGTTCGCCATAAGTTGGCAGGGTATGCTCAGACGTGAGTCCCTTGCTCACTTTGCCACTGGATTCAAGCAAGCCGGGCTGAAGACGGCTGAAATGCCAGAAACCGGTCCTCGGTAGCTTGTTTCCGGTCCAGGGAAGGCATGGCTTGGCAGTTCGGGCTGGACTGTTCCCATGAGGCAAAAGGTCGGACTGATTTGCATATGGCCATGTCTGAACTGGGGTGGCAGAGTGGGCTAAAGAACGGTGATGGATTAAACCCAGATCTGTTGACTGGGTGTGAGTGTTTGATTGGTTCAGAAGCTCAAGCCATCACCACCCCCTTTTGTACCGCTTTGTTCGCCATAAGTTGGTAGGGTATGCTCAGACGTGAGTCCCTTGCTCACTTTGCCACTGGTTTTGAGCAAGCCGGGCTGAAGACGGCTGAGATGCCAGAAACCGGTCCTCGGTAGCTCGTTTCCGGTCCCGGGAAGGCATGGCTTGGCAGTTCGGGCTGGACTGTTGCCATGAGGCACAGGATCTGGCTGATTTGCATATGGCCATGTCTGAACTGGGGTGGCAGAGTGGGCTAAAGAACGGTGATGGATTAAACCCAGATCTGTTGACTGGGTGTTAGTGTTTGATTGGTTCAGATGCTCCGTCCATCACCACCCCTTTTGTACCGCTTTGTTTGGCATAAGTTGGCAGGGTATGCTCAGACGTGAGTCCCTTGCTCACTTTGCCACTGGATTCAAGCAAGCCGGGCTAAAGACGGCTGAAATGCCAGAAACCGGTCCTCGTAGCTTGTTTCCGGTCCAGGGAAGGCATGGCTTGGCAGTTCGGGCTGGACAGTTCCCATGAGGCACAGGGTCAGACTGATTTGCATATGGCCATGTCTGAAATGGGGTGGCAGAGTGGGCTAAAGAACGGTGATGGATTAAACCCAGATCTGTTGACTGGGTGTGAGTGTTTGATTGGTTCAGATGCTCCGTCCATCACCTCCCCCTTTTATACCGCTTTGTTCGCCATAAGTTGGCAGGGTATGCTCAGACGTGAGTCCCTTGCTCACTTTGCCACTGGATTCAAGCAAGCCGGGCGGAAGACGGCTGAAATGCCAGAAACCGGTCCTCGGTAGCTTGTTTCCGGTCCAGGGAAGGCATGGCTTGGCAGTTCGGGCTGGACTGTTCCTATGAGGCACAAGGTTGGACTGATTTGCATATGGCCATGTCTGAACTGGGGTGGCAGAGTGGGCTAAAGAACGGTGATGGATTAAACCCAGATCTGTTGACTGGGTGTGAGTGTTTGATTGGTTCAGATGCTCAAGCCATCACCACCCCCTTTTGTACCGCTTTGTTCGCCATAAGTTGGTAGGGTATGCTCAGACGTGAGTCCCTTGCTCACTTTGCCACTGGTTTTGAGCAAGCCGGGCTGAAGACGACTGAGATGCCAGAAACCGGTCCTCTGTAGCTTGTTTCTGGTCCAGGGAAGGCATGGCTTGGCAGTTCGGGCTGGACTGTTGCCATGAGGCACAGGGTCTGGCTGATTTGCATATGGCCATGTCTGAACTGGGGTGGCAGAGTGGGCTAAAGAACGGTGATGGATTAAACCCAGATCTGTTGACTGGGTGTTAGTGTTTGATTGGTTCAGATGCTCCGTCCATCACCACCCCTTTTGTACCGCTTTGTTCGGCATAAGTTGGCAGGGTATGCTCAGACGTGAGTCCCTTGCTCACTTTGCCACTGGATTCAAGCAAGCCGGGCTAAAGACGGCTGAAATGCCAGAAACCGGTCCTCGGTAGCTTGTTTCCGGTCCAGGGAAGGCATGGCTTGGCAGTTCAGGCTGGACAGTTCCCATGATGCACAGGGTCAGACTGATTTGCATAAAGCCATGTCTGAAATGGGGTGGCAGAGTGGGCTAAAGAACGGTGATGGATCAAACCCAGATCTGTTGACTGGGTGTGAGTGTTTGATTGGTTCAGATGCTCCGTCCATCACCACACCCTTTTATACCGCTTTGTTTGCCATAAGTTGGCAGAGTATGCTCAGACGTGAGTCCCTTGCTCACTTTGCCACTGGATTCAAGCAAGCCGGGCTGAAGACGGCTGAAATGCCAGAAACCGGTTCTCAGTAGCTTGTTTCCGGTCCAGGGAAGGCATGGCTTGGCAGTTCGGGCTGGACTGTTCCCATGAGGCACAGGGTCAGACTGATTTGCATATGGCCATGTCTGAACTGGGGTAGCAGAGTGGGCTAAAGAACGGTGATGGATTAAACCCAGATCTGTTGACTTGGTGTGAGTGTTTGATTGGTTCAGATGCTCCGTCCATCACCACCCCCTTTTGTACCGCTTTGTTCGCCATAAGTTGGAAGGGTATGCTCAGACGTGAGTCCCTTGCTCACTTTGCCACTGGATTCAAGCAAGCCAATCTGAAGACGGCTAAAAAGCCAGAAACCGGTCCTCTGTAGCTTGTTTCCGGTCCAGGGAAGGCATGGCTTGGCAGTTCGGGCTAGACTGTTTCCATGAGGCACAGGGTCAGGCTGATTTGCATATGGCCATGTCTTAACTGGGGTGGCAGAGTGGGCTAAAGAACGGTGATGGATTAAACCCAGATATGTTGACTGGGTGTGAGTGTTTGATTGGTTCAGATGCTCCGTCTATCACCACCCCCTTTTATACCGCTTTGTTCGCCATAAGTTGGCAGGGTATGCTCAGACGTGAGTCCCTTGCTCACTTTGCCACTGGATTCAAGCAAGCCGGGCTGAAGACGGCTGAAATGCCAGAAACCGGTCCTCGGTAGCTTGTTTCCGGTCCAGGGAAGGCATGGCTTGGCAGTTCGGGCTGGACTGTTCCCATGAGGCACAGGGTCAGACTGATTTGCATATGGCCATGTCTGAACTGGGGTGGCAGAGTGGGCTAAAGAACGGTGATGGATTAAACCCAGATCTGTTGACTGGGTGTGAGTGTTTGATTGGTGCAGATGCTCCGTCCATCACCACCCCCTTTTGTACCGCTTTGTTCGCCATAAGTTGGAAGGGTATGCTCAGACGTGAGTCCCTTGCTCACT
The DNA here is from genome assembly GCF_964261635.1 of Lissotriton helveticus. Classification (NCBI taxonomy): domain Eukaryota; kingdom Metazoa; phylum Chordata; class Amphibia; order Caudata; family Salamandridae; genus Lissotriton; species Lissotriton helveticus. The sequence goes on from NC_136057.1 coordinate 148,661,782, forward strand.
TTGCCACTGGATTCAAGCAAGCCAATCTGAAGACGGCTAAAAAGCCAGAAACCGGTCCTCTGTAGCTTGTTTCCGGTCCAGGGAAGGCATGGCTTGGCAGTTCGGGCTAGACTGTTTCCATGAGGCACAGGGTCAGGCTGATTTGCATATGGCCATGTCTTAACTGGGGTGGCAGAGTGGGCTAAAGAACGGTGATGGATTAAACCCAGATATGTTGACTGGGTGTGAGTGTTTGATTGGTGCAGATGCTCCGTTCATCACCACCCCCTTTTGTACCGCTTTGTTTGCCATAAGTTGGCAGGGTATGCTCAGACGTGAGTCACTTGCTGACTTTGCCACTGGATTCAAGCAAGACGGCTGAAATGCCAGAAACCGGTCCTCGGTAACTTGTTTCTGGTCCAGGGAAGGCATAGTTTGGCAGTTCGGGCTGGACTGTTCCCATGAGGCACAGGGTCAGACTGATTTGCATATGGCCATGTCGGAACTGGGGTGGCAGAGTGGGCTAAAGAACGGTGATGTATTAAACCCAGATCTATTGACTGGGTGTGAGTGTTTGATTGGTTCAGATGCTCCGTCCATCACCACCTCCTTTTGTACTGCTTTGTTCACCATAAGTTGGCAGGGTATGCTCAGATGTGAGTCCCTTGCTCACTTTGCCACTGGATTCAAGCAAGCCGGGCTGAAGACGGCTGAAATGCCAGAAAGCGGTCCTCCGTAGCTTGTTTGGGTCCAGGGAAGGCATGGCTTGGCAGTTCGGGATGGACTGTTCCCATGAGGCACAGGGTCAGACTGATTTGCATATGGCCATGTCTGAACTGGGGTGGCAGAGTGGGCTAAAGAACGGTGATGGATTAAACCAAGATCTGTTGACTGGGTGTGAGTGTTTGATTGGTTCTGATGCCCAGTCCATCACCACCCCCTTTTGTACCGCTTTGTTCGCCATAAGTTGGAAGGGTATGCTCATACGTGAGACCCTTGCTCACTTTGCCACTGGATTCAAGCAAGCCGGGCTGAAGACGGCTAAAAAGCCAGAAACAGGTCCTCTGTAGCTTGTTTCCGGTCCAGGGAAGGCATGGCTTGGCAGTTCGGGCTAGACTGTTTCCATGAGGCACAGGGTCAGGCTGATTTGCATATGGCCATGTCTTAACTGGGGTGGCAGAGTGGGCTAAAGAACGGTGATGGATTAAACCCAGATCTGTTGACTGGGTGTTAGTGTTTGATTGGTTCCAATGCTCCGTCCATCACCACCCCTTTTATACCGCTTTGTTCACCATAAGTTGGCAGGGTATGCTCAGACGTGAGTCCCTTGCTCACTTTGCCACTGGATTCAAGCAAGCCGGGCTGAAGACGGCTGAAATGCCAGAAACCGGTCCTCAGTAGCATGTTTCCGGCCCAGGGAAGTCATGGCTTGGCAGTTCGGGCTGGACTGTTCCCATGAGGTAAAGGGTAAGACTGATTTGCATATGGCCATGTCTGAAATGGGGTGGCAGAGTGGGCTAAAGAACGGTGATGGATTAAACCCAGATCTGTTGACTGGGTGTGAGTGTTTGATTGGTTCAGATGCTCCGTCCATCACCACCCCCTTTTATACCGCTTTGTTCGCCATAAGTTGGCAGGGTATGCTCAGACGTGAGTCCCTTGCTCACTTTGCCACTGGATTCAAGCAAGCCGGGCTGAAGACGGCTGAAATGCCAGAAACCGGTCCTCGGTAGCTTGTTTCCGGTCCAGGGAAGGCATGGCTTGGCAGTTCGGGCTGGACTGTTTCCATGAGGCACAGGGTCAGACTGATTTGCATATGGCCATGTCTGAACTGGGGTGGCAGAGTGGGCTAAAGAACGGTGATGGATTAAACCCAGATCTGTTGACTGGGTGTGAGTGTTTGATTGGTTCAGATGCTCCATCCATCACCACCCCCTTTTGTACCGCTTTGTTCGCCATAAGTTGGCAGGGTATGCTCAGACGTGAGTCCCTTGCTCACTTTGCCACTGGATTCAAGCAAGCTGGGCTGAAGACGGCTGAAATGCAAGAAACCGGTCCTCTGTAGCTTGTTTCCGGTGCAGGGAAGGCATGGCTTGGCAGTTCGGGATGGACTGTTCCCATGAGGCACAGGGTCAGACTGATTTGCATATGGCCATGTCTGAACTGCGGTGGCAGAGTGGGCTAAAGAACGGTGATGGATTAAACCCAGATCTGTTGACTGGGTGTGAGTGTTTGATTGGTTCAGATGCTCTGTCCATCACCACGCCCTTTTGTACTGCTTTGTTTGCCATAAGTTGGCAGGGTATGCTCAGACGTGAGTCCCTTGCTCACTTTGCCACTGGATTCAAGCAAGCCGGGCGGAAGACGGCTGAAATGCCAGAAACCGGTCCTCGGTAGCTTGTTTCCGGTCCAGGGAAGGCATGGCTTGGCAGTTCGGGCTGGACTGTTCCCATGAGGCACAAGGTCGGACTGATTTGCATATGGCCATGTCTGAACTGGGGTGGCAGAGTGGGCTAAAGAACGGTGATGGATTAAACCCAGATCTGTTGACTGGGTGTGAGTGTTTGATTGGTTCAGATGCTCAAGCCATCACCACCCCCTTTTGTACCGCTTTGTTCACCATAAGTTGGTAGGGTATGCTCAGACGTGAGTCCCTTGCTCACTTTGCCACTGGTTTTGAGCAAGCTGGGCTGAAGACGGCTGAGATGCCAGAAACCGGTCCTCGGTAGCTTGTTTCCGGTCCAGGGAAGGCATGGCTTGGCAGTTCGGGCTGGACTGTTGCCATGAGGCACAGGATCTGGCTGATTTGCATATGGCCATGTCTGAACTGGGGTGGCAGAGTGGGCTAAAGAACGGTGATGGATTAAACCCAGATCTGTTGACTGGGTGTTAGTGTTTGATTGGTTCAGATGCTCCGTCCATCACCACCCCTTTTGTACCGCTTTGTTTGGCATAAGTTGGCAGGGTATGCTCAGACGTGAGTCCCTTGCTCACTTTGCCACTGGATTCAAGCAAGCCGGGCTAAAGACGGCTGAAATGCCAGAAACCGGTCCTCGTAGCTTGTTTCCGGTCCAGGGAAGGCATGGCTTGGCAGTTCAGGCTGGACAGTTCCCATGAGGCACAGGGTCAGACTGATTTGCATATGGCCATGTCTGAAATGGGGTGGCAGAGTGGGCTAAAGAACGGTGATGGATTAAACTCAGATCTGTTGACTGGGTGTGAGTGTTTGATTGGTTCAGATGCTCCGTCCCTCACCACCCCCTTTTATACCGCTTTGTTCGCCATAAGTTGGAAGGGTATGCTCAGACGTGAGTCCCTTGCTCACTTTGCCACTGGATTCAAGCAAGCCAATCTGAAGACGGCTAAAAAGCCAGAAACCGGTCCTCTGTAGCTTGTTTCCGGTCCAGGGAAGGCATGGCTTGGCAGTTCGGGCTGGACTGTTTCCATGAGGCACAGGGTCAGGCTGATTTGCATATGGCCATGTCTTAACTGGGGTGGCAGAGTGGGCTAAAGAACGGTGATGGATTAAACCCAGATCTGTTGACTGGGTGTGAGTGTTTGATTGGTTCAGATGCTCCGTCCATCACCACCCCCTTTTATACCGCTTTGTTCGCCATAAGTTGGCAGGGTATGCTCAGACGTGAGTCCCTTGCTCACTTTGCCACTGGATTCAAGCAAGCCGGGCTGAAGACGGCTGAAATGCTAGAAACCGGTCCTCAGTAGCTTGTTTCCGGTCCAGGGAAGGCATGGCTTGGCAGTTCGGGCTGGACTGTTCCCATGAGGCACAGGGTCAGACTGATTTGCATATGGCCATGTCTGAACTGGGGTGGCAGAGTGGGCTAAAGAACGGTGATGGATTAAACCCAGATCTGTTGACTTGGTGTGAGTGTTTGATTGGTGCAGATGCTCCGTTCATCACCACCCCCTTTTGTACCGCTTTGTTCGCCATAAGTTGGCAGGGTATGCTCAGACGTGAGTCACTTGCTCACTTTGCCACTGGATTCAAGCAAGACGGCTGAAATGCCAGAAACCGGTCCTCGGTAACTTGTTTCTGGTCCAGGGAAGGCATGGCTTGGCAGTTCGGGCTGGACTGTTCCCATGAGGCACAGGGTCAGACTGATTTGCATATGGCCATGTCTGAACTGGGGTGGCAGAGTGGGCTAAAGAACGGTGATGTATTAAACCCAGATCTATTGACTGGGAGTGAGTGTTTGATTGGTTCAGATGCTCCGTCCATCACCACCTCCTTTTGTACTGCTTTGTTCACCATAAGTTGGCAGGGTATGCTCAGATGTGAGTCCCTTGCTCACTTTGCCACTGGATTCAAGCAAGCCGGGCTGAAGACGGCTGAAATGCCAGAAAGCGGTCCTCCGTAGCTTGTTTGGGTCCAGGGAAGGCATGGCTTGGCAGTTCGGGATGGACTGTTCCCATGAGGCACAGGGTCAGACTGATTTGCATATGGCCATGTCTGAACTGGGGTGGCAGAGTGGGCTAAAGAACGGTGATGGATTAAACCCAGATCTGTTGACTGGGTGTGAGTGTTTGATTGGTTCTGATGCCCAGTCCATCACCACCCCCTTTTGTACCGCTTTGTTCGCCATAAGTTGGAAGGGTATGCTCATACGTGAGTCCCTTGCTCACTTTGCCACTGGATTCAAGCAAGCCGGGCTGAAGACGGCTAAAAAGACAGAAACCGGTCCTCTGTAGCTTGTTTCCGGTTCAGGGAAGGCATGGCTTGGCAGTTCGGGCTAGACTGTTTCCATGAGGCACAGGGTCAGGCTGATTTGCATATGGCCATGTCTTACCTGGGGTGGCAGAGTGGGCTAAAGAACGGTGATGGATTAAACCCAGATCTGTTTACTGGGTGTTAGTGTTTGATTGGTTCAGATGCTCCGTCCATCACCACCCCTTTTATACCGCTTTGTTCACCATAAGTTGGCAGGGTATGCTCAGACGTGAGTCCCTTGCTCACTTTGCCACTGGATTCAAGCAAGCCGGGCTGAAGACGGCTGAAATGCCAGAAACCGGTCCTCAGTAGCATGTTTCCGGCCCAGGGAAGTCATGGCTTGGCAGTTCGGGCTGGACTGTTCCCATGAGGTAAAGGGTAAGACTGATTTGCATATGGCCATGTCTGAACTGGGGTGGCAGAGTGGGCTAAAGAACGGTGATGGATTAAACCCATCTCTGTTGACTGGGTGTGAGTGTTTGATTGGTTCAGATGCTCCGTCCATCACCACCCCCTTTTGTATCGCTTTGTTCGCCATAAGTTGGCAGGGTATGCCCAGACGTGAGTCCCTTGCTCACTTTGCCACTGGATTCAAGCAAGCCGGGCTGAAGACGGCTGAAATGCCAGAAACCGGTCCTCGGTAGCTTTTTTCCGGTCCAGGGAAGGCATGGCTTGGCAGTTCGGGCTGGACTGTTCCCATGAGGCACAGGGACAGACTGATTTGCATATGGCCATGTCTGAACTGGGGTGGCAGAGTGGGCTAAAGAACGGTGATGGATTAAACCCAGATCTGTTGACTGGGTGCGAGTGTTTGATTGGTTCAGATGCTCCGTCCATCACCATCCCCTTTTGTACCGCCTTGTTCGCCATAAGTTGGCAGGGTATGCTCAGACGTGAGTACCTTGCTCACTTTGCCACTGGTTTTAAGCAAGCTGGGCTCAAGATGGCTGAAATGCTAGAAACCGGTCCTCTGTAGCTTGTTTCTGGTCCAGGGAAGGCATGGCTTGGCAGTTCGGGCTGGACTGTTCCCATGAGGCACAGGGTCAGACTGATTTGCATATGGCCATGTCTGAACTGGGGTGGCAGAGTGGGCTAAACAACGGTGATGGATTAAACCCAGATCTGTTGACTGGGTGTGAGTGTTTGATTGGTTCAAATGCTCTGTCCATCACCACCCCCTTTTGTACCGCCTTGTTGGCCATAAGTTGGCAGAGTATGCTCAGACGTGAGTCCCTTGCTCACTTTGCCACTGGATTCAAGCAAGCCGGGCGGAAGACGGCTGAAATGTCAGAAACCGGTCCTCGGTAGCTTGTTTCCGGTCCAGGGAAGGCATGGCTTGGCAGTTCGGGCTGGACTGTTTCCATGAGGCACAGGGTCAGACTGATTTGCATATGGCCATGTCTGAACTGGGGTGGCAGAGTGGGCTAAAGAACGGTGATGGATTAAACCCAAATCTGTTGACTGGGTGTGAGTGTTTGATTGGTTCAGATGCTCCTTCCATCACCACCCCCTTTTGTACCGCTTTGTTCGCCATAAGTTGGCAGGGTATCCTCAGACGTGAGTCTCTTGCTCACTTTGCCACTGGTTTTAAGCAAGCCGGGCTGAAGATGGCTGAAATGCCAGAAACCGGTCCTCGGTAGCTTGTTTCCGGTCCAGGGAAGGCATGGCTTGGCAGTTCAGGCTGAACTGTTCCCATGAGGCACATGGTCGGACTGATTTGCATATGGCCATGTCTGAACTGTGGTGGCAGAGTGGGCTAAAGAACGGTGATGGATTAAACCCAGATCTGTTGACTGGGTGTTAATGTTTGATTGGTTCAGATGCTCCGTCCATCACCACCCCTTTTGTACCGCTTTGTTCGCCATAAGTTGGCAGGGTATGCTCAGACGTGAGTCCCTTGCTCACTTTGCCACTGGATTCAAGCAAGCCGGGCTGAAGACGGCTGAAATGCCAGAAACCGGTCCTTGGTAGCTTGTTTCCGGTCCAGGGAAGGCATGGCTTGGCAGTTCGGGCTGGACTGTTCCCATGAGGCACAGGGTCAGACTCATTTGCATATGGCCATGTCTGAACTGGGGTGGCAGAGTGGGCTAAAGAACGGTGATGGATTAAACCCAGATCTGTTGACTGGGTGTGAGTGTTTGATTGGTTCAGATGCTCCGTCCATCACCACCCCCTTTTGTACCGCTTTGTTCGCCATAAATTGGCAGGGTATGCTCAGACGTGAGTCCCTTGCTCACTTTGCCACTGGATTCAAGCAAGCCGGGCTGAAGACGGCTGAAATGCCAGAAACCGGTCCTCGGTAGCTTGTTTCCGGTCCAGGGAAGGTATGGCTTGGCAGTTCGGGCTGGACTGTTCCCATGAGGCACAGGGTCAGACTGATTTGCATATGGCCATGTCTGAACTGGGGTGGCAGAGTGGGCTAAAGAACGGTGATGGATTAAACCCAGATCTGTTGATTGGGTGTGAGTGTTTGATTGGTTCAGATGCTCCGTCCATTACCACCCCCTTGTGTACCGCTTTGTTCGCCATGAGTTGGCAGGGTATGCTCAGACGTGAGTCCCTTGCTCACTTTGCCACTGGATTCAAGCAAGCCGGGCTGAAGACGGCTGAAATGCCAGAAACCGGTCCTCGGTAGCTTGTTTCCGGTCCAGGGAAGGCATGGCTTGGCAGTTCGGGCTGGACTGTTCCCATGAGGCACAGGGACAGACTGATTTGCATATGGCCATGTCTGAACTGGGGTGGCTGAGTGGGCTAAAGAACGGTGATGGATTAAACCCAGATCTGTTGACTGGGTGTGAGTGTTTGATTGGTTCAGATGCCCCGCCCATCACCACCCCCTTTTGTATCGCCTTGATCGCCATAAGTTGGCAGGGTATGCTCAGACGTGAGTCCCTTGCTCACTTTGCCACTGGATTCAAGCAAGCCGGGCTGAAGACGGCTGAAATACCAGAAATCGGTCCTCTGTAGCTTGTTTCCAGTCGAGGGAAGGAATGGCTTGGCAGCTCGGGCTGGACTGTTCCCATGAGGCATAGGGTCAGACTGATTTGCATATGGCCATGTCTGAACTGGGGTGGCAGAGTGGGCTAAAGAACGGTGATGTATTAAACCCAGATCTATTGACTGGGTGTGAGTGTTTGATTGGTTCAGATGCTCCGTCCATCACCACGCCCTTTTTGTACTGCTTTGTTCGCCATAAGTTGGCAGGGTATGCTCAGACGTGAGTCCCTTGCTCACTTTGCCACTGGATTCAAGCAAGCTGGGCTGAAGACGGCTGAAATGCCAGAAACCGGTCCTCTGTAGCTTGTTTCTGGTCCAGGGAAGGCATGGCTTGGCAGTTCGGGCTGGACTGTTCCCATGAGGCACAGGGTCAGACTGATTTGCATATGGCCATGTCTGAACTGGGGTGGCAGAGTGGGCTAAACAACGGTGATGGATTAAACCCAGATCTGTAGACTGGGTGTGAGTGTTTGATTGGTTCAAATGCTCTGTCCATCACCACCCCCTTTTGTACCGCTTTGTTGGCCATAAGTTGGCAGGGTATGCTCAGACGTGAGTCCCTTGCTCACTTTGCCACTGGATTCAAGCAAGCCGTGCGGAAGACGGCTGAAATGTCAGAAACCGGTCCTCGGTAGCTTGTTTCCGGTCCAGGGAAGGCATGGCTTGGCAGTTCGGGCTGGACTGTTCCCATGAGGCACAGGGTCAGACTGATTTGCATATGGCCATGTCTGAACTGGGGTGGCAGAGTGGGCTAAAGAACGGTGATGGATTAAACCCAAATCTGTTGACTGGGTGTGAGTGTTTGATTGGTTCAGATGCTCCGTCCATCACCACCCCCTTTTTGTACTGCTTTGTTCGCCATAAGTTGGCAGGGTATGCTCAGACGTGAGTCCCTTGCTCACTTTGCCACTGGATTCAAGCAAGCCGGGCTGAAGACGGCTGAAATGCCAGAAACCGGTCCTCGGTAGCTTGTTTCCGGTCCAGGGAAGGCATGGCTTTGCAGTTCAGGCTGGACTGTTCCCATGAGGCACAGGGTCAGACTGATTTGCATATGGCCATGTCTGAACTGGGGTGGCAGAGTGGGCTAAAGAACGGTGATGGATTAAACCCAGATCTGTTGACTGGGTGTGAGTGTTTGATTGGTTCAGATGCTCCGTCCATCACCACCCCCTTTTGTACCGCGCTTTGTTCGCCATAAGTTGGCAGGGTATCCTCAGACGTGAGTCCCTTGCTCACTTTGCCACTGGTTTTAAGCAAGCCGGGCTGAAGACGGCTGAAATGCCAGAAACCGGTCCTCGGTAGCTTGTTTCCGGTCCAGGGAAGGCATGGCTTGGCACTTCGGGCTGGACTGTTCCCATGAGGCACAGGGTCAGGCTGATTTGCATATGGCCATGTCTGAACTGTGGTGGCAGAGTGGGCTAAAGAACGGTGATGGATTAAACCCAGATCTGTTGACTGGGTGTTAGTGTTTGATTGGTTCAGATGCTCCGTCCATCACCACCCCTTTTGTACCGCTTTGTTCGCCATAAGTTGGCAGGGTATGCTCAGACGTGAGTCCCTTGCTCACTTTGCCACTGGATTCAAGCAAGCCGGTCTGAAGACGGCTGAAATGCCAGAAACCGGTCCTTGGTAGCTTGTTTCCGGTCCAGGGAAGGCATGGCTTGGCAGTTCGGGCTGGACTGTTCCCATGAGGCACAGGGTCAGACTCATTTGCATATGGCCATGTCTGAAGTGGGGTGGCAGAGTGGGCTAAAGAACGGTGATGGATTAAACCCAGATCTGTTGACTGTGTGTGAGTGTTTGATTGGTTCAGATGCTCCGTCCATCACCACCCCCTTTTGTACCGCTTTGTTCGCCATAAGTTGGCAGGGTATGCTCAGACGTGAGTCCCTTGCTCACTTTGCCACTGGATTCAAGCAAGCCGGGCTGAAGACGGCTGAAATGCCAGAAACCGGTCCTCGTAGCTTGTTTCCGGTCCAGGGAAGGCATGGCTTGGCAGTTCGGGCTGGACTGTTCCCATGAGGCACAGGGACAGACTGATTTGCATATGGCAATGTCTGAACTGGGGTGGCTGAGTGGGCTAAAGAACGGTGATGGATTAAACCCAGATCTGTTGACTGGGTGTGAGTGTTTGATTGGTTCAGATGCTCCGTCCATCACCACCCCCTTTTGTACCGCCTTGTTCGCCATGAGTTGGCAGGGTATGCTCAGACGTGAGTCCCTTGCTCACTTTGCCACTGGATTCAAGCAAGCCGGGCTGAAGACGGCTGAAATACCAGATACCGGTCCCTGTAGCTTGTTTCCAGTCCAGGGAAGGAATGGCTTGGCAGTTCGGGCTGGACTGTACCCTTGAGGCACAGGGTCAGACTGATTTGCATATGGCCATGTCTGAACTGGGGTGGCAGAGTGGGCTAAAGAACGGTGATGGATTAAACCCAGATCTGTTGACTGGGTGTGAGTGTTTGATTGGTTCACATGGTCCGTCCATCACCACCCCCTTTTGTATCGCTTTGTTCGCCATAAGTTGGCAGGGTATGCTCAGACGTGAGTCCCTTGCTCACTTTGCCACTGGTTTTAAGCAAGCCGGGCTGAAGACGGCTGAAATGCCAGAAACCGGTCCTCTGTAGCTTGTTTCCTGTCCAGGGAAGGCATGGCTTGGCAGTTCGGGCTGGACTGTTCCCATGAGGCACAGGGTCAGACTGATTTGCATATGGCCATGTCTGAACTGGGGTGGCAGAGTGGGCTAAAGAACGGTGATGGATTAAACCCAGATCTGTTGACTGGGTGTGGGTGTTTGATAGGTTCAGATGCTCTGTCCATCACCACCCCCTTTTGTACCGCTTTGTTCGCCATAAGTTGGCAGGGTATGCTCAGACGTGAGTCCCTTGCTCACTTTGCCACTGGATTTTAGCAAGCCGGGCGGAAGACGGCTGAAATGCCAGAAATCGGTCCTCGGTAGCTTGTTTCCATTCCAGGGAAGGCATGGCTTGGCAGTTCGGGCTGGACTGTTCCCATGAGGCACAGGGTCAGACTGATTTGCATATGGCCATGTCTGAACTGGGGTGGCAGAGTGGGCTAAAGAACGGTGATGGATTAAACCCAGATCTGTTGACTGGGTGTGATTGTTTGATTGGTTCAGATGCTCCGTCCATCACCACGCCCTTTTTGTACTGCTTTGTTTGCCATAAGTTGGCAGGGTATGCTCAGACGTGAGTCCCTTGCTCACTTTGCCACTGGATTCAAGCAAGCTGGGCTGAAGACGGCTGAAATGCCAGAAACCCGTCCTCGTTAGCTTGTTTCCGGTCCAGGGAAGGCATGGCTTGGCAGTTCAGGCTGCACTGTTCCCATGAGGCCCAGGGTCAAACTGATTTGCATCTGGCCATGTCTGAACTGGGGTGGCAGAGTGGGCTAAAGAACGGTGATGGATTAAACCCAGATCTGTTGACTGGGTGTGAGTGTTTGATTGGTTCAGATGCTCCGTCCATCATCACCCCCTTTTGTACCGCTTTGTTCGCCATAAGTTGGCAGGGTATGCTCAGATGTGAGTCCCTTGCTCACTTTGCCACTGGTTTTAAGCAATCCGGGCTGAAGACGGCTGAAATGCCAGAAACCGGTCCTCGGTAGCTTGTTTCCGGTCCAGGGAAGGCATGGCTTGGCAGTTCGGGCTGTACTGTTCCCATGAGACACAGGGTCAGACTGATTTGCATATGCCATGTCTGAACCTGGGTGGCAGAGTGGGCTAAAGAACAGTGATGGATTAAACCCAGATCTGTTGACTGGGTGTGTTTGATTGGTTCAGATGCTCCGTCCATCACCACCCCCTTTTGTACCGCCTCAAGGAAGATCAGCATCGATTGTAGAAAAATGCGTGTTTTGTCGTGTTAAAACATTGAGGAGAGCCACGTGTGATAGCAGGATGACCTAGGCGGTTTGTCGTGCTCTCCGAGCAGCAGCCGACGCCACAGACCAGGCATGACGAGCAGAAGGAGAAAGAACAGAGACGGTTCATCGTGCTCTAAGAACAGCAGCTGACAGTGTAGGCAAGGTGTGACATGTCACAATCAAAACAGAGAAGAGAGTCTCTGTGAGGCTCGAGAGGGAAGCGAAGACCAGTGAATAACTCACAGCGAGGACGTGAGTCGCGGCAGAAAAATATATGCACCACACCACAAAGATAAAGCGTTCTGTACAGCAGCACCAAAATGAAGAGTCTTTGCTTCATAGGGGACTCCCTCAGTCACAGAATAGTGCTGCACCAGACTATATAGACAGCGAAGATCTGTACTCGATGTGAAAAATACACAAGAAAGAGTGCTTCAGAGGGCTTACCTCGGAGAGGAGTAAACAAGTAATGTCAGTACCAGCGCAGAACTTCTCAGTGTTCCTTGAAGAGGATGGAGGAAAACTCAAATAGACTTCAGTTGTGGAGAACCAGAAGGGGAGGAGACGGTTCAAGCCCCCTTTTGGAAGCCAGTCGTCGTGTTGTAAGTAAGAACGTGCGAAAAGTAGGTTCTTTGAAAGGCTTTTACTACATGTCTCCACTACTCCACATGTCCTTAGCAGTCTGCCTCAGCTGAGCCTTGTCAACATTCTAAGTAAAGCTCCAGTCAACTGTCAAAAGATAGAACATACCAACATTCTAAAGAAGATCGGGGAGGAGGGGCAAACTATTATACATTGAGATTACAGCAGATGCCATCACAGGGATGGTTGCTGATCTGTCTGTGATCGCATTTTAAATAATGTCATCTTTTGTTTTTGATAAACAATGTTATTGATTTGTCAGTTGAGGATGGTACAATCAAACAAATAAAACATATGATCTACCTTCATCCCACATATTCCGGTGTGGTTCACTGGTCATACAATGGTCATACATATGAGAAGTTTAGTTGCCTTGTCCATAGTAGTCCATCCATTTGTCTCATATCTGGGAGTGCTTCCGTGGGGAGCCTCTGCCAGCAAGTATAGGTATTTACAGCTGTGCGCACCAGTCCATGCCCTTTCGTCACTCGACAATAGTAGCAATTGTTTCCTTCGGGACAGATTTAAAGACTAAAGGCCTGATTTAGATCAGCTTACTCCGTCACATCAGTGGCGGATATCCTGTCCACGTAAATATAAATCTGAAAGTATAGAATGGGACTTATATTTCGGTGAACATGATATCTGTCACCATTGTGATGGAGTAACCCATCCGCTAAGATCTAAATAAGGCCCTAAATCTCCTAGGCAAAGTAGTTTGATAATAATACAGTACATTGTGAGTATACAGTTCATTTCATTAACTGTATAAAGTTATTTTCAGTATATCATATCACATTGTTGATGCTCAAAAAAACGACGTAGTGAGGGTGAATAGTGACTAATGAAAGGTTGTGCGTTGGTCTACACAAAATATATTCACAACATATGTACACATGTCATTAGGTGCTAATAAAGTTATGGATTCCCAGCATGATGCAAAATACAACGTGTACATAAAAAATAGATCATATCAGTACACTATTCAAATTGTTGATGTTTCGACCCTATAGGGATTTATCTAGGGTCATCATCAGACCAAAATTAATGGTAGCAACCTGAAAGGGAAAAAGTAAAGGAAAAACCCAAACTATTTGGAGCATACCTTGAACATAGTGGGCACTGGACTCAAAATAAATTCTCAAAGAAATCTACTAATATGCAGGGGGAAATAAATCGCCTTAATGAAGTGGACGTAATAGTTGAACCTGAAAAAATACAGACTATTACAATGTCAGTGAATGAAAGAATATAATGTGCCAGGAATCTTTGTGGCATCCCTGAGCAGACAATGTTAAAGTAGCAAAAAGTCCCTGCAAAGATGGAAAACAATGAATGCAGATGTGAATACAAAATAAAGCATGCAGCTCTGCCAAAATATGTAAATACATAAACATGGAAGGAACCCCCAACACAAGGTGATTGAATGGGTTAGATACCTTTGCAAAAAAGGGAAAGTGCATCTAATGTAAAAGGTAAGGAAGGTCACTCACAGATTAATTGGTTACAGAGATCCTGCCAAAAGCCTCAGATACAGCAGTGTCAAATTATCCGTTTGTGGTGTGCACACTGCAAAAAGGGGAAAAAAACAGGGTCTGGTTATAAATGAAGATTAAATCAAAAATAAAGCAGGGGAAAATATAAATAATGAAACTAAAAGCGGACCCATATCAATCAAGTATAAAAAGGGAGCGGTTACAAAGAAGTCTATGGATTTTTGGAACTATCATGGAAATAGAAGAAACACTGCTCAAAACTAAAGACCAGTGAAATATGCCACAATTGGCTGAGAATTACAAATAAGGTCATTCCCAAAAAATTCAGGAAAAGTTAGGAGTAAACTTTGACACCAGCTAACGGTGCAGGACTTCGAGGACAACACTCGCAGGTCAAGATTCACTCCAGAAGAGACCAGCAGTAGTGTTAAGGGTAGGTCAAGGGCATACTGGTGAGCTGCGAAATTGCAGGAAATGTTTCTTCTAGCTGGTTATGTCCCTGTAGCGGGAATGGATCTGCCGTATGACCCTGGGATGCTACTTCTTTGTCCTGGTTACAACAGGGTGAGCAGGTAAAGTTTTCTTGTCTCTACTTCAGTCACAGGCAGCATGTCTAGTCCTTCTTTTCTTTCACACACCTGGAACATGCTTTAAAGATGGTACTACGGGTGCTACTTTTACACCTGGCATCAGCCTGTAGGACGAGGTGACTCGAGATTCCACCCTAACCAGTGAGGTATACATTTCCAGGGGCAACCCTACCTGCTTGGGCACCACTTCCTGTGTGCCCTACTGCAAACAATCCAACAGTGCCCCTCTCTCTACTGAATCAATATGAAAGAACCTTTTTTCCCATGTACAGAGATCCTGTGCTCACCCTAGAGGTGGGGCCAAGGAACGGAGCAACCCATCCACTGTCATCACTCTAAACCAGTTCTGGGGCAGCTCTTCTCCTATTCGGCATGGTGCCTCCTGGCTAGTTGGACAATGAAGGGGCCAGGCCCAGATATTAGCTGTATCTGTTTGTGATGGGACATGTCCTTTTGAAGTTAATTAGGTTACAGGCACAGCCCAGATAGTCAGCCTGCCAGAGGAACAGAACACCTCCTCCCACTCAAGGTCTTTTTCTCAGCTCTGGGAGCAATTTCACACCTCATCAAAGGAGCTATTCAGCTCCTGGAGGACAGTTGCCTCTGGAGGCGAGAGCCAGAAAAAGGGTAACTTTAAAAAAAGTATACTTACCATGATTGACTGGCTACAGTCACGTGTACACACTGCCCCGTATTCTCTTTGTATGCTCCACTGAAGCATTGTCTTGGTGGTGACAGACACTAAACCTGTTTTGCTCAGCCCAAGCCTCTCTTTAGAAATGAACAGGACATGGTTGTCTTAGGAAAACCTCCCTTGGAAGCACAGCCAATAAAAATCCTTAGTGTGAGGAGTACTTAAAAATGTGACCACCATTTGAATTTGTAACTAACTGAAACAATGGCAAAACATAAATCATGGAATAAGTAATAAAATAGTCCTAAACAGTTATACGCCTACCTTTTCCCAGACATTCTCTGGAAATGTTACCCGTGCTACTGGTGGTCTAATACTATGATTCTTGTCAGACATTTCACACGCCTCACAATTCTGTACTGCGAGTTCTAAGCTGTCACATGCAAATTAATCAGGATATAGTCCAATCTCTCTTCCTTCCCCATCAAGCCTGCTCACCTGGTGTATTAGACTTTAGGATTGTGAAGGGAACTTATGTGCGAGGGAAAAAAGGGGTGGAGAGAGAGAAACATTTGTTCAAGCAAGTATTTGAAGTCCTGGAGTGGAATATTTCATTTTATTTATAAAGGTTTATATAGAGCAAACATGACCCTTGAGGGTATCACAGCGCTTTGCATTATACAAGGTGACAGGTTGAAAAACAACAACATCATCAAGGGAGGGATACAGTATGGCAGAATCCCCCAAAGAGAACCCCTCAATGTCCAAGACGGACAATAACTCAAAAATAAGAACATAGCATGCGAGAAATAAGGACAGTGGCATCTGCTGCTTAACGGGTGTGGCGTTGGCGGGATACAAATGAATCCACTAACCTACAGGCCTCGAGGCCGGCCCAAGACAGAAGGCCAAACCATCATATGAAGTTAGTGTGTGCTCACCACTCCTCCCCTTCGTCCCTGCTTTGGCCAGCCCAGCCCCGCCCTGCACCTAAGCAGGAACGGAAAAATAAAATGATAATAACATTCCGCTATCATCATTTTAGTTTTCCTATTTGAACTGTTCGCAGAACAGTGGGGCGAAGCTCCTCCACTTTAGCGGAGGAGACGCTGCTGAATAAAGATGCGTGCAGAAGCTCACTGACAGAATATCAACACCTAAAATATCCCCATACTACAATATCGAGTTATAAATATCGATGTCATATATTTATCATGGTAAGTACAAAAATATTATCAATGTCATAATCATAGTTGTACAAAATATCGTTTTTTATATAATATAAAAATTAAATATATTAAATAATAAAATTCATTAAAAAATGTTTCATATACATTTTAACAAATTTAACAAACTCAATTAAAAAAATTAAACACACATAACAATAATATATATATATATTTATGTATATATATATATATATTTACATTAAAAAAATTAATAAACTATTAATTGCATTTTTTTTAATTATATACAAATTCAGCAATGAATATATATATACATATACCAATAACATAAAATCTACTTAAAAAATCTATTATAAATTAAAACATTAAATTATTTAAAATTCTTTAAACTTACATCTCCCAATCCAGTCAGTACAACAGTAGGGAAACTGTTGGATAGCGCAGGGGTACAAATTACTATTCCCACTCCAGTCAGTGCAACAGTAGAGAAACTGTTGGATAGCGCAGGGGTAAAAAATACTATTCCCACACCAGTGAGTGCAACTGTAGGGAAAGTGTTGGTTAGCGAGAGATCAAATTTAGTATTCCCAGTCCAGTCAGTGCAACAGTAGAGAAAGTGTTGGATAGCAGAGGGGTAAAATTTACTATTTCCACTCCAATGAGTGCAACAGTAGAGAAAGTGTTGGATAGCGGAGGGGAAAAAATTACTGTGCGAGGCAGTTCAAAATTTAAAACAAGCAAAATGTCAACAACCCCCAAAAAAATTCAAAACAAAATACATAAAAATAATACATGTTCAAAATATAAATAGACATATAGTTAATATTAAAAATAAATCAAAACATTTTATGATGTTAAATACATATCACAAATACCTACAAATATTATATTAAAGAAATGTCTTTATTTAGAAATTATGTATGTACAAAAACATTCATTATTACATACATTTAGTTTATTTACTTCCTACCCTATAACACCACACAATTCACAACCCAAATCTAAATTTTAAACAAATGTACTTTCATAATAAACATAATTATCTAATAATTAAAGAAATATTATTAATTAAAAAACAAATTAAAACGCATAAAAAATAATTAACTTCCCACCGTTTACCACTATAATCCCCACAACCCACATCTAAAATTAAACTGTAAAAAAACGAATTACATAATTAAAATTGTTTTTCAATTAAAAATGTTTTTCAATTAAAAAACTGATATCATTGAGCAGCTAATTATAAAGTAAGTAAAACGAATTTACTCCCTACCCTTTACCCCTAAAACACCAAAACCCTTGCACAAAAAACAAATTAGACAAGTACCCTAATTAATTATCAATTACTTAATATTAATTATCAACTAATTATTAATTATTTCAAAAGAAATTACTTTCCACCCTTTACCCCTATAAAGCCCACAACCCACACCTAAAATTAAATACACCCAATTTCCATGTTTAATTTTATAATATTTAATTAATATTAGTTAATAACTAATTATTAATTAATTAAAAATACATACCATCCCACCTTTTACCTTTATAAACACAAAACCCACACCTCACAAAATATAATTAAACAATTAACAAAATTAATTATGAATTATTTATTATTATCAACTAATTATTACTGTATTTTCCGGCGTATAAGACGACTGGGCGTATAAGACGACCCCCCTACTTTTTTTGATAAAATGTAAGTTGCGTGCTATACTCGCCGTATAAGACTACCCCTCTTCCAATGCAGTCCTGCATAGCCATTTTGAGAATTTATTTTGGGCTTATTAGTGATTCTAGCCTCCTCCGTGACATGAAGTGTAAAGAACTGTCCTGTTCCTATATATTTTGAATATGGGCATAGTCCTGTTGGTGCCCCATCTTGGTGTCTATAGTTTACCCGTTGCCATATATTCTGTGGAATGGAACAGTCTAAGTGGAGGTACTGTCGGTAGTGGGCTTGCTCTCATATGCGACAATGGATGTTTCTGATTATGGCCCTTATTTTTGAACCTTCATGAGGAAATTCCTACCCATGATCTTGCTAGCATGAAGAGAGTAGGAAAGCGGAACAAGGAGGTCTCTGGAGTTATCGTAGTTTTAGTACTGTGTGTCATTGGATCTTGTCTTTCAATCCTGTCTTGTTGATAGACATGCAATTGCAGGAAGCTGGCTCTGTATATACTATACCAAAGTGAGGTATAGTGTGCACAGTCTCCAGTGGAACCCCAAGGGTAGGCAGAGGTAAAAGTAGAGAGCACCTTATTCTCAGTTTGTGGTAGTGTGGGTGAGCAGTAAGGCTTTATCAGAGGACAGTGTTAAGCATTTATTGTACACACTCAATGACTGAACTCAAACCAATTGTTTGTATAAACAATATTGCTTTATTCACAATTTTTTTTTAGAACCAAATAAAAAACAGTCACTCGTAAACATAAGGTTGTTTGTTATCAAACATGTACGGTAAACATAAAACAGTGCAAGTGGATTAAACTTTTCATAACTCCAAGCTATTTTTACAGGATTTGCTGGCATGACACTTTCCCTTTAAAAGCCTTGAAAATCCACCTCTTTGTCATCTGATATCATAAGTAAATCAATGAGATCTTGTGGTACATTTGTAAAGCAGTCATTGTATGGATTTCATTCCGTATCAGATGGTGTGGTCTCGGCTTCGGCTTCCTCTTTATCTTGCCACAAGTAGTCGTCCTCCATACCATCTAATGAATTTGATATGCCACACTTCTTGAAAGACTTGATGACTGTTTCTGCATCAATATCATTCCAGGCTTTTATAACAAACTTGCACAAAACATCCAACTGTGGAGCACGCATGTTTCCTCCTTTTGTGAATGACTTTTCGCCGCTAACCATCCACTCATTCCACTGTTCTCGAATGCGATCTTTAAATGGCTTGTTTAGGCACACATCCAGTGGCTGTACCAACGATGTCAATCCTCCAGGAATAACTGCAGCATCTGTTTTTATTCTTGCCAGCCTTTGCTTGGTGCTGGGAGTTAAATGAGCCCTGAACATATCCCACACCAGTAGACTACGTTTTTGAATAAGTCCACCTGGTCGCCTGCTCCATACATTATCAAGCCATAGATTTACCCCTTCTTCATACATCCAGCCTTTTTCATTCACATCTACAAAGCAACCAACAGGAAACTTGAGTTTCGGCATTGTTTTTCTTTTAAAAATAATCATTGGTCTCAGTTTGGCGCCATCAGCTGTGCAAGCTAGTACCACTGTAAAACTGGACTTCTCATGTCCTGTTGTTTTTATTAAAATTGTTTTTTCACCTTTTGGATGGACAGTTTCATTTGCAACCATATCAAAATTCATTGGAGTTTCATCCATATTTCCGATACTACTTAACGCATAGCCATGTTTATTGCGCTGCTGTATTACATAGCGATTGAAACTATGTACTTTGGCATCAAGATCTGCAGGTAATTTTTGTGCAATTTTCGTCTTTTGCCTCAATACCAGATTATGCCTTCCCAAGAATCTAGTACACCAGGATACAGTGGCCTTAAATCTGTTGCTGAGATCTGGGTTAGATTTGGCCCACTGAAGTGCAAACAAACTAATTTTATTTCGTGTCACTACATAAGCGCTTTGGCGATGCTCATTCACCATGTCTGCTACATGTTTTTCGAGTTCTTGCCAATGTGGGGCGCCTCTTCCTAATGCACACTTACCCCTGGGCATACTCCTTAATGCTTTTTCATTTGCTTTCCAGTCCCAAACCATCTTTTCTGTTACTCTAGATTGTCTTGCAGCAGCACAGTTATTATGTTCCATGGCAAAGTTTACAACTTTAAGTTTGTAACTGGCTTCATATTTCTTTCTTCTTGCTGCTGCTGGAGCCATGATGGGTTCTTGACTGTTAGCCATTTGCATACTGTAGTGTATGTACTGGTGCTGTACTGTATGAAACGGTACAGAAACGAGTGCTGTGCTGTACTGTCTTCACCACCACATGTATCTGCCTTTCCTGTTTACAACAACCAACCAATCACAGCAAGCGATTTACTGGTACTGGTACCGGTATTTCCTGTGCACACTGCATACAAACTCTGCTTGGATTTGGAGGTTTGTAGTTCCTCTCATGTTCTAAAACGTGTTGTTAGTGTTATCTTTACTATGTGATCACACTATAGGCCCTCTCCAAGCATCTCCTTTCATTATTAAACAGCCATGCAGAACAGCATAGTGCATTTCAGGTATTATGCGTGTGTATCAAAAGAAGGTGTGTAGGGATTCAACATCCGACCTTAAAAAGAAATGCAGTGTGTTTGTGATTCATCAGGAATGTACCGTAACCACCCTTCTGAAGTAACTGCAGCAAAACATTATGTACTGTATTGCCTGCGGGAAAATTCTACAGTCCCCTTTCTATGGCCATGAACTGAGGAGATCACGTTCTGACGCTCCTCTCCTTCCGATGAACGCAAGATTTATGGCCACATCGGAAGGAGAGAGAGATGCCAGATCAGCCCATGTGCCTTCTGTGTGGATTGATTCCCGGGTACCGTATCTTTGTCAGTCAGCTCCAGTGATCTTTCCACAGTTACGGTACGTTCTTTGTGTTGATGCCTTGTTTTGCGTAAAAGCCTCATGGGTACAATTTCTGGTGATTGATGTGCCAGAATTATCTCTTATGTTTTCCGCTCTGGATGATAGCCCATCACAGACTTGTGCGTTGCTTGTTAAATCGGGTGCTCTTGACTGAGATGTCGAGTCATTTGTATTACTGCTATGCATATTACCGTAATATGTTGTGATTTGCACAGTTTTAGGTTGATCCTCTATGCTGATGGTTGGACTTTGGTTTCTTTTCCTTCCGCATTACGGTATATTAAACTTCCTTGTCGTCTGCAAAGCTCGGCGGAGTAATTATTTGATTAGCCTGTAATGGGGTTATGAATATTCTTTTATATTGGGGATTCGATTAGGATGCAGCCGTTGAAGCGCAGGCTCTGATGTTTGATCATTTCTGCTCCAATTTCAAAGTCGGTGGAGGGTTGTTTCCACTCCCAAAAATGTGGTTCCCGGCGTATAAGACGACCCCCGACTTTCGAGAACATTTTAAAGGGTTAAAAAGTCGTCTTATACGCTGGAAAATACGGTACTTAATTAAAAATAAATTACTTCCCACACTTTACCCCCTGTAAACTGCACATCCTGAACCTAAACAATTAACAACCAATTAATAACTAATTAAAAATAAATTACATCCCACTCATACCACTCTAAACCCCACAACCCACACATAAAGTTTACAAAAAAAACCCACAATTAACACTAAAGAATCTCAATTAAATAAATAATAAATAAAAAATAATAATTAACTTATTATAATTAAATTACTTTCAACTCTATTCCCCTATAAACCCACAATCCGCTACGGAACTATAAAAAAGCTAAATTTAATTAAAATAAAATTGATAACTACTAAAAATGTAGCATATATTAAAAAACATAATCAATACTTATACAAAAAAATACATCACATACATTTAAAAGATATACGAAAATACATAACAGTGATTAAAAAATCGATGTTTTAAACAACTATATTTTTGCAAACGATATTAATGGCTTCTATATTTTTGACAACAATATGTCTTACCTTAAATTTGATATTCTTGACCACAATATTCTTGCTGTCGATATTTCTGTGTTACGATACTTTCAACTTGATATTTGTGCATGTCGACATTTCCAACTCAATATTTTCTCTAAATACCCGTGCAGACAAAGGCACAAATCGTATCCTGCAGTATAGTTCATGAGTTCTACAGCAGAAATGTGTTCATCAGTATCACTTTAACTTCTTTCTTGAATGAAGCAGTTGAAGGGTTCTGTCCCCTTTTAGGGAGTAGGGAGTTCCAGATTCTCAGGGCAATACCTGAGAAGGCTCAGTTATATGTTTCTTCTTATAGAAGTTCAGTGGTTTTAACAGTAAGGAACTAGTGCCACTAGATGCTCCACTGCCACCCAATAGCTCCAATTTTTGTGCAATTGTAGGGCTTTACGGGTCATGTATGTAAATTAATACGGGGTAACCCAGTATCCCTCAGAACTTGGGCAGTACAATATTAAATACACAATGGTTCTGTCGGGTTTCAGACCTGGTTGCTTTCAATTATGAACAATTTGTTCAAAGGTTCATTGGTCGTTAGTTGAGTCAATCAAAACTATAAACAAAACGAAATTGCAAATCCAAGCCAAATAGGGTACAAACAAATCTTTATATGAATTAATTGCATTCATAGATACCCTGTTTCAAATCTTAAAAATTCAAGCACAATTACAGAGCGTCGCATCAGATACAGTGAGCGTGATATTACGTGCGCAGTGACATGTAGTGATAAGGTGACATCAACTAGTGACTTTATGTACAAGTGAGCAAAGGGAAGGGGGAGAAGGAATGTTGGCAAGTGTAGCACTCAGTTGCAGTTATTCCTATATGCCACTTCTGTTAGCTTATGTTACGGAATACTATTTGCTGGTCCAGAGGCTAACGCCGTCGACGGGTCATGCAGGCAATTTTCAAATGAATCCCAGCCTCATATTGGAGTCAAATGAGGAGTGATGTGATTGTTTCTTTCAGGTCCTGTAATGAGCCTAGCAGCAGAGTTAGCAGAGGCCCTTAGTGGCGCCAGCTTAGATCTGGACCAATTCTGGAAGCACATTCTGTAGCACATTATTGGACAGTAGTTGGGGGACTGTGAATTCGCTACCAGAAGATCATGATCATAGTAAGCAGGGAAAGTATGATTCACAGGCACTTTTGAATTTATCAAAAGAATTCAGCACTTAACTTAGCAGGTGCAGAGTGCAAATGAAAATTTACTATCTCCCAGGTACACCACTAGTCTTACTGAAGACCTGAAGTAGAATAAACAAAACTGCAGCACTGGTATGGAAAAGTCTACAAAAAGGGACAAAGAGCTAACAACATAGATGAATAACATACTCGAAATAGTTCAGAGACCGAGAGCTCCAAGGAGGACGAAAAGACATATGTTATGGTTTTTCCCCAATACTAGACCAAAATACTTTGTGGGCTCAGTGGTATAGTGGGTTATAGCCCAGTGCCAAATCATAAAAAATGCGAGCCTGGGTATTGAAGAGATAGACACTGATTCAGTGGGTGCCAACCAAATGGAGGCCGCTGGATTGCTGGTGGCGAAACAGACTTTGCCAGTCACTGGATCACACCCATCCTAGACCTACCAAGTATCACGCATCATGAGCTAGACAAAAGCATTTCATTCTGGTGGTTTGCATCACCCCACTGAAATGCAGTCACTCATTTATAGCTCCTCCGCTGCTGTCCAGAGCACTCGCAAGTCAGTAGCTTTTGTACATGCCAGGAACCTTTTTTGCAGTCCCAAACGGGCCGATGTCCCGTTTGTGACTGCAAAATACGGTTGTACATCTGTCCCCAAGTTCTTGTTGTTTCTCGTTGCACTAATGTGGGTGTCATTTCTGATATTTATATGTTTCTCTCGTCTTCATTGCTTGATTTTGCTTGTGAGAAACTGTCACTCATAGTCAGAGAATATCACTCATATTTGCACTGACACTATGAAAATGGCACACATAAGCAATCTAAAACATTGGCAGCTATGCCATCCCCTCCACAACTAAAGAATTAACCCGGGTATGGATATATGTGCAGCAGGTGAGGTAACTGTGTATAAAGGAAGTGGTTGCCCACAAAACAGAAGATATGGGATGGATGGGGGAATTATTTTGACTAAATGTATGTGAATTGGGAAGCAACGGGAATGATTGCTGACCCTTCAATTGTTACTACAATCTTCTTATCCAGTTATAGAATTGAGCTGTGTGTTATAAAGTATTGTGTTATAAAGTAAGTAAAATAAATGTTAAAAAAAGAAGGAAGAAAATATCAAAGGTGAAGGGAGGGAACACTGTGTGAGAACTGAAAGTAAGCAAAGGAGTCTTAACAACTGCAGTTGTCTGACACCAGATTTGGACTATGGGACAATCAGGTAGCAGCAGACTGTGCGGGTAAGAGCGGTATGGTGGGGTGGGGTGTGGGGGATTCGACAGACGATGAGGGAAAATTAAATATTTATTTCATTTTCCCTCGTCGTCGTCTGTTGAATCCCCCCACCCTGCCACACAGCCCTCCGCTCTTACCTGCATGGGTCGCCTAACCTTGCCAGACAACTACATATTAATTTGGTAGGCCTTTATACACGTCTGCCTCTGTTGACCTTCGAGAATTACTCGCTGTGGCCATCCCTAGAGTGGATGATGTAGGATAACTAATCGATTTTTTCTTGGATGTATTTGTCAGCAGTTATTTTCACCACCATGTTCCCTGGTGTCTTTTCTTGTCTTATGAATTTGATGATCTGACAGACATCCCGCTCCACAGGCGGTTAACAGAAACTAATTTTTAACCTTTTTATCTTCTCTATCATTCCAAGACATTCTAAATGCATCAATTACACTAGAAAGTAAATTAGTATGTACTATCAATTTCTAATCTCTCACTACATACTATTCTCATTGGAAAGTCCTGCAGTGGTCTTAGCGAATGACTGCAGCTCCCAGTTAAAACACCCTTTCTTAGGCCACCCTGTTTTTACACTCATGACTTTGAGTGTAACTTGATCTTCAGCCAAGACTTCTCTCTACTCTACTGACTTTCAGTAAAACAAGTTCTGTTTTCCATATACTCGGTGGCCACCACCATTCCAAAATCTCACTCCGGTCGACTTTCTCTTTCTTTCTTTTTTCCTGTTATATAATTAACCTGATTTTACTTCTTAGAATGTGTTCTATTGGAAAATTATACTTCAAGGATCAAGAAACTGATGCTGTTACCGACTTAGCAAAAAAATTGCATAAACCTAGAAAAGATATCTGATCCATGATCCTTGATGGAGGATCATCTTCAGCTATAATAACTCAACTACCCCACCACAGTGTTACAAAACTCACATTTTTCCAACCTCCTTACCACCACTTCATTCTCATCATATTGTTCACCAGGATGAGGAACACAAGGTGGTAGATATTCCAAAGTCTTACTAACTTTATCCCCAGGCTCAAGCATGCATCTTGAGAACACCTTAACATTTGCGCTTAAAAGTGTGTGAACTCAGAAGCCTTTGTAACAAATTAATTGCACTGGCCTTACTTTATGCACTTTTAGTATCACCCCTTGGTGCAATCTAAAATTATGTTAAATTCCATCAGTTAATATAACTTCTTGCTAACCACATTAGTGTCTTCTCCTTCTATTTTGTTGTACACAACATGTGGTATCAACTCCCCACCACAACACAGGACACATGATCAGGATTGTTGTAATCCAGCATTGTGCCCAACTCTGGCTACATATACCTTCGGTGACTGAGAAGCATGCCTCTCCTTGAACCAGCTCTGTGCCCCAAAACAACTTATTACCACTATTCCTTTCTTCAAATAGGCCATTAATTTGATGTTCATTTTTTTTTATCTTGATACCCATGATTCATTGTTTTCCCAATTAATGTTTAATGTACCGAAAGTCAGGCATAACGTTTACCGGCTTGCCATTAACCTTGACCTCATAAAATAGCATACCTTGGTCCTCAATCATTCCACACGTCTGAAGAATACATTCTTCTCTCACCCCACTCCAGGTAACCCTCATCACTCACCTCAACAATGTTTATGTCCCTGTACAAACCCTAACTAACACTGCTTCTACCCCTGTACGTATGGGGGCGATGCCCATTGAATTACATCGTCTTTGTATTTGTCTGAGCTGCTGTCACATCTATTGATTCCGCACCTGAAGCATGCACTTTCCCACATCTCCCTTTCTTTCTTGCTATCCATATTATCGGTTGCAAACTTCTCTTTCCTTGTCTCTGGTACTGCCACCACGCAAGGGACCAGGACACCTCGTTCCTCCCTTTTACTTAACTTCGTGAATATTCCCTTGATCAACACTGTTTACCTCCAGTTTCTTTACATCCAGGGCCAGACTGGGTACTTATAGCAGCCGTGGCAATTTAGTCGGACCAGTCCAAGGGTGGGGTTTGGGAGGGGGGATGAGCAGTGGAACAAGTGTGAAGCACTGCTGCTTTCATAACTGAAGGCCGCTAATGCAGCATCACTTGAAAATCGGCCCCCAGTAACAAAACCAGCCCCCACCCCTCCCTTCCGGCCTCCTGGGAAAACGCCTGATGCCCGGTATGGCCAGTCTGGCCCTTTTGATGTCATCAGGCACATACTTAAATCTTTCACCTATTCCTAATGGGTTTTCATCGTCTCTGCTGCATCTTTCGTCACCAATATCTTATTTCGCAATGAGTTAATGACAGTGTCTTCACTTGAAGTTGAGTTTAATGTAGTTGGCCACGGCAGTGTTGTCTATGAGAGAGGAGATTGAAGGATGGCCGGTGTGGGATGTTTTGTGGAGGCAGAAGTGGCTGAGGAATATCTACTTGGTGCTGTTAGATTGCATTTTTGTTAAATAAGGTGTACTTCTTGGCCTGGCATCAGGCTGGTGTACCAGCGAGCTGGTTAAAGTGGTCCCCTACTATCCTGAAGGCTGTTCTGCTTCTGTTGGATGCCTCACTGATGGCATCAGTGTAGTACGTGACTTTGGCTGTCGTGAAGTGGAGTCTGCGTGTTGAGCAGAGATATTTAAACAGTATGATGTGCCCAATCAATCAGTAGATCTGTAAAGCGCTCCTTGTCACCTGGGCATCTACTTTTCATCCATATCCTTTCCTGTGTGTGCATGGTGCCCTTCTTTAGCTGAGGTTTTTGAAATACCACAGGACCCAAAGGTTTCCATTAGCTAACTGTAAACTCTATTCTGATTGTGTCACATTACTGCACTCAACACCCTGTGAAACTAGTCAACAACCACCAATGAGTCAAAACCTATGGAAATTCTCTGACCAGTACTCAACATTAGACGCATCAAAGGAAATGCGAGGCGTTTTGAAGTTCAAGCACACCATTCCCACTACAGGTACAAGGAAAAAAAAGAATTCTGTGTGTAAGGGTGTGTCCCTTACCAGTGGCATGAGTATGTCGTATGGTGAACCTTATCTTCTAGGATACCATCCTTCCAGATCCATAAAAAAGCGCATCTGACAGCGACGACATTAAGTATGCGTGAGGCTCCTCCATTTAGAAACAAGCATGTGAAAATAAACGTGCAGAGAAAGATTCTGGAGAAGGTGATGAGAGGAGACTGATTTTCATTTTCAATCTTGACTCCATAGGCAGCTTGGCCATTAACCCAGGGTAAGCCAATCTTACCTTACCTCTCAGGCCCCCCCATGCAATAGATTTAACGCACTTCTCTAACGGCTGGAAAATCTGTCATTTCCGTGACACTGCCACATACCACACAGCTACAAATATGGTTATTTTCACCCCTTCAAACACCCTTGCCAGCTCTCGCTTCCATCCTGATCGCCAGCTTTCTTTTTTCCTTTTATCTGTCTCCTCTCATCACCTTCTCTAGAATTCTTCACTTCACGTTTATTTTCATGTGCTTGTTTCTAAATAGAGGAGCCTCACGCATTGAAAACCGGAAATCTCACTATAGGCAATCTCACAAGCACCTTGACGTATGCCAAATTCCTCTTGTATGTAAATTAACTAAAAATTTCCTTTCTTTTTTCTTCCTTAAATTTCTCCTATGGTACTAGCAATTAAGTCATATATATACAGGCATGCTTATTAAAATGTCCTGAAAATGATCCCAGTATTTTCTTAAGGCATCAAAACGCCGTCGACACCTTGCACACCATATACGCTTGTTTAAAATGTCCTAATTTTTGTGTAATGGTGTCTGTATATTCTGTTTGTTCTATTAGAAATGTGCTGAAAATAAACATTTTCTCTTGCCTGAACCTTTCACTTTACGTTGTACGTCTTTCTTGCTAAATTTGGATACGGGCTTGTGTCCCACTTAAAACTGCTTCTTGTTACTCTTGGTATATATTGAATTGTTTGCACATTAACTATCTGTCCGACTGGACATATTTCTATAATATAGTACTGATTGGGTCTATATTTATTGTCTTTCAACAATTTTTTGTCTAGGGACCGCTGTCTTTAGAAAATAGTACAATTACCCAGAGGTCCCTGACCAATTACGAATTGGGTCTACGTGTCCTTTTACAATATACTTTTGTCATAAGTAACACTATTAGCACTATAGTTGTTCTTTAGAAAACTCTGGGGTGCTGCAGTAGAACACAAGGGAATCAATTTTATGTCAGGACCAGAGGCTCTGATTATGCTTCTCATTTCTTTACTACTTTATTCCCAGCAGACAATGGAAGAAAAGTTTCAATAACACTACATACCAATATGTCACATGACCAACCATAGAGCACATCCCTACATAAGCCCTAATCAAGGTAACTGTGTACTCTTTCTTTGCTGTTCCGCAGACAGTTAAGTGCTCTTCCATTTTACTAATGTTTGACCTGTTTGGTTATCGCAGTGTATTGATTGATCACGCTTTGTACTGTATGGTTATATTGTGTTTTTTGATGCATACTTCTCCTTATCGCGGTTAGCGATTTTGGAATTAGGTGTTTATTATTGGTGATTTGTGCCCAGTTTAATTTGTAACTTCACCTCGGGCTCAGAAGACGGCCTGCTGCTTTGTCAAGTCTAGAGCAGAACTCATGCGCATTTGCGGTCGACTTTGGAGCGCATTGTCTCCTGACGGGGCGCCTTGCACCTGCGTCTGTGTCTCCGGTGGAGAGTGAGAGGGGAGCTAGGATGCGCATCTGGTAGAAGCGCAGTCCTCTTTCTAGTTTCACAAGTGGCGTGCCCCATGCATGCGCGGCTACCATTTTGGTGCCTTTCATTCACTCGAAAGGCTTAAACAAACGCGGCAGCAGCGTGAAACTGTTCGGCTGTCCCAGACCCTCATGTTTTTGCTCCCAGTGACATACTGCAAGTTCTAACCAGCAGGGCTGTATAATATTTACAAAGGCTTTGCCTGAAGTGGTTTGTGGCAAGCCCTCCCTCCACCTCATATCCATAATATTATATTTGGCTTGCTTGGGGTTGCTCCAGTCCCCCTTGATATATCCTGTTCTGGGGTATTAACCCCTCATATTTGAGTCATTTGCCCTCCTTCAGTGGCATAATACAGCTGAACTGCAGACTCTCACCATGGCAGAGTAACATTACGATGAGGAGTATTTTGATGAGGAACCCTCTGGGGCTTTGGAGCAGGATCTCGTTAATGCACTAGATGCAGGGGCTCAGTATTCTGTTAACAAAGCCCTAGTGCGAGCCATAGAGCCTTTGAAAGGCCACCTTGGTGGCTATGCTCAGCAACAAGGTTGGCTCCCCATTCCTACTATGCAACCAAAATCCAGAGGGAAAGGGGCCAAGAACAGACTTCGCCAAACTGGCCAAGAGCTTGACCAATGAGCACGATTATAACGACCCACTCCTGAGGCGGCGACGACAGAATTCTTCCACTACGACGATGAGGATACCTCATCATGTCACACGTCTGACCAAGACGTAGCCCTTAAACCTAGCAAACGCTCAAGAAAGGAGCATCATATAGATCCTCATTCACAACCGAGAGTACGTACCTTTGAACCGGCAGAGGTCATACACCCCAACTCTGCTGCCTGGTTACCCCCTCATTAGGTGACAGATTACGTCCAGGCTCACCTACGCCAGGCTTGCAACAAAGATTTTAGAGCAAGGTTACGCTCCGAGTGCCTGTGACCAGACCTGCGGGTAAGGTGGCTGAGACCCCTGAAGTGGACCCCACTATGGTGACTTACCTAAAGAAATATTCAAACACCCTAAGAATGGCATAGACAGGGCATGGTGTTCTTGTCAAGACAAACTCCTCGACATGACAGGCCCTCTGACGAAGATCCTGGAGTTGGGTTTTAAGGCAAAGGAATCTGCCTTGGCTATAGACCCAGAGGCGATTATAGGCTGGGCTCAACGGGCTATATGCCAGCTAGGAAACGTGAACTGCGCAATATCCAGTGAAAGATGGCACTCTATCCTCTTAAAGCTGGATTCTAAACTGTCAGAACTCTCCACATCATAGTTCGGTTCTTTGGCTCAAGGCCTGCTTTTGGACACCCCTTCCTCAAGGAACTCACCAACTTTGTGGCTACATTTAGCTGTCTGGATAAGGCGCATGGGTCCCTACGACATGCCTTTAGACCGGTTTTCAGTAGGGCCAGACAATATAGAGGGCACTTGTTCAGCCGGGGTTACCAGCAAGGCGCCCCACATGGTCAATACCACCAGCAACGCGGGGGTTATCAGGATTCCAACACTGCATCGTTCCTCCCTACCCGATGCTCCAGAAATCATTTTAGGAAAGGTAGGGCGGAAACGAGGATGCGGAACCACAGGTGACACATTTTATATGCTCATAAGTGGTGTTGGGGGGCACAATCCAAACCTTTGTACAGGTATGGCACACCGTTTCACAAGATGCCTGAGATCTAGAGACAGTGCAGGGGTACAAACTGGAATTGTACAGCTCCCCCAGTCAAGTGTCCCTTCCACCAATGATGTATTTTTCCCGGCAAGAGCAATATTTTATCTGAAATCCAATCTCTTCTGAAGAAAGGGGCCTTAGTAGTCACAGATCCTCACCCCAGGAGGTTTATCATCAGTATTTTCTTGGTCGAAAAGAAAGGGGCAGATCCAGACTTGTGTTTAATCTAAAATACTTCAATGGATGGGTAGTCTATTGACACTTCAAGATGGAGGGCATCCATCTTCTTTGCGATCTTCTCCAGAAAGGGTATTGAATGGTCTGTTTGGACCTAAAACACGCGTACCTTTCCGTTTCCATTTTTGTGCCACATCAGCGCTTCCTACAGTTCCTCTAGCAATGAGTTTACTTTGAATACTAGGTTCTTCCCTTTAGTCTTTCATCTGCACCATGGCGCTTCATGAAACTCCTTTGACCGGTAGTAGAATCCTTGAGGGTTTGGGGAGTTCGTCTAATCATCTACCTGGACGACATATTAATCATGGCACGTTGCCACAATTAGTGGTAACCAGTGTTCCCTCGAAGGTACACACCTGCGCAGGCGCACCTCAGTGCACCACAGTGCACGTAGGGCTGTGTGTGTGGCATGCACACACATCCCCGAGAGCATTGGGGCTGCTGCTGCAGCGCGAAAAACGGGCATTTCAAACTTGCAGAGGAAGAGGAATTTAGCAAGTGCACTTGCTAAATTTCTTTTGTTTTCTAGAGTGTGGCTCGTGGGCTCATTGTGTGCTTTTGTTTAAGTATTCGTGTTAATTGCAGAGCCTGTCAGGAGCTGCGATTAACATGAATGCTTTGAACAAAAGCACACAATCTGCCCCGCAGCCACACTCTAGAAAACAAAAGACATGCAGCACCAAACACAGCTTGTGCTTTTAGAATCACCTAAAACCACTCACACGCTGTGTTTGTAGTCTTGCTGTATTTCGTCTCTTAATAGAGCTGGGCTTCGGGTGATTGTGTGCCTTTTTTTTAAGTTTTCATATTAATTGCAGATCCTGAAGGGCACTGCCATTAACATGAAAACGTTAACAAAGGTGCACAATAACCCCGCAGCTGCGCTCTATTAAGAGAAGAAATGAAGCAAGCCTACAAACATGGCATTTACTTCCAGCTGACATAAGCTTGAAAGTGGAAGAACAGACCGTTTACCTCCAAGCCATGCAGCTTCTTTCACCAGCACTTCTCCTCCCTTTTTCAACAAGAGCAGTTCAAGCATGAATGGCAAAATATCCTATGCAAATCTTTTCTCTATAATTCTGCTTCTGTAATATTTACCGCATAATGCATCATCTGCGGCATAATTTAACAATTTTAACTAAATAATAGTTTATAGCTCAAACGCTCCAATGTTACTAAAAAATGTGACTAGTGTTTCTGCGAAGTGGACAGCCCTTTGCAAAGGTTGACTGATCACCTCTGTCACTGCTGGATTTGTATGTTAAACTGGTACTAATAAGGCAACATTTTTCCAGAGACACTTAGCATCTGTAAAAATGTAAAAAATAATAAAGTATCAGAAAATATACTGCATTACGCTGCAGCCTTTCTTTTGCTGCATAATTTAGTCAACACTGCAGCATACTTTTGTCCTACATTGCTGCATAATTCC
This sequence comes from Lissotriton helveticus, assembly GCF_964261635.1. Lineage (NCBI taxonomy): Eukaryota > Metazoa > Chordata > Amphibia > Caudata > Salamandridae > Lissotriton > Lissotriton helveticus. The sequence goes on from NC_136057.1 coordinate 148,694,102, forward strand.
AGTGGCCCCAAAGCAGGCAGCACATGTTAAAAGTACTTGTGCATGAAGCAGAGAGACTGATGTTTGTGAACTTAGTTTGGTGTGCTTGTAAATCCTGCATTGCCTACCCATGGTGAGTTACAGCTACTACTGCTGAAACAAGGCCAACGGAGGGACCAATGGGTGAGGCGGCCTGGCCTTAAGGGCATGGCTGGCTTTAGCGCCGGTGGAGCCCTGTGCGAGTTGGTGCCCCCCAATGACTCCTTCCGCCACTGATTCCCTCACTACCACCCTTCAACAGTGCCCCAAAAGTCTCCATAACCATACTCTCGCTCAGATAAATTTAACTTGATTTACAGCACCACTGATACCAGTGTATGGTGTCAGAGCACTTTACATCACACTCATTACACAGAGACAATTAGTCGTTTGTGTGTAAATCTCTGTATAGGAAATGTTCCATAAGACAAAGGACTACAAGGTGTAGAGTCACATGACATCCATACTAGTAGGCAGTATAGTTTAATAGTGAATGATCCGGAGAAACACACTGAATTTAGAACGTAATACCATGGCTGGGGGTTCTCTTTAATAACCAGAATTGATTTCTACTTAAAATGAACCTTTTTTGCAACATTAGGATAATCAGAAAGGGGAAAAACATGCAGCTCTCAGATGACAGTTAATAGCTCACTGTTCTATGTTAGGATTTTGACTTATAAACTGCAAGTACCAAAAGGATCTCACTGACAAAAGCAGTAACCCACTGACCCATTTATATTATGTGTACTATGTGATCTGGATGGTACATTTTCTTTGCAGCAGGCAAATTAGCCCTCTGCGCTACCTTTCAATGAGTTAAAACTTCCACTTGACAAAACTCCATCTCTCTCTAGGACATTAATCACTGGAGTTATCATTACATTTTTATTGTTTCCTAAAACTGCTGGTGGCCAGGAATGAGGCAGCAAGTGCTTTTAGAAACATAATACACGTGCAAGAATGTCACCCCACCCAAAGTCAGCGCCCACCTTGCTCAAGGGTCCTGTGACCTTGAAGACTGTCGCGCTAGGGTGTACTGCTTCATAGGCCTGCCCGCAAGACTGGAGGAGAACTTCAGTATGGATTGTGGTTGACAGGTCTTTAACATAATCCACAATTGCCACCATTAGGGTCCACATGCTGGTGCTAAGACACCAGGGCTTCTAAGTTCTAGCAAGGGAATGTGCTCCCTCAGGAGAGTGGTTTGGTGAACTGGTCATGAAGGCTGAACATGGTTCCCCAGTTCCAAATTCGGCAGCTCTGACCATAGTGCCACATCCTCTCCTCCACTGAATACCATACTGCAACATTGAGAGAAATTTGCGCTGTCTTCAGCTACAATTCAACAGTGCCCCGCTATAAACGCCTGGATGCAACCCAATTCAAATTATGCAGTAGACGCAAGTAATATACTGCCTAGGAAAAAAACAAAATCATGGAAAAAGCAAACACTCATAGGGAATGCAAGTTTAAGTAAAGCATGTGAAATGTAAACAGGAACAACATGGTTACCTCAACGCTTTTACATTAATTATTCAGAAATCAGTGAGTGCTTTGGCTAGTGGCACAGCAGAAGTGAACACTGTCTTTTTCTTCTCCGAGCAAGAAGGAAGAGACAGAGCCCATTTCCTTCTAAACCCGCCCGCCCGAACTGCCAGGAATACCAAGTATGATCTGTGGGCCTTGGCTATTTCTGCCATCCTGTGATGCATGTTTAAAATAAAAAAGCAGGGGAACGGAATCTATCAAATTAAAGTAGGGGTACGCCGTGCCCTGCCGATTTTCGACCACTGCATGTGTGGTGCTTTTAGGAAGCAAGTAGACAACTTCGAGGGTTAATGATCGTCTTACTACTAGAATGGCTAAGCTAGAGTGCATGAGGTGAATCAACATGATTGGACAGTGTCACTACAAAAAAATGTTTGTGCTTGAAGCCTGAAAAGAAGGGGAATAGGATGGACATAGTTTGTTTGGCAGTGAGGGGAGAAAACCCTGGCAGAGCTGCATTTTCATTCTATTGATGAAAGATGTTTAATTCCCTTCTCTCTGCAGCATGCAGAGTATTCTAATGATGTACTTTTTACTCTTGGGTCCTGAATCACGTACACTTGGACCTACCGATCCCATTGCCTTTCCCTGAAAACCTAATTCTTGACCCCTGAAATAATGTGCCCTCAGCAGCAGCTACCGTGTGACAAAGCAGTAAGATTGCGGTGCCCCATCCTTGTGGTGAGGTAGCTGAGGTAAGGGTTCGGTAACGACTTGAATCTCCCAAAGTCCATTTTCCAAGAAAAAAATTTGTCTTTTTGAGAGGTAAAGCAAAGTACATTGACGGTGGGACTAGTTAAACAACGATGATTCGAAAAGTGTGGCAAAGCAGATTGTTTCCAAAACAAAGGGGCCGATTAGGATGGAGGATTTTCCGCCTCCTCCGGGCCGGCGGAAGGCACCTCCGGCCCGGAGGAGGCGGAAAATCCTCTGCGGAGTCACCAAAGACCCACCGCCGCATTATGATGGTTGGTGGGTCTTGGTTTCTGTCCGCTGCTTTTCCGCCGCGGTCGGATTACAACCGCGGCGGAAAAGCTCTCATTTGGCTGGCAGTGTCTTATCAGACACCACCAGCCAAATTAGGAAACATTAGTAAACATGCTTTTCCGCGGCGGTTTTTCCGCCGTGGAAAAGCATGCGTACTTTGGATTTTGGGGGCCCGTTGCGGGCCCCCAGAGTGTGGACGGGTGGGGGGTGCACATGGGGGGTACCTATGGTACCCCCCAGCATTTACATGCACAAAGCGGCAGGCACCGCGCGGTGCCTGCCGCTTTGTGCATGTAAATGTAAAACATGCACTTTTAACATTGCGGCGGGTGCTGCTTGAAGCAGCACCCGCCGCAATGTTAAATATCCAGGATGTGACCGCCAGGGTGGCGGTCACATCCTAATTTGCACGGAGGGACCGCCGCAGCCCATGCGGACGGTCCCTCCACCTCTGGGATGGCGGACGGACGCAAATCCGTCCGCCATCCTAATCGGCCCCAAAGTGTTTTAAATATATAAGCGATTATTGCTTTAAACCCAGTTCATACAAACAGAATGTCTGTAAATATGTATTGTAGGCTGGTTTTTAAAAATGCCTCCTACCTCTGCTGGCTGCACTTAAACACTTGTGTGCTGCTCTGAGACAAGACCATCCTCCATCCTCTGATTTTCCAGGCGCTGAACCATCGTTGTGGTCCCTGCCACTTGGACTTTTTTCATTGTGTCTCAACAGATAAATCCCAGCTTTCTTCAGTTGTCACCCAGATGTGGAGACAGTAGCCACGGATGCCTTTTTCCAAAACTGGTCAACAACTCTGTGTTATGCGTTTCCCCCATTCATGATGGGTCCCAGAGCGGTGGCACAAACTTGGCGCCAACGGGTGGAATAAATATTTATTACCCCACTCTGGCGAGCGCCGGCATGGTTCCCAGTTCTTCTGGAGATGTCGTCTGCATCCCTGTTCTTCCTTCCACAATGTTGGATCCTATTGCTGGCCCTGCAGGGATCTCCACATCCGATCATTTCATCAGAACAACTTTCTGTGGTAGCTTTGTGGTTTTCCAGGACAGATGGAGTGTCCCTGGCCTTTCGAGAGACGCTAACAAATTTATCAGTGAAGCCTGGTCAGCTAATACCCACAGCTTGGAAACGATGGTGCAGCTGGTGCAGTGAATGGGATGACAATCCAGTTAATGCGCATTTTTCTTTAGTTATCAATTTTCTATCATCCCTCAGTTCTGCAGGAATGGCCTACAGAATGGTAAATAATGTTCTGTCCGCCATCTCAGCAGGCCACGATTTTAAACCGGTGGGAGAACACCCCTTGCTGTGCAAACTTCTTAGAGGTATCCGGATGGTCAGGCCCCCAGCTCCGAAGTACTCTGTTCTATGGGATGTGTCCATTTTTTAAAGATTTTTAGAATCATGGCCTTCTAATAAGTATTTATCGAGGAAACAATTATCAGCCAAACTGACCATATTACTGTGTCTGATCTCATGTAAAAAAGTGTCAGATGTCCATGCTTTGGACTTGGCGAGACACAGATTTTCCCCAGAAGGGGTTACATTTTCCATTTCATAACAAATTAAATGCAATACGTCTTCAATATCCTATCCGGCTTTTCCTGATAACCCTAAGCTTTGTGTAGTACAATGCTTGAAAGCATATGAGGTGAGTACTGCTGATTTTCATTCAGCTATGAGGGGGTCAATTATTAATTGTGTTACAAAGCACTTTCCACCCAGTGACCCCAGCCACCCTAGCGAGATGAGTGCATTGGCTCATGGGCGAAGCAGGCATTGATGTGTCCAGATCTGGAGCACACTCAGCTAGGGGGGCTATGGCCTCAAAATCTTTCGCCTTGGGGGTCAGCCTTGCGGATATCATGAATGCGGCTGATTGGTCAACAGAGCCTACTTTTTAAACGTTTTATTACGAACCGATTGTTGATGTGGCTTCTGTTGTGGTGGCTAAACTTTAAACAAGCATATTTGGAGCCTCTAGTCCTGACATAGAATTACAATTTTTCAATTCTATTAAGGACACGGAGGCCAGGTTAAAGTTGTTTACATTGTATGTATTAATGTACTGAAAACGTTTTCTTATGTTTTCCCTCTCCTTTTCCTTATTTGTCATGATTGGTAGCATATGTGATGAGACCAGTGTTATGGTCTTCCCTTTTTAATTCCAGGTGCAAATGTGCTCTAATGCACAATGAAATGGATTATTTTCCACGTTCACACACTGCAGTTTGTGGATAAGAACACCTTCTTAGGAAAAGAAGAAGGTGTTTAACTAAACATCAAAGACACTTAGTGGTAACATCTTATACGTTAATAGAGGCTGTTGAAAAAAGAGCCAGGATTGGGACATTACATGGTATTTTGATTGAGACCCTGCCGGATGATATAGAGAGACATGATGTGAAGTGGAGCGAAAGATTTGGGACTATAAGCACATATATGCAACAATCAATTGACATTGCAGCTAAAATTATGTTGACAGCGAACTTGAGCACGCAGCACTATAAAACTTTGTTTAACTTATATCATACCCCTGTTAAAATGCAGACGTCGGGGGGACCCCACAATGGGAAATGTTTTAGGTGTCAGATGGATAATGCTGATATTGTGCATATTTTTTTGATTGTACAGGCTTAGATCAGTTTCGAGAGGAGTTTTTGACTCGTATTACAGGGGTACATGCGACTATTTCTAGAGAAGTGATGTAGACAGGAGTGGGTGAAGGCACACAACCTACTCAGACATGTTACTCATTTAGATATCTTTGGCCTCATTTATGAGGCCGTGCGTCACTTTTACGCTGCCGGTGGGTCACTTTTTGTGACGCACCAGCAGCGTAAAAAATGTGCCTTGTTGAACCATATTTACAAAGTGACGCATCTAGGTAGATGCATCACTTTGTAAACCCCTGTGCCACATTATACCTGCGCCAGGTATAATGTATGCAAGGGGGGCGTTTTGACGCAAGAAAGGGTCGTAGAAGTGACGCAGTAAAATCTATGAGATTTCCCTGCACCACTTCTAGGACACAAATGCGTCAATTTCTTACGCCTGCCTCACAGCAGGTGTAAGACTGACACAGGCCCTTTCACATGGGGCTTGCCCCATGTGAAAGGATACATTGCCGGAGTTGCGTCACTTTTGTGACACACTCCAGCAATGCGTAACTTTTGCGCCATACAGATACGTCAGAAATACTGACGTATCTGTAACTCCTTGCGCAATGATGCGTCATACTGTAAATATGACGCACCATTGGTGTCGCAAGGAGGGCGCAGTGAAAAGTGACACATCGCTGTTTTCACGCAGCGATGCGTCACTTTTCATAAATGAGGCCTCTTATGTTTATGCCAGCTGCAGTTGCACGTCTATGTATTGCTACTGTGTGGCTTTAGCCGGAAGCACCTTTGTTTGAAATGTGGCGCGCAAAGTTTTATAATGTATTTAATTTGGAATATAGGCTCTATTGCATTGAATCAATGAGGAAAAAAAAAGAAATTGGGGGCCATCATTTGGGGGCCTATGTTGCACCATATGGACAAATCGCTATGAAAAACATCTAACCTCCTAGATATTCATGTAACACTTTTTTTTTAATGTTCTTCTTTGTCGTATAAATGATGTCTGCATCGATGATTTAATTATTGATTTGGAAGTATAAACATGCTTTGAACTGAACAATAAAGAATCTCTAAAAAAAAAGAACACCTTAGTGTTGTACAGTCATTGGACTTCAGTTTGTCCGGGAGCGAGATCAAGAGTTGAGCCCCGTTGGGCTCCAGGTTGGATCCTCATGGGAAGATTTCCGGTGAATGCTGGATCGATGTTTTCAAGTTACTTGGCTGGAACTGACTTAACTGTTGGGTTTTACTCAAAGAAAGTTACCTTGATTAGGGCTTATATAGGGCTGTGCTCTATGGTTGGTCATGTGACACATTGATATTCATGGGTAAGCTAGTGTTATTGAAACTTTTCTTTCATTGGTTGCTATGAATAAAGTAGTAGAGGAATGAGAAGCATAAAATCTTTGCCTCCATGTCCTTAATAGATTTGAAAATTATTGTCACAAATGTTTGCACATTTTTAATTGACAGGCTGCTCCTGTTGAAAGTACATGATTTACTGAGACTGTCAGACTTCATTTTTTTCATATCGCTGAGAAAGATAGTGTGAATGTACAGAAAGCATGCTCTCATTTTAGCTTCTGGAGCACCTTCCATAACCTCTGTAGGGAAATCATCAGAAAACAGTTTTCTCTCAAACATGATTCTTGAAATCACAGCAGAAGGCTTCTCCAGAGGATAAAATCACATTAGAACACACCACAATTCTTAAAATTAGCATGGTACCATCAACAAATGATTTATACTGTAACTAAAATCTGTTATCACCCTTTATACATTCTCCTTTTTGTGACCCTGAAAACTTGCCAGTCACTCAGTGTTGCCAGATTTTGAGACCCGTCCTAAGCCCAAAGCTGTCCAAGTACAAGGCCAACTTCAGCCCAACGCATAGCAGTATCAGCCCAAACACCAGCCCAAAGATGAAACTCTCAAAGTTTTCAAAAGCAGCCTTCAGAACACATTTTAAAGTTAATTCTATAGTCTATTTAATATCCATTCCATTTCAAAAGACTTTATTTCGGTTCACATAACCTCAAAAGTACAATCACAAAACATGACAAATACATTTAAAATTTACAACAACAGCAATAAAAAAAAAAAATACACATCAAGTTAATTTATCATGGGAAAGTGCAAAAAGCAAGGGTTGGTTCATTGGTGTCTATAATGCTCCATACTCGGGAAGTGCAAAGTGCTAAATAAATAAATAAATAAATTACCTGAAAACATTTCATTTACCTTACAGACATATTAAAAAAGGGTGACCTATACTTTATCATTCTTCAAACATGATACCTGGGAATCAAGGTTCTCTATAATAGGGTCTAAGGCCAACGACAATCTTAAATTATTCTAATGAAAAACGAGGCCTAATTTAAAACTAACAGGCTAGGGTACTATAATTGTTGTCCAACTACTAATCAATTCATATGATGGAGTAATTCACATCCGGCATGGAGAAAGGCCCTGTTATTCCTCACTCACGCTTTCAAGTATGTCCGGCGCGTACACCACATAGAAAATAGGAACCCAGCGACTGAGTACACTATTGGGATACTAGTATCATACTTCAGTATCCTGAGAGCCTCAGAACAACATCTAGAGGTCCATTAGGATGGCAGACGGGCAAAGTCCGTCCGCCACCCTGTCGGGGGCCGGTACCGTCCGCCACAAGGGCAGAGGAACCGTGCCCCCAATCACGATGCATCCGCCACAGTGGCAGGTGCATCCTGCATTTTTTACATTGCTGCGGACGGTGATTGTAGCACCGGCCGCCGCAATGCAAAAAATGCACGTTGTACATTTCATTGCACAACATGACAGGCACCGCGCGCTGCCGGTCATGGTGTACATTGAAATGCTGGGGGTACCATAGGTACCCCCATGTGCACCCCCCCACCCCCCTTCACCCGGGGAGCCCGCAACAGGCCCCCAAAGCAAAGACCATATGCCTTTCTGTGGCGGCAAGGCATTCCTCACCGGCCATCCTAATATGGCTGGCGGTGTCTGATAGACACCACCACCATATCAGACCTTTCCGCTGCGGTCGCAAGTCGACCACGGTGGAAAAGCGGCAGACGGTCTACCCCTCCGCCACGGTCCCCCCTGCCATCGTAATATGGCGGGGGGAAGAAAGGTGGCGGACGGGCAGGGAAGGCGGACGGATCGCCACCGCCTGCATGGCATTGGCGATCCGTCCGCCATCCTAATGGACCCCCTATTTCCTAGGTTCCTACAAATCTGGACCAACCATTGTTTCCTTTCCTTTTGATAGGCGGGACAAATGAATAAAGCATGCGGAATAGTCTCTTCAGTACAATCACACACAGGGCAGTTTTCACTTTGTACATCCCCCCATTTATAAGTAAAACATCGAAGAGGAAGAGTCCCATATCTGAACTGGAGGTATAAGTTTTTGGCCGCTGCCGGTTTAATTTCATCTAGAACCGGCTTAAAGCTAAACCTATCTTTAATTTCTAGAAAAACTGTAGTTAATCTACCTGTTCGGGGACAGCTATGAAGTTGAGATAGTTTATACTCCTCGTAGTATGCCTTCAATAGTTTCCTGGGGTGGATGGCACAGGCGGTATCTGGATGATCCCAAAGCTCATCCAACCCAAGACGAAGCAGCCATTGTTTGGTATGGGCAAACCACGGGAGTCTAACGGCCCCTCGCAGGTTCAATATTTCCATTAATTCCTCGCTGTATGATGAAAGTTCGGGGGTAACCCATAGGCAACGCCAGTAGAGTAAAGGTTTCAGATTTGTTATATCCGCAATTGCCAAAAGGCCCAAATCTAAGCGTAGCGGGATGAGCGGAGTGCTCCGTGGGAGATTTACTAACTGTCTGAGGAAACTATTCTCTACCTGAATGAGATTCTCTTGGCTTACATGCCGCCAGAGTTCTGCGCCATATAATGCCCCTCCCCGTGCTTGTACTTTATAAATTTCAATGGCCGGGCTCAATAATTTCTGACTAGATTTACAAAAGACCTTCATGATGCCTCCTGAGGATTGCATTAATTTGAGAGCTGATTTTTTAACTTGAGCCCCCCACTCCATTGTTTCTGATACTGTTATCCCTAGATAATCAAATGAGATAACTCTTTCAAGGGGTTTACCAGATAATGTAGGGCTAGATCTTGTGCTTTTAGGGCAATTAAACGCCATACATTTTGTTTTCTGTAGATTTATTTCCAAACCCCTTTGACTACAGAAAAGTTCAAATTTATCAAGAACCCTCTGGATCCCCATGGGGGATTTTGACACCAACAAGGTATCTTCCGCGAACATCATTGCGGATATCGGACGGGAGGCTAGTTTAGGGGCATCAAGATCTTTTACTGTTGCTAGATAATCTATTAAACCATTGATATAAAGACTAAACAAGGTGGGGGCAAGCACGCAGCCTTGGTGTACTCCGCACTTGATTGGAATTTGTGCGGTTAGATTCCCATCCTTACCGTACCTAATTTGCACAAAGTTTTCCTCATGTAGCAGCTTGATAAGGTGAATTAAATTTATGGGGACCCCCATATCATAGAGGACTGACCAAAGTTTATCCCTAGGGACCAGATCGAAGGCTGACCGGAGGTCAACGAATATCAAATAGAGGCTGCCACCCTCCAAAGACACGGTCTTCCAGTATAACATCTGGAGCCTTAGAATTTGGTCGATAGTGGACATTTTTTCTCTAAATCCAGACTGAAGGGAGGTGAGTATATTTTGTTCCTCCATCCAGGATTGGACTCTAAGGAGCACTACACGCGTGAAAACCTTTTGTGAAATATCAATCAAGCTAATTGGCCTGTAATTATTTGGCAGGAGTGGGGAGCCTTTTTTGTAAATCGGAATTATTTCCGCTCCTGCCCAGCTCCAGGGGATCTTCATGCCCTGTAAAATTGCATTAAAAAGGACTCAAAGATATGGCGCCCATACAGAGGGTTCATTGCGATAAAGGTCCCCTGGAATTTTATCTAGGCCAGGAGCTTTCCTGGGTGCTATTTTAGCTAGAGCTCCCTTGATTTCATTTAGGCTTATGATTACGTTACATGGGACACCAGTGGCTTCTTTGTAATCTCTTAGGTCAAGAGAAGGATCAGCCCCCATTAGGCAGCCATCATCTGGGACACCAACCACTGTTTCTTCTTTAGAGTATAGGGGTTGAAAGCGTTCCCTCTAAATTTCCTCTCCCAGGTTAGGGTCTGCCGGAGATCTAGGGCCAGAGCTATCCAGATTGACTACTCTCCAGAATGACCTCATGTCCCTTGCTCCCAAAGCACATTTTAGGTCCTCCCACCTGTCAGTTTCCCATCTTTCCTTTGCTTCTACAATTGCCTTTTTTTATGTCGTCCTGGCAAATTTGAATTGACGGACGATCATTGGCCTTGATGGATAATACCAATTTTCTTTTCATTTTGCGGCAGTGATCATTATACCACGGGTGGGGGGGTTTCTTTCTTATTCTATTGATTTTTTTGGGATAGAAGAAATCTAATGTGACCTCTTCTAGTTTGGCGTGGTTCTTCTTCACCATCTCCAGATCTAAACCATCCCCCTTTTGGTTTAGTGAAAGGGATGCTGTTTGGAGTACTGGAATCAGAACTTCATATAGGGAGCTCATTTTAACTTGGGATTGACTGAGGTCCGACCAACTCGCTCGTCGCCTGCAATTAGAGATAGTCAACCTATGGTCTATGGGGTTTTCCGTAGCAGTGACACTCCCTTGGTTAAAGGTTTTTAATTCCAACGCCAGCGCATGATGATCACTATCATGTTGTTGGATAACCCTAAAATCTAAGACCCTCTCCCAGGATTTAGAATCAATTAAAATATAATCTAATAGGGATCTTTGATCATTTCGATAAAAAGTGTAACCATTGGAAGTTTCAGAAGGGGTTCTGCCATTACAAGCTCTAAATGAACATTTTAATGTAAGGCAATTCAGTTGCATCACCAAAGGTGACCTTTTTTTACTGGTGGTCAACTGTCTCCGGAATTATCCAGAAATTGTCCTCCTCAGATAAACCATCCTTGAGTAAACTCTCAAGTGGCTCGAATTGGCAATTAAAATCCCCACCCAAAATCACCATATGTTTATCAGCAATGGTGCCTAGAAAATTAGATAATTCTTCCAGCGTTTGTGACTCTTTGGCTAAAACTGTGGGTCTTGAGTATACATTAATGAGGGCTACAGACATCTTTGATGGAAAGTATAGTAAAACACATAGTATGTCTTTTGACCCTGTGTTTATCTGCTCGGCCTGGCATCCTAAGTGAACACCCACCCACGTAGTAAGGCCACCTGATGGTCTCCCTCTACCTTCAGAGGTTGCAGGGATATTAAAGGTGGCAAAGCCCAACCTGGAGATCACCCCTCTAACCCAGGTTTCTTGAAACATGCAGATATCAAATTGGTTGGTGAAGGAGCCCCACATGGGGTTCTCCACTTTATTATTCAACCCTGCCACATTCCATGATATAGTTCTTATTATTAAGGGTTTAGTGGATTTTGGTGTTAGGGGCTCTACCACGGGTGACGGTGTTATTGCTTTTATTATCCCACTGTCATCTTTGGGGATTGGCCCTTGTGATAATGTAGTTATAATGTTAACATTCCTTACTGAATCGCCCTCATTATGGGTACAAGCAGGGGAGCCGCTCATGCTCCTTCTGCTTTGGTCCCCTCTAGATATAATACAGGACCCTACTGTTCCCCCTCAGCATGGATTTCCAGTTGTGCTGGAGCAGTTTGTGTTATAGTGGTAAATGACTTTTCCCTCAGTCAATCTACTCCATCTAGGCAACTATATCTGTTTGCGGTGGGTATGTTATAGATAGACTTTCCCTGCCAATGCTGATCTAGGTGTGGTGGTGCAAAAAACTTGTCATCATTTCTCCTTCACTGTTCCCCTTGCCAAAATTCATTAAAATAGGTATTAGGGGGGTAAAAATACCCTAGTGGAAGGACCTGGATACCACTATTATTTACCAGCCAGTGGACACATTTATTCTTTAGGTCCCGATGGGATTCGAATTGCTCCTTCCTGAGTTCGGGGGCACTTGCAAGGATGAGAACATATGGGGTAGATGCAGGGGGGAGATTAATAACTCTTGGGGGGGTAAGAACAATTGGTGTCATCTTTTTGTTTTGGAAACACAGCCTCCCACCTGTCTAGAATTTACTGCTGAGTGCTCTGCGCGCAAGATCAAAGGGGGTAAACTTGTGGGTTGATTTGAGGTAACCAGGGGGGACTTAGCAATGCTATCCCTATTAGCCTCTATTACATAGAGTGGACATTCTCTGGAGCATGGTGGTTCGGGATTGTGTCCTAACATTGGCGGAGCCATAAATTGTACCCCTCTGCATCCAGTCATTAGAAAAGCGTAGTCAAACCCTCAACCTTCTCTTGAAGGAACTTAAGTTTGTCCTTTACAATATCCCTCTTTTGTAACTGTAGGTCCACTATCAACCTTGTGACCCATACTGGCTGTTCACTGACAGTTTCCACGTTCTCCCCTTGCTGAATACCCACCCCTATTTTCCCCTTGTCTACCATTTGACCCTGGACCTTCTTCCTCCTTACAACAGGTTTCGCCTTGGGTTTAGTTTTGCTATTCCTGCCTAGTTGAACTTGTGGAGTGACCCTAGATTTGCTTTGAGTAATGACTTCATTTGTTAGTAATTGGTCACTAGAAGGCTCGGACAGTGAAACCCCTAAAATTTGCGAAGTTCTAGGATCAGGTGAGAGAATCTCTAAATTGGGGGTCAGGGACAAACGTCTCTGAGTCCGTTCGATTTTGGATGTCACGGCACCCAGTGCCTTTTCTAGCATCCTGTCAATGGAGGTAGGTTTTAGTGTTGGCTTAAGCGGAAACTGCTTCTTCTCCACACAAGCTCTTCTCCCCATTCTGGCTGTTCTGCGTCAAAATTCCCTGTTAACTGTAAAATGTAAGAAAAATACAAGGACACACTACTCGACTAACAAGAGGTGCACAGCTCGATCTGTGCTTAGGGGCAGAGCCAAAATAAGTACATTGGTTATAAAAATCCAGATAAGCAAACAATTCTAGTGCACTTAGGTCCTCCTGCTGTGGCCGTAATGTTGTATACTATACACTGGACTGGCTGTGATCTGATAAGAGTCCGGTTGTAACCCCAATAACTTGACGTATCAATGATGTTATCGACAGTACCTTGGTTTCAGCACCCCGAGCTTGGAAGTAAGAGAGCTGGCCCTGCCTGGCCTCTTCCGGCCTCTGACGGGCACGGACGGGCCCGCCCTTGGCCCGGTCTTCGCCCGCGCGCGTCCCGCGCTGCAGGAGGGCCGGGCCTGCTTTGAAGGCCTCCGGCGCCCTCCACTGACGTGTCACAAGCGCGCCTCGCACAGCCCCCTGATAGATGTAGGCACAGAGGGGGCTGCGAGCGCAGATGGTCAATGGCCATTCCCCTCACGGCAGTGGCACCAGGGATAAAGAACAAAATCCCCCGGTGTGCAGGCAGCAGGTAAGTGTAATAAGGTGGCCATTCCCCTCACGGCTTGGTCTCCGAGGTTCAGCGTGTCCCGCGATGCGGGAGGGCCGGGCCTGCTTTGAAGGTCTCCGGCGCCCTCCACTGACGTGTCACAAGCATGCCTCGCGCAGCCCTCTGGTAGATGTAGGCACAGAGGGGGCTGTGAGCGCAGATGGGTGATGGCCGTTCCCCTCACAGCGGTGGCACCAGGGATAAAGAACAAAATCCCCCCGTGTGCAGGCAGCAGGTAAGTGCAATAAGGTGGCCGTTCCCCTCACGGCTTGATCTCCGAGGTTCAGCGCGTCCCACGCTGCGGGAGGGCCGTGCCTGCTTTGAAGGCCTCCGGCGCCCTCCACTGACGTGTCACAAGCGGGCCTCGCGCAGCCCCCTGGTAGATGTAGGCACAGAGGGGGCTGCAAGCGCAGATGGTCGATGGCCATTCCCCTCACGGCGGTGGCACCAGGGATAAAGAACAAAATCCCCCCGTGTGCAGGCAGCAGGTAAGTGCAATAAGGTGGCCGTTCCCCTCACGGCTTGGTCTCCGAGGGTCAGCGCGTCACGTGCTGCGGGAGGGCCGGGCCTGCTTTGAAGGCCTCCGGCGCCCTCCACTGACGTGTCACAAGTGCACCTCGCGCAGCCCCCTGGTAGATGTAGGCACAGAGGGGGCTGCGAGCGCAGATGGTCGATGGTTGTTCTCCTCACGGCGGTGGCACCAGGGATAAAGACCAAAATGCCCCTGTGTGCAGGTAGCAGGTAAGTGCAATAAGGTGGCCATTCCCCATACGGCTTGGTCTCCGAGGTTCAGCGCGTCCCACGCTGCGGGAGGGCCGTGCCTGTTTTGAAGGCCTCCGGCGCCCTCCACTGACGTGTCACAAGCGGGCCTCGCACAGCCCCCTGGTAGATGTAGGCACAGAGGGGGCTGCGAGCGCAGATGGTCGATGGCCATTCCCCTCACGGCGGTGGCACCAGGGATAAAGAACAAAATCCCCCCGTGTGCAGGCAGCAGGTAAGTGCAATAAGGTGGCCGTTCCCCTCACTGCTTGGTCTCCGAGGTTCAGCGTGTCACGTGCTGCAGGAGGGCTGGGCCTGCTTTGAAGGCTCCGGCGCCCTCCACTGATGTGTCACAAGTGCGCCTCGCGCAGCCCCCTGGTAGATGTAGGCACAGAGGGGGCTGCGAGCGCAGATGGTCGATGGTCGTTCTCCTCACGGCGGTGGCACCAGCGATAAAGAACAAAATGCCCCCGTGTGCAGGTAGCAGGTAAGTGCAATAAGGTGGCCATTCCCCATACGGCTTGGTCTCCGAGGTTCAGCGCGTCCCCCTATTTAATATACATATGGTAGGAGGAGCAATACTGGGCGACAATGGGCTCCTGAAATCATGCCTAAATTCCATTAAACGCTAGAAAAAAAACAGGGGTTATGACCAAATCACCCTCCTATACATGAGCAAGGGACATCAAACGATGTGTATAAACAAAAAAGTACTACAGAGGGATTGATTCAACATTAATTTGCATACAAGGTATAACTAATTACCCTGATGTTCAATATAATATTTTTAAGTCATTTATATTCACAAATCACAACAAAATATATATACATGTCAAAAGACAAGGTGGGGCACAGAGACAAATAAAGAATAATACATATATAATAGGGACTATACAACAATGAAACACCCTACCTTGCATTCATCTCTATATACAGTCTATCTTAAGTTTGTCTTAAGACAAACTTAAGACAAAATCCTAACTTTTGTGAATACCAAAAGTAGTAAGTTCATTCTGTGAATGCCAAAAGTAGTAAGTGCATTCTGTGAATATCAAAATAGTAGTAAGTTTAGGATTGAGTCTTAAGTTCATTCTGTGAATCGGGCCCAACAATCGGTTCTGCCATTCTAACATTATCCCGTAAATGATTATGCAGTGCCAAAGCATCGGGTGCGGCTCCAGAGAAGGACCACAGAGGTTACCTTAAACCCAGTCAAGAAAAAGAATGGAAACACCAAAACAAAACAAAGCGTGCGATCCACAGCAATGCATGCTCTAAAGTGTACTAGAAGAAAGCAAAAGGCAAGGGAAAGAAACAGAACCCAACATCAGTGTCATCAAAACCCTAAATGTACCTTCAAAGTTAGTGCAGAAAGCACTCTCCAGTCCCTAATATACAGGGACGGGTCACTCTACCCACTCCAACAAACATCGTGTGGAAAAAGTGGTTCGGAGTACCCGACACCTCTGGCTATTTCAAACACCCCCTTTAGACCACCCTCCACTTTTTCCCCTACAGCGGTGATGGTCCCTCCAGAGGTAATCACTTTTGAAAAAACGGTGACCAAAGAGCTTAATGCTCTCAAGGAAACCAAAAAATTCATTCCATATAACTTGCCGATGGAAGAAAAGAAAGCAATCCAATCACTGAGAAGTTCTGACACATTGATCATTAAGAGTGCGGATAAAGGTGGAGGCATTGTCCTACAAAACAGAGACACATACACCACAGAAATACTTAGCCGACTAGCAAATACTGACCACTATATGAGGCTCCTTACCAATCCTACTAAAGACTTACCAAATCTCATATCCAAAATCACCATAGGGGCCCTAGAATTGGAAATCATTATCCAAAAAGAATTTCAATTTCTGAACATCAAATCGCCCAGAATGCCTGTAATTTACACCCTGCCGAAGGTCCACAAAAGTGTCCTAAACCCACCGGGCAGGCCAATAGTTTCCAGTTGCGGCTCTATTCTTGAGCCCCTTGGACATTATGTGAATTACTTTAATAAAGATTTCGTACCCATCCCCCAGTGCTATGTCAGGGACAGCATGGCCATGGTGAACCTGATTGAAGAGACCCCCTTCTCTGTGGGGAACCAGTTGTTGTGTACAATGGACGTCGAGTCCTTGTACACGAACATCCCCCAAACTGCAGCACTACTAGTCATCCGGGACATATTTGAAACTAGGCCCAGACCACACCGGGTGCCTCCAACTGTTGGAAATTTGCTTGACAAAAAACTTCTTTGCATTCGAGCAACAATATTACCAACAAGTCAAGGGCACATCTATGGGGGCTATTTTTGCTTCCAATCTGGCCATACTCTTTATGGATAAAATTGAGACCGACACCATACTGACTCCCTCTAACCCATTCCTGCCATTTCCATCTGGAGGCGTTACATCGATGATATTTTCCTAATTTGGAATACCTATCAGGACAGCCTGAATCAGTTTACTCATTGGCTCAATAATAATTGTTGCGGTGTCACATTTACCAACACAATTGACGCACAGTCCATTCCCTTCCTAGACCTCACCATCTATCAATCTGAAGGCTCACTACACACCAGATTATACCGCAAACCCACTGAAAAAAATACACTATTAAGCTACAATAGCAATCACCCCAGAGCACTTAGGGACTCCTTACCCTACTCGCAATTCCTTCGCCTTAGACGGAATTGCTTCGCCAAAGAGGATTACTTCAGGGAAGCCGCAGTCTTATCGAACAAACTTAAAGACAGGGGCTACCCCGGCAGACTGGTTAGGAGCGCAGTAAAACGGGCTTGGTACTGCCCAAGGGAGATCCTCCTCTGTCCCAAACAAAAAGAATCCAGTTCAAGAATAGCATGTGTGACCACATTCTCACCGGTTTCCAATGCCCTGAAAAAAAGTATAATCAAACACTGGCCCATACTTAATGCTGGTACCTTGCAGATTGATCGTCCCTTGTTTGTATTCAAGAAGAGCTCCAACCTAAAGGACCATCTGTTCAGGGCTGCACTCCCTAGCCCCCCAATAAGCGACACAATAGATTCCCTTTGGAACCAAATACCGCTTGTGGGGCATGCAAAGTGTGGATCGTGTAACGTGTGTGATTTCACTATGGAAGGTAAATCCTTCACTTTTAATAATGTCACGGTCAACTGTAAAACCTTCACCAATTGTAACAGCAGTGATGTGATTTATCTGATTCAGTGTCCTTGCAAACTTGTGTATGTTGGCCAAACCAAGCAAAAGATAAAAACCAGGATAGGCCATCACCGTAGCAGGATCCGTTGCAAGACCCCCAACGCGCCCTTGGTGGACCACTTCACGGAGAAAGGACACAGTGACAATGAACTGCCCTAAAATCAGTCAAACTGCTACCTCGCGGAGGAGACATTGCACACCTACTGAACAGAGAGGAATTGAAAATGATCTTACTCATGGACAGTATCAGTAATGGGCTGAATCGCAATGAAGACTGGACCTCACTTCTGTAAATATGTAGCCCTTGGCTACATTAATCTAATGCTGTTCAATTCAATTGCCAAAATTGTTTTAAATTACTAATGTGTGGTATTATAACCTGTCACTTGCATGGTTAAGTAATTCACAGTCTCCACCGTTAACTGCTACCTATGGGCGATTCTGCAATTGAATGCTATCCACTTGGAGAAGTGTGGCTCAGGGGTTAGAGGCAGCAGACCCGGAAGCTGAGATCGGTCCTGGACCAGGGTTCAATTCCCCGCCTCGGCGGGTCTTGGACTAAAAATTCCACGGACTCGATAATTCTCGCCCCGGTGCCTCCTCGACTCACGGGTTCACACTCTGCGACTCTGGGCAATAGCTTGCTTAATCTCCACAACGGCCCCTCGCAGCGGGATGCCTGACTTTCACCTTGTGGATACCCTGCTATCTCACAGGGGAATACCAGGACGGGTTCCCTAAGCAAGCGCCGGGAAACCCACTGCGGGTAGCTGTGCGCTATATAAGCTCAACTACATTTACATTTACTTGCACTCACTGCACCGTTACCGTGCTCTACCTTCAAATGTACAATTATAACTCACCCTTCCTTCACCGCGACGTTTCTCACACCACTACAAAATGGCCACTACCCGTTGCCCTTCTTCCCATCCCAAAATGGCCGCCGCAGTCTCCCTTCACGAGCACTCCAGCCCCACTTAATATGGCCGGAAGACTACTTCCTTGCCGCACGCTAGCAACTCCCCGTCTGACTGGTGCGATTCGGCCCTCCAGACGTATGCAGCTGTTCGACTGTGAACATCTCGGTAAGCACTGCGCTAGTTCCCTGCTGTTGCCCTCCAATTCCCGCGTTACTGGTAGGCCTTGTGGACCGATGGGCTGATTCCCCAACAGGTTACTTCTTGCCGGTATTCACCGCAATATTAATCTACACGCCCTCAACATCCTGGACATCTATAACCTTAATTTTCCAGGGTAAGCACACTTTTAATTTAATTTTAATTGCACCTTAGCCTTAACCTCCTGGTGCCTGCTCGGACCCTAAACTGATTCCCCTTCCCACAAGATAAATCCCTTACTTCGGGTCAACACCTCCGCCGCAGCGGCGCCACTGGACGGGACGCCCTGGCATTTGTAGCCCTAGGTAAGCATCCTCGCCTGCCACCTCCTTGTCATGCTTCTCTTAGCTACATGACCTCCGAGCTTAACCCAGCTTTCAC
Source organism: Lissotriton helveticus (assembly GCF_964261635.1). Lineage (NCBI taxonomy): Eukaryota > Metazoa > Chordata > Amphibia > Caudata > Salamandridae > Lissotriton > Lissotriton helveticus. The sequence continues at coordinate 148,713,292 of NC_136057.1, forward strand.
CCTTCCACGCAGCTAACCAAGTGGTTGTCTCCCTCGCGCCCTAGTGCTGCGTTTCGATACCGGCCTGCAGTGCTTCCAGGGACAGCCATCACCTAGCTGGAACCGACCTATCCCTGGACCTTCCTTCGTAATTAGGTATCTTACCTCGACTTCTCACCTCTGATCATACCTATCGCAACACTCTGGCTTGTTATACTGCCCACCACAGCCCCTATTATTCCCACACAGCACCTCACAAACTGCTCCTTATTCACACCATGTATTGTCTGGATGGATGTCACTTGACATGGCAATCACCTGCACGTATGCAAGGTTTTCACCTTAAGGCATGGCATGGAAACCCCTTGATGCTATGTACCGTAGGTTGTGGGGAGATTTTAAACAAATGTCCATTGTGATTTTTTCCCCATTTTTATTACAGGCTTGTACATTCAGGCAATACATTGGTTGTCCTGATGATGATCCTTTATTTTAACAGGATCGAAACGCAGTCGACAGTTGATGTAGTTTAAACACTAGTTCCCCACTGTGTGACATAATTACGTTTTCACTACATGAGTAAAGCTAGGTTGAATTATTTCCATTTCCACTAGCGGCTCATAAATTGTAAAATTGCCTGAGAAACCTCCTACCCTGTGTATATTGTTTGTCTAGCCTTGTTGTTTGTTGTGGATACAGGACTGTGTCCCACTATATGTGTTCTTTTGAAATTTTCTTCTATTTTTGTCATTATTAAATCATAGGGTCCGGCTGGACACCTTACTTATTATAGAGCAGATTGTGGCCAATAATTATTTAAAGTCTGTATATTTAATTGCTAAGGACCGTTGTTTACTTATAATACTAATTCCCCTGGTCCTTGCTTACCCAGTGGGTTCCCTTGTTCCTCAAAATACTAAATACCGTAACAGCGTGTTTCATACTGATTCAACAACACTAAGGAAGGACTCAGGGGAAACGGTCCTTCAAGCAGCCTCCGTAATTCACACACAGGTAAATCTGTCTACGTGCGGTATTAAAACAATACTTCTCACACGCACCACTAAGTGTCCTAAATAACAACATCTGGTGCAATAAAATTCCATTAAAAACACTAATTTTGCTAACCAGTCTCCACTGTGACCTTCTAAGCAGCACTGCAAACTCGAGCCTAGTACTCCTGAATTACCTCTACATGATCAGATTATAATCAGAGTTAATGAAATCTAAAAACTGGAATGCCAAAGCTATTTCAGCAGAATGGCTCCATAAAAGAACAATGAATGGATCTTGCAGAGGTAGCACCACACAATGACACATGTATTAAGAAACAACCATTGTGTTAAATTATTTAGAGTATGACTTGGCTTGCAAGGTTTGCATTCTATGTATTTGCCTGAAGAAATTCAAACAAAAAAGCTTCTTTTACAAGGCATTCATGACAGTTTGGGGCAGAAAAAAAACCATTGTGGCAGACAAATAACAATTGTGCTTAAATATGAAGTGACAGTGTGAAAACTTAAAAGATTAGAAAAAGATTCCTGTTTAAATGCTGCTAATGTCACTGCAGAAAGATGAGAGGCCAGAAAAGAGACATTCACTTACTCTGATCAATTCCCTTTACTGCATTTCACTCCAAAGTACTTCACCATGACCACGTAATGTGGCACTAAAAGTAATACAGTGCCTGTGCTGTTTCCTTTGTGTCGTAGCACAAACTAGACAAATGCTCCCAGTCTTGGCGTGATGTGTTTGTTTGGGGTCCAAAAGAACCCTTTTCCCAGAACGTTCGGCCACACCCTTCACTCAACATCTAAACACTGATGTTCTCATAATTTATCTTGCCCCACCCAATCCATTTCCCTTCATCATTCGGGCTGTCCCGCTATCATTACACTGCTGACCTGGGCAGTCTCATGAGCCTGTGCAGCTTTTTATGCTGATCACCCAAAATGAACTGTACTTGGGGTGGGCCCAAACTGACTTTGAAATGGCTACCTATGTTCATGTAGGTAACTTTAAAGGCAAAAGCACATCGATTTTTCACCAATGACTGTAAAAACCCCAAGGCAGTTCATGTCAGCAAAGCAGTACCTGTTTATGTTTCACATGGTTAACTTCATTCCCAGAAATATTTGCTTTTTCTAGACGTTAGGCTTCTGTTGTTTTACTTTCATGCAACATATGGCTAAATTATAGTATATTCTAGAACTATTTACTTCCAGAGAAGCAACCTGTAGGGGGTTTCTTACTCTCATTTCGATCTGGGCTCAAAACAAAGGGGCATATTACCAACGTTAAGCGATATTTATCGCTAACGATGCTTAGCAACGAATTTTTTAACGCTAAGCATCGTCAGAAATTATCGCAGATAAACCTTGCTATTATCAAGGTATATCGCAAATGCGATAAAAAACGGCCGCAATGCATGAATATCGCTGAAAAGTCAGCGATATTCATGCATTACCGAGCTAATGCTCTTAGCCATGTTATCCACCTCCCATTGGATAACATGGCTAAGAACTGCTCAGGGCAGGTGTTAGTTTTTGGAGATATTCGCGCTTAGCGCGAATATCTCCAAAAGTTGGTAATAGGAGATAGCGATGTTAGCGACTGTTTCCAGTCGCTAACATTTTGGCACGCCCACTTTGCATGTCATTAGTGATAAATATCACTGACATGCAAAGTGGGGCCCAAGATGGTCGCTATCTCCTACTAGCTGTCGCTAACTGGTGTTAGAGACAGCTAGGTAATAGGGAGCTAATTTTATCTCCGCTTTCTTGGCTTTTAAAGCCAAAAAAGCGGAGATAAACCCCCTTGATAATATGCCCCAAAGTCCTCAGTTAAAGGGCCATCAGCCCTCCTGTTGTTGGAGTCCCATCCTGGCTGATGGTCTATGGTGTCAGAGTGCTGTACAGCACACAAACATATTATACAGAAACAATGAAACATACAAGCGTGTAAAACAGTGTACAAGGGATTTTTACATAAGGCAATCATGTGCTGCAAAGTGTAGGTGTCACATATCATCCATACTGGTAGGCATTAATGTAAGAGTACTTGATCTGAAGAAACTTAAAACCAGGATTTACAACATAATGCAGTGGTTGCTTGTGCTGATAAGACTTTGGGGCATATTACCAACAACTAGCGATAATTTTTGTCTCTAACTTGTTTAGAGACAAAAATTATCGCCGCACATCGGCGATTTTTATCGCAGATAAACCTTGCTATTAGCAAGGTTTATCGCAAATGCGATAAAAAACGGCCGCAATGCATGAATATCGCTGAAAAGTCAGCGATATTCATGCATTATCGAGCAAATGCTCTTAGCCATGTTATCCACCTCCCATTGGATAACATGGTGAAGAACTGCTCAGGCAGGTGTTAGCTTTTGGAGATATTCGCGCTTAGCGCGAATATCTCCAAAAGTTGGTAATAGGAGATAGCGATGTTAGCGACTGTTTCCAGTCGCTAACATCTTGGCACGCCCACTTTGCATGTCATTAGTGATAAATATCACTGACATGCAAAGCGGGGCCCACGATGGTCGCTATCTCCTATTAGCTGTCACTAACTGGTGTTAGCGACAGCTTGGTAATAGGGAGATAATTTTATCTCCGCTTTCTTGGCTTTTAAAGCCAAAAAAGCGGAGATAAACCCCTTGATAATATACCCCTTTATTATTATCTAAATGAGCCCTTTTTATCAATGTTGGAATAACAAACGGTGGGGGGGGGGTCTAAAGCTATGCCTTTCAGTTTGTATACAGCTCCTTGAAGCCCGTTCTTTGTTCACTGTTATGTTAGAAGGAGTTTAACTTATTAACTGCTAGTGACTATAGGATCTCTGTGACAAAACGCAGTAAATTACTGAGCGATCTGTATACAATACAAATCTGGGATCTACATGTTACAAGTAGGGTTGCCACCTGGTTGGATTTGCTCCAGCATTACCAGTAAGTTAAGGGCTCAGTCAATGGAAAAGGTACCAGATACGAGTCAAATGCAAAGCATTGAAATTATTCTTACATAAAGCTGCAGTTCTACTAGTCGTTACTAGATGTCCCTCACGAGTCAAATGCAAAACCATTGAAACCCTTTCATCAAGCATTTGCATTTGACTTGTGAGGGACATCTAGTAACCACCAATTGAACTGCAGCTCTTTGTAGAATTAGTTTGATATTGGATACTATATAATATTCACTGCCCACTGCTAATCTCATCCCATAATGCTTTGCAGGGCCTTGGTGGGGAATGTTTTTTTGCCAATAACTGTGCTTGGGGAGGTCCTAAGAGGATGGGACCAACACCAAATTGTTCAATAAGATGTGCTTTTTTGTTTTCAAGGCATCTGTTTGGTACTCCCCCTAGGTTAGGGAGGATCCCAAAATCATCACCTCTCTCACTGCTTGCTACTTTTCCAGTTTCACTTTTGTTAAAGTACTGTATGCTCTTTAGCATATAGATACTTATTTTATCATAACTGGCACTGTGCTGGATGCCGTTTGCAATTACTTTGCAATTTTTTCACAGTGCAGACTAGTACATAGTGTCACCAGCTACGCTACGCAGACTATGTGCATTACGTTAAGCTACATGAAGTGCTGCTACACAAACTACGCCCAGGTCTACCAGTAACATACCAATCACCTATTTCAGCCAGGCCCTTGTCCTCCAGTGACAGAGACCCCACTTAAATAACCAAGCCACACTTAATTCAATGAGGAGTACACTCTCCTTCACTGACAGAAACATCACCCTGTAGAGGTGTCAACACAATCTATCTCCTTCACAAACAAAGCCCACCCCTTGAGTAACACAGCCTGACTCTTTCAATTTCAGGACTACCAGCTTCTTCGTTAATAGTGCCTCTCCTTCCTTCACCTTCAGTGGTTTGGGCTGCAGTTGTGTTAAAATAATATAAAATCCTCATAGACATAACATGGGGAAAATGTGTTTTGGGACCCCCTTTTTCTCCCAGCCCCCACTTGACAAATCACCTCGAAACTTTCAACACAGCAACTGAACCAAAAAAGAGAAGTTTTGTGGAAATTACGTGAAGATTCGTCAAGCAGTGCCAATGTTATTAGCAAACAAAAAAACGCTTTTCCTATGGTAACTATGGTCCTAACTATTACTACCTACTGGCTATCACCAGTAGGTAATACATATATATATATATAGTATATGGTGCACACTTATTTAAGTGAAGCACCCTGCACTAATCCAGACAACTCTTTTGGTAATTTTAGCGGTCGTAGATACCCATAGAAAGCTCTCTAAGTGGTAGCTGTGGAGAGCAGCCTTCAGGCTTAGTCCAGAAGGAGTGTAAAGCAATGTGTTTTACCAGTACTAATCGTATAGTGTAGGTTAAGTAAATAAAGAACCACACAGTGTAGTTACAAAAATATGTACTTATTATAAACATTTTCTAATACACTGAAATATCTCCTACCCAGGGATATAATTACAAAACACACAATACTTCAGTAATAGAACAGGTAAGTAGCAGAGATGCACAGTGGTTTCCTGGAAAAAAAAGTGGAATGCGAACCACGACTGAAGTCAAGACTGGACCCAGAAGACTTAGAAGTGCCAGGTATCCAATGAACCACCTAAGGTAAGTATCCAGGAACCCCACGGAGGCCGTGTGCAGTGTGGAAACACAACTGCATGCTCAATACAAGTCAATGGGTAAGTTGCAGTTTTTAAGAAGAAGGACCCTTCCCAGAGGACCCTGTAAAAACCTCGTGGAAGATGGAAGGTGGGAGAGTCTCCCCACTTGTGGATATCCCAGAAACAAGGATATCTACACCAGGAAAGCCAAGTGCATAGGTGTGAAGTAACTTTTGAAACCGCCGTAGAGCACAATGGAAGACATCTGTGAAGATGCCGCTGGCGAAGAAGGTGAAAGAATCTGATGGGATCCAAGGATGGATTCTAGAACAAGAGTACCTGCAGGCAAGGGGACAGAGTCTATGTCACTCGTGAGTGACCAGAAGGCACGGAAGACCAATGACCAACGATGAACGGAGATGCACGAGAGTTGACGTTGACCTTGTCGCAGCAGCTGTGAGGACCAGGCGATGCCATTCACAAGCTGTCCCACATCAGAAGTCGAGAACCAGGAGTTCGGTGTCCGTCGGGAGCACCAACAAGCCTTGGCAGCAGCAACAGATGAGAAAAGCAAAGAAGATGCAGTATCTGGACCAGCAAGGTCCAAGGTACTCACCAAGTGCAGGAGAGTCAGGGCAGGCCCGAGCAAGCAGGGGAGCCCACTGGAGCCAAAGAAGACCCTTAAGAAGACCCACAGGCCAGGGGCACAGGAGTCGCACAGGAGTCGCAAGAGGACCTCGAGCAGCTAACCAATGATGCAAACCCACAGTACAGAGAATGCAGTGATTATGAAGATCTTGCTACCAAGACATGCTATAAGCTAGAGCTTCTTGGAGTACGAAGATTTCTGGAGAAGAGAGTCAATAAGCCTTGGCAACGGCAAATCACCGAGGTGCGCAGGGGTGCTGTTCCAGCTGTTCCGACAAGGGATACTGGCCTCAAACTCGGTGAGAAGACAGTGCAGGCCTCGAGGGAGTTGCAGAACCACAACCTCTGTTGCTGAGCCTCTTTGAGTCCTTGGGACGTCAGGAGAAGCAGACCAGTCAGCTTAGTTGCGGTGCCTGCAGATGCAGGGAAGTGACTCCTTCACTCCATAGGAGATTTCTACAGGTGTCTTGGATGTGCACAGGCCTGGAGAAGAACCTTTATGGAGCACAGGCACAGATGACACAGAAGACTGGCAGGACGACAAGACCAGGAGCAACAGGAGACTTCCAGATTCAGTCTTGGTTCCCAAAGTGAAATCCAGAGATGTTAAAAGTGCCCAGATGGTTCAAGATAAAGTGGTTTCGGATTTGAATCTTGTCCCATGATGAATTTGAAGAGCCACACACAGGTAAGCCCTTAAGCACCCAAAGGAAAGGGTTGGGATGATTCAGGGGTCCCTCCTAGAGTAGGGACTAGACAGCGGGGAGGTACTCCAATGTCCTTTGTACAGTTTCACGCCAGAGTGCGAGCTAATGGCTCCCTGAGCTGGTTCCAACTGAAGTATGCAAGGAGGGTACCAAATGTGCCCTTCATAGCAGTCTGGTGGAGCTGGCAAGTACCCCCACCCCAACCCAATACACTAAATCCTAACTGGGAGGTGGTCACACATCCCTGTGACAGGAAACATATTGTCCTGCCTTCCCCTGCTTGAGCCTGGCTCTGCAGCAGGATGGCAGAACTGTGTCTGTGGTCGGCAGCAGCACTAGCTTGCTGTTCGACCCTGAAAGGTTGGTACTGGGATTAAATGGAACCCTATATTCAACATTGGAATCGGTGTTGGGAAAAGATTTCAACATGTTTGATACCAAAAATGTTTTCAAAATCATCAGGGAGGGAGGAGGAAGGTAAACAGTCCATTCAGCTTAATTGCTCAATATTAGAAAATCAAAGTGGGGGAGAATGGACCACTTGTAACTACATTTCCAGGGTTTATTTTCTACCGTATTAAAAAACCCTCATACACGCACGTAGTTCGAGGGCGGTATATCTTGATTCTCCGCCAGTTACAATGCGCTAATGCATCATCATCGGGTCTTTGTTTGTTGTATGCTTACCTCTAGCCGGAGGTAACCACTGGACACGTAGTAGTGTCCAGATATAGGGCCATATGTAGGTGGCCAAATACCGGTCGGTAACACCGAAAATGGGTCATTTTCGGCGGTACCGACCGGTATTTAGCCATGTGAGATGTACGTAATACCGAATTGAATCGATAATAACGAATCGGTAAAAAATTACCGATTCCTTATTTACCGATCGGAGAATACCGAAACAATGAATACCGAATCGGAAATAACGATTTGGTAAAAACCCCAAAAATGCGATGTAGCAAAACTCGTTATTACCGAATATGACCAAATTCGGTAATAACGATTCAGTATTTACCACTTTTCCTGAGCAGGTGGTAATCAGGTGCAGTGCATAAAAACAGGCCTAAAATGCATCTGTGTGAACACAATGGCGGCCCTCTACCTCATAGCAAGGCGGCAACGCTTGAGAGCAGCAGGAGTAAGGATCTGGAAACGGGAAGAGCGGGTGTACAAACTACGCATCACATTGTTCCAATTGACTGAACCTGAAATCCATGAAAGGTACAGACTGCACCCAGATACCATCCTTGACCTAATACGGGACCTAAAACCCTATCTGGAGCATCAGACACCAAGGGCCTATGCAATCCCCACCCATGTCCAGGTACTCTGTTGCCTGCACCTCCTTGCATCAGGAAGTTTCCAGGGTGTGATAGCCGCAGTGGGTGGTGTGTCACAGAGCTGTCTATCCCGTTTCTTCAACACCTTCCTGGATGCCATGATGGACAGAATGGAACATTACATTACCTTCCCCAGTACACAGGTGGAGCTGCAGAGGACCAAGCTGGAGTTCTACCAACTTGCGCAGTTCCCACACGTAATTGGCTGCATCGATGGGACCCATATACCCATCTGCCCACCTGCAGCAAATGAATACATCTACAGAAACCGCAAATCCACCCACTCCATCAATGTTCAGGTGATATGTAATGGCAAGTACATTATAACTGACATCGTGGCCAAATTCCCCGGGAGTAGCCACGACTCGTACATCATCCGGAACAGTGGCATCCATACACGTCTGCTTGCTGGTGAATTTGGAGATGGATACCTACTAGGTAAGTCAATGTGACACACCCTGATGTACACCCTGGCCCCAACTGGTGGTCACTCAAATTAATGGCACTTTCTTCGGTACATAGGTGACAGCGCATATGCCCTCCGGACTTGACTACTCACACCATATCTTAACCCAACCACCCCAAGGGAGAGGAGATACAATGTGGCACATAGGAGCACACACAACGTGGTGGAGCACACATTTGGATTGCTTAAAAGCAGATTCCGTTGCCTCCACAAAACTGGAGGTGCACGTCTGTACAGCCCCATCAAATGTTGCAAGATAATTGCTACATGTGCAATGTTACACAATCTGGCCACAAAAAAAGGAACAGCAGTGGAACTAACTGGCTCAGAGGACGAGGACGAGGACAACCCTCAGCCAGAGCCCTGCGCAGCTGGTGTTGCAAATGAACATGATGGGAGACAGAGACGGGCAGAGATCACGTCAAACTATTTCTGAGTGAGTAACGAGCCAGAGCCAGTAACAGTTACATGTTAAGGTGTTTATTAAGCACACCTCCAGTATTGTGATCAATGTCCAATCGGACATGGGTTACATCACCCATCTCATGTATGGCAACAGGCATAGGTCTCTACTTGGTGCGTCCACGGCCTGCACGTGCACATTCCCTAGTAACACTGTCTGGTGTGTTGGACTGTTCCTGTGCAGCCCGTGGCGTTCACTGCGCCTCCTGCACTCGGTGGGTGAGGGCGTAATGCTACCACGGCTGGTAGCCTCCTCAGTGTCCCCCCCTTTCCATTGTGGCCGCCTTAGCATTCTGCAGGAGCTCTAAAGCTGAGGTCATAGACACCATCCCCCTGGCCACATCCCTGCTGCAATGCGCCATCTCCTCCTGCATGGCGATGGACCTTCAACACATCAGTGATGTTGCAGTGGCCAGCCGGTTCACGGACTTGGTATAGGCCTGGAGCCTCTGCCTCTCCCTGCGCCTGCCAAGACGGTCCTGCTGCAGCTGGCTGCAGAGGTTGTCCACAGAGGTTGCTACTCTCTCCATTCCCGCACACAAGTTGTCTCCCATTGCACTGATGTCCTTTTCCATCCTGTGTATGTGCTTGTTGATGTGTGCCACCTCCCTGTGCATTGATTTCATCTCCCTCCATTGCAGTCGCTGGACCTTCAGCATGTTGCCTTCCAGTCCAGAAAACACACTTTCACCCTGATCGGATGCTTCTGGACTGTCCGGCCTTGCCCTGCGGCGTCTGGGGGAACTGTGGGCGCCCTCGGATGGAGTACCAGCCCTCTCCCTGTTAGATCCCTCATGTATTGGACTTTGTTCGCCCACTGTGCCCTCCTCTGACGACTCCTCCATCTGCTGGAGGGTGGCCACGGCATGCCTCCTGCCTGACTGTGGTGGTGGTGGTGTTGGTGATCATCGCAGTGGGGACTGGGTGAGAGGGGATTACGGCCTTCCCTGGCGCTGTGGTGATGGCTGTGGTGGAGGATTTGATGGCTGTGATGGCACCGAGCTTGTGGTCCCCTGCAGGCATGCAGTCATCCTCATTTTGCCTCCCCTCTGGCCTGGCTGACTTAGCTCTGCTGCCCTCTGCTGCACTGCGAGATGACTCGCCTGTAATGACACAAATGTAGATATACTCACTGCTCTGTCTGCAATGGAATTACATTAAACATCATGAGCACAGTGATTGTCCTGACGTAGCCAATTACTTTACCATGCTATTGTGTTTGCTAGCCTGACTGTCCCATACATAAGTTCCCTCTGACTACATCACCCATAATGCGTTGCAGGTAATCAGTAAGACATGGAGTGGAGTGGGAGCCCCTATGCCACTATGGGGATTGGGGTTGGGGAGGGGTAGCACAGCATGCTGGGCATGCTTCTTACCTTGTTTTCTTGCTGCTCTGGCGGAGCTGTCTGCGTCTCCCACACCACTCACACTCTCCGGTTGGATGGTGGACTCCACCATCAGTTCCAGTGGTGTTGGTGCTGGGGCTCGGTTCTTTCCTCCTCCTGTTTTGGCAGCCTGCCTCTGTCTCTCTGCCATCCTTAGTTTTGCTGTCTTCCTGAGGTCGTACCACCTCTTCCTGATGTCCTCTATGGTGCGCTGGGTCACACCTATGGCATTGATTTTTTCCCGAATGCCACTCTAGATTTGCCTCTTCTGTGACTCGGGCACTTGGTGGGACTGGGCTCCAAAAAGCTTGTGATGGTCTTGGATGACATCCTGGATCAGTACCTCCAGCTCCTTGTCACTGAACTTCAGTTTTCTTTTCCTATCACCTCCCTCCTTCTCCCTGTCCTGGATTGCCATTTCAATGCTTGTTATCTTGTTTTTATATCTTGCTTGTAGCTATGAGGCTCTGTTACTGCTGGCTCCTCAGCTCACCTGCCTGCCTGCCTGCCTCACAGTGAGCTCCAGGTCCTGTGCACCTGACTGGGTGTGGCCACTTCCTGTTTGGGAGGTAATTGGGTGATACAGGATTTGCTGATTCAACGAATTACGAATTTTTGAATTACCGATTCGGTATTTACCGATTCGGTAATGTATTCTGTAACTCCGATTCGGTATTTTTCTTTCGGTATTTTAATTTTTTACTGATTCGGTCACATTCGGTATTTATTACCGAATTTGAACGAATCGGTAATGTTTACCGATTTTTTATCTACATCGCGTTTACCGAATTTTTAATACCGATTCGGTAAAATTCGGTATTAAGGATTCGGTATTCTTGATTTACCTACATATGGCCCATAGTGTCTATAAGTGCTCAAAGGTGGTGTAGGTTAAAAATTCCTGCTCATCTTAAAGTACATTTGTTTATTCCAAAAAAATATGAGTCAAAATTGTTAAAAACACTGGTGTGTAGATATGGATCGGGTAACTGGATCCTCTATACGTCTAATTAAATATCAGGCCGACATGTTTCTGCCCTATTGTGCCCAGCCTGGTCTATGGGGCTTTCATCAGGACCAAAGGTAAGTACTTACACAATTTGTGAAGCTACTTTCAGTGGGTCTTCTGTTCCACTAATAATCAAAGGAAGGCCAGACGTGCCTGTAATTGAAAAAACACAGAAGACAGAGACAAATACAACAAACATAAATAGTTGCAATCAACTATTTTACCTACATTTTAGCTTAGATTCACAAGGTTGCTACTAGCCCTCTTCATTTTCTCAGACATTATAAGGTGTTTTCAAACATTGGTAGTACATTGAGGATTTTTAAAAATATATCGATTTTGTTTCTCAGATTTGTTTCTCGAGGCTCTAGATCTTTTTTGTTCACTTCTATGTCCTTAATGCCCCGACTGTGTTACTTTCTGTCATGTTAATATGTGGACTCCTTGCGATGTTGTAAGGCTAGTTCTAATCATGTGCCCAAGTTTATAGCCTCTATGTAGTGTTGTGGTCCACTAAGAACTACGTTCTCCTAATAGTATGGCATATTGGTCTGCTTTAGGGTTGTCTATTTCTCATTAAAAACTTGAATGCTAGTTTCTCGAGGTACAAAATAAAATGAATACGTTTTTACCAGCGTTAAGAATTTAAAAAGAACATTTTATGCAGGTGGTTCATAAATGAATGGCTTCCCTATTACGGTCGCTTCACGCCCCAAGACCGGGATTATCAATTGTGCTCTACGTAAAAGAACCAGCGTTTTTATGCATTTACAAAATAGCTGTCGGTGGTTCTCAGTTATATTATTACCTTATGTTACGAAGTCGTATACTTCAGCGGGGGATTCAAGATATTTTCTCCAGGTCTGTGTGGAGAATGCGTATTTAGACTTTAAACTTACTTCAAATGCCTCATCGGAGCCCTCAAATCCCTCTTACCAGCCCTTCGCGTTTTGCGCTCTTGTGCTGGATCTGCCCCCGGAAGATCCGGGTCGGGTGTTTTCCCATTCTTTTCAAGGACGCCAACCTTGTCACGTCCATGATCACAGAAAGGGGACTTTCACATTTGTGAAAGAAAGAGTGGAAATACTTGTTACCCTTATTTATATTTATTCAAAAAAGTTTTTGGTTAATGCCAGTCGGCAGCATTCTAACACGAAGTGTCTGGGTGTTCTGTAATTCCATTGTTCCGAAAAAAGAATGTTTTCTAATGTTTGAAGGGTTTCTTGTCGGGGGAAACTGGTGTAGAGGCTCTCTACATCTAACCCTACCAGGAGCATCTCCTCTTCATTAAATGGCTTGCTAATCAGTTCGTTCAGTAAATCTCTTGTATCTTTCAAATAAGTGGGCGTTCGTTGAACCAAGGGCTTTAAATATTGGTCTGCAAACTTGGAGAGTGGCTCGAGGACTGGAACACTTTCCTGAGGCGGAAGCCGGGAAAGCTAGGCTTGGAAATATAATTTTAAACTGTGTTTTTAAAACTGTTATTTGCACTACTCTCTCAGTGCCTACTCACCGTATCTCCACCGCATCTCCACCCTAGATCCCTCGCTGCCGATTAGGCGCTATTGTGGGATTTGCTCAGGGGTAAGACGCTATTTTGGTGGGATTTTCAGGGTTGCGGCCCAGTTGTTTGGATACTCCCGCCCTCTCTGGTATTTAAAGCGCGTTAGGATCTTCGCGCGTACACTAGATCTGGAACACTTTCCTGAGGTGGAAGCCGGGAAAGCTAGGCTTGGAAATATAATTTTAAACTGTGTTTTTAAAACTGTTATTGTACTACTCTCTCTGTGCCTACTCACCGTATTTCCACCGCATCTCCACCCTTGATCCCTCGCAGCCGATTAGGCGCTAACATGGGATTTGCTCGGGGGTAAGACACCATTTTGGTTCGATTTTCAGGGTTGTGGCCCAGTTGTTTGGATACTCCCACCCTCTTTCTGTCCTCATAAATGGCCACTAGCATCCGGCCGCGCAGCGGGCGCGCCGACGGCACGCTGAAGGCAAGCCCGTCTGCGCCCGTCTGCGCCTGGATGTCGCCGCTCGCCAAAACCCCTGGGCAAAATCTGAGAGACTCACTCTGCTATGACAGAGAGACCCTCTTAGCTCTGAATCCCGACACCGGAGTATGTGGTAAGCTAACCTCTCTTATGGGGGAAACAAATTTGAAATGCGATACTTGCAATTTCAGCACACCCCTTCCCCTGGCCTTGCTCGAGTAGCAGTGGAAAGAGTGCAGCCAGCTCAGCTTAAAATATTTCAATTAAATGTGAGGTCACTCGTCAAGCATCATATGGAAATTCACGATTTCATCTCTGAGGAGTCCCTGGACATTCTTTTTGTATGTGAAACATGGCTTAAAGATGACATGGTAGCTGTACCTAATCTCACCCTCCTTATAGGTTACTCGATCAGTGCCATAAACAGGGATTCTAGGGGTGGGGGCATTGCGGTAATTTACAAATCTCAGTATCCCTGTTCTTTTATCAAGGAGAATATTAGGGAATGTGAATGTGCCCGGTTCAGGGTAACTATTAGTGCACATTTCACCTTCTCCGGACTGCAGTAGTGCATAATTTGTGATATTGTTTTAATTCTTTTTTGTAGGCCTCCTTGGATTCGGGCGAATAGTCCTTCCTCCAACTCCGTTCTAGGCACTTCATGTGGATTTTACAGCTTTTAATGATTCGCCGAACCAGGGAGCTAGAATTCTATGGTCCTTTAGTTTTTTCTGTGAAAGGGGGAAACAGGTGTTTATGGCACCCGCACGCCAATCGTCAACCTTTCCTGATAGAGTTTCTATATCTCCTAGAATTATTTCCATATTGGAAAAAGCTGAAGGAGGATTTTAGTCTAGGACCTGATTAAGGATGTATCTATATATATATACATATATAATTTTTTCCAGTCTCTTTTGCAGACTTTAAGGGTTGAGCTGGGCGGGGTAGGGGCAGTAGCGGGGGGGGGGACTGAATTTGGATAGGAAGTCCTAAACTTACTACCATTTTGGTATTCACAGAATGCACTTACTACTTTTGGCATTCACAGAAAGAACGTACTACTTTTGGTATTCACAGAAGTCAGGATTTTGTCTTAGTCTGTCTTAAGTCTGTCTTAAGTTTGTCATAAGACAAACTCACGACAAAATCCTAACTTCTGTGAATACCAAAAGTAGTAAGTTCATTCTGTGAATGCCAAAAGTAGTAAGTGCATTCTGTGAATACCAAAATAGTAGTAAGTTTAGGATTGAGTCTTAAGTTTATTCTGTGAATCGGGCCCGGTGTCAGGTCAGTGTAAACACGTCACAACTAAATAACCTTCGTGCAAGCCCTTTGGGGACAACAGAAACTAATACCCCGCTTTGTATATTGTTTAAAATGGAAAAGAGTTCTCAAGAATCCCCCTCTAACCACACCGAAAGAACTAATAAACACAAGATCAAGCCTCCAACTATTGAGTGCACCAGCGATATGTACGAGATAAAATCATGTACACTAGAATTGAAAACACGTTACAACTAAATGACTTCTAATTGAGGCTTCTGGGGACAATAGAAATTAATACCCCATTTTGTACAGTTTTTAGAATGTAAAATAGCTCTCAAAAGTACATGAGAATCGCATTTACTATAACAATAAAAATAAATGTATGTGCATAATAGATACTGCACCACATTCTTGGTTTTATATCAGATAACAGGGGATTATAAAACACTAGCAGCCCGTCCCGACGTTGTCCGGGTATGATTTGCTGGCGGCCAGTAGTATATTGTTTTGTAGGATTCGTTTTGATAGCATTTCTTATCTGTGACAGGCCTGTGAAACGCTCCGATTCACAATGCACTGCTTATGCACTTAAGAGTGCGCGTTCAGTAGTGTGTGAACTCGAGTTTCCCTACTTTATTTTTCCTTGCAATATTATATAGTGCGAACTCAACAACATGGCATGAGCACAATTTACATTACAGAAGAACACATTCATTTGTGGTAGGCACGGGGAGACAAAGCGATTTGCCTGGAATCACAGGATGTTGAGCTGATGCCGAGATTCGAACGTAGCTCCCCAGCTCTAAAGTACGCAATTCTAGAACTTGTGGTGGGAGGTGTGTCTAAAAGTGTATGTCGGTGTTGGCCATCAAAACGGTGGTGAAAAAATATGAGTATGTTGCTGGAGATGTGGGCCGCCGTGCCACCAATGTACTTACTGGGGGAGGGTAAACACCCATTATTCTGCAACTTTCTTTCCGCATACCATCACTCCGCATACTTTCATTACGAAAGTACCATGACTCCGCAATGCCATTATAACGCATGGCATTACATTTTATATGCTTTTACCACGCATACAATTACAACGAAATTCGTTGTAAATGCATGAATGGTAAAAGCATGTTTTTTTTAAATGTTTGGATAAGGTAAGTATGGGTATAGGGGTATATGTTTTGGGGTACTGAGGTATATGTTTTGGGGTGTTTGGGTATTTTAAGGGTTCAGATATAGTTTTGGCTTATGGGGTACAGGGGTATTTTTAGGGTTCAGGGCTAGGTTTGGGTTTTGGGGTACAGGGGTATTTTTAGGGTTCAGGGGTAGGTTTGGGTTTTGGGGTACAGGGGTATTTTTAGAGTTCAGGGCTAGGTTTGGGTTTTGGGATACAGGGGTATTTTAGGGTTCAGGGGTAGGTTTGGGTTTTGGGGTACAGGGGTATTTTTAGGGTTCAGGGGTAGGTTTGGGTTTTGGGGTACAGGGGTATTTTAAGGGTTCAGGACTAGGTTTGGGTTTTGGGGTACAGGGGTATTTTTAGGGTTCAGGGGTAGGTTTGAGTTTTGAGGTACAGGGGTATTTATAGGGTTCAGGGCTAGGTTTGGGTTTTGGGGTACAGGGGTATTTTTAGGGTTTAGGGATAGGTTTTTGGTTTTGGGGTACAGGGTATATTTATAGGGTTAAGATGGGTTAGTGTTTAGGGGTGTTGAGGTATTTTAAGGAGTAAGGGTGGGTTATGATTATGGGGTGCAGGGGTATTTAAAGGGAGCAGGGTGCACACCCGGAGCTGGAATGTACAGAACCTGAAAAGAAAAAACAATGAAATATTGAGCACAACGCTCACTTTCCGTAATCCCGCGCCCTGCACACGCCCACGTCCCCAGCACACGCCCACAGCACACGATATGAGACATGGCATGAAGGGCGGAACGTACCACACGCCCCAGCGTTTGTCACGCCCCCAGCACACGCCCACAGCACAACGGAGACACGCCCACATGGGACTACTTTGCTGGCACGGTTCTTTTACCATTTAAATATATATGGTGGGTGTCTGCATAGCCTATTTCCTTCTGCTGCAACTGCCCTTTCCAATGCTGTATTGGGTGTTGTGATTGGTGCTGTGGTTCCTGAGATTACCCGCCTCAAAAGTTTGGGCTCTTTCTTTATTATATTAGTATAGATTAGAAACACGACTCGATATAAATAAGGGTAACAAGTATTTCCACTCTTTCTTTTACAAATGTGAAAGTCCCCTTTCTATGATCACGGCCGTAACAAGGTCGGCGTCCTTGAAAAGAATGGGAAAACACCCGACCCGGATCTTCCGGGGGCAGAGAGGGATTCGAGGGCTCCGATGCGGCATTTGAAGTAAGTTTAAAGTCTAAATACGCATTCCCCTCTCTCTACACAGACCTGGAGAAAATATCTCGAATCCCCCGACTTCGTAACATAAGGTAATAATATAACTAAGAACCTCCGACCGCTATTTTGTAAATGCATAAAAACGCCGGTTCTTTTACGTAGAGCAAAATTGATAATCCCGGTCTTGGGGCGAGAAGCGACCGTAATAGGGAAGACATTCATTTATGAGCCACCTGCATAAAATGTTCTTTTTTAATTCTTAACGCTGGTAAAAACGTATTAATTTTATTTTGTACCTCGAGAAACTAGCATTCAAGTTTTTAATGAGAAAAATAGACAACCCTAAAGCAGACCAATATGCCATACTATTAGGAGAACGTAGTTCTTAGTGGACCACAACACGACATAGAGGCTATAAGCTTGGGCACATGATTAGAAATAGCCTTACAACATCGCAAAGAGTCCACATATTAACATGACAGAAAGTAACACAGTCGGGGCATTTCAGGACATAGAAGTGAACAAAAAAGATCTAGAGCCTCGAGAAAGAACTCTGAGATATATTTTTTAAAATCCTCAATGTACTTCCAATGTTTGAAAACACCTTATAATGTCTGAGAAAATGAAGAGGTCTAGTAGCAAATAGTTGATTGCAACTATTTATGTTTGTTGTATTTGTCTCTGTCTTCTGTGTTTTTTCACTTACAGGCATGTCTGGCCTTCCTTAGATTATTAGTGGAACACAAGACCCACTGAAAGTAGCTTCACAAATTGTGTAAGTACTTACCTTTAGCGCTGATGAAAGCCCCATAGACCCGGCTGGGCACAATGGGCCAGAAACATGTCGGCCTGATATTTAATTAGACGTATTGAGGATCCTGTTACCCGATCCATATCTACACCCCAGTGTTTTTAACCATTTTGACTCATCTTTTTTTGGAATAAACAAATTTACTTTGAGATGAGCAGGAACTTTTTAACCCACACCACTTTTGAGCACTTATGGGCCAGATGTAGGTAAATGTCATTTACCGATTCTTAAATACCGAATTTTACCGAATCGGTATTCAAGAATCGGTAAATGATATGTAGTGAAAAAATCGGTATTTTTTACCGATTCGGTAAAAATCCGATTCGGTAATCACCGAATCGGTAATTCCCATTCATCCCTATGGGCCAAAAGGCCCATAGGAATGCATTGGAAATACCGATTCGGTAAATACCGAATCGGTAAATACCGAATCAGTAAATTCCGAATCGGAAAGCAAGCAAAAGTGAAACTAATCAAAACAGCCAATCAGGTGCTACCACCCTCCCCCTCCCTACCAGGAAGTGGCTACCCAGGCAGTTGCAACTCATTAGAAGGTTCTGGAGAGGCAGCCAGAGCTGAGCAGAGACACAGAGCAGCAGGGAGAGTTTTTTGTGTGTTTTCCACAAGAAAAATGGCAAGCAGCAGTGAGAGCCAGAAGGCAGAGAGGAAAAGAAAAATTAAGTTCAGCAGCATGGAGCTTCAGGTACTGGTGGAGGAGGTTGTGAGAGTCCACAAACAACTATTTGGCAGGCACTCCCTCACTGTACCTGAGTCTGCAAAACGTAAGATGTGGCTTGCAATTGGAGAAAAGGTCAATGCACAAGCACAAGCAGGAATATTGAGGACCTGAAGAAACGCTTTTATGATATCAGGAGCCTCACAAAAAAGAAGATGGCAGAAATCCATAAGCAGGCTGGTGCCACCGGTGGAGGCAGGAACCCAGCGCCCCCCCTGACTGACCTTGAGGAGTTGGTGGCCTCTACCATCGAGCCAGACAGTGTTGTGGGACTTGGAGATCTGGACAGCTCAGCCAGAGCAGCAAGACAAGGTAAGACGCATGTGCAGCATGACACCCCATAGCAACCTGCTTCCCTTTAGCCTCTGTGTACTGGCCAACCCCAGTCCAGTACTGCTAGCACTATACAGGAGCAATGCATTATGGGAAATGTAGTCAGCTAATGTAAGACCATGTGTGACTGCACAGACATCAGCAAGGCACTGAAAGTAATGCAGAAAAATGAAAGTTAAATGTGTAAAGCATTTATTGTAGTGACTGTGACACAGTAGCACTCAGTTGACATACGCTTTTTTATACCTAGGGGCTACATCAGGCAGTCGAGCCACAGCAACAGAAGGGACTGCACCAGCGAGGGAGGAGAGTGAGGAGGCAGGGCCAAGCCATGTAGAAGCCTCGCATGAGGAAGAAGACACGACTGCCATCACCCAGGAAGATGAGACAGTACAGACCCCCGTGTTTCCGCACTCCCCACACCTTTCACAATCCCCTCCATTGGTTTTCTCACCAGACACCTCCCCATCACTGTCCCTGTCAGCACCTGCAACCTCCCCAGCCAGAAGGAGAGTCGTGGCCCCACTGCCAGTAATGGAGGCAGCAGAGGGCTAGGCTCAAGTCACTGCGCCTGTGACTCCTGCTGCACTGCAGTCCACCAATGAGTCATTTACCTCACACAGACGCCAACGCGGACCCAGCAGTGCAGGTGGACCTGGAGATGGCACTGTGTTCCGTGGGCTGGAGGGGAGCATGGTGCGCATACAACGGATGCAGGGAAAATCCATACAGGCCTGCCACCGCCAATTTCGGGTCCTAAATTAACAAATAGGAGACATGGGGAAGGGGATCAGAGACATCGTAGAAACCAATAGGGAGGTAGCAAAAAATAAATGCTGACCTTTCTGCAGGAATGCAGCAAATGAGCAAGTCCATCTCCCAGCTCTGCACTAAACTGGACAGCCTGGAACACACAAGGCGCAGGGACGCCCGTGTACAAAATAGGGCCATGAATCGCCTGGCCACTGCCACATCCCAGCTATGCCGTAGAGGCATTAATATGCAGGAGAGCCTCACACAGAACACGGCCGAGGTCACCAGGGGCATGGCCAGGATCACCAGTGCCCTAGAGGCTATGATCATATCACATACTGCACTGAATCCTGCCCTGGATGTGGCAGAGGGAGACGACAGCATTAGCCACAGCAGCTTAGCAAGCACTGTAGTTGAGCCACGTAGGAGCAGCAGGCGCCCATCTGAGGCTGCAGGCCATGCGGAAAGCAGTGACCAACATCCCAGTGGCTCTGGGAAGCGCGGGCGCAAGTGACATTGCCAGTTTGGGTGAAGTAACCCAGGACATGCAGTCCCCATGTTTATTATGTTTAATTTGTTGCACTTCAGTGCATGAACGTTGTGGCAACATTAAAATACGTTCTTCTTATTCACAACCTGTCTGTGTCTCATTACTTACTCAGAAATAGTTATGTGTAATCTCCTCACGTCTGTATCTGCCATCACTTGGTGTTGTCACTCCAGCAGATTGTGTTTCAGGCACAGCAATGTCATCGTCATGATCCTCATAGTCAGACAACTCCACCTCAGTACCCTTCTTAACAGCAAGGTTGTGCAACATGGCACAGGCAGCTATTATCTTACAGCAGGTGATGGGGGTATACTGCCTTGTACCTCCACTCTTGTGCAAGCATCTGAATCTGCTTTTCCAGATACCAAAGGTCCGTTCAACAACATTCCGTGTGCTTTGTGGGCCCGGTTATATCTCCTTTGGCTGGGGGTTGAGGGGTTGAGGTAGGGGGTGAGTATAAATGAGCGGAGGGCATATGCACTATCTCCTAAAAGGAAAAGGGAATACATTACTCACATGCATACATGTACTTCTTACTGCAATAGGTATTATGGGGGTCAGACACTGTGTCTTACCTAGGAGGTATCCTTCACCAAATTCCCCTGCAGTCAGCCGTGCATAGATGCCGCTGTTCTGAAAAATATAGGAGTTGTGGGTACTCCCAGGGAATTTTGCCACAATGTCAGTTATGGCGTACTTTGCATTGCAAATCACCTGCACATTGATGGTGTGTGTTGACTTCCTATTCCTGTAGATATATTCTGTGGCAGCAGGGGGACAAATGGGAATGTGTGTGCCATCTATGCAGCCAATTATATTGGGAAATCGAGCCATCTGGTAAAAGTCAGATTTTGTTTGCACCAGTTCAGCATGGGCAGCAGGAAAAGATATGTAATGCTTCATCCTGTGTAACATGGCTTCAAGGAATTTGTGGAAAAACCTTGACAGGCTGCTCTGTGTCACCCCACCTACCGCAGCAACCACGCTCTGGTAGCTTCCAGACGCAAGCGGGTGGAGGCTGCACAGCACCTGGACATGTGGTGGAATTGCATGTGCCCTTGGGGTAGTGTGCCACAACAGTGGTTGGAGGTCCCTGATGAGCTCCAAGATGGTGTCTGGGGCCAACCTGTACCTCTGCAGTATCTCTGCCTCTGTGAGCATGAACAAGGTGACCCTCTGCCTGTAGACCTGCTCCTCTCTCTGCCATTCCCTCTCTCCTTCCTCCTGTAGCCGTCTTGCAATGACATAAAATGCCGCCATTGTGCAAACAGAAGTGCATTTTGGGTCCATTTTTATAAGTTGCACCTAGTTACCACCTGATTCCAATCCATGGTAAATACCGACTCTTAAATACCGAATTTCAAGCAAATTCGGTATTTCAGAGCTTCCCTACATCTCAATATCCATTTTTACCACTTCTTATTTACCGAATCGGTAAAGTTACCGAATCGGTAAAATACCAAATCGGTAAATTTACCGAATCGGTAAATTTACCGAATCGCAAACCGTTGCTATTCGGTAAATTTACCGATTCGGTATTATTTCCGAATCGGTATTTTACCGAATCGGTAACTTTCCCGAATCGGTAAATTTACCGATTCGGACGATTTTCGGTTTCCTACATCCTGAAAGCTAAATACCGGTCGGTAACGGCCGAAAATACCGATTTTCGGCCATTACCGACCAGTAAAGGGCTTCCTACATCTGGCCCTATATCTGGACACTGCTACATGTCCAGTGGTTACCTCCGGCTACAGGTAAGCATACAACAAACAAAGACCCGATGATGATGCATTAGTGCATTATAACTGGCGGGGAATCAAGATATACCGCCCTCGAACTACGTGCGTGTATGAGGGGTTTTTCACCACTTGTATGCTCATGACGAGCTCAGCTCGTCATGGCATACAGTGCTCGGGTGCTCATGACGAGCTCAGCTCATCATGAACCCCACTGGCGCTCCCCCCCGGGCGTGCCCGATTTCCTTCATTTCTACGGGGAAGGCAGGGGAAGACCTTCCCCTCCCCTGCCTCCCCCCGCCCTCCGCCCACGTCATCAATGATGTCAGCGTGCGAGGCGCACTGACGTCATTGGAGGTTCCCTTTCTCCTCGGACGCGCAGGGAAGCCATTTGCATCCTGCGCGTCGGAGGAGAAACAGATAAGTTTGGGGGCTGGGGCGGGGGGATTTAAACTAAAGAGGCATCGGGGGAAAGGAAAGGGTTTTCCTTTCCCTCGATGCCTCTTTAGAGCATTCCTGCTGCACGATCGTGCGATCGTGCAGCAGGAATGCCCACTAGACACCAGGGATTCAGTTTTTTTTTGCTATTTTCGCAAAGTTTGTTGGTTTGGGGAGCGGCCCCTTGGGCAAGGGTCGCTCCCCTTAAGGGGGCATATTGTTTAAGTTGTTGGCCACCCGGGAGCGGGCAAAACTTTATTTATTTTAAAAAATTAATAAATAAATCAGGCATCGTTTTGGGGAGAGGTCCCTTGGGCTAGGGCCACTCTCACGGGGGCCATTTTAGTTCCATGGCTAAATATTTATTCAGTTTTGGGGAGCGACACCTTAGGCAAGGGTCACTCCCCTTTTGGGGACATATTTTTTAAGTTGTTGGCCACCCGAGAGGGGGCACAACTTTATATATATATATTTTTTTTTAAAGCAAAATCGGGCTTTGTTTTGGGGAGTGGCCCATTGGGCAAGGGCCACTCCCACGGGGGCCAATTTAGGTCAATGGCAAAATATTTATTAGCAAGGGTTGCTCCCCTTTAGGGGGCATTTCATAAGCCTTTGGCTGCCCCCCGGGGCGGTCAAATTTTTCGAAAATGAAAAGGATGTGCTGGGGAGTGGCCCCTTCGGCATGGGTCACTCCCCTTGGGGGCCATTTTAGGTAGCCCACATTTTTTTTTTGTGTAGGGGAGTGACCACCTAAGACTAGGGTCGCTCCCCTCTTGGGGGCAAATTTATTTTAAATTTTGGGATGTGCTGGGGAGTGGCCCCTTGGGCAAGGGTCTCTCCCCTTGGGGGCCTTTTTTGGATGCCCACTATTTTTGTTTTTGTTTTGGGGCCATCCTTTTAGCTTTGTTTGCCCCCCTTGGCAAAATAAAAGTTGCAATAATTAATTTGACACACTGTGCCAATTGTGTAAATGTAGTGGGGAGTGTCCCCTTGGGCAAAGGTCACTACCCTTTTTTGGCACAAATATTTTGCCTTGCCATTTTGATATGCCCATGATGTTAGGTTGTAGCTCACTGCAGCACCCCAGTTCAGACATGGCCATATGCAAATTAGTCTAACCCTATGCCTCATGGGAGCAGTCCAGCCCGAACTGCCAAGCCATATCTTACCTGGCCCGGAAACAACCATAATGGGACTGGTTGCTGGCTAATCAGCCGTTATCATCCTGGTTAGCTTGAGTCCGGTGGCAAAGTGAGTAAGGGACCCACGTCTGCCAACTTAGGGCAATCAAAGCGCAAAGGGTCAGTCTGATTTGCATTTGGCCATGTCTGAACTGGGTTGATGAATTGAGCTAAATAATGATGATGGATTAAACCAAGATCAGTTGACTGGGGGTGAGTGTTAGATTTGCTCAAGGGCTCCGTCCATCATCCCCCTTTTGGTATCGCCTTGAAGGGCAGTTTTGCTGTGTTGTTTTATGGGTCACTAGGGCACCAGGGTTTATTTTTATGTTGGGGATCCGCCCCTTGGACGTGGGTCGTCCCCCCTTTATGGGAGGATGATTGTGGCCTTTACTGCCTCTTTGAGTGGTAGAGTAGCAGTATGTGTTAAGTCCCATCTGTCCCCAAAGTTTTTTAAATTTTTGTTTTGGTGGGGGTGGCCTCACGGGCAAGGGTTGCACCCCTTTTGATTTAATACTGTTAGGCCCACCTACCCCTTAGCTTGGCAGGTGGACTGGTGCATTTTTTGAATATGTGATTTTAATTTTGTTTTTCTTCTTTTTAAATCTAGTGTAAAGCTTTTGCTTACTGTTTGCAGTTTTGAATAGTTGCATTTTTTAGGTAAGAAAAATATTTTTGTTGTATGTACTCTAAATGAGTAATATTGCAATGTACGGAAAAAAATTGAAAGTGGTGTCATAGTGACATTTAGTTACTGTTTTGAGCATGAAAATCTTTGTGATGTGTTTTGCATTGTCTTATGTGTATTTTTGTTTTCTCTTTCTTTTTTAGTGTGATGTTGTTGATCAATACTGTGTCTGTGCAGAGTACGTGGTGTTGAGTTTAGCTGCTTCTGGCAAGTGAGTTGTTTTGTTTTGCAGTGTATAGGTATTTTTGATAAAGGTGAATTTTTTTCATTGCTTATTTTCCATAGTGATTGTTGTTGTTGACTTGTGTAACAAGTTACTTTTATTAGTAATCCTTATGGCTAGCCGTAGAATGACTGCTCAACAGGTGGTTGGTATGCTTCTTGAGTCTTCCTCTGAGCCGGATTATGACACTGACAGTGCATCTGAGGGAGAGGAGGGAGGGGAAGATTCTGGCAGTGAGTTTTCTCTCCACATGGAATCATCGGATGATGAAGATACTCTCAGTGCAGATGAAGGGCCTGTTTTAGAGGAGGACACTGCTGTGCCAATGGTGCAAGAGGCATCTGGATTGCAGCCTGAGGCTGCTAGTCTTCCTACTGGAAGTGTTGGACTCTGGGTTGATCCTAACATGGTGCAGCCGGTGTTGCCTGCCTTTAGCGGTGATGCAGGGTGTAGAGTGGATTGTGAAAACTTTTTGCGTATACAGTATTTTCAGTTATTTATGGATGATGTGTTTTTGGGTGAGATTGTTGAGCAGACTAATTTGTATGCTGAACAGTTTTTGAGCGTCAACAGTGACAAACGTAGGCCCCACTCTAGAGCTACCCGGTGGACAAATCTGGAAGAGCTGAAGAAGTTTTTGTGTTTGACTTTATTGATGCAAAAAACACAGTTGATGGACAGAATGTAGAACAATGTCATACATTCACCCCAGTACAAGGATCTGGGCCTAAATCCATCGTTTTTTTGCTCTCCACACCACCCTGGGTTAGACACTGGCTATATGCAAATCAGCTCTGACCCTGTGCCTCATGGGAACAGTCCAGTCCGAACTACCAAGCCATGTCTTTCCCAGACCGGAATCAAGCATCCAAGGACCGGTTTCTGGCTATCAGCCTTCATCAGCCTGGATAGCTTGACTCCAGTGGTGTGGAGAGCCTGGGACTCACGTCTGAGCATACCCAGCCCACTCGGGGTGAAAATTGCAAAAAACACAGTTGATGGACAGAATGTAGAACAATGTCATACATTCACCCCAGTACAAGGATCTGGGCCTAAATCCATCGTTTTTTTGCTCTCCACACCACCCTGGGTTAGACACTGGCTATATGCAAATCAGCTCTGACCCTGTGCCTCATGGGAACAGTCCAGTCCGAACTACCAAGCCATGTCTTTCCCAGACCGGAATCAAGCATCCAAGGACCGGTTTCTGGCTATCAGCCTTCATCAGCCTGGATAGCTTGACTCCAGTGGTGTGGAGAGCCTGGGACTCACGTCTGAGCATACCCAGCCCACTCGGGGTGAAAATTGCAAAAAACACAGTTGATGGACAGAATGTAGAACAATGTCATACATTCACCCCAGTACAAGGATCTGGGCCTAAATCCATCGTTTTTTTGCTCTCCACACCACCCTGGGTTAGACACTGGCTATATGCAAATCAGCTCTGACCCTGTGCCTCATGGGAACAGTCCAGTCCGAACTACCAAGCCATGTCTTTCCCAGACCGGAATCAAGCATCCAAGGACCGGTTTCTGGCTATCAGCCTTCATCAGCCTGGATAGCTTGACTCCAGTGGTGTGGAGAGCCTGGGACTCACGTCTGAGCATACCCAGCCCACTCGGGGTGAAAATTGCAAAAAACACAGTTGATGGACAGAATGTAGAACAATGTCATACATTCACCCCAGTACAAGGATCTGGGCCTAAATCCATCGTTTTTTTGCTCTCCACACCACCCTGGGTTAGACACTGGCTATATGCAAATCAGCTCTGACCCTGTGCCTCATGGGAACAGTCCAGTCCGAACTACCAAGCCATGTCTTTCCCAGACCGGAATCAAGCATCCAAGGACCGGTTTCTGGCTATCAGCCTTCATCAGCCTGGATAGCTTGACTCCAGTGGTGTGGAGAGCCAGGGACTCACGTCTGAGCATACCCAGCACACTCGGGGTGAAAATTGCAAAAAACACAGTTGATGGACCGAATGTAGAACAATGTCATACATTCACCCCAGTACAAGGATCTGGGCCTAAATTCATCGTTTTTTTGCTCTCCACCCCACCCTGGGTTAGACACTGGCTATATGCAAATCAGCTCTGACCCTGTGCCTCATGGGAACAGTCCAGTCCGAACTACCAAGCCATGTCTTTCCCAGACCGGAATCAAGCATCCAAGGACCGGTTTCTGGCTATCAGCCTTCATCAGCCTGGATAGCTTGACTCCAGTGGTGTGGAGAGCCTGAGACTCACGTCTGAGCATACCCAGCCCACTCGGGGTGAAAATTGCAAAAAACACAGTTGATGGACAGAATGTAGAACAATGTCATACATTCACCCCAGTACAAGGATCTGGGCCTAAATCCATCGTTTTTTTGCTCTCCACACCACCCTGGGTTAGACACTGGCTATATGCAAATCAGCTCTGACCCTGTGCCTCATGGGAACAGTCCAGTCCGAACTACCAAGCCATGTCTTTCCCAGACCGGAATCAAGCATCCAAGGACCGGTTTCTGGCTATCAGCCTTCATCAGCCTGGATAGCTTGACTCCAGTGGTGTGGAGAGCCTGGGACTCACGTCTGAGCATACCCAGCCCACTCGGGGTGAAAATTGCAAAAAACACAGTTGATGGACAGAATGTAGAACAATGTCATACATTCACCCCAGTACAAGGAACGGGGCCTAAATCCATCGTTTTTTTTTGCTCTCCACACCACCCTGGGTTAGACACTGGCTATATGCAAATCAGCTCTGACCCTGTGCCTCATGGGAACAGTCCAGTCCGAACTACCAAGCCATGTCTTTCCCAGACCGGAATCAAGCATCCAAGGACCGGTTTCTGGCTATCAGCCTTCATCAGCCTGGATAGCTTGACTCCAGTGGTGTGGAGAGCCTGGGACTCACGTCTGAGCATACCCAGCCCACTCGGGGTGAAAATTGCAAAAAACACAGTTGATGGACAGAATGTAGAACAATGTCATACATTCACCCCAGTACAAGGATCTGGGCCTAAATCCATCGTTTTTTTGCTCTCCACACCACCCTGGGTTAGACACTGGCTATATGCAAATCAGCTCTGACCCTGTGCCTCATGGGAACAGTCCAGTCCGAACTACCAAGCCATGTCTTTCCCAGACCGGAATCAAGCATCCAAGGATGGGTTTCTGGCTGTCAGCCTTCATCAGCCTGGATAGCTTGACTCCAGTGGTGTGGAGAGCCTGGGACTCACGTCTGAGCATACCCAGCCCACTCGGGGTGAAAATTGCAAAAAACACAGTTGATGGACAGAATGTAGAACAATGTCATACATTCACCCCAGTACAAGGATCTGGGCCTAAATCCATCGTTTTTTTGCTCTCCACACCACCCTGGGTTAGACACTGGCTATATGCAAATCAGCTCTGACCCTGTGCCTCATGGGAACAGTCCAGTCCGAACTACCAAGCCATGTCTTTCCCAGACCGGAATCAAGCATCCAAGGACCGGTTTCTGGCTATCAGCCTTCATCAGCCTGGATAGCTTGACTCCAGTGGTGTGGAGAGCCTGGGACTCACGTCTGAGCATACCCAGCCCACTCGGGGTGAAAATTGCAAAAAACACAGTTGATGGACAGAATGTAGAACAATGTCATACATTCACCCCAGTACAAGGATCTGGGCCTAAATCCATTGTTTTTTTGCTCTCCACACCACCCTGGGTTAGACACTGGCTATATGCAAATCAGCTCTGACCCTGTGCCTCATGGGAACAGTCCAGTCCGAACTACCAAGCCATGTCTTTCCCAGACCGGAATCAAGCATCCAAGGACCGGTTTCTGGCTATCAGCCTTCATCAGCCTGGATAGCTTGACTCCAGTGGTGTGGAGAGCCTGGGACTCACGTCTGAGCATACCCAGCCCACTCGGGGTGAAAATTGCAAAAAACACAGTTGATGGACAGAATGTAGAACAATGTCATACATTCACCCCAGTACAAGGATCTGGGCCTAAATCCATCGTTTTTTTGCTCTACACACCACCCTGGGTTAGACACTGGCTATATGCAAATCAGCTCTGACCCTGTGCCTCATGGGAACAGTCCAGTCCGAACTACCAAGCCATGTCTTTCCCAGACCGGAATCAAGCATCCAAGGACCGGTTTCTGGCTATCAGCCTTCATCAGCCTGGATAGCTTGACTCCAGTGGTGTGGAGAGCTCTGTCCATCACCACCCCCTGTTGTTTAATTATTTTGTCCACCATAAGCGTGGAAGGGTATACTCAGACGTGAGTCCCTTGCTCATTGCACCATCAGGATTCAAGCAAGCCGGGCCGAAGACGGCTGTAATGCCAGAAACCGGTCCCCGGAAGCTTGTTTCCTTCCCAGTGAAAGAATTGGCTTTTGTAGTCTGGTCTGCCCTGTTCCCATGATGCACTGGGCCAGGGACAGACAAATTTGCATACAGCCAGGTTCTGAAACTGGGATGGTGCAATGAGCTAAAAAACGGTGTTGGATCTAGCCCTGATCTCTTGACTGGGTGAGAGATTCTGCTTAATTCAGAAGCTCTGTCCATCACCACCCCCTGTTGTTTAATGAGTTTATTGATGGGTTTGTTAAAGAAGCCAAACCTGGCTTCATATTGGTCTACCAGTCCCTTGATGGCAATAGCCATATTTCCAGCTGCTATGACTCGTGATCGGTATTTACTTTTGCTACGCATGTTGCATTTTGTGGATAATTCTTTGGCGTTGCCACGTAGTCTCCCTGACTGTGACCATCTTTTTAAGATTCGGCCTGTTCTTGATCACTTTGTTGATCAATTTTTCAGAGATTTACATTCCAGGGAAAGAAATATCTATTGATGAGTCTTTGGTTTTGTTGAAGGGTCGTTTGGTTTTTAGGCAGTACATCCCTAGCAAGAGGGCATGCTATGGAATTAAACTGTATATGTTGTCTGAGAGTAAGACTGGGTATGTTTTTAATTTTCGTGTGTACACTGGTAGAGATTCCACTATTGACCCCCCTGGTTGTCCATCCACTTTTGGAGGGTCTGAGAAAATTGTGTAGGATCTTGCTAGAAGACTGTTCAACAGAGGCCACCATTTGTACCTTGATAACTTCTACACTGCTGTGCAATTGTTTAAGGAATTGTTTAAAGTGGACACGTTTGCATGTGGCACAATCCGCTCTAACCGCAAAGGTTTTCCGAAGGAGCTTGTTTGCAAGAAACTTCAGAGGGGTCAGTGCAGTATCTTACGTTGTGAAGAACTACTAGCTGTGAAATTTGTGGACAGGAGGGATGTGTACATGCTGACTACCATCCATGATGAGAGTACCTCACCTCTGCCAGTTTGGGGTCAGGTTGCTGAAGTGCACAAACCTGTGTGCATTCTGGACTACAATAAGCACATGGGTGGTGTTGACAGAGTTGATCAGAGGTTGGAACCTTACACTGCTTTTCGGAAGGCTTATGTTTGGTATAAGAAGTTGGCCATCCATTTTTTCAACTTAGCAACTTTCAAACCTTTTATTGTGTTCAAGGAGTGTTCTCCTGGGTCAAAGTTGACATTTCTTCAGTTTCAGCACTCTGTGATATCTATCTTTGTTGTGGTAGAGCAAGTACTTGTTCCTAGATTTGGAGTGGTGGAGGATGTGGCTCGATTGAAAGATCGCGACTTTCCTGATTACATTCCCCCCACATCCACAAAAGACTTTCCCACTAGGAGATGTAGAGTCTGTTGGCGAAGAGGTGTGCGGAAGGAGACTCGTCTTTACCGCCCTGGGTGTCCTTCCAACCCTGGGCTGTGTGTGCCTGCTTGTTATAGAGCTTACCACACACAAAAGAATTTTTGGGAGTATCCATGAGTGGTAAAATGTACTGCCTGGTCTGTGTTTTAATAAAAATTGTATTCTGGTTTAAGGTTGGCATTTGTGCAATGTATTTGGTTACAGATTTTGTGTTACTAGACTTTTATCTATTTGCAATTATTTTGTTTGTTTTGTTTAAAAAAAATTAAAATGTGATGGCGGTGTGTGTAGGCTGGCGCTTGGCTGGTGGTGTGGGTGGAGTGGTGCTTGGCTGGCGGTGTGCGTGGAGTGGCTCTTGGCTTGCGGTGTGCGTGGAGTGGCGCTTGGCTTGCGGTGTGCGTGGAGTGGCGCTTGGCTCGCGGTGTGCGTGGAGTGGCGCTTGGCTGGCAGTGTGCGTGGAGTGGTGCTTGGCTGGTGTGCGTGGATTGGCACTTGGCTGGAGGTGTGCGTGGAGTGGCGCTTGGCTGGCGGTGTGTGTGGAGTGGCGCTTGGCTGGCAGTGTGCGTGGAGTGGCGCTTGGCTTGCGGTGTGCGTGGAGTGGTGCTTGGCTGGCGGTGTGTGAGGAGTGGCGCTTGGCTGGCAGTGTGCGTGGAGTGGCGCTTGGCTGTTGGTGTGCGTGGAGTGGCGCTTGGCTGGTGGTGTGCGTGGAGTGGCGCTTAGATGGCGGTGTGCGTGGAGTGGTGCTTTGCTGGCGGTGTGCGTGGAGTGGTGCTTGGCTGGCCGTGTGCATGTCCTGGTGCTTGGATGGTGGTGTGGGTGGACTGGCGCTCGGCTGGCGGTGTGTGAATAGTTACTTTCTGTTGGTCACTACACACACTGCTAGTTGAGCGACACTCCACGCAGTCCATCATTTTGTGTACTTGCTGTGTCAGGAATGTGGGCGTGTGAAAGTCATGGGCCATTGAATGGCGCTGTCTGCTGGTGTGAGTGTTGTAATGTGATGGGCCCGAGGCTGGCGGTGTGAATGTTTTGTATGTGTCACACGTATGAAAGGTGTATGAATGGCCTGTAAAGAGGTTGGTGCCTTGACGTGGCTTTTCAGCTCACGATCTGTGAGTCAGTGGTTCAGTTTATCATACTTTCAATTATTCGCAGTGCATTTCATTTTTGTGAAATAACTTGCGAATACAATTGTATGTACTGAATCATCACTCACCCTCGTGTCAAATCCAACCAGTATGTGTGTGTGCTTGGGGATTAGATGGCTGTGAAGTAATATTTGTCATTTTTTGTGAATGTTGTATTGTGTTGCTTTTCCTTCCGGATGGTGTGAATGGTCTGGTGTGTATCAGGTATGAAAGGTGCGTGAATGGCCTATAAAACGGTTGGTGTATGTCGTGGCTTTACAGCTCACGAGTTGCGAGTCACTGGTTCAGTTTTTATGCATTTATTTTTTGACAGAGCATTTCATTTCTGTGAAATATCTTGTTAATATAATTTTATGTACTGAACCATCACTCGCCCTCGTGCCAAATCCAACCAGTATGTGTGTGTGTTTGAGGAATAGATAGCTGTCTTGGAATGTTTGACTTTTGAGTTACTCTGTTAAGGTGTACATTACAGCTATAAACAACTTACTAAATGTAGATATTATTGTTAAACAATGGGAGTATATGGTCATGTCTTTCTTGTGAATTCTAAGTCATTTTTTTATCTACAATGCCCCGCAAACTTGAAAAATGTCTGTCACAATTTCCATGAAACATTGTCCCAAGAATCTCACGCTGTCGAACTGAAAACTTAATTCAGTCAAAACAATTTGGTTTTGCAAGGGAGGTCACCTGGGTTTTTGGTACTGTTCTCGGCGGCCATCTAGGGAAACCTATCAAACCCATACATTTCTGAAAACTAGACACCAGGGGGCTTCCAAGGAGGTATGGCTTGCGTTGATCCCCCGAACGTTCCCTTACCTAGAATCCCTTGCAAACCTCAACTTTTTCTTAAAAAATCTGTGTTTTCACACATTTTCGTGTTAGAAAGCGTGGCATCACTGGGCTCACACAAATTTCCTCCCACCCAACGTTCCCCCAGATCTCCCAATAAAAATGGTGCCTCACTTGTGTGGGAGGCTCAAGTACCTGCGTCAGGCAAGGGCCCAAAACGTAGTGAGGCGACTTCAAAATTGCCTATGTTAAAACCACCTACTTTTGCATGGGGGGTCACCTGGGATTTTGGCCCCGTGCTCGACGGCCTTCTAGGGAAACCTACCAAACCCACACATTTCTGCAAAGTAGACACCCGGGGGCTTCCAACGAGGTATGGCTTGCGTGGATCCTCCAACGTTCCTTTACCCAGAATCCCTTGCAAACCTCGATTTTAGCTGAAAAAAATCAGTTTTTTCACACATTTTTGTGTGGGAAAGCGTGGCATCACTGGGTTCACACAAATTTTCTCCCACCCAGCGTTCCCCCGATAAAAATGGTGGGTAGAAAATTGTTGATCCACGCAGACATATCTCCTGTATAAAGGGACAATATGCCTTAAATTCAATTGACGTGAATATGATCCTACAGACCCATGGAAAGCATATGAATAAATAAGCTTAAACAACTTTTAAGGTTCAGCAATTTTTAGTTTTTATATTAAACATTGTTTAATTTTGTCAATAATAAATAAACTGTGAGCAAGGCATCAGCAAAGGTTTTTTCTGTCGTCAGCTGGCATGTGTTTTGCAGCGCAACAGAATAATTGGATGGGGATGGTTAGTAGGATTATTCTTTATTTTTTTATTTATGTTTAGAGGGTTTTATTTAGCACTGTCTTGATCCCAAGAGGCTTTAGAGTGCTACCGTACAAAGTAGACAGAAGTAATAACCAAAGATAAAGAGCTTATGTACACAGTACGGTAGGTGAATAAAACACATGATGTACAATGATGTACGACTTCCAATAAAATGGTCAAGTATGTTAATCGAAATAAATCAGGAATGTTATATTATTATTTTTTTCTTCAAAACTCATTTTATTAAATCAGCAGATATAGTAATAGCAAGCATTACAAAGTAATGAAAACATACAGTAGTCAATATACTGATTTCTAGGCAGGTGACTATTAATATAGCATGTAGAGCAAGAAAGTAAACCATTCGGGTCCGTAAAGAACAGTCCTAAACATTTTTAACAGCTGTGTCGCATACCGCAGAACAAAACCAGGTCATGGCCATCAAGCCTATTTATGTCCATCATACCTAATTGAACAACGTTACTGACCTATGATGTCTCCCTATATGGTTTCAAATTCCGCAGGTTGTAGAGGATGCGGTTCTAATGAGAGGCCCCTAAAATTCACCCATTGTTTCCGTATTTTAAATGGTTTCTGAGGGCACCCTCGCGCTTTAAAGATGGGCTGCTCCTGAACCATACACCAGTCGAAACCCGCCCTCTAAGCACTCAATTTAGGTAGAGCCGGATCCTTCCATGCCCTTGCAATATCCCTTTTACCTAGGGTAAGACCCAAGGACAGCATAAGTCTTTTATAGATTTTTTATTTACTTTCCTGATTGTGGCTTGGATTTTCTTGGTGTCGTGCCTAGCTCTTCTGCTTTCCGCTCTGGCTTCTACTTGCATTTGCTTTAACATGGCAAACATAATATCAAGTTTCTCCCCCTCGCCTTGCCCATCTTGCCCATCCTCTTTATAAATGCTAGATGTAGCTGAATAGTCCCATAGTAGTTTTTTGTGAGTGCTCGGAGAGGATCCAGCCCGCCTTCCTCCCACCTTGCGTTTTTTCAGGGTGCGTCTCCCCCTGGACCCCCTAGAGCCTCTAGAGCTACCGCTATCCGTGCCAAGACTTACATCTGAAAATTCTTTCTGCTCGTCGCTACTGGCAATGGTAGACTCCGAGCCCTCTGGACTGTGAAAAATCTGTCTCCCTCAGCCCCTTCAGCCAAATCTGGCTCTGTCAGTTCTTTCTGTGAATCCGCGCTCACCAGGCTCACCAGGCTGCCACATTCTACTTCCTTGGGCCCCTGTTGCTGTTTCTGTCCCTAAAAACAAGAATTTGTGGAGGGTCAAGGGGAATATCTTTAACGACCTATCTGCTTGAACCCCTACTCTCAATATATAACACATAGAGAGCAGACCAGGTCATGAAGATGGTGTGTAGCCATACCGGAGACCGCGAAGCAGTTAGGTGTGTATGTGAACAAATGTTGTTGTGTGTCAAAAACTAGAACACTGGCTAGGACAAGTCCCATCAGACCACCCTCGTGGTGGAATGTCATCATATGGGGAGTGGTGGTCACTCTTGCCCCGACCATATAGTGTCGGGAATCAAAGCCAAAACTCTAGCCATGATACTCAAAAAATAGTGATGATGAAATGAAAATGAAAATAATAATAGTAATCATAGACATAAAGTGCAGTGCTTGAGTAATTGTGATGGTTAAAATTAACTACCAAGACTCAAGTCAAGTCAATTTTTATTGTATAAAATTATTAAAAATCATTACAAAATGCATCTAGATCAACTTGGGACATAAAACACATTTTAAAAATTGGCAAATAAAACTGTTTGTAAGTGGCAAGTAAGAGTCAGTTATTTCAAGTTGGTGGTATAATTCCAAGGTCAGCTTGCTGTAGGAGAGATTGGGCTTTCATCATAAATTTGACCCCCCTGCAGGCCAGCATAGGACATGATCCATCTAGCCATTGGATTACGGCTTGCCTACAAGTCCGAATATTCAATTTGTTAAAAATGTTCTTTAAAAGCCGTCTCCTCAAGGCCTTAAGTGCCGGGCACACACACAGTAAGTGCGGTAGTGTTTCATTTCGATATCCACATAGGCGACAATGGGGGTCGGTGTGGCAGTTTTTCCATGCTGGTAGCAGGTCCTTTGAGAACTGTAGACCTAGTCGATGTTTTATATATCTTTGTTTTAACGAATTGTTAAAGTGGCTTTCTAGGTAGGACTGCGGTTTTATCCCGGTATATGAGTTTATCACGGTCCACCCGTGTCGTCTTTTTGCGGTAACTATCTTGTCTTCCAGATAGGATTCCCATTTGACCGCATTATTTACAATTTTATCAAAAGTGGATCTGTCTGGATGCATGTCCCAGGATTCTTCAATTCCTATGCAGATTAGCGATTGAGACAGATAGCTTCCCCAACTGTTTGGAACTTGCTGTTTCTGTTGAGTATCGATTTCTTTCCAGCACAGATTGTCCAATGTGTTGGCTTCCGACGTGCGTATTTTATGGCAGAGTTTCACAAAGGTTCCCATACTGCGAAATTTTTGATTTAGAAGGCCAAATTCTAGGCGAACCTGTGCTGGAGCTGATGATTTTGGAAGGTTTAGTACTGCCTTGTATACTTTTGTTTGTAGGCTGTTTAACAGCCCTGCTTCTTTGCCACACCAGGTGGCCAATGCGTATGATAAGGATGGTAGGGTTTGAGCTTTGATCACTTTCAGCAGGTGTGAATAATTTGGACAACTTAGTTTATTTTGTAATTGCCGGTATGCGTAGATTAGAGACTGTGTTTTTGCTTTTAGCTCGGTTTTATGTTCTTTGTTCGTCGGCCCTCGCCCCAATTTCAAACCCAAGTATTTGTATGAAGTTTCCTCCTTTATTGGGGAGCTATTTGCATACCATTTGAATATTTGCTTTTTAGGATCCACAATGCGGACAACCTTAGTTTTATCTTTATTTAGTTCCAAGCATTCGTGCTCCAAGTAGGTTGTCAGGTTATTGATCGATCTTTGCAACCCTATTGGGGTTTGGCTCAGAACAACAATATCGTCTGCATACTGCAGGAAGGGAATTGGGATTTTTGACATGTGGGGTGGATGGCATTCCCCAATCTCCATGTGATTGACAATATCTGCCATGTACAGGTTGAATAAACTTGGGGCCAGTACACAGCCTTGTTTTAGTCCCTGTTGTGTTCTTATTTTGGCCGTTACGCTGCTACCGTCTCCCAGTTTTACTCGAGCCCAGGTGTTGCTGTGCAGGACTATAATTGCCTCTAATAGCTTCTTCGGGATACCCCATGATCTTAGTTTTTCCCATAACCGGGATCTGTTCACTTTATCAAAGGCTGCTCGGAGGTCTATAAAGCAAGCATACAGTCTCGTCCCCCTTTTTGCGGCTTTTTCCTTCAAGAGCGCCAGGGTTGTCAAGTTTGTCAATGTACCCATCCTTGGCCGGAAACCAGTTTGGAACATTGGTATTATGTTCGTATCTTCCATCCAGTCCTGAAGGAGGGATAATAGGCATGATCCATATAGTTTTGCCTCAACATCCGTTAGCGATATCAGCCTGTAGTTCCCCGGCTCGTTGTGGTCACCTTGTTTAAAAATGGGGTGAATTATGCTCCCTTTCCAGGATCTTGGTGGCTTGTTCTGGTTGTAGATTGCATTAAAGAGTGGAGTTAAATATTCTGCCCAAAATTCAGGCGAATATTTAAAAATTGCATTTGGGAGCCCGTTTGGACCCGCTGCACCCTCTTTTCTCAGACGTTTTATCTTGTCTTTAAGCTGATCTGTTGTTACTAGGGAGTCGGTCTCGGCATTCAATATTTTTCCTGATTTACTAAACTGTGGGTTTTCGGGGTTGATCTCGTTTCCATTACCCAACAATTGCTTCAGCTTGTCTCCTGGAGCATTAACTCCTTTTCCCAGCAAATTTTCTGCATGGTCGCCGTTTCTAGCGCATACTTTGCACTCCGGATTACAGTGCCTTTTTTCACCTCCCGTCCTGTCGCTGAACATGTTTTCAATGTGCTGGGTCCATATATTTTCTCCAATACCTGCCTCCTGTTTTAGGGTATTCCCCCTTGTCAGTTTATTGATAATACCCCAAAATGTACTGGCATTCTTGTGTTTACTGGCTATTAGTAAGTTAGTCCACATTTCCTCTTGGTACAGTATTTTTGCTTTCCTTAGCATGATCTTATATTTTTTTCGCATAACTTTCAATTCCGTTTTATTTGATTTTTTTCCACTTTTTATCAATAATGCCTGCTTGCGGACTTCACGTGCAATTTTTCTTTTTTCTTCCCTCAGGGTAGTAGTGTACCAAGGCTTTTTGCTAGTATTGAATCTTATTGGGTTTTGATTTGTACGTGGGGGATTACTTGTTACTGCTTCGCATAGGTGTTCCCATGTTTTTACCAGATTTCCTTTTTCTTCCGTTGTTAAACTATGCAGTTCTTTTGTAATTTTATCCATTGTTGGTTTTATATCCTTTCCTCTCCATTTTAATTTACGTAAATTAAATTTTTCAGTATACTGGACGATGGTATTTTGTTTTTCCGTCTCGGTAACCAACAATATCATTTTGGTAATTAGAGGGAAATGGTCACTTTCCACTCGTTGTTCCACTGAAAAAGCACTCACCGTTGGTAACAGGCTGTTGCTCAATATTGTGAAGTCTATTGTTGACTTTCGGTTACCGCTTAGAAAGGTTATAGGTATACCATTATTCCCACTGACTTTCTTATTTAGAATAAAAAGGCCCAGTTCTTCAAGAACTTGCGTTATCTTATCATCTTTTGTTAGGTTGCTATTAAAGTCACCTGATATAATCATGGAATACGTCTCATGAGTGATTTGCAAAGCCCTGATCAAGGTGAATAGAGTAATCAGTTTTTCATTTTTTTCCCTCTTTTCCGGATGAACATAAACGTTGAGCAGTAGTAGATTACAAGAGCCTGTACCGGCATCCAAATTCTCCGTGAGTTTTATTACTTGTATCCAGTTAACCATAGAGTCTACTTCTTCAGTATGCCATCTGTGTTGTTGGGTGATATACGTTGATAAGCCTCCACTAGGATGACCAAAGTTAGAGGATTTTTCGGCGAGGACGTGAAATTCGATGTATCCCGGGATCGAGATTTGGCGCAGGTTCCAGGTTTCTTGTAGCAGTATTAAGTCGTGTTGATCCAAGAAGTTTGCAGTTTCGTGGTCATGGCACAAGCTGTTGAAACCATGTACGTTCCAGGAACAGAGGCTGATCATGTTTGGATGTACAGCAATGGATTCCTCTTGATTGTCAGCTGTTGGCCGTGGGTGTAACATGGTATCTTTTTCTAAATGACTCGTCTTGTTAGGGGCATTTTTTGCTCAAAGCCGAAGCTACCCAGGACCAATCTGTTGCCTGTTCACGGGTGCCTCTTTGAGCCGCTGCATTTACGTGTCCATTTTGCGGTGTATTTTTTTGCGGAGATACCGCACACGCACCTTTTAAGCATGATTTTTGGCTGATCCCCTCAGCCTTTGTCTTTTTACATAAGGTTAAAGTTTTTAAAAGTGGAAATGGATATTTTTTCCGATCGTCTCGCCTCAGTGTAATGCCCCAGGCTTCAAATGACAAACTCATTTCAAGTATTCTATTAACTATTTCTATAGTTGACCAGGAGGTTAAGGACTCTTCTACCTCTGGCATATTTTTGGTGCACCTAAATTCTACTGACAAGAGATCTTGAGATTCTATGTCGTTCAATTCTGGAATTTCTCTTAATAGCCTCATTATGTTACCTCTATTCAGAAAATCTTGAGGACCTGATGGCTGGTATTCCGGTATAAATGACAGTTTATTATTTGTTTCTGCTTGTAATTGTGAGCTCGTTTTAGCTTGTGTGTCTTCTTCTGGGTTTGAATTTACTGTTGTTTCCCCTTTTGTAATTATTCTTCTCCCTTGACTTAGTGTTTTTATTGTTAGATCTTCGAATGGACCATCTGTTCTTCTCAGATAGGTGGTTGGTTCATTAATCCTGTCCGTGTTTTTATCGATGATCGGGTTTTGTGATATATGTATGCGCCTTGTTTGTTTATTTGTTTGGTAAGTGCTGCAGGTTCGTCCATCTTCGTTTAAGTTTATTTTTATTGGTGATCTTTTGTTTTCCTTTTCATCTGCTCTTTTTATAGGGGGATTATGTTTGTATTTATCTGTTATATTTTGTTCGGTATCCACAAAGATTGGGCCATTTTGGTGCCTTAATTCCTGGTTTGTTGATTTGACCTGGAGTGAGTGCGTTTCATCTGTCTGGTGGATCATTACTGTGTGATTTACACTGACTTCATTAGTTAAGACCCTTTCATCAGACTCCTCTTTCGTCTTATCTTTATCCTGAGTTCTTGGGGAGTTTTCTTTTTTCTTTATTTGACTTTTCGGTTGTGTGATCCATTGTGTATGGTTTGGTTTTGAGGAGGTTTGGAGGGGTGAAGATTCTATACTCAGGCTGGTCCAGTTCACAGCATTTGACTGGTTTGGTTGGACCAGGGGCGTGTTGATGTGTTTTGATGCAATTACTTCAGGTGCTGGTTTCTGTTTCCTATTAGCGGTGTGATGAAAAATGGGATAGGTATGAATATCTGTTGAAGGTTGGAATTTAAGTTGAACCCTCCCTTTCCTTGCGCGTTTCCTTTGTCTTTTTGTTAGCTTATTTTTAGACTGGGTCATTACGTGTTGTGCTTCCTCTTTTTGACCTGGATCGTTGTCAGGTTTTTCTTTACACTGCTTGCTTATTTCTTCCTCTACACAGCTATTTTGAGTGGAATCTCTTACTATGAGTTGGCTTGCAATTCCCACGTCTGATTTTATTGACTCAATGTTACTCGGAGTTTTGGAGTTATGTTTTATATCCATTGATGACTGGACAGCCCTTAGTATGTCATTTAATATTAATGGTAAATTTGACAAATTATCCACTAGTTTGCCACAAACACAACTTGGCTGGATAATCTCTGTACAAAGTCCCTTGTCAGCCTTCCCTTGAAGTAGGGTTGCCATGTGGTCCAGCCTGATGTTTATGCCAGAGATATGGCTCGCAATGAGATTTATTAAATCGATTTGAACGTCCATTTTATCCGACTGGAAGTTCAGAGCTTTGATTGCCTGCTCTAAGGTGTTTAGAAGTGTTTTACTCCATGAGGTCTTATCTTCTTCTTTGGGCCATGTTTCCTGGACATCTAAATCTTCGTCTGTCCTGCTCATTGAAGATATCGTGATTGGAGATTCCTGGTTTAGAATGTTGTTGCTCCTTCCTGTATTTTTTTTATTTCGGTCTTTGTCCCATTCGTGGGAGTTGACGTTTGGGTGTAAAGGTGTAGATTCCAGTCTTCCGTTGTACCCTGGTCCATTTTTCACATGATCTTGAGATCTGAAGGTGTCATGAGTACCTTGGCTATGTTTTAGATGAACTTGTAACTGGGGTTGGTTAATGTTTACCGTTCCTGTTTGTATGTCCAAGCTTATGTCATCAGGTAGGGAGAAGGAAGTCGGCCATGAGTCTTCCTGTGTGACAGTTTGACCCGCCACCGATTTAATCCTTGGTATTACTTCTTCCACTTTACCCTGGACCATGGACTTTTTTTCCTTATCACTTTCATGGGATTGGGAAGCGCTCTTATTTATTTGGGCTATTACCATGATGCGATTGCCGCAACCAATGTTGCTTTTTTGTTTGTCTGGAGACTGAGAGATTTGTTTCTTGTCAGATGATTTGTTAATAGGACAACTCTCACTGTGAGTGTCCTGTGAATCCTTGTCTTTCTCCTTTGTACTATTTGATTGGCGTTGCACGTCCTCCTTTATATATGGTGCCGGTGTAATCGGGTTTGATTGGAGGACTTGATCCTGCGTTTGCCCATGAATTGTCGTCATGGGGTCCTTAGGAGAAAAGAATTTTTGAATCCCTATGTTACGTTGTTTTGAGCTAGGGGATGTTAGCTCAGGTGCTGACACTAGTCTCTTTCTTTGTTGTGCCATCCTCTTCCTTTTTTTAATTGGCTTATTTGAGCCCTGGCTCTGGTCTTCTTCGTCTATTCTTGATCTTGCGCTTATATTGAGACGCAGTTTTCCAGATCTCATTCTTTAGATCTATTAGGTAGAAAACCTAGCAGACTGATACCTTGATGACTTGGTGTCCTGGTGTCCGTTGTGCCAGCTCTACCACTGTACCTCCAATCCCACTCCACCTGCACTCCCCCACCTCCCAAGCCTATCTACCCCTCTAATAGGAATAGCTGCCGTCAGGGAGGATAGCGAGGTGCTGTTACGTTTTTTGCGGAGACTAGCGAGGTGTATCGTTCAAGTTCTGGTAAGTGCTGCTTTAAAAGACACTTTTAAAGGGTAGATTTACCAGGTATTTAGTAAGATCAAGTATCACCCTGGGTCTGGAGTTAGTTTTCAAATGTTCTGTCAGGACTCAGTAGTGGCCGCTGGACCCCCTTACTGGTGCTGCCTCTGAGTTATTGAGGGACCCGGCGACTTTCCAGTAGCTCCGGGGGCCAAAACGCTGCACAAACGCTGTGGCAGCTGTGGACGCAGCTCCGGTAGCTCCGTAGCTCTCCTAGCACTGCTGCGGCTTTGCGGCTCTCTGCTGCTCTCTGGTATGGCCTGGTATTGCAATTGCTTTGGTCCACAATGAACACCAGCTACTTTACACATGGACACATTTAGCTGTCCTCCGACCACTGGTTGTAAAAAAAGTTGTTGTCCTTTGACACACTAGTGGGCAGTGTGGAACTGGGGGGCAGGGAGTTGGGCAAGGGCACGGTGCGATTGTAGGCGGGGTGTGGCTCCCCCTTGCCACTCACTGCTCTTTGTCTCGTGGAGTAATCCCTAGTGGCCGAGTTAGCACAGCGATAGCTCAGCTCGGCAGAACACTCCTGTGCCCCCCGGCTCCCAGAGCTTACCGGACAGTTGTTCTGCCTGTGCCAGTGCCTCGCGGGTCACCCTCACGCCGTCTCCGCGTCAGAACGCTGCTCCTGGTTCCTGTGCTTTGCTGGGTTGCTGCTGAGCCTGCGCCTGCGAGTCACCCTCTCCTGCGCCACGGGTTTCCTGCTTCCTGCCTCTGCAGGACCCGCCGCTCTTCAGCCGCTCTCTCGAGGGTGGTGAAAAGGTAGTGTAACGGATGGCGGAGGGCTCCTCCGAGCACCGGCTCGCTCCTTCCAACTCTCTGGTTCTCACGAATGCTGCAAAATTCTGCGCAACAGCACCACCTACTGGATTCTGGACTCTCCCAAGACTCAGGAGACTTTCTAGCTGAAGTCTGGGTGTCAAGAATTAAAAATACGCTGAGTAGTTATGAGCTGGAACTACTCAAAAGCGCTGTGT
Organism: Lissotriton helveticus; assembly: GCF_964261635.1. Classification (NCBI taxonomy): domain Eukaryota; kingdom Metazoa; phylum Chordata; class Amphibia; order Caudata; family Salamandridae; genus Lissotriton; species Lissotriton helveticus. The sequence goes on from NC_136057.1 coordinate 148,755,826, forward strand.
AGAGTGGTCGACATGTTTCAGCCATTCGGGGGTAATTTCCCCGGCTTTCTTCAGGACCTATAGTATGTGACGCTACTGCAGCTAACAGAAAGTAGTGAACACAGAAATAACATAAAGTGTACATATCTACCAGGAACTTGACAATCCAATGTTCACTGGAGAAAAGGACATGAATTCTTCCTGTCAAGGGACACAAATAATAATAATGACTCAACACTCCAAGGTTACACACACACATCTGCATGAATACACAGTCGCCGTGCATTTAAACACACCTGCGTGAATAATTTACATTCCGCATAATATAAAAAACATAATAGCCTGATCACATAGAGGCATTTCCTCACAGTGATACTCACCCAGCTTTGTGTGGGTGAAGACCTCACCTCACCCGGCAACCGCTCGGGAGAATGAGGATCCAGCCCGCCTTCCTCCCACCTTGCGTTTTTTCAGGGTGCGTCTCCCCCTGGACCCCCTAGAGCTACCGCTATCCGTGCCAAGACTTACATCTGAAAATTCTTTCTGCTCGTCGCTACTGGCAATGGTAGACTCCGAGCCCTCTGGGACTGTGAAAAATCTGTCTCCCTCAGCCCCTTCAGCCAAATCTGGCTCTGTCAGTTCTTTCTGTGAATCCGTGCTCACCAGGCTCACCAGGCTGCCACATTCTACTTCCTTGGGCCCCGGTTGCTGTTTCTGTCCCCCCAGCATCTCTGCTTCCACCTCCTTTAGGGCCTTCAACATTTGGGAGTTATTGTGACTCTCTGCCCCATCAGTGTCCTCCCTTACCCTCCAGGCAGCGTTTCCCAGTTCATCCTGGCTCTCCGGTTCCTGCTGTAGACCGTCTGCCATTACTGCTGAGGTTACTGCCGAGGTTGCTGATACTTCCGCGGGAAGTGTGAGGACCGCGTAATCCTGTTGCCTAGCAACGCAGTCGCTGGCGTCCTCGAGGACGTTCCTGTTTGCAGCTCCAGTCGGTTTGCCTGCCGCCGCTGTTCCTGCTTCCCCCGTGTTCACCATCGAACCAAACGCCTCTGCTACCGAGGGCTGCCTCAAGGTAGGGTCTCTGTCGGTTCTTTTCTTATCCGTCAGACCCCGGGCCGGCCCTTCCTGACCCCCGCTACTGCGGGCCATAGCAGCAGCGCTTCGCGTCAACTTACTCTCCTTTTCTTGAGCTTTCTCCAGCTTGCGCTGCTGCGCTTTCACCGCAGCAGACGATGTTAGGGCAGCCGGCGTGGCTTTCTTAGCAGGGGGCATTAGCATCTTGGTTTTGGGGATTGCGCCCAATTTCACTGCATCCTTCTGACTAGCCTTTTTAGTCGTGCTGCCAGACAGCAGCTGTTGCTTCTCCTTGCCGCGCTGCGCCATCACCCTCTCAGCCAGAAAACAGTGTAGTGCTTCAACCAAAGCGGTGGACAGAGCCCTGGTCTTCTTCCTGAGGGATACAGCTCTGACAACTACGCCGCTTTTCCTCTGCCAGTTCACTCTGCTGCTCTCGCCTCGATAAATCCTTGTAATTTGAGGGGAGGACTGCATTCCTATAGTCCCTGGATCATCCGTCTCCTCATTTAGGCTTTGGGTCAGAGAGGGGGGTAAGGTGCGACTTCTGCCTACACCGCTACAGCTACAGCGGCCATCTTGCCTCCCCGCTACAGCGGCCATCTTGCCTCCCCGCTACAGCGGCCATCTTGCCTCCCATATGAAGAGGTGGAAGAGAGAGTGGTATGCGTCGAAGAGAGAACTGGTAGATTGGAGGATGAAGCAACAGACTGGAACGCATATAAAGTGGAACAGGAAAAGGCTGTGGTGGACTTGCAATGGAAAGTGGAGGAGTTGGAGAATCGCCAGAGGCGCAATAACGTCAGGCTCCTTGGGATAGAGGAAGGGGTGGAACAACAAGATCCAAGAGGGTTTGTTATCAAGTTTCTAAAAGGGGCTTTCCCGGATGTGCCATGGCAGTGGGAGATGGAATTCCAGAGGGCCCATAGATTTCCATTCACCAGAAAGAAAAGACAGGATGGGGGCACAGACACACTCCCAAGGGCTATGCTGGTGTTCTTCGGGAACTTTCTGGCGAGACAAGAACTGATGGACAAGGCTAGGCCAGATTCCAGGAAATCCTTTGATGGTGTAACATTCTTTGCCAGACCTGACTTTTGTCATGTGACTGTGGAGAGGAGATGGCGCCTCAGACAGCTAATTTCAGCATTCCAGAAACAAGGGGCAGAGGCGTACCTAATGTTTCTGGCAAAGTTAAAAGTTATATCTGCAGGACGTATGAGAATGTTTTTTTCTGAGATAAAGGCAGGGGAATTTTTGGTAGAGTTGACAGAACAACGCAGAGATAGGAGCAAGGAATTGGTAAAGTGAAGGAATAGGGGGAAAAGGAAAAAACTGAATAGGGAGGGCTGCGATATGCTTTTTTGTTATTTAACCTGAGTCATTGCGGGTACCAAGGGAAGAAGAGGGTAGGAGAGGGGGGGCGACACTGCAACGCACAGCGATCACGCATAGGTCAGCTCTGACCTATTTGCCTGTGTTAGGGGGGAGGGTATCTGGTGGGTGGAGGGGTGGGAGGGGGTTAAGGGGGCGCGTGGGGTGTGGTGGTGGTGGCGTAGGAGAAGAGAGATATGCAGTACAGATGTGTAAGATGCACAAAGGAGAGAGACAACTACTGTTTAATTTTATAGGAGGAATGGGAGAGATGGCAAAATTAAACCCGATTAATGGCTGTTAGGATAATCACGCTCAATATCTGTGGGCTAAATAATGCAGAGAAAAGGCAAAAACTAGCCGCAGCATTACGATTTTGGAGAACTGATATAGTTTGTTTACAGGAGACGCACGTGGCTAGGAAAGATAACTACATGCTTGAGCAAATGGGGTTTGAGGTGCTTGCCTATACAGGACAGGAAGATAGGAAAAAGGGGGTGGCGATATTAGCTAGGAAAGGGGTTGTAAAAGTTAAAAGGAAGAAAGAGGATCAAGATGGGCGTTGGGTATTGTTGGATGTGCAAACAGTGGCCGGGAGACTCACAATTAACTCAATATATGGGCCAACTGAAGATGAATCTGAACTGCTGGAATTCCTGGATGGAGAATTGGCACTTTGGCCGGAGCCTGTAGTATGTTGCGGGGACTTCAATATTAATGGCTTGGATGGCTTAATCAAGAGGGATGGGGGTAAATACCGGGGCAGGAAGATAAGGACACATAAAGCAGTACAGAATCTAGCTCGACACAACGCCTTGGTGGATATATGGGCTGAGAAAAATCCCATAGGCACAGGCAGTACCTACTATTCAGCTCCCCATAGAAAGGTTACTAGACTGGACTATTTCTTCATCTCGAGTTCACTGATGGGTAGAGCTGATATTGAACGACTCCCTAGGTTAGTGTCGGATCATAATCCGCTGGTTTTAAGCTTGACATCTGGTAGAGAAAGGGATAGGACGCATAATCAATGGACGTTTGAACGGGGGCTGCTAAAGGAGGCGGAGTATGTGAAAAGGATGCAGGAATGGATTACACAATATTGGGATATAAATAGATACTCGGCCTCAGCGGATATGGTGTGGGATGCCTTTAAAGCTGGGGTAAGGGGAGAGACACTAAGTTATACTATGTTAAGAAACAAGAAAGAAAGGGAGAGGATAGAGGGGAGGCTTAGAAGTCTGGCAAGTTTAGAGGAGGGTCTAGTGGGTGCAATAAGCAGACAAGCACCTATTGAACAGATTTTATTGGACATAGAGCTACGGAAAGCGGAGATAGGAGCAACGATGGCGCAAAAGGCAGCAGGGAACTTTCTAGCAAAAAAAGAGAAATGCTACGAGTTCAACGAAAGAGTAGGTCATTTATTGGCAATAAGAACTAGACAAACGTTAGCTGCAGGGGAAATAAAAGAAATCAAGGACAGTACAGGGACTATAGTTAATAAGGTGGAGGAAGTGCAGGAAGTCTTTAGGAAGTTCTACGAATCACTATATGAGCAGGATGCAAGTAATGATATGTCAAGGATGACAGAATATCTGTCACAAACACCAAACAGAGGGTTAAGTACGGAAGAAAGGGAGAGGTTGGACCTTCAGTTAACGCTACGGGAGGTAAGAGAAGCAACATTTAGCCTCCCCTCTGGCAAAGCAACAGGACAAGATCAAATTCCGGTAGAATTTTATAGGACCTTTTGGGACGTGCTGGGTACAGATTTCTGGTCAATATGCTGTATGGCGCAGGGGGGAAGGGTGGTTCCACAGTCCTGGGCCGGGGCAGATATAATTGTAATATTAAAAAAGGATAAGCCTCCAGTAGAGCCAGGATCATATAGGCCAATAACGTTATTAAACGCAGATGCAAAAATATTCTCTAAAACACTAGCAAAAAGGCTTAGTAGGGTTATTGAGAGTTTGGTGTCCCCAGAACAACATGGCTTTATACCAGGTAAGGGAACCACCCAGCATACCAGACAGATGATCACCGTCCTGGACGCAACTGAGGTGGCAGGAGACCCTGTCGCAGCTATTCTTCTGGATGCTGAGAAGGCCTTCGACAGGGTCTCCTTGGACTATCTGTGGAAAGCTTTGGAATGGGCTGGGATAGGTGAAGGCTATATAAAGTCAGTTCAAGCACTTTATAAACAACCAACGGCCAGGATAAGAATTAATAAATCATACACAGAGGCAGAACGAATCCGACGTGGGACTAGGCAGGGATGTCCAGCTTCACCTCTACTATTTGCCATATACCTAGATCCGTTGCTAAGAAGACTGACATGTAATCACAGGATCCCCCCAGACAGATTACACGAACAGGAATATAAGTTGTTTGCCTATGCGGATGACGTAGCAATCATAACTTCAGAGCCAGAGGGGGCCCTAATAGAAATAGAGCAAGAGGCAAAAAACTTCGGGACTTTTTCGGGGTATCTTATAAATAGAGGTAAGACGCAGATAGTGCAGAACAGGTTTGCCAATTGCCAGGATACTAGAGTAGTTCCGGAAGCAACGTATTTGGGGATCAGGGTATCAGCAGAATTGGACAGAGTCGTAGAGATTAACATAGAGCCACTCTTAGGGAAAGTTAAAAGAAACTTAGAGAGAGTCAATAATTTACATCTGACGCTAATGGGGCGAATTAACATGATTAAAATGGTCACGTTTCCGAAAATTCTATATATCCTTAGAGCAATTCCTTTATATATTGAGGGCACATGGTTTAATAAAATAGAAGCAGTTATGAATAGGTTTATATGGGCTCAGGGGAAGACACGAAGGGCGTATCGTTTCTTGACACTATCGAGGGAGAAGGAGGTTGGGGTGCACCTGATTTTAGACTATATTACTGGGCAGCAGCTCTACAATACGCGCAAGGATTATTAGGCGATAGCAGCCAGGGTGGAGAGAGATCGGGCAGTGTGAACGCTTATGAAGCAGTTCTGGGTAAGGAGGCAGGGAATGCCTTGGTGAATACAGTGGATTATGTATATTTCAAACATACTAGGTTCAAGACACTGAGCGCAATCTATAAAATCTGGAAGGCTGTCGGGAAAAAACTAGGAATCAGGAGATATAATAGATATCTTCGGTTACACTCTAACAATGATCTCCCCGCAGAAATCTTCAGAGATACAGTCATGAAGGAATGGGATGGTAAGGGGATTAAAAAACTAGGTGACCTGTTGGATGCAGAAGGGGTGTTCCTGTTATTTCAAGAGATTCAAACCAAGTTTAATATTTCAGGATGTAATTTTTTTTAAATATTTACAAGTTAGAAGCTATTTTTATAAGTAACAGGGTGGGACAGTAGGGATGTCTCAATGTAGGATAATGGACTACTTGGAGCGTAGTACACGGGCAACAATTAGACAAATTTATGCTGAACTTTATGCACTAAAAACAGGTGATAGAGAGAAATTCTCCAAGAAATGGGTGGAACAAGTAGGGGCGCACCCTGACGATCTACAAAACTCATTAGACCTAGGACGGTCGGTGCTGTGCTCAGCTACGCTACAAACCCAGCACTACAAGACGATTTATTCTCTTTATCATACGCCGGCAAGAATTGCCCAGTGGGGGGGCACTACGGGCATAACATGTCCAAGATGTAACTCAAGTGGTGCCAACATTGTACACATGTTTGCACAATGCCCACAACTTTATACATTAAAGCTGGCAATCGAAGAATTTATGGAAGTCTCTCTAGGGATAAAGATTAAATTGTCGGAAGAACTGATAATACTAGGGGTGAATATAAGAGATAGCAATGAACATCCTGAATTTTTGTTTATGGCTACGGCAGTTTTAAGGATTATTATTGCAAGGGCTTGGCTTGATTAGACGGCACCCACATTTCAGACATGGATAGCAAGGCTTCTCTCCACATATAACTTAGAGAAGGCCATCTATGATAGGAAAGGTGGAAGGGCAAGGGCATTGGGGGGTAGGATCTGGTCACCCATAGAGAAATGGAAGAATAGGAGTAAGAAGAGGCTTAAAACATATGAAGGCTGATTTTGATTGTATTTGAATTTTGTATTTGTATCTGAATTTTGTGAAATGTCTCTATCGATTTTCTTCTATTTATTTTCTGTACTGCTAAAATATATTGGCTTTATTGGAAAAATGAGGGGCAAAACTCAATAAAAATATAAAAAAAAAAAAAAAAAAGTCTTTTATAGATGTTACCCCTAATTGTGTCTGTGATGTGCAGAAGAACGAGCCTGGGAGAGAGAGGTATGCCCCAACCTAACATTTCAGATAAGCAACGAGTAACACCCCTCCAAAACCGGCCCAGTGCATCACACTTCCAAATTGTATGCAGTAATGTATCTTCCTGGCTACCACATCGTAGGCACATAGGGTAGTCCATCAGCCCTGCCCCCACAGTCGATATTTTGTGAAATAAGCGCAGTGTAAATACTTCAATTGGATTAGGCTAAGGCGGGATGCAATTGCAGCAGCTCTCGGGGACTCCAGGGCCTCTATCCAGTCATCGCTGTCTAAAGGACCCAAGTCGTTCTGCCATTTATCCTGGAGGGGATCTAAAGTCGTGGAAAGATTTGTCACTAACATTTGGTAGATCTTTGCGGTTTTATGGTCGCCCAAGTCCCCCATAAAAACATTGGCCTCCATAGGGTTGAATTTGGGAAGGGATTCTAGGTTCGTAATATATGGGGATAAGGCATGTCTCAGTGGCTAATATTTGTAGAATTGAGTATGTGGCGTGTCATATACATGTCTGAGTTCCTGGAAGGATTTCATTGTGATGCCATGCAGAACATCACCCAAAGTACAAATACCAATAGCGTCCCATTGTTTAAACCCTGCTAATGCGGTCACCTGTGGTGTAAGGCCGCTCTGCCAGAGAGGGGTCTCCCCCGTCAGCCGCTTCCACCACCCCACTTGGCAGAGCGAGTCCGTCCACACCCCAAAGATTACTCGAGTAGCTGACGGCAGTTTACGCAGCTCTCTCAGGGTATAGAGTAGTCTGTGTGGCAACATTTCTCCCATCAGCCATTTCTCCACCTGATAGGCCGGGTCGTTGCTAATTCCATACCACCAGTTGTTTAAGACCAAAAGGTGGGATGCTGCATGATACGATTGAATATCGGGGGCCGCTATACCCCCACAGATGTTATGTAATTTTTAATTTATTACGAGCTTGAATCAACCCCAAAGGGCTATCTCGGCGCGAGACAGGGTCAAAGGACAGGTTGGGGTTCACTAGAATAAGTGAGTCTGATGTGCCTTCCTAATAAGAAAATGGTTTTCACAGACACGAAGTTGTGTGGGCAAGTAATTCCAAGGATGAAGGGCAAGGAACGAGAAAGATCTGCAGCCAGTCCTGGCCTTCTTAAATCTGGGGACTGTAAGAAGAGCTTTGTCACTGGAGCTAAGGAGTCTCACTGGAGTGTAGGGAAGAATCTTAGCAGCTAAAAGAAGGCCCTTGGCCATGAAAGGCACGGCGGGTTAGGCAATATAATTTTTAAATTATTCTTTTTTTTCACTGGAAGCCAATGTAGGGACCGCAGAAGAGGGGGTGAGGTCAAGCGTGGAGGGAGGTTGCAGACAAGGCGTGCAGTAGTATTTTCGAACACCTGAAGTCTGGACAGTAGAGACTCGTTGATGGATGCCAGAAGTGAGTTGCCGTAATCAAGGCGGCTGGGTACCAGGACTTGAATCAAGGTTTTCCTTGAGCAAAGAGGTAATAGGGATAAACTCTTCACTACAGGCGTAGCATATGAAAGCAGGATGCAGTGGTGGAAGAAATGTATTCTTTCATAGAAAAGGATTGATCTAAGCGGACACCAATATTTTTTACTACCAATTTAGTTGAAGGGCTGGGGCCCAGTTCAGCTGGCCACCATTCTGGGGCCCAAAGAAGTTGGGCATGTCCGAATAGCATAATTTCTTTTTTTGTAGGATTGAGTTGCAGTCAGTTATCCAACATCCAGGTGGCTACGGCCTTCATCCCAGAGGAGAAAATGGCTTTGGATTTGGACAGGTTAGAGCCAAAAGAGAAAATTAGGTGCATATTATCAGCATATGAGATAATCTCAAATCCAAAACTTCTGGCTATCTAAGCGAGAGGGGCCATTTATATCATCAGCATATGAGATCATCTCAAATCCAAAACTTCTGGCTATCTTAGTGAGAGGGGCCACGTAAATATTAAAAAGCATAGGCTCAGACAGAAGCCCTGGGGACCCAAAGAGAAGAGCCTACAACCAATAAAGAAACATGCACATGTTATATCGAAATCTTTAGGAAGGAAGCATCACAAAACAAGTGAAAGGTGGAATATGCTTGCATTGTTTTTAAATCCCATCCATGTAATGGGTGAGTATTACCCTGGGCAATGAACTCCGCTCTGTTACTGGAGTTTTGGTAACTACGCATGTACTCCATTCCTCCACATAGCAAAATCAGCTACTAAACTGCACCCACAAATGCTTTGATAAAACAACTTTAGATGCTAAAAAGCACATACCCAATTCACAAAAATGAACTTTGGAAATTAATACATCAAGCTGCAGGTCAATGCTTATGCATTGGACTCATGAGGGACACCTAGTAACGACTAGTGGAACTGCAGCTTGATGTAATATTTTCAATGCTTTTGCATTTGACTCGTGAGGGACACCTAGTAACGACTAGATGAAGTGAAGCTCTTTGTAGAATTATTTTGATTTTGGATGCTATAATATTCACTGCCCACTGCTAATCTCATCCCATAATGCTTTGCAGGGCCTTTGGTTGGGATTGTATTTTTGCCAATTACTGTGCTTGGGGTGGTCCTAAGAGGATTGGACCACCACCGAATCGTTCAGCAAGGTGTGCTCTTTGTTTTCAAGGCATCTGCTTGGTTAGGGAGAATCCCAAAATCATCACCTCTATCACTGCTTGCTAAATTTTCATTTTCCCGTTTGTGAAATGACTATATGCATTTTAGCATGTAAAGACAGAAACACTTGTTATTTTATCAAAAGTATATGAGGTTTCTGTTTTATTAATTGGGAGTCCGACAGATTGAAGTTGCTGAATCGGAATTCCCAGAGTTTTTGTTCAACTTTGTGGAATTCCGCATTGTATTACTCCGCCAACTAGACCCACCCCTAGTGCGTACTGTAGTAGAGAATGCCCTGATAAGCTTCTACGGTTGTTCTAAAAGTGAACTGTAATGTGTAGATGATGGCGCCATCTAGGAGGTATTGTTGGAGGAGTCATGTTTTCATATCCCCTCTGAAGACCTTAAGAGTAGTGTTAGATCTAATTGGTGGGAGAATATCCTCCCACAACACAAGAGCACACAGTGGTGGCTCCTCTGCAATGGCACAGGAGCATTGCCCCACTGCCTGATGCAGAGCCAGCAAACAAAAATAAAATGATGCCCCAGCATTGTTTTATTTTTCATTTGCTGGGTCTGAGCCAGCTTGTGCATGGATGGACGGGGCATTGGAGGGTGGAAGAGAAGTGTTGTGCACTCCCTAAGTGCTCATGTGTGTTTGGCTGGCCGTATCAGGCTGACCAAAACACACATGCGCACTTGGGTTTCTCCAACCCGGCTGCATTCAGCAGCCGGGCTGGAGAAATCCCATGGATTCCATGACCTGAGTAGAGTGTCTTTCCTGCCCACTCAGGACAATCCCTGTGCTGTTCTGCAGCATGGGGATTGGCTGGGAGTCTGTCCTAGGGGCTGATGGGACCCAGAAGAGGCCAGCAGGAGCGACACGACAGAAGAGATAGCTGGCGACGTCAGGTAGGTGTTTTTGAATTATTATTCTTAACCCATCCGTCCCCCCTCACCCTGCGCTTACTCAAACATCCCCCCCACACTCCTTCCACCCAACCTTTGTTAGTGAGGGCTGTAACTGGGAGCACACCCTGAATAGGCTTGAGGGTTATTTTTCTCTGTCAAGAGGAAAGCTTCAGTAGAAGGTTTTGGAGCTACAAAGGAGAAATCGACCTCCAGAAATTATCAATTCTGAGAGATAGATCGTGGACTTTGTGTGAAGAACTTTGCGAATAATGTGGACCAGTTTAAGAATACGTCTTGCTTCAATCCACAGCTAGTTTAAAGATATTAAGATGGGTATATTGTGATTGTACTCCACAATAGTAATAAGGAAATGGAGTGGAGGCCTGCCTTGAAAGGGAGTGTGACTGAATTAGAAGACCTGTAGAAGAATGGATTGGTTGGTTGACGGATGTGTTGATAGAAATCAGGTGCAGAGTGTGTGGATGGATGGATACTGTTTAAGCATTATTCCTTTTTTTACTTGTTTTCCTCACATCACAAAAGAGCGTCTGCAAAGCAAGAAAAATCACATCGTCTAACTATCGGCCCAGCAGTCACTGCAATCGCCCTGGTCCGTTTCCACCTGGACCCTCACCTTTGGCAGTGAATCGTTGTAATCAGAGGGACGGGTAGCCAACACCCAAGGAGCGACACCAAATTTGAAAGTCCAAACATATAGACAGGTCTCTTAGCTGTTCTCTGATCAAGGTAGCTGATCCGGACTGCAGCCCTGACCCAGTCTTCCGCTGTCAGGGGCATGGGATCTCTCTATTTCAAGCAAATTTCCTTGCAGGCGATAAGAATCAAATAAAAGAGCAACCTTCTGTGGGACTGCCTCAACAGCAAAGTTAGCGCTCCATCATCTCCTAGGAGGATAAGTGATGCATTCAATTTAATCTCTCCGGTCGAAGATACCTTTTAGTGCTAATTCTATACCATCCCAGAAATCTCTCAGGCACGGCATTCAACGAAAATGTGGACATCATTGGCTCCTAAGCAGCCACACTTCACACACTTAGGGGGAAGTTGATGGGCAATCTTGGATATTTTGTGCGTAGTCCAATAGAGACGATTAATTGTGAAAAAGTGGTTTCGCTTCAAGTTAGCAGGTCTAACAGTTGAGCACAAAGTTTTCAATGAACTATCCCAAGCTGACTTGAAGACCTCCTCTGAAAGGGTCCTTCTCCATACAGCATAGGGAGGCGACAACGTTTCTTCCTCTGTTACCAAGAATCCCTCATACCACCTTGCCACCTCTTCATTCTTAAGCCTCATGTCCTGGAGAGACAACTCCAAATCATAATCAACCCTAATCTCGTTTTTTGATGCCACAAACCAGCAGGATTGTTGGATAAACTTAAATCTAGACAACTCATTGCTGGTTTTAGCATTCAATACTTCCCACGGGTGCACTCCTTCCGATCATACCAAATCAGACCAAGTTGTAACCCCACCTTCTGATTAGAAGATTTAAAGCATCCTTTAAACATTCTGGTGTTCTAGGGAGTCCCAAATTAGAGCAAAATCTGAATAGTATCCCATGCCCCGCTTCCTCCTAACTCTATACCAAATATCCAAGGCAGATCTCAGTACCTTTAATCGAACCTTCTTAAAGAAGGTGGGAGCACCAAATTTATATAGAAAGCCCTCCACACTCCAGTGCCTTACTATCTCCCCCAAAAATGTCCCCCAAGTGGAACCATGTGCTTTTACCAGAAGCATCCGGATATTTTTAAATTGAAAAGCAACACAATGCCAATTAAAATCAGGTAGAGCAAATCCCCTTTATTCAGCTTGCGCCTAAGTTTTTCCAGGATCGTGTAGCTCCTTTATGGGCCCAAATAAAACTCGTCACTTCCCCTGAATTTTATCAATACCCTGATTGGGAAACCCAAGTGTAATAGCATTAAAAAGATAGGTTAGTTTAGGAAGGATAACCAGTTTTATCAGATTGACTCATCCATAGATTGTCAACGGGAGATTTTTCCACCTACTTAATAGGCATCAGGGGCCCGATGTAGGTCGCCAAATACCGGTCGGTAATGGCCGATTTTGGCCGTTAACGACCGGTATTTGGGATTGGACATGTAGGTGGCCTGAATTATACCGATTTGGTATATTTAACGATTCGGTAAAATACCGAATCGGTAAAGTTACCGAATCGGTAAATCAAGATGTAGGTGGCACTTTAAACAGTGCCACAGGCCATTACCGATTCATAATTTACCACCAAATAATATTTGGTGATAAATTATGAATTTCTGTGTACATGCACATCTGTGCATGTACACCGGTGCCATGTGGCACACATACACATTGCACATAAGCCAGAATCTGGGGTGCAACAGGGTGTCAAAGTGGCACCCTGTCCCCCTTGTAAATTCGGTAATTTTACCGAATCGGTATTTACCGATTCGGTAATTGCCATTGATTCCAATGGGCCTCAAGGCCCATAGGAATCAATGGCAATTACCAAATCTGTAAATACCGATTCGGTAATTACCGATTTTTACCGATTCGGCAATTGAATCGGTAAAAATACCTACATCCCGATTGCCAGGTCTTAAACACCGAATCAGTATGATTCGGTATTTAAGAATCGGTAATCTGGGATTACCTACATCGGGCCCCAGGTCTCTTTAGTTACCCTTGATAGATTAAGATGTGCGATTCTTTCTATATTGGTTACTACTGTGATACCCAGATATCTAAACTTAGAGTTTAAGGGGTAAGCCGTATAGATTAATAAGTGTTTGGCATAAAGCGCGACTTTACAGCAATATGGCGAGGAACTGAATGGGACAACTAAAGCATCCAATCTCAGCTGTTGGGCGAGAGGCTCTATATAAATATAAAAAAGAAGGGGAGATAAAGGACAACCCTGTCGTGTCCCTCTTATTTTATTAAAACTAAGGGATAATACACCATTCAAAAATATCCTGGCCTTAGTTCCCGCGTAGATCGCCTTAAGTGTGCTAATAAATTTAGGGCTGAATCCCACTGAACTCAATACCTCCCAGCGGATGACCCAGCATACTCGGTCAAACGTCTTTACGGCATCTAACGCTACTATGGCCAAAGGGGCAGACCGTTCTATGTCAAGATCAATCATGCCAATTAACTGTTGGGTCTGTTCCTGTATATATCTCTTAGGAATAAAGCCCTTCTGATCTAAGTGGATGAGCTGAGAAGCGAGTATAGCCATTTTCCCTGCTAAAAAACTCATTATGGGCCCGATTCACAGAATGAACTTAAGACTCAATCCTAAACTTACTACTATTTTGGTATTCACAGAATGCACTTACTACTTTTGGCATTCACAGAATGAACTTACTACTTTTGGTATTCACAGAAGTTAGGATTTTGTCTTAAGTTTGTCTTAAGACAAACTTAAGACAAACTTAAGACAGAGTTAAGACAGACTTAAGACAGACTTAAGACAAAATCCTAACTTCTGTGAATACCAAAAGTAGTAAGTTCATTCTGTGAATGCCAAAAGTAGTAAGTGCATTCTATGAATACAAAAATAGTAGTAAGTTTAAGATTGAGTCTTAAGTTCATTCTGTGAATCGGGCCCAAAGTTCTTATAACCCGCATTAAGCCGAGAGATTTGCCGTTTAAGAGTCTGCCCTAGTAGGGTCTTTCAAAGGTTTCAAAATGAGAACTATGGAGGCCTCTTTGCAAGATTTAGGTACCTGGCCACCATACCTATAAATTAGATAGAGTTAAACAGAGCTTCCAGTAATGACATCAGTTGCTCAATTAGAAGACTATATACTTCATTTGGTAAGGCATCAGTACCCACGTCTTTACCTTTCCTACCCTTAGATATAGTCAAACGGATCTCCTCCTTAGTGATTAGGGCATCAAGAGCCTCACTACCCTCATATTTTAAGTTGGGGAGCTGCAGCTTCCTCAGCCATGACTTAATCCACCCCAAATCAGGAGAGATTTCTTCCCCTTACAGGCTAGAATAGAGAGACATTAAACAGGTCTGCATATCTTTTTGCTCCCCTGAGATGACCCCTCTTCATTTAAGACCAACTTTTCAATACAATTCCAAGACATGTCTGTCCGAGCTTTCCCAGGCCAGTAGTGCACCAGCTTTTTCCCCATATTAAAAAATCTACATGGATGTTTAAGGCCTTTCTCAGAGGGAAACTGCAAAGCTTGTCTTCTGCTAAAAAAAGGGCTTAACGTTCAAGCCTAAAAATCTTGGAGGATACAATAGGCAGTCTGCTAAAAGCTAGAATGTGGCACCCGATGTTCAGCCAAGGTTGCGGAAGCAACTTGAGGACGCAAGGTTAGAACACAGGGTCTATATGGACCAAAAATGTAAGGCTCAGTGGAATGTAAAGCCCATGCAGATTGCAGTTGTAGCATTATTGTTTGTATTGTGTAATGCAGGTGAAATAAAGTTTAGGCAGATGGATGAGTTAGAAAGGGCAGGTAAGCATATGGCATATTTATGGAATATCTGTGGGACCCTGGTTCTATGGAAAGCTATATGGCTAGGTCAACGAATGAAGAGATGGATAGATAAGTCAATGGGAGAAACAATGAAAGGTAAATGTAAGTGGATGGATACTTTGTGGGTGGTAGTGCCTGTTGATGCACCTTAAAACAATTGGCTGGATGAAATAACTATCTGGTTAGAGTAAGCGCTGGGTTATATATTAACATTCTGTCTCTTATTCTGTTTCTAGATTCACCTGATTGAATCAGACCCAAATCACTTTGCTGCGAGCATTGTGCACAACTTCATTCACTATGACATGACTGACCACAAGCAGGATGAGTCTCATGCCCAGTGGATCTTGAAGATGGTACGTGACCGTACAATGCATCTGGATGGATGTGTCGCTTTCTGGAATGACTGCACTATCCTTGCTGCCTTAGTATGTGAGCAGCTAGGCCTCCGCTCTAACTCAGTGTCAGCCATACTCCTATCTAAGCAGAAGAGTCGCACCCACCTCAGCCTGCTTAACTGCAAAGACAGTGCTTTCACGAATACCATTTCTTCCTATGCCTTGCCATCCTACCAAGTGAAAAGTCACACCGATATTGAGAAGGTTTCTAACTGCGTTGCCTACCCTTGTGTGATGAAATTAGAATTGGGGAGCGGAGCCATTGGAGTTAAACTGGTGGAGAATAAAGAGCAGTGTCACCAGCACTACAAGCATATATCAAGCAACATGAAAGAGGAGAGGCACTGCCCCGGCATTGGGCTGAGCTATGGAAATGCCATGGTGCTTGTGGAATATGTCTCTGGTTCAGAACACGATGTTGACATCATCATCTATGATGGCCAGCTTATGGGAGCATTTGTCTCTGATAACGGACCCACCAGGGTACCCGATTTCACTGAGACTGCTGCCTGCATGCCTACATTTCTCCCAGCAGACAAGGAGGCCCAGCTTGTGATGGCCGCCTACCAAAGCTGTCTTAGTTGTGGGCTGGTTGATGGAGTCTTTAATGTAGAGTTTAAGATGATGCCTACAGGGCCGAAGCTCATTGAGATCAATGCCCGAATGGCAGGATTTTTCCTGCGTCACTGGATCCTGGAGATCTACGGTGAAGACATCATGCTGGCCAATCTTATGGTGGCCTGCAGTGTGCCACCATTGATGCCAGTACGACGTGCCCGACCACGCACTCATCTAGTGGGTACTTTGTGTGTGCAACCTTTGCACCAACAAGCTCTGCGAACCAGTGCCAGCCTGGAGACTCTGCAGGCCTTACATGAGCGTGGCGTAATCCGGATGACCATTTTGTTTGAAGGAACAGCCGAAGTTGAGTTTGTAGAGCTATACTGCTGTGTGGCCTGTGTCGGGGAGACTCGGGATAATGTTGATCTTAACTCCAGGATCCCATGACATTCTTCAGCAGGCCAGTGGCCTGTAAAAAATGGCCTATATGTTTCCCCCTCCTGATAACGACATGGATGGATTCTGCATTTGCACGTGACGGGGGGAGGGTGCGCGAGCAAGGAGTGAAGAGCTGGCCAGAGCTGGCCAACCAAAAGAATCAATTGGTGATGTCCGCTGGGAGGGAAACAAGCACCGAAAGGCGGGACAGATGCACAGTATTAACCAACAAGAGAAAAGGAATTTTAATAAGCAGCCCAACTAACCAACCGAAAGCGGTGAGCGTGTCCAAAGTCCCTGACAGCCCAAATGCCAAATACAGCATGCCTCACAGAGCAGCGCATGTTCTGCCCAGACTCAACCTAAAAATGTCATTGCGGATCCAGCCGGGTTCGTTGGTCAATCCACAACTTTTAAAGTTATGTTTATCAATTACAGTCAGCCTTGTTTTGTTTTGTATCACCACTCTGCTACATGTGACACTGTAAAAATGCCATAAATAGGCACTTTACTCATGGTCTAGTGTTTTGTTTAGGTCTAGCATGACAGATAGCTGTCACCATCTGTGATCAACAGTAAAACAGCTAGAAGAAGCACTATTGAGAGGGGCTCTGCACCACCAAATGTTGATTGTCTTGAATACAGATTTTGATTGGTAAGAAGTTGCCTGATTCTACTGGAAAACAGTGCTCATATTGCTGCTTTTGCATTGTAAAAAAGTGTATGCTCATTGCTCAATACTGCAGGGCTGAGAAGGTTATGGTAAACAGAACACCAGAAAATTAAGTTCACCATGTACCTGCAACCACAAGGCCGTAAAAGCTATTTTCGCTGTAAGGGGGCTCTGGCTGGCCCATTGAAAAACACTGGGAAGCGAGATTAAAAATAAATTCTGCTATCTCTGTGTTAGGGCCAGCTAGAATCATAATTAAGTCACTCTTTTTTATATTGATTAAAGCCCAACTTAACTGTGAAGTTGGATTTTTAATAAATATTAAGGAAAAGTTACTCTTACAATGTTATCTTTTCCCGCCTTAGGTTCCTAGGGGCTAATTTGCATTAGCACCCCAGCAGTAGTCAAGTCTGAATTAGCCCATATGAGATGTTAATACTGCTACCAGGACAAAGACAATAGCTTGGGCGTGGGGAGGTGTTTGTTCCTGTGGCAGGAAGACATTAGGGGCGCACACAGGAGCTTAATGTGCTTCACAGGGGCCACCCCTCCCACAAGTCAATGTTGGAAAACACCTGGAAAAGCCACAACTTCTGTCCTTCCTATTATGTTGGCCCGAAGAGGGAAAGTTGTCCCCGGAATTACTTGGAATGACTGCAGAGGAGAAGATTGCTGATTACCTTGGCTACACCTCTGGGTGGACACAAGGGCTCTGTGCAAGGAGAGATGGGGTTTCCCATATTTAGTTGGCTTTGCCTCTAAAGACATAAGCTATCCTGGAATGGCAAGTGATAAAATATAGCAAATACATTCACATGTGACTGCCGGTTCGTGCACAGACATAAAAAGCCATTCTGTAGCATCGCTATACTGTTCTAAGATGTCTGACCTGTTGTTTTCAACACGTCATGCACTATTTGACCACAAAGTTGGGAATAAACTGTGCCAAAAAATATTCAAACACAAACTCCTTAAACGCCAGACCTATGTGCTTTGTCAATGCTTATTTCTTTTTGTGGCATATGCTTCAAATATAAATAAAAAATAATTATAACTAAGTTGTTTAATATGTATCTTGTTTGTGACTGCTTTTAATTCAAGCTCCAATCAGGATTTCTGACTGATGGTATTTGTCCTTATCGACATAGTACTTTCTGTTTTATTCCCTTTTAATTTCTTATTTCTAAATCTGATAGGATTCTTCTCTAAAAATATGTTTCATTCAGTTTTTGCTGCTTACAAGATGCTGATTAAGGTATATTGGTTGAGAGAAGTACTGAATGTTTCCAACTAAGGACAGGAAGGTCTATGATTTTACTTATTATTATTATTATTAAATTGCACTTATATAGCGCGTATCTACCCGGAGGCCTCGCAGCGCTTATGCAGTGTCTGCTTTTTTGGGCACAGTCGAATATAATTTATGCATCCCTATATTTGCATTCATGAGGACATGAAAGGTAGACATGTTGGATTTGCCAATGAATGTTGTATTTGACTAGTGGCGTCTGCAGCACTACATATAATCAGTTACTTCTTGTTTTATCAATTCAGGTGATATCCTTTGCTGTCATGTTACCTTCTGTAATATCACAACCCCAAACCCTGGTAAATGTGGAAATCATATGGAACATAGTAGCGCACCTGCTGAAGACATCTGGATAGTGGGACTTGCCGATGGCTCTTTCCAACTCCTCTAGCTGAAAGTTACTGAAGATGCTGCTTCTTCTTCACAGGTGCGGGAGCAAGGCTGGCTGACACAGAGGTTTACTGGCCACCAGAGGTGCTACAAGAGCTGGTGCCTTGTACTGTGTCCCCATCATCTCTCTCCTGGTCCCGCTGCTCCACCTCCACACTCATCTTCTGGGGGTCCTGATTCTTTGTCTTTAGACCTCTCTCTGGACTGACTTTGACCTCAGGCCTTGTGTCCCTCTTCAATGAGTCCTCCTGCTCAACTCCCATATGCCTCTAGAGGGACCCCACATGGTTAGCCTATGCTTCCCTATGTAGAGTGTCCTGGCACTCAAGCAATGCTCCTCTCTTTAGGGCTAGCTCTGGCTTCTGTATGCCACCTTGTATGCGCCTACTACAGCTGCTAGACTCAACCACTTGGTGGGAAATGCATTGAGAACTGCTGTTGGGCCTCTGGGGCTCTGAAAAATCTTCACTATCTGCCAAATCTGTGCAAAAGAGAAGCAATACAAATGCATAATAAGAAACATGAAGCATAGAATTCAAAGCGACAGCCGCATTGCATGCACCATATTCTAAACAATAGGGCTGAGTCACACAAGCATGTAAGTGTTCAGGAAGCAATACCACAGGAATACTTTTAACCTACTCTGACATGCCTTTGCAATTCGGCTGTGAAACGTCCAACTCCCTACTAGTAAAAGTCAAAAGAGAGCACAGACCTTTCCATTTGCACTAATTGTAAAATAATATTCTGTGAATATTCCCATATTATTCTCATTTTATATGTTTGGTCAGGTATAGGCTCAGGTGACCTCTCCAGGGGCTGCTATTCCCCCTGCATAGAGTTCTCCGCGGTAGATAATTCCTCACAGGCAGAACAGAATCTCCTTTGCAAATTCACCTTTTTTTGTCTCTATATGGAAATCATTTTTCCCCAGGGGTCAAAAGTCTTTCCATACACCCAAACCAAATCTGAGGGTGGTTCTTTCCCCTTCTTCCCTACAAGGCGAGTAACTGATGACCCTTCCAGCATAGAAAGGGAAGGAAAAGCAGTAGGGTGAGAAGGTGGATGAAGAGGAGTAGGGTGGGGAGGGGGTGGACGAGGAGTAGGGTGGGAAGGGGGAGAAAGAAGAGTAGTGTGGAAAGGAGAGAGAGAGGAGTAGTGTGGGAAGGGGAGAGAGGAGTTTGTAAGTGCACACAAACACATGATTATGGTTGCTCCCAAAATTACAAGGCAACCACGCCTCAGGGCGCCTACCTCCCATCCCTTGAGTAGGACACCTGGACACAGAGATGTCCACACACATGGCGGGGACCTGGCCTTTTAAAGGGTTTCCACCTGCCTGGAACACCTTTGTGGATGTGAAGGAGACAGTAAAGGAGGGCAGGTTTGTGTTACTGCCGCTGCTCCTTAGCCTTTCTCTGAGAGTGCTCCAGGAAACCAATGGTGCCTGTAGTTACAGAAGTTGTGTTTGGAAGTGCTTTGAGACAAACACCTGCCCCACCTTGCTCTTGTCTCCAGTTCTTTCCTAAATAAATAATTTGTCCCACCGTCCAAATCTAGAGTAAAAAAACTAACCCTGGGAGTAGTTTGCATAGTAGCACTACACTGAGCTGCACGTTGTATACTTTGAACTACATGTAGTACACAAAGTTGCATAGTGCGTAGCTGATGGCACTGCTTACTTGTCTGCACTGTGCAATAATTGCAAATGGCATCTTGCACAGTGCCAGTTATGATAAAAGAAGTATCTATATTTTTATCATTATATGCTAAAGAGCATACAGTACTTTTACAAAAGTGAAACTGAAAAATTAGTTAGCGATGAGAGACTTGATGATTTTGGGATCCTCCCTAACCTAGGGAGAGAACCAAGCAGATGCCTTGAAAACAAAACACACATCTTGTTGAACGATTTGGTGGTGGTCCCATCCTCTTAGGACCACCCCAAGCACAGATATTGGCAAACAAATAATCCCAACCAAAGGCCCTGCAAAACATTATGGGATGAGATTAGCAGTGGGCAGTGAATATTATAGTATTCAATGTCAAAATAATTCTACAAAGAGATGCAGTTCAACTAGTTGTTACTAGATGTCCCTCACAAGTCAAATACAAAGTCATTGAAATTATTCTTACATCAAGCAGCAGTTCCACTAGTAGCTACTAGATGTCCCTCATGAGTCAGATGCAAAAGCATTAAAACCCTTTCATGAGGCTTTTGCATTCTCAAGAAATGCCCAAAACCCACAATACTGGCTTTAACTGCATGCAGTTGCTGCGGCTAAAACGCATTTGTGACATTAGACTATTAGACTATTTAAAAAATATAAAAGTAAATGCTGCTGGTTAAATAAAAACACACGTTTACTCAGATAAAAAAAACACAAAACAAAGATAAGAGGTTCATAGATGCAGACGGAACAGGATTTTTCCAGAGCAGTTAATTCAGCGACTGGCCGGCAAGAAGATTCAGTCGAACCCATTGGTAACTGGTCCACTGATACATCATCTATAAATAGACTTGCAATGGTCAAAAGTATTTTAAAAATAGGTACAGGTGATCCAGGCCCTATCAATCCTACTCTGCAGGTGAACAAGATATAATTGGCAGATGAAAAGGAGACACTCCTTACTAACCAGACCAGACCAGACCTTTGTTACTTAGGGGCATATTATCAAGGGGGTTTATCTCCGCTTTTTTGGCTTTAAAAGCCAAGAAAGCGGAGATAAAATTATCTCCCTATTACCTAGCTGTCGCTAACACCAGTTATCGACAGCTAGTAGGAGATAGCGACCATCTTGGGCCCCGCTTTGCATGTCAGTGAAATTTATCACTAATGACATGCAAAGTGGGCGTGCCAAGATGTTAGCGACTGGAAACAGTCGCTAATATCGCTATCTCCTATTACCAACTTTTGGAGATATTCGCGCTAAGCGCGAATATCTCCAAAAGCTAACACCTGCCCCTGAGCAGTTCTTAGCCATGTTATCCAATGGTAGGTGGATAACATGGCTAAGAGCATTAGCTCGGTAATGCATGAATATCGCTGACTTTTCAGCGATATTCATGCATTTTGGCCGATTTTTATCGCTTAGGAGATAAACCTTGATAATAGCAAGGTTCCTAAGCGATAAAAATCGCCGCAGCTCGGCGATAAAAATATTGCCGCTAAGCCAACATAGCAATAATTATCGCTAGTTGTTGGTAATATGCCCCCTAGTTCCTAATTTGACTCAGTATGCCCTCTACGCAGAGGGGGTACTCCAATTCTAATGGCCACATAAGGTCGCTGCTGGTGGGAGAATAATTTTAGGATGAGTGGCACAAGTGTGTAACTCAGTACACAAAAATGTATGTATACTTGTAAAGCGCACTATCACCTTTCAGGCATACTGGCGCTGTATACCTCTGTGGAACCCTTCCTGGCTTTCCCTGTGAGATGCCCCCTACTGGGTGCCCCCAAGGTGAAGCCAGGCATCCTAGCGCTTTCGGGGCCGTTGGGGAGATTAAGCAAGCTATTGCCCAGAGTTGCAGAGTGGGACCCATGATTAGAGTAGGCACCAAGGCGAGAATTATCGAGTCCGTGGACATTGAGCCCAAGACCCTGCCGCGTCGGAAATTGAACCCTGGTCCAGGCCAGACCTCTGCCTCAGGGTCTGCCGCTCTAATCGGTGAGCCACACTTCTCCACTCCATTATCTAGTCTTGCCTGATGCATGCGAGCACAGCCCAAAAGAGACAATATATTTGTTGGCTAATTAGAAGAGACCCCTTCAGGTGCTTTTGGAGTGAGTAGAGTCCCAGGGATGCAAGGTAAGAGCAGGGGTTTACAAACAGTCTTAAAAACATCAGACCTTTGGCCAGCAGGCTCCACTTCACTGAATTTATCAGACAGAGGTGCAATTTGTAACTCAACATCTTTAAGCCACTCAATGAGAGGGGAAAGTTCAGAATGGAGAATTTCCTTCTTGTTATTGCACCAAGGATGCATGGCCCCTTCATTACAAAGGTGGCTCAAGGTTGTAGACCCCAAGCCCTCAACAGTGGACAGAGCACAGTAGAAAGTAAATTGTCAGATGGGAATACATCTACACCCTCGGTTTGACTGGCCTGGGTTGCTGTACCCGGCAATAACTTTGATTTACTGCAGATTACTCGCTTTGTTTTCTTAATGACATGAAGATGGAGAAAAAAAGTTATGCTATCAGAGGCACAAACAGAGATGGATGATGCCTTTCAGCCAGTTAAGCCATTACCAGGTAGACTATTCCTAGAAACTACAACCAATGGATCTCCCAAATTCCCCTCAATGTTAATAACAGGGGGGCATTGTGTCCTTATTCAGCAAGATCCTCCCTCCTTGGGCGCAATTTCCATGCTTATTACCCCCATCTCCCTTTCCAGCATACAGTCGATCTAAGTGCATTTCACATTGAAGCGTGGATGCCACTTGAGTCCCAGTAATTTTTGTCATCACCTGAGCAAATAAGAAGTAAGAGAGCAATCAGACCCTCCCCCCCCTCCCCCAGAGGGATAGTAAATAACAAGGGTTACACTTCAAGTTGAGAGATCAGGAACTAGATGGCAAGAGAAAACCAACTTCAAATAATGTCCCAAACATTACAGCCTTCAGTATATTAATGAAAGGGCAAATGCGATGCCTGGCCTACGGGAGCTGGCGCACTGAAAAGTTCTCCTCGGACATTGGAGCTCTCCTTCTGGGATCATGTTGCCTTCTCAGGGCTATGGTTGTGAGTGTTAGTGTGTCCAGTA
The DNA here is from genome assembly GCF_964261635.1 of Lissotriton helveticus. NCBI lineage: Eukaryota > Metazoa > Chordata > Amphibia > Caudata > Salamandridae > Lissotriton > Lissotriton helveticus. The sequence continues at coordinate 148,779,128 of NC_136057.1, forward strand.
GTTTAGGAGAATTATTATGCTGTTGTATGAACTATACTTGAGTGCATGACTGCTGAGTGTTATGATATTTGCATTAATGTGGGTCAGAAGGGATATATATATTCTGTTGTGTAGTGACTACACTTATATAGAGGTTACCACCAGAGAGCCTTTGAAGCACTTTACACCAAGACCATGCTGTTCTGAAACAGAAGGTTGGAAGTTTTTCAGTGGTTTTTGTTGGTCATTTGAATTAGTCTTGTGCTCTTAAGGAAATCTTTAAACGCACTCTAGTTTCTGTGTGGTAGATTAAATTAATAGGAGTTAGGTGAGGGAGTATGTGAATTAAAAAAATGTTTGACTGTATTATTAGATGGCCTACAGTGTCATGTAGTTCCGTTCCCATTAATCAGCAGGATCTGCGCATTGTGAAAAACATGAACTTTGGGTGAGGTGCCTAAACTGATCCCATGCACCCCATAGTATATGCCGGCCTAGAGACCAGCTAGCTCACAGTGCCACCGTAAGTCCTGCTAACCTAAACAGGGAGCGAATAGTTTCTGGCAATCACTGAACATGACAACATTGACCCCTTAGGGATCGTGGCAACAGATCTAAAACCCTTTATCTCAGTCACTAGTGCACTCTTGTTCTCACAGAAATATATAGAGCATACACAAAGGGACATTTTTCAATACATTTATTGAACCATATTATCATGGTATAGAGTACATGTTCTGCGATAATCAGTAGACAGAAGCATATGGAAGGGATTACATGTACCAAAATAGTAAATAGCAGGTATAGTTCCACCACGGTGCTAAAAACAGTGTCTATATGCAGGTCAATAAAACAAGGTAGTAATCAGGTGTACTCCTCTTATGCAATCCCTACCCTATGTGTGTCAAGGGTGTGTGTGGATGATCCAACCCCATTACCTGGTGGGACAGAATGTAGGACCCCGTCTTGGGCCCGAACTGGACAACCCTCACAGAGCGACCTACCTTGCCAGGTAGGTCGCTCCAACCACCCCCAGCTGCAGCTCAGCTCAACCAGAGCCTTGCACCCTCGGTCTCTGCTGCCCATTCCTGGGCGCTGTCTTTCCTCGCCCCCCCGTGCCCCTGCTTGCCGTTCCTGCCGCTGCTGCCCCTGCGGCCCGCCCCTCCGCGCCCATTCGTTAACACCTGCCTCCCGACTCCCACCTCCCAGCTCCTCCTCCCTCCAAGCTCCCCTTAAATTTGGTGGCAGTGCACAGTTAGGAGAGCGACCCCTGACCTTGCCAGGTAGGTTGCTCACCCCCGCTGCAGCTCAGCTCCACCAGAGCCTTGCACCCTCTGTCTCTGCTGCCCATTCCTAGGCGCTGTCTTCCCTCGCCCCCCATGCCCCTGCTCGCCATTCCCGCCACTGCTGCCCCTGCACCCCCCCGTGCCCATTCATCAACCCCTGCCTCCCGCCTCCCAGTTGCTCTTCCCTCTCAGCTCCCCTTAAAATGGCAGCAGCTGCGCCAGAACCCCTGGACACCGCGAACGGCACGACACCAGACTCCACTATGACGCCAGGAACCTCCACGCACTAAACGCCGGCCTAAACCACACCTGCTTCCAAGCCACGCCGAAACGGACCCACGGACCCTTCTCCTGCCGCACCTGCAGCTTCACCTGCGACAGAACCACCAAACCTCCAGGGATTGGACCCAACCACCTCCGCTGCATACTTCTCAACACCCGCCCTGCACGCAAACACGCCGTCGAGCTTTTGGATCTACTCAACACCTCTACCCCAGATGTGGCCTTCTTGACCGAGACCTGGTGGAATGACTCCTCGGCACCCGACATAGCCATAGCCATCCTGGACATCTACAAGATCACCCGCATGAATTGCACCAACGGAACCGGAGGAGGAATAGCCATCGTCCACATGTCCACCCTCAAGGTCATCACCCACGTAGACGACACCCTCAACACTGCCGAACACCAACACTTCCGGATCCACACTGACCCCAACACCACCCTCAGAGGAACACTCATCTAACGACCCCCCGGACCCTAGGCTCAGTTCAGTGACTCCATTGCAGACCTCGCCAGCACCCACACACTCGTCTCCATTGACTACATCCTCCTCGGGGACCTGAAATTCCACCCAGAGAACAACAACAACGCCAACTCCGCCACCCTGATCGACAACCTCGTCAACCTCGGCCTCAGACAACTCGTCACCGCACCGACCCACGCTGCCGGCCACACGCTGGACCCCATCTTCTCCACAAGGAACACGTTGACTTCGACCACACCACCGAACTCCACTGGACTGACCACCACTGCATCCATTTCACCTTCAAGAGACCTACCACGCACCACCGCACCCAACAGCTGCCTACCGCTGCTGGAGCAAAGTCACTGAAGACCAGCTGATCACCACCCTCGCCCAGAACCCACCCACCGACCCCACCAACCCAGACACTGCAGCCCGCAACCTCAGACAGTGGATCGACGACTGCGCCAACACCCTCGCCCCGCTCAAGAAACCCTCCAACAGCCACACCAGTAAGAGAGCCACCTGGTTCACCGACGAACTCCAGACCTCCAAACGCGCATGCCGGAAAATGGAGAAAATATGGCTCCATGAACGCACACCAGACAACCACGCAGCCCACAAGAACACCACCCGCAGACATCACCACCTCATCAGATTAGCCAAGAGATCCTCCTTCAAAGACCGCTTGGATAACAACACGCACGACAGCAAAGAGCTGTTCAGCATCGTAAAGGAACTCTCCAACCCCAGGGCCAACGTCAAAGACATCCCACCCTCACAATAACTGTGCGACTCACTAGCCATCTTCTCCCATCTCAAGATCGCTGACATCCACGACAGCTTCAATACCACGACCGCCCTGACTACGCCGGACTCCACCTCCCTGTGAACACCACCAGCGGCATCCGCCTGACCTCCTGGTCCAACGTCAACGACGATGAGACACGCAAGGTCATGAACTCCATCCACTCAGGGTCTCCGTCAGACCTGTGTCCACACCACGTATTCAACAAACTACGGAAGGTCATCAACATCTCCTTCGAAACAGCAACATTCCCAGAAAGCTGGAAGCACGCCGAAATCAACGCCCTCCTCAAGAAGCCCAAGGCGGACCCCAAGGACCTCAAGAACTTCGGCCCATCTCCCTGCTTCCATTCACGGCAAAGGTCATCGAAAAAATCATCAACAAGCAATTGGCCCGCCACCTGGAAGACAACAACATGTTGGACCCATTCCAATCCGGATTCAGAGGAAACCACAGCACTGAGACAGCCCTCATCGGCGCCACAGACGACACCAGGCGTCAACTAGACAACGGTGAAACATCAGCCCTCATCCTCCTGGACCTGTCGGCCGCCTTCGACAAGGTCTGCCAAGGCACTCTAAAGACACCCCTCCTCGAAGCCGAAATCCAAGAGAAGGCCCTTGACTGGACCACGTCCTTCCTCTCCGGCAGAACCCAGAGCATCTGCCTCCCACCCTTCCAATCTGAAGCCAGCGACATCATCTGCGGCGTCCCCCAGGGTTCATCCCTCAGCCCGACACTGTTCAACATCTACATGGCCCCCCTCGCACAAGTGGCCCGCCATCACGACCTCAATATCATCTCCTACGCTGACGATACCCAGCTCATCCTCTCCCTCACCAAGGACCCACACACCGCCAAAACCAACCTCCACAAGGGAATGAAGGCTGTCGTCGACTGGATGAGGAGCAGCCGTCTGAAGCTGAACTCGGACAAGATGGAGGTACTCATCCTCGGACCCACCCCCTCAGCCTGGGACGACTCCTGGTGGCCGACCACACTGGGAACAGCACCAACACCCACCGACCATGCACGCAACCTAGGATTCATCCTCGACTCCTCCCTCTCCATGTCTAAGCAGGTCAACGCCATCTCCTCCTCCTGCTACAACACCCTCTGCGTGCTTCGCAGGATCTACAAGTGGATCCCGACCGAAACAAGAAAAACGGTGACACAGGCCCTCGTCAGCAGCAGACTGGACTACCGCAACGCACTCTACGCAGGAATCCCAGCCAAACACCTACAACAACTACAACGTATCCAAAACGCCTCCGCCCGACTGATCGTCAACGTCCCTCGCCGCAGCCACATCAACCCCCACCTGAGAGACCTACACTGGCTCCCCGTCGACAAGAGGATCACCTTCAAGCTCCTCATCCACACACACAAAGCACTCCACAATGCCAGATCAGCCTACCTGAACAGCAGACTCAGCTTCTACACCCCCACCCGCCAGCTCCCCTCCACCAGCCTCGCACTCGCTGCTGTCCCCCGCATCCAACGAACGACCTCCGGCAGCAGATCCTTTTCCTACCTTCGGCCAAGACCTGGAACACCTACTCGCCTTCAGAAGACTCCTCAAGACCTGGCTCTTTGATCAGTAGCAGCACCCACCCCCTTCCCCTCAGCGCCTTGAGACCCTCACAGGTAAGTAGCGCGCTCTACAAGTATTCTGATTGATTGATTGATTGATTGATTGATTGATTGATTGATTGATTGATTGAGTCAGCTGCTTGGCAAAGCCTCAGCATGCAGGGACCTCGCGATATCAGCAGAAGTGCCTTCATTACACAAATTACAAAATGTTTTATTTAATTCCCGAACAAAAATTATGCAAACATCCTATTTTTAATTTTAACATTAAGGTTGAAACTGTTCAATTTTTCGTTTGATTATAAAAGACAAAAGTGATACAGCAGACTCTATCAGATAACTTTGCTTTTTTTTTTGCTCTGCTCTTAATACATTTTTTTTTTTTGGCATACCGACACTTCAATCTACGCTACCAATCATCCACACAATATTCTGTTTGATGCAGTTGGCTGCTCCCACAAATTAAGCTAATAATACCATCTTATGGGCCTGTTCACAAAGGCAAACTTCTTTGTGTGGAAATCTACATATAGGGAAGTAGTGGTATAAGCACACCAAGGTAAAATAGATTTGGAATGGTAATAATGTTCTGCGCGCAGCCTGGGTATCGCTGACTGATCCACCAGCGTAAGGAAAATGGAAATGAAGCAGGTTATCCTACTGGGAAACGTCTCCCGGTTGCACTGCTGGACTCCCATGGGGGAGTTTAATCCAAGGATTGATCAGCAAGGTTATGTCCATGGATGATAGTTTTTAATTGTATTTTGGCGTAAAGAAGCTATAAACACTAATGGTTTCCTTCAGATTATCACATTGTCATGAAGATGGTAAGTCAAAGTCTTCTAGGCCCAATGCATTTCGAACTATCCCACCGTCAGGGTAAATTATATTTGTGGATAATGAAGCGGAAAGCACAAGGGAAAATAAGTTTTCCCAAAAGTCAATCGCGCAATAACCACTCCACGCATCAGTTAGCGTAAAAAGCCATTTGTTAGGACAGGCATGACATTCAGCAATAAACATAACATCATTAACTTGAACAATCCCACCATCATCCTGCCATTCACCCCATCATCCACTCAGGTGTTCCACCAGCCACTCCCAATTCACACCATGACCTCTTTGCATCTCATTCACTTTCCCCTTTCACTTTCCAACTCCTCCGTCATCTCCATCCATCACACTCCTGTCTACCACTCCCCCCATCCTGCACCTGTAACCCCCTCCCTGAAAGGGTGATTCTGCCCGTCATGGACTTCCCACCCCTCCCAGTTCCCGCCACCCAGGGAACCCCCGGACGGCAGTTACCTGCCCCACCAAGCGTACACCTTTCGAACTCATTCTCTCGGACACGAGATCGATTCATTCCACAGATGGCTAATCAGGTCTCGCAACTCCATCAGGTAAAAAGCATTCCCCATGTGAGAAACGTGCACGCCATCATCTCGGAAAAGAAGTGGCTGCTCCAGCTGAAGCCCGACATGAGCCAGCACGTTGATCCCCTTATCCGCACAAAAGAGTCTCATAGCCCTGTTCAGTTTCCTGCGGGCCCATTCCACGGCCGCAGGCTTGAGCACACCCCTCCAAATCCTTCGCGGAACAAACTCAGTCCACACAATACAGGCGCCAGCCCGATTGCGTTTCATCGCTTCCAAATCCCTCTGCATCAAATGCAAAAGTGACAACCCTGATTGCCTCACCCAGTAATTCTTGCCCAATTGGATGATAAGCATGTCCGGGCATCCCAGCTGCGACACTTTCCTTGTGAGCCATGGTAGCAGTTCTCCCCAACGCATTCCGCTCTTACCCCACCATTGCACTTAGTGATGGCTGCTCCTCAGGCCCAGGTTACGGCCGTACACCCGCCTGGCAGTGTATTTCTCCCCCCAGTGCACAAAAGAGTGCCCAACGACCCAGGTGACCATCTTGGCCCCCGGCCCACGAACACAACCTACGAAGAGAAAGAGATTAGTACCTCAGCAGAACAAGAAAAACAACAACAAACAGTGCAGCCGGCCAAGCAGCACGCCCCACCCCTTCATTTACGCATGTAACGCTCACAGCACCGCGAACGCCATCAACCAATCCTCCGAATCTCCTCCCACGACTAACCCAAACCCGCCGCTGCAGTGGCTGCCCCGATCCGAAACGAGTGTGTGCCAAAACGCGCCGGGTCCTTGCCCAGCCGACGCAAAGCCATCCGCAGAACCGCCAGCAGCTGAGAAGACGTCAAGCGCTTCCGGGATGCATGCACAAAAATCTCCCCATCCAACCTCCGCTCTCTACCACAAAAGCCCAGCCACTCGCGCACCGGGCACACACCCTCGCACCCACACACCGACAGCCACACCCATTTGCCCCGACCCCACTGGTCTGTCTTGGAACGCACCAACCATATGCCCAACCGAACCCCATCCACACGCACATCCGCAAACATCCGACCCGGCGCCCCACGCGTCCCAAGCAACTCCGACACCCGAAAGGCACCAAAAAACATCCAAATCATGCATAGGGGAAACAGCGCCACCTTTTCGCCATCATAACAACAGAAAAACAACTCCCTCAAAACCTGTTCCAACAAATCAAAGGTAACCGCCTCACGCGGCAATTCCCCCCGCCCATTTCCGCCCTCACCCGACCCCAACCCTTCAACATTCGACTCAGCAGATCCGACCTAGCCGGATCAAAACTCAAATACACCATGCTGTAGAAAGAAACTCCTGCCAACTTGCCAGCAATTGTCGTTTGCGACAGCCCTTTATCCATGCCATCCAACACAAATTGCACCACCCCCCGCTCACACTCCTCCTTGGACAACCTTCCCACTCCCATCCCCCCCCCCCACCAAGGACCCAAACTCAGCCCAGGCCAACCTGTACGCCCGCCTAGTGGACTCCGCTATCGACCTCTCAACCAACCCCACCACTCTCACTCCCCCCAGGCCCAGATACCCTCTGGCACCTGTGTCTTGCAAACTTGCGCTCCCGGCGCCAGCTCCCTGAAGCGCTGCCACTGCGAACGAGATAACGCATCCGCAGTTTCGTTACTCACGTCAGGCACATGTTGCGCGCGAAACAGCACATTGAAACGCAGACACAGCAGCATGAAACTTCGCAGCAAGCGCAGCACTCGCAGGTCCCTCGCCTTCTGGTTGTACACCAAGTCCACTACAGTCATATTGTCCACATGAAACAACACAGACCTGTTCCTGAACTCCGGGCCCCACACCAACAATGCCACCAACAAGGGAAAAAACTCCAAAAACGCGATGCTCCAGCCCTGGTGCAGCCAATGAGCTGGCCACTGCTCTGCACACCAGCGGCCGTCCCAGAAAATCCCGAAGCCAGCCGCACCCGCCGCGTCCGAGTAAAGTTGAACCTGCCACACCATCCTGTCGCGCGCAAAGTCCAAGGACACACTATTGAAATCCTCCAGGAAAACCAGCCACACTCGCAAGTCTGACTGAACACCCAGCGTGATCCTGATCATGTGGTGTGGGAGGGCCGCCCCCGACATGGCCATGCTGAGTCGCCTACAAAACGTCCTTCCGGCCCTCACAACCCTGCACGCAAAGGTCAACAACCCCAACAAGCGGTGCACAGACCTCAACTCCAGCTTCCGAACCTCAATCGCGCTTCTCAAAGCTTCCTGCATCTCCGCAACCTTCCGTACCGGTAGACGCGCCTGCCAAGCCACCGAATCCAACTCAATCCCGAGAAAAGTCAGGCAACAACTAGGCCCTTCCGTCTTCTCTGGTGCCAACGGCACCCCAAAATCCTGCGCCAACAACTGAAACTGCCGCAAAGCCTCGCCGCAGGCGCCAGAGTGACCCGCGCCCACAAACAGAAAGTCATCCAAATAGTGAGACACCAGCCGGTGTCCACTGCGATCCACAAAGGCCCACTGCAAAAAGGAGCTGAAGGTCTCGAAAAGCGCGCAGGAAATCGCACAGCCCATCGGCACAACCATGTCCACGGAGATGGACCCATCAAACTGCATGCCCAACAGGGGAAAATCCGCAGGATGAATGGGGAGGAGGCGAAAGGCCGACTTGACGTCACATTTGGCCAACTCCGCCCCCCTCCCACAGGACCTCACCAAGCCTATGGCATCATCCACCGACGCATACAGCACTTTTGAGTCCTCCTCAGCAATGAAATCATTCACCGACCCTCCTTCCGGCCAGGACAAGTGATGAATCAATCGAAACTCCCCAGGTTCTTTTTTGGGCACCACCCCAAGAGGTGAAACAATGAGATCCGACATTGGCCAGTCTGCAAAAGGACCCGCAATCCTGCCCTCCAAAACCTCCTTCTCCAATTTACGTGCCACTACCTCCGGCAACTCCTTGGCGGACCGCAAGTTCTCAGCCCAACGTCTCTCCCTCGGCCCCTGATAACCAATCCGAAAACCTTCCGTGAACCCCCAGTATAATCGCAATGCCGCTTCCTTATCAGGGTACCGGGAGAGCCATGGACACATGGCCTCCACCCTAACCGGAGTATGGGCCCTTCGGCCCAGGCTGCCCCCTACCCGTGGCAAGTTTCCACTGCTCTGACGGCGAAGCCAACGTGAGGCACTGTGTGACTGCAGGCCGCCCCGCACTTCGAACACTCATGCTTGAACTTACAAGAGGGGCGGTTGCAGAAACCTTTATTGAAACCCCAACAGGCTCCCGAAGACACTGGCTTGTACTGTTGTCCCGCAGCCCCTGACCACACCGCCTGGTTTCCCAAACCACCGGCACCTCCTTGGCTACCCGCCCCAGACTGGGCAGGGCGCGACTGAAAAAACCGATAAGTCACCGGAAGACCGCTAGCCGTTTGAGTGGAAGCGGCCGCCTGCGTCGAAGACATCCATTGAATCCAAAGTTCTTGGTCCAATGGTTCAAGACATGGCTTGTCTGGATTGACGCTGACCCTGGCCCTAAACTCCTCGTCGTAGCTCAGCCAAGCAAAACCCCCGAAATGCAGATGCGCCTTCCTGATCACGTCCATATACTTGAACAGAGCAATCGCCCGATCACCGTGCTTCTCACAATATATACTCGTGTAAATCAAGAAAGCCGACGTCAAATTCTCCATCGTTACCGGCACCCTCGGCCGCCTGGTCAACTCCCATTCCTCCTCTTCGGACCCTTCCTTCGCCTGAATCTCTCTATGTAGCAGCTTAAACACATCCACATAATCATTCCTCCAAATCTTCCCTCTCGTTTTTTCAGACAAATGCGAACCCAGGGGCATGGCCAACCCATATATGGCAATTTCTTTCGGAGCTTCTCCACTCCATCATCTTTACCCCCCAAATCCTCCACCTTGTCAGTTTGCGCACTGGCCGTCGTGACGTGCTTCCCCCCAGCAGCCGCCACCGGCTCCACCCCAACATGGCCCCCCGCCCGCACAGACCCATCCCCCACCCCTACCGACCGGCAGGGCTTCTTCCTCCCTCCTTTCCCCCCTTCAGTCCATGCGTACCACCAAGTGCCCTCACCTGACAAGGTTGTAGGAGCGTCCATCTCCCGTCGCTGTGCGTCCGCCGGCTTCATGGTCCCCTTGTTGGCCCGACTGGCACCATCTCGTGCCTCATGGGAAACACCGACCGTGGCGGATGCCACCTTAGCCCTGTCCACACACTCCGACTCGCGCAACTCACACTCTTCCAAATCATCCTCCTCATCCTCATAGTCCAACCACTCATCCTGAACATCCAGCGGCACCACTTCCGTAACCACTCTCTTAGCACCCTTCCCTTTCACTCCAGGCATAAACTCGCACTCCAGCATCGTTGGTGCCCGCTCCCTCGATGGAGGGCAGGCCGCCGTGGACCCCCCTGCTTCTTCGCCCCGGCATTTGGAGGCCATTTTGCGCCCCGCCGGCCCACCCCGGCCTCTGCCAGCTGACCCCGCCGGCTTGTACCCACCCCGCCGAGCTGTATGCGCTCGGGGAGGCCCCGGTGCCAACAGGTCTCTGATCCGTCAAGGCAGTCCCTGCACTGTCCACCCAGACCCACTGCCCACGTGTCCCAGGAGCCCCCCTGCCTCTACCCCCAGTTGCCCCCTTGCCACGCGCAGGCGCTAGGGCCTCATCGCCCTTTAGCACCCCCCGCCTTCGCCTCCCTGGCCTCGCATAAGCGCTGCCACTCCTGCTCATATTCAGCAATGACTCGACGCTGGTCGCGAGCCCTCTCCTCCTCGGTCATGCGCTCCCACCTGTCATACATGGACAACCGCCCAGACTCCCCCAGGCCTCCTCGCCCGGGCGCGGGTGCCGCAGCACCCCCTGCCCCACTCTGCTGCTGCGCCTTCAAGGGGCCTTTGCCCTTGGAACCCTGCTGCTTGACCACCCCTTTCCAGCCCCCCAAAAGGTCGACCGGTTGCTCCAAGATGGTAAACTCCTCCTCCCCCTCAGACTCCCCACCCAGACAGGGTGAGCGCAAATTCCTCACCAGCCGCCACCTCCCACTCACCCAGGTCCTCCCCCCCACTGCCCTCACTGCTCTCATCGTACCCCACCAGTTGGCCCACGCTCCCCAACCACCCGGCACGCAGTGCCAGCGGAGTCATGACCGCCCCGCCATCCTCACCGGAAACCGCCTCCTTGGCCTCGATCTTGGCCGGGAGGCTCAGCCGCCTCCCCCCTTTCTTGGGCGCCCCCTGCTGGTTTTTGCCCCTAGCCTTCTTAGGCGCACCCTCCCGAGCCCCAGCGGGCTCATTCATACACGCTGCGACAACTGCAGCCACCCCCGCCGACGCCGACCGGGGCGTGCGGGTCATCCCCACCCATGCCTGGTCGAGGACACCGGGTTGCAGGAGGTCCGTCCTCCCCGCCCGGCCAAGCACAAGCAGTGCAGCCCTCACCGCCTCTGCATCAGGTGTTGCCATACCTCCAAAAGTGTTTTCTGACCGTCCGCGAGATGCCTGAGGTTTGGCAACCACAATTCCAGTCCGTCCGCGAGATGCGTGAGGTTTGGCAACCCCGACTCGTCCGCGAGATGCGTGGGATTCCGCACCGCCGCGCGCCGCACCGGGACACAAGTTGGCCACCCGCTGTAAAACTCGCCTAAATGACAGCCCACCTACCTACACCAGTAAACCTGCCTAATAAGTCGCTCTGGGGCACCAGAACACGACCAAAACCTCTAAATCACACACCGCCTACAGCTCCGACTACAACTAACTTCTTTCCCTGAGGCACCGGGGACAGGAAGAGGAAGTCCTTGCCCTTCCTGTCCCCTTAAATAAACCTCCTAACCCCTCCCACCCCTGACCTAACCCCCTAACTACTTCCTGCACGTCATGCCTCGCGCGAACACCCCGGGGAAAAGACTGGTTTGCCGACCTGCTTTCCCCCGGGGGCCGCATCGGGACGGTAATAAAACTAAATGAAGTATGGCATCAGTCAAAAATGGTCAAATGAGTGCCAGGCATAAAAATATTAACCCAAGGTGAAAAGGAAACACAGTGGAAAAGAACTAAAAAGTGTACCTCAACACAAAAGCTTCACCAATGAAGCAGTGACGAAAAAGTGAACAAACTGGGCGGTAATGAAACTGTGTGAAATGTAGCATTTGTTTACAATAATGAAGTGGATACCATGCTTAAGAAAATGAAATCACGGTGAGAAGAATATGCAGGTAGAACAACGCTAAAAATGTGTCTCCCAAGACAAACGCTTCACCAATGAATTCGAAATGAAAAAGTAAACAAACGAAAACTTGACTGAGAAAACGTGCCTGGGAATCCGTTGGTGAATTTGACTAATGTCCCCGGTAATAGTGACTAGGGTAGATATTCAAACAAATATACGGCAACGGAACCATTGCACATTATTGAAAAGGTAACTAGTGCTCCTCAGGTGAATAACGAGGCACCCGAATGATGTCTTGCGTTTTAGAAGCTTACCGCCATGTTAAAGGACGATCATGTGATGAGTGTGAACAGTTCTAGCAGTTGTCCTTTCTGCAGTCTGACTCTCTCGAGATCCCTTCCACCATTAACCTTCCCTGCAGTTTGTATTTATCTCTCCTCTCACTTCTACAGTCTATCTCACCTCTTCAATCCCTCCTTTCATCAGTCTGTTTCCATGTCGCTCATCTGTAAATCTCCCTCCCTTCTGTCTGTCTTTCGGTCGTGCTTCTTTAATCCATCTTCACAGTCCAGGTGCAGCATGTCTGTGGAGAGTACATGTGTGAAGCATGCGCAATCCAGGTCGCCCGATGCACTTCCGTTGTCACCAGCACTGGCCACAGACATGGAAGCGAAGTGAACTGACAAGTCTGCCCGTTGCTCGGTTTACATTCCTGGAGCTTGGTGCTGCGAAGAGCAGCTTTTCTCTCTCCATGGGTGCTGGTGATGGTGCGGCGGGCCCTGTGCAGAAGCAGTCACTGTGACCCAAGCATAGATAAAGAAAAGGAGTTCTTATATGGTCAGGGACTACCGACCAACCCCTTTCCCGACTTGGGCGCCACCATGAATTACAATTAAAGCAATTGGACATGAGAGGAGTTTCCTTGGAAGGCAGAGGGTCTCGCGACCCCCCAGCCGTATTTATTAAAACATGAAAACAAATTAAAATTGAAGTAAACAATATTTACACAAGCATTTATGCACAAAAATGTTGACATTAGATTACAATCAATGTAGACAGGTATCAAAGAGCTAACCATAACAAATGTCTAATACAGCGTGTTTCCTAACTGAATCTAACTTCATACTTATAACTTTTTCTGCATATCCTAGTTTTGGGCCCACGGCAAGGTCGCTAACCGGTGTCAGATCCTTATTAAGCAGCTACGCCCTCGCGTATGAGTGCGCATGCGCAGAGGACCCGTTTACCGAGAGGGTACTTCCTCCCCTCCCGGTTACCCCCGTACGCTTCGCGAACTCTATTACCCAAAAGTGGGGCCCTTGCACTCTGCGCCGTTTAATGACGTCATATTGCACGTGCGGGGTGGCTAACCAGCCCAAAGAAAGCGTGACTCCCCCCCTACCCCGCACCCATTCAACCAAGCGGATGTACCGCCCCTGGAGTTCTATGAGAGACCACTTGCCCCTCCCCCTGGGCGACCCCATTCAAGAATGGTGATGCCCCCTAAGGACCTTAAATTGACTGCTCACCGATCATGACTTTACCGCCACAGGCCAGCATAGTTGCCTGACTATCTGGCCCCACCAATCCTCCTCTCCTGAAAGGTCATGCCTACTTAGAACCCTCCCAGCCATGCTAAAAAATATTCTCCATAAACAGCTCGTTGCCTGCCCTAGTCAGGTGGACCCCATATTGTATGAAGAGATGTTCCCCCCATATTCACCCATGTGGTATATTCTGCAGTTGAGGTGACCAAAATAATTTCTCTATCTTGTTGTTGGTCCTCTTTACCGAGTGATTCAACGCCCTGACAGAGTCGCCCCCCCTTCAACTCAGCCTAGGGATCATCTGAGATCACACTATGGTGCAGCCCTGGCGTATTTTGGCTAACCAGCTCACTACTGAGATTATCTCTTCCATCAGGACCCTCCTGCCCAGACTTACCAAATCCTTGCCACCCACATGTAAGATAACCACTGAGGGCGGTGGGGTGTGCCTATCGAGCGATTCTGTAAAAAAAAAATCTAAACTGACTGAGGGAAAGACCACACCTCCCATGAAAGGAAACCTTGAAACCTCCATGTTCTGCCCTCTGTCTATATTTGCCTGAAAAGAAAACAGATTTAATGCGCTTCACATACGAGTGACCAACCACCCATACCACTTGTGTCTCCTTCCTATGTTTCTGGGTCCGCCGTGATGAAGATACTTGCTGTTGGTGATCCGGTAATAGTTTCCGCCCTGCGTGACAGGCTCGAGAAACTGAAATACAAGCAAACAACAAGACAGGCGTCAGCGTGACTTACTGGGTACCTCACATGTGCAGCCGCAGATAACGCTTGTAACAATTGGAAGACCATCTCCCATTCCTTTTCACACTGTTCACATGCAACCCTCTAGCCGTCGCTTCAGTGGCCGCCCCTATCCTGAAAGCATGTGTCCCAAAATCTTTTGCATTTAGACCAGCCTTGCCAATTATCATTGCCAACACTCTTTGGAATTGAAACCTGGTCAATGGGGTACCGGCTGCATGCATTAACAATGCTCCCTCCGCTGTGCCAGCTCGTTGTTAGATAAAGGCCTCTACATGGAACACTGGGCAGCAAGGATTAGTCCGTGCATGGTGTAGTACCAGACTATCCCCCCGGGCCTCCTGATCAGTTTTGGATTTACGTATGATAATCAACAGAGTATCGCCCAATATCTCTGTGTGTTTCAACCGAAGACCCCCTAGCATGTCCTGCTTGCTGCTTGCCACCAGTTTCCCCACCCGTAGTGCCCCATAAAAGGCTAATGAAAAGGCGGCTCTGAATAAGACTACCTCCCCGGATGAACTACAGGTGTCAGACAAGGCCTTCAATAATGATGCCAGCCGTTCTAAACCTATCGGTTGTCTGGAATCTGTGGCAGTTGCTTGCAGGCGCCGCCACCCCTCAGTGCCTTCCGCACGATGAAACTATTCGTGAGATCTTTGGCCCCTTTAAGCTGCGCAAGGAAAGATACTGCCGCCATGTGTCTGCTTGCTGTCGCTGCTGAGCGCCCCTCTTTATGCAATGCATCGATGTACTGAGTGAAATTCCATTCCTGATTCCATTTCTCTGCCCAGTCCTGTCCCAAAAAGGAGCAATAAGACAAAAACGCCCCTTCGTAAGCTGTTCTGGTCCTGGGTGCTAGGCTAGTTGCCACGAGGTTCTGAAGCTGGGGGCATCAATTTGCCAGAGTGTTGTTGGGAAGTGTGCAGGCGTCGCCTCTGCGGATGGTAAATGTTCCTTGAATACATGCATCTTAAAACGAGAAAGTGCGTCAGCTGGGTTATTCAACACCCCTGGGACATGTTTGGCCCTAAACTGTACATTCAGGGCTAGATGTAGGTAATTCTATTTTACCACTTCTTAAATACCGAATTTTACCCATTCGGTATTTAAGAAGTGTGAAAATAGAGGGGGGGGGACGTAGGTATTTCTGAATTGGTAAATACCGAATCGTTATAATTCGGTATTTACCGATTCTGTAAATACCGATTCGGTAATGCCCATTGATTCCTATGGGCATTGAAGCCCATAGGAATCAATGGGCAATACCGAATCGGTATTTACGGAATCGGTAAATACCGATTCCAGCAAGGGTGCAGGGGGTGTCACTTTGACACCCTCTAGCACCCCAAATACAGGCATGTGCGCCATGTGGCACACAGACATGCCCTAAGGGCATATCTGTCTGTCACATGGCATAGGTGTGCATGCACAGATGTGCATGCACACCTGAATTCGGTATTTTACCACACAATAGGATTGTGTGGTAAAATACCGAATTCTGAAGGCCTGTAGCACTGTAAACAGTGCTACCTACATCTTAGATTTACCGAATCGGTAAAATTACCGATTCGGTATTTTACAGATTCGGTAAATTTACCGAATCTTTAAAATGATGCCCCTACATCAGGCCAAACTGTTAATGCAACCCAGATTAGAAATAGCTCCAAAAAGCCGATGTTAGCTGTCAAGCAGCTCTCCTTCCACCAAACCGGCCACCGTTGGGCCACCCACTTGTTTCCAAGGATGGCGCCAAACCCCACACTGCCCGCAGCGTCAATAGACCTAACTCAGCAGACGTAGTGAGGGGGCCGCACCACACTACTCTGCCGTTGAAATCCTCGAGAAATGCAATCCATTTACGCATGTCCTGGCGAACCTCGGCCGACAATCTAGTGCAATGGTGTTTCTCCCGCAGGCCCGTTCTGGCCTTCGAGATTGAGCGTGAGACGGGGCGTGCCATGGGTATTACTCTTAGTGTGAAGTTCAGCTGGCCCACAGTCTTCTGGAGCTGCTGGAGTGTCACTTTTTCTTTAACCAAACATTGCTGGAGAGCTGCTCTAAATTTCGTGATTTTGTCTTTGGGTAACCTGAAACAACCCTCCACTGACTCCAATTCTATGCCTAAAAATTCTAAGTTGGTAGCCGGACCCACCATTTTTCCAGGTGCCAGCGGGACCCCGAAAGCCCGCATGAGCATGCAAAATTCCTGCAATGCCCACGCACACTCCTGTGAGCCCGCCGAGCCCTGAAAGAGAAAGTCATCCAGGTAATGCATGACATGGTGGTGTCCTGTTGATTGCCTAAAAGCCCATTCCAGAAAGGAACTACATTTCTCAAAGTAGGCGCATGAAACAGAGCAACCCATGGGCATACACATGTCCATATAGAATTTCCCTTGAAAAGCAAAACCTAGCAGGCGCTGATCTAGGGGATGGACCGGCAGTAGCCGAAAAGCAGATTCAATGTCTGACTTGGCCAGCAAGGCCCCAGGTCCGAGAGTCCTCAACATCTCCACTGCCTGGTCAAAAGATGCATATTTAACACTACAAATGTCTTCATTTATAGCGTTGTTTAAAAAGGTACCCCTAGGTGCTGACCAGCCTGTACTCGCCCTCCTCCTTCTTTGGGACCACGCCGAGGGGCGACCAAACAAAATTAGGTACAGGAATGTCATTAAAAGGACCCGCTATCCTACACAAGCGCAGCTCTTTAGCAATTTTTGTCACCACAACATCTAAGTTGTGCCTAACTGAGAGTTGATTCCTACATTCTGGTGTCCCGGTATATCCCACCGCTGGGATCCTAAAGCGCTGCAAAAAACCTTCTTGCAACATCCTTGCAGAGGCATGGTCTGAGTACCTGTTCAGCCAAGGAGTTATAGACAGAACGTAAATGGGTGAATGAGCTACCAGCCGTCCTCCCCCCTTAATCTTGTTTCTTTCTTCCCTTGTTTCCAGAGGTGTTACCTTTAGAGCAGCAGGTTGTTTCAGGGTGGGAAGGGTGGCCACATATGGAACATGCGTGCTTGAACTTACAAGTGCCTTGTGCCCTGGTGCATGAACACTTGTTAAAATCCCAGCACAACCCTTTTCGCCCACCGCTGCTCCAAGTCTTTGTAGCCTTGTCACCCCCCCTGTGCTGGCCGAAAGGGCTGCTGGGGTTTGGAGGGGGTAGCTTTTGTTCCAACTTGGGCCCGCACTCCCTGGTTGCCCGGCCGTGAACTGGCCATACCATGAAATGGAATCCACCCTGTCCCAGGATAGTGCTTGGTCAAACTCTTTAGCCTTCCTGAAGGTCATGTCGTACTCCTTCCACCCCTCCCCTCCATATTTCTCACTAAAAAGAGTAATCCTACTCTGGTAACATGCCATCTCTGCCTGCAAATTTGGGAAACGCTCGGTTGTAATCGCCTTAAACACCAAAACGGCTATAATCCAGTTGATCAATGTCTCCTCCACCCTGAATCTAGCCATTTGGCCCTGCCATTCACTTGGCAACATCCAGTCCTTGTGCTTCCTAGCATTTTCCATTTCCCTGTTATCAACCAGCAGAGAAAACATATTGACATATTCACCCGCCCAGATCAAATCCTTCACTTCTTGTGTTACATGTTGGCCAAGATTTTCCCTCCTGGATGGTATTCTACCTTCCCGCAGTACTGGTAATGCCACCTCCTTACCACTTTCTGCGACTGCCATTGTTCCAACAATCTCGTCTTTTGAAGAGTCGCTTGCCGGACATGTTGCTTGTGGAGTAATAGGCGTGCTTGGCCCCCCCCGCCGCCACCCTGAGCACTCATGATACTTGCTACCATTGTTTGGGCCTCTGCAGAGGGGTCCTCTCCTACCTCCATGGCACCCACTGAAGAAGGTAACATCCCACCTATCCCTAGCCAAGGGAGTACAGCCGCTATCTGCGCTGCCAGCTCTGGAGGTACCTAACCAACCACTGGAGGTGATGAAACTGGTATGGGGGATCCCGTGCCGGGTACCGGAATAGGTGCCGGGTTAAACACGGGTACCATCGGGGCTACCGTTGGAACCACCTGGGGCACTATGCTTGGTGCTGGTGCCGGCAAGGCCGCGCCGGTGTTACCGGTACCCCTGTCGGGATTATGGGAGTAGGCATGGGAGCTTTCGGTGGCGTAAGCCCTCCCTCAAGGACCACCCCAGGAAGCCCCACCTCTCCCTGTGGCTTGGGGACCCGACCCCTACCCCTCTTGGCCCTGACCCGCTTGGGCAATGCATCCAAATCCCCCCTGGGCTGAGGGGGTACTATTACCCGTTTGGGTCTCCCAGCTGGCCCAGCCTGATCATCAAGCCTCTGTCTGAGCTCCGCCACGCTCCTACCTATCTGGTCTACTTTCCCCCATCTCCTGTCCATTGCTGTCATCTTGCGCATCATGCCCTGCAGCATATGCTCCATGCAGGAACGCTTAGCGCCACATCAACTAGCCATCCTCCTTCTGCCTTGCAACAGGTAAACCACCTACACTTATTGCCAACCTATGAGCACGATGTATTCCTGCACCCACCAGGGCCTGCCTGGCTTTTACCTTTACTTAGTTGGAGGTACACAGACTGGCCGTAAGCACTTCGCAACTGTGACCGCGACACACCAGATAGCCTGGGTGTTGGGCGAGCGCACTCTAATGCACTCTAGCACGGCGGCCCAACAGAGGCAGTGAAATGCAGGCCTGCCTGGGCCCTCTGATAGCGTTGTCCACCGCGCCACTCTCTGTTGGTTCAGCCCGCAGTGCCCCTCAGTGATGGCCTACGATGATAAGAAAGTTAGCATACAGTACTGTCCGTGCTGTTGCACTTAAAAGAAATTGCCACCTTGCAGCTGATTCCCAGCACCTCTTTCCTGAGCAACAGTGCAACAACGCCAGTATAAATTACAATATCACAAAGAAACCCTGGGGCATATTACCAACGATTAGCGATATTTATCGCTAACTAGGCTTAGCAACAAATTTTTTATCGCTAAGCATCGCCAGAAATTATCGCTGAGATAACTTGCTATTAGCAAGGTTTATCTCCAAAGCGATAAATTTTCTGGCGATAGCGTGAATATCGCTGAGAATACAGCGATATTCACACATTAGCGACAAAATGTTCTTAGCCATATTATCCACCTCCCATTGGATAACATGGCTAAGAACTGGTCTGAGCAGGCGTAGGTTTTGGAGATATTCGCCCTTAGCGCAAATATTTCCAACGCTACGCCTGCCTTGTTAATAGGCGATAGCGATGGTAGCGACTGCTTTCAGTCGCTAACGGGTTGGGTACGCCCACTTTGCATGTCATTAGCGACTATCGCCTATAAGCTGTCGCTAACATCAGTTAGCGACAGCTTGCTAATGGGGCGATAGAATTATCGCCGCTAAATCGGCGATAATTGTCTATCGCCCCCCTTGGTAATATGCCCCCCTGTTCCTGTTAGCTGCTCCCTTTTAACATTAAATGGACTCACTGTGTTTTGAACCTATAACCACGAGGACGGACACAGGACCCTATTGTGATGGCAGTAGTTCACTAAGCCAGAAAACCCCACGCCTGGACAGTACTGTCCTGCACCCTCAATGTTAATGAAACAAAAATATGTGCTCATAAACAGCACTCTAACACAGTGTTGACCTACAGCAATTATACCAGGCCTGCCCTTAATCCTATACCATGAAACCGGTATTTTATATCAGCCCCCCCATGCCTGTGTAGCTGTGTGAATAATCACTTCCCATGTGGTCTCCCAACCAAATATTTGCTTCCGGATCAAAGCGGGAGCCAGCACCAATCGGTGGTGGGGCGTGCCGCTTCATGATGCCCCACCGCCGAGAGTGCAAGGTGGGAGTGAGGGGGCCGGCACCCCGCCATACGTGTGGGGGGGCCGAGCGTCCACCCTTTCCACAATAGCATCTTTCAAAGGCCGACGTGATTTAGCAATAATTGGAGGTGCAGGCAGGGTCTGAGGGCAGCTGTGTAGAATCCTTGAGGCTGAAGTGACTGACAGGTCACACCCAACTCACCTCCAGGGACATCAGCCCTCGAGGTGGGCTGTCAGAAAGAGGACAGGAGCTTACCACTCCATTGAAATGATGAGAGTTACTCTGATCTGCACCAATCCCAGAATAGGGCCTCTATTGAAGCAACCAAGCAGGACACGGCCCAGCCAGGCCACTCATACACCTCTCCCCAGGAGTGCAAAGGTGGATCCTTTGAAGAGTAAATATGGTCTGCGTAGGCAGGTGTACATCAGTAATGAGCTGTTCTACTGAAATCAAACAATGCTACTGGAATACTGAGTTATAAATACCGACCTGCCAAAAAATTGTGGCCATAAATTTGACTAGCAGAATAGTGTGAAGGTATATACATAAAGTTAAGTATAGGTTGGCGAATGCTCTAAAATCCCTAGTAGTGGTGGTCAACTTGTGTTGCTCACTGTTGCTTGCCAGTGACTTTGGGGAAACATAGCAAAATGATAAAGCCGGCATTTCATGGTACTTAAAAATGAAGTTTGCAGAATGTGGTGACCAGAGAATTATGAAAATTGGGTATTACCGAAAATTGCAAAGTCTTCTACCTGGAGAATCCTGGAAACATACAACATGTGCTGACAACAACACTTGCAAAGCACGTCCTATACATGTGCAATTACAATGTGAAACAACTCTCGCACTAGGGAGTTTGCAAAGAGTGTGCAATAGGAGTACTGTGGAAGCTGAGAGAGCGCAAATTGAGAAAAAATATAGAAGTGCACCATATTTACAAGCACGTTGTATCAGTTTAGTAAAGATTACATAAGAGTGTCGAATTCATAGAGTGAAAATACATAAGAGTGTTTAATCAAAATAGAATGCATATATCAGTGTGAAAAGCTAATGTAGAAGAGTGTAGAAATGTTAGAATGATGTTGAAATCTCATGTTATGTGGCTGTTGTAGAGGAGAATGTAATTCAGCTAAACGTAGAAACGTGTAGGCCACATGGCAGTTCTCAGGGAACGAAAGATGCTGTTACACTCTCATATAATGTGGATTTTAATGTTGTTATAATTCAAAGTATTATTGATCATGGAAATGAAATATATGTTTTATAGAAGTGTTTTATATAACCATTGTGTGTAATAAGTTAGAATATTGTCTAGACTAAGAAATTAAAGGTTTGCAGAGTGCACAGGCCCGTTTCATGTAATTCTAATAGGCCTGAATGGAGAAAGTCATTTCTTTAGATCTGCATGTGCTAGTTAAAGGAAGGTCATGTGAAACATAAATTGCGGAGCCTGCTCGATGGTTTGCGACTTAGAAGATACGGTGGAGGCCGGAATTTGGGGCCCACAGTACAAGTGTCTGTTTGCAGGTGCGAGGAGGTTCCAATCAGGAGAGTGATGAATAGGGTTTTGTTCAGAGAGCCAGGCACAGGCCTGGAGGAGGCTTCAGGAATTTCCTGGGGGGTACCGTCCTGCCGGAGAAGCGCCTGAGAAGCAAGGTCACCACGCTAACGATGGACCCAGAGGAGTATCAGCATGGAAAATACCAAGAAAAGACACCAGGTGAGGGGCGTCTCTAAGGGGCGTTTCTATTGTAAATGTGATTTTTGTATTAGGGACAGCACCCCTGGGTGGAGTTAAGGCAGATGATCTGAGGAACCTAAGAGAGCGGATGGGTAGGCAGATAGGTTAACTGCGAGAGATCGATTCACAACGAAGACTAAGGGAAGTGTGTGATCTTCTTTGGAAGTCACCACGGCTGACACCTTTTTAGGTTAAGATTCTGCTAAGTAGGGATGTCACTTAGTCTAGTGTAGGGACAGTCTAACCTGAATTTTTCCTTTCTGTAAATGACTCACAAGTTACGACTTGTGTCTATTCTTGCAACTCTGATGATTCTTGAATTGGTTTTGGTGATATTCTTCTGCCGACTAAGAGCATTTAGAAAATTCATGTTTGTTTTGATACCTGTATATCTTTTAAACCTTATTTTGAGATGTTTGTATCTACAGTTAACTTTGGCTTTATAATAAACTTTTAAAACTTATTCGTGGTAGGTGGTTCTTTAGAGTGGTGTAAGTCCTTAACTGTTTGACCTAGTAGTGGATCGCCTTTTACTCCATGACAGGTACCAACGGTCTAGTCGACCTGAGTTGGGATCTAGATCTATAATAATAGACCAGAAATCCCGCGTTAACAGTTGGTAGCAGAGTGAGGATGGTTACCTTCTTGAGGAAGGTGATCTAGACTAGGTTAGATTACCCCAAGGTCCCTAGAGATCGAGAGATGAGCAGCGGAAGAATCGCCTGCCGAAGAAGGTACTGACGGTGCGAGAGAAAAGCAGCAGGGTCGGACGAGAGTGAGTATAACAAGGGTCATGCGTTGACAGATTGCGGTGTTTTGTGTTGTATCTGTATTGTAATGTCATGCGGAGTTGAATGCCTGTAGAGTGATTGAGAGAGGGTTGTGAGCGCGCTCAACCTGGTAAACTGGGAAATCTTAAGTTCGGGGAAGAGCTTAAGTGGTTCGGGTGTATCGAACATCCAGAGTAGTTGTCGACCAGAGTAAAGGGGGTCATGAGGTACCATTGATCGCCCGCAGGACCGAGATAGGGGGAACGTAAGAGTGAGTGTGTGGGTAACGGACGCAGGTCGAAAGTTACCGTGTGTAAGTAACCTATCAGTTAAGGCGATTGTCCGGACGTATACGGAAAGACATTTCGTCAGTTAAGGTGACAATTACAGTTAGACTGTGGGCGTACAGTCAAGGAAAGTGATCGCTTGGTCGGAAGTAATCATTTTTCAGAGAATGAATGGGACGCATGCATGACCGGGAGACGAGCGGAGAAAGGAGGGGAACTGCTGCAAAGGGGACGAGTGACGTCAGCAGAGAGCCGCGCTGTGATAGGCCGGTTGGTGTGAAGCCGCGCTGTGATAGGCCGGTTGGTGTGACGACAGCAGAGAGCCGCGCTGTGATAGGCCGGTTGGTGTGAAGCCGCGCTGTGATAGGCCGGTTAGCGAGAACCGCGCTGAGATTGGTGGATTGTCATCAGGAAGTAAACGAACGCGGAGAAAATAGAAATTTTGTAGATTTTGAACATGAAGTGTTTTAAATGTTTGAGAACGATCTTTAAGAGAAAAAGAAGAGAATCTTATTACGGGGAAGAGGCACCGCCAGAGGGTACACCAGCTCACTATATGGCAACGAATGTTGGGTTGCATACTATACTATGGCTTGATACTTGGAGTAAGATTACAGAGGGGAATGAGGAACTGACTTTTCCGAAATACGGAACGTTTAGACTAGAAGTGTTGCATCAGCTGAAAGCAGTGATGTCCTCATTGAGACCTTTGCCCAGACCAACACAGTTTGAGGCCCTTAATGCGTGGATTAGGGCGGCGCACGACAGGAGTCAGAACAGACGCCAGGAAAGGGTAAGGCGATCAGTAAGGGCAGTGCAAGATGCCAAATGGGATGAGGAAGCCAAGAAATGGAGGGTACAGACGATTGAAGTGGATAAGTTGTACCCAATGAGAGAGGTTACAGGAGAAAAGAGACCCATCGAAGAGGATGACGAGAGCGAGTTGGAGGATGGCCTAATAAATAGATTGCTGATAGATAGACCGCCTCCGGACAATAGGGAGATAGAGAGTACGGAATTCCCAAGGGAAGATAGAGTTGACATAGAAGGGAATAGGCCACTCTCTATAACGAATTGGGTACCTACTAAAGGTGAGGAGACACCTCAACATAGTCCTGTACAGAGAGTAGTCGGAAGGGTTGTGGTGCAGAAGATGCCAGCAAAAGAGAGGGTTGAGTCTTATGGATTGCCAGATGCTCTTCAAGTACCCGTTACCATAGGTCCTATAGTGTCGGTTTATCATCCAGAGAAAGGGAGAGAGGAAGAACAAGTACGGCTAGACAGAGAAAGAGTTGAGATGGAAAGAAGGAATAACACGACAAATGCCTGGAGGCAATTGCCAGGACCGATAACGTGGAGCACCCCATTGGCTTCAGCAGTGGATCCCGTAACAGAGCAGGGGGGTCAGAGAGGACCGATGGACCTGAGGGGACCACGGCCGAAATCCTATAAAGAGCTGAGGGCTGACTTGAGAGAATGGGATAGGTCCACAGAAGCACCAAGCAACAGGTCAAGAGCAGAACCTGAATGGGGAAGTCGAGGCAACGGGACATTATCTCACTGCGGGGCTAGCGAAAGCGGTCAGGAGTGGGATGGTAAAAGTCAGGAGAGCAGAGGAGTTACACGTCATATTGACGGTGGAAATGGGCAGGAGCAAAAAGGCAGAAGTACGGAGTGTGGAGAGATGTCTCGTCTCATTCAAAGTGAGGGAGACCAAAGGACGCAAGAGTACAGGGATAGGATTAAGTGCACTCTCCACGCACCTGATGATAACATACAGCAGTGGAATCGTGGGAACATGGGGAACCGAGAAGGATCTTGCCATGCGTCGAGTGATCAGAGGTCACAGGCGAATTGCGAAGGCACGGGGAATAATGGAATGTCTTACCATGCACCTAGAGAAACCAGGCAGAATGAGAAATGTGGGACTATGGGAAATAGAAAAGTGTTTCACTATACACCCAGAGAGGATGGAACTGCATGGGACCTGGAGAGATGGGAGCATGGGAGGACTCCCCATAACACGACTGAGCCCAGACGTAGGACTCAGAGCTGTGATGGGAGAGATGTAAATGGACTCTCTAGAGATAGCATACTGAAAGCTGTGATAAAAGCCAAAAGACTCGATGTGACCAGCTTAAGATCTGACCTGGACGATATAATAGAGGGAGTGTTGCCTTTAGAAAGGATTAACATATACGAACAAGATGAGCTGCTGTTAATAGCAAAGGATATTACTCGGAAGGCGAGGGCAACTCATGAGAAACTGTCTGAACTGGCAGAGAAGTATATGGTAGACTTGTCCAGAACAAAGGCATTGCAGGGTAACCATAGGTTGCATTATTCAGATCAGGACCTAGATGAGAGGAGGACAACTGGATTAAAAACACACATAAGGGAACTGATCACAGGAATAAGAGCATGGAGAGATCTGGACAAATGGGAAGAGAGATGGTCCAAAAGGGGAACTGTTAGGCGGAGCGTGAATGCGATGTCTCCGGAGGGAAGGCTAATGCAGATGGAGGCATTCCCTTTGCGAGAAATAGCAAATGGGAGTTATGTACACGTGCCCTGGAGTAGGGGAGATTTAGCTGCATTTACCAACTCATTTCCGAAGTTAAGGGAGAATCCTGTAGAGTGGTACAAGCAGGTAGAGAGGTTTGTCAAGATTTCAAAGGTATTGTGGATAGATTTGAACACCTTATTCGACATTGTGGTCCCAGGAGACTTGTGGATAGCATGCAAGGTTAGTGTCGAATGGCCAACTGCTGAACCAGAAAGGAATGCTCTTACTAATGGACCGTCAGAAAGCGTAATGTTAAAATATGAAAGGGTGATGACTTGGCTGAAAGAGAAGGTGCCACCACAAGATATAGATTGGGTAAATATAGACCGAACAAGACAGGAACCCAAGGAGACAGTTCATGAGTATTATGAGCGATTGTTGAAAACGTTCAGACAATACAGTGGATTAGATGTAATGGATCCCAAGGATATAGGACAGTTTGTATCGAAGTTTGTTTTGGGGTTAAGACCTGATATTTGTTTGATGATTCAACAACATTTAATTTGTTGGCAAAACAAACCATTAGATGAAGTTTTGAGATATGCAAGGTATTGCAGTGATGAAATAGATTCCAAAGCAAAGAAACTAAAAGAGAAACTGATGATGGTGCAGATGCAGTCGGCTGGAAAGGGCGGACAGCAACAGGGAACAGGGACAATGGGGCGGAAAACAAATAGTCAGAATAAGAACAACGAGGAAAACCTGAGACCTTTAATAGACTTTGCTACATTAAAAAAAACGACAAAGTGTCACCAGTGTCACCAGGTGGGACATTGGAAACGCGAGTGTCCCTTTAACCCTGAAAACGGAGAACTAGAAGTAGAGGAGGAAGTTCAAGAAGTTCCAGTTCAAGGGGTGACAGTGTCAAGGAGTAAGGTGGCCAAAGGGGGGACTTCGGCTCCACGAGCTCAGTTCCCGCAGCCACCAAGGATTACGACAGGGGGAAAGATCCATAGACAAATGCCTCTTTTTGTAGACGAAGAAGAGTGTTACTACGTCGATCCATTGACGGGACGACGTGTAAGTAGAGAAGAGGACTGTACCCTCGGGGCAGTTCTAGAGGTGGATCAAAGAGGACCGTTTGTTGAGGCTGAAGTTGCAGGGTGTCCTACAACATTCTTAGTGGATACCGGAGCTACTCGGTCAACTTTGAGATCGGCAGTGGTTCCAGATCTACCAATGTCGGGGGAAACTATTCAGGTGGTAGGAGTCGCAAATAGGAGAATGACTAGCCCTTTGACGGAACCAGTGTCAGTGAGAATAGGAAACTACACCGATGAACATCAGTTTGTAGTATGTGATTCTAGTCCTGTGTGTCTGTTAGGAAGGGACTTATTGTGCAAACTGAATTGCACAATATACTGCACACCTCAGGGAGTGGAGGTACAGACTACAGACGATGATGCTACCTTTAAAGTTGCAAATTCGAGAGTATGCGTAGAACTGTATCCTACCCTGACTGTGGAGGACCTTCCTTGGGACTTACGAGATACAGTGGCATCAGAGGTATGGGATTTCACTGGAGAAGAGATAGGATTGATCAAAGGAGTAGAACCAGTGAAGATCATGGTAAAACCAAATGTTGAGTACCCAAGAACGCCCCAATACAAATTGACCCCGGAGACGATTGCAGGAATAAAACCCGTGATCGACTCTATGATTCAACAGGGAATACTGAAGGAAATCGTGGGTAGTCCATGCAACTCCCCGATTATGGGTTTGCAGAAACCTAGTGGGAAATTTAGAATAGTACAAGACCTTCGAAAGATTAATAACATAGTTATTTCATGTTGTCCAGTGGTACCGAATCCATCAGTGATATTGTTTCAGATACCATTCCAAGCTGAGTGGTTCACAGTGATAAATCTTTGTCAGGCCTTCTTTTCAATTCCATTAGATGAGGAGAGCCAGTATCTTTTTGCTTTTAAGCTGGAAAATCGTGTTTTAACATGGTGTCGTATCCCACAAGGGTATACAGAAAGCCCATCAATTTTCAACCAGCTATTGAAGAAAAATCTTGAAAATCTAGTACTGCCACAGAACTCGGTTCTGGTCCAGTACATAGACGACCTACTTGTTGCGTCAGGAACAGAAGAAGCTTGTAAGATAGACACCATCGCCTTGCTGAACCATTTAGCTGAAAATGGACACAAGGTATCTCCGAGCAAATTGTAGTACTGTCTGACAGAAGTACAGTACTTGGGTCACCGGATAGAAAAAGGAAAGCGCAAGGTGTCACCAGATAGGATAGAGGCGATAATGAAGATGAACGCGCCTACAACACAGAGAGAAGTCAGGATGTTCCTAGGAATGGTTGGTTATTGCCGACAGTGGATAGCTAACTTTTCACTGAAAGCAAAACCCTTACAAAAACTGACGCACAAGGAGGTGAGTGATCCGGTACCATGGGACAAGGATTGTTTGATGTCGTTCCTACAGCTGAGAGAGGACTTGTGCCGTGCTCCAGCTTTGGGGATGCCTGATTACGAAAAACAATTGTCACTTTACTGCTGCGAAAGAGAGGGTTGTGCTTTGTCAGTCTTAGTACAAACTCATGGAAATGCCCGTAGACCAGTTGCATACTTTTCGGCTACTTTAGATCCGGTAGCCGCAGCGTTGCCCGGATGTCTCAAATCCGTTGCTGCAACAGGTGTCAGCATTGAAAAGTGTGAAAACATTGTCATGGGACACCAATTAGTGGTGTACGTACCACATTCTGTAGAACTGTTAATGACCAGGACCAAGACACAGCACTTAACCAGTAATAGGCTCACGCGCTACGAGCAAGTTATTCTTGCTGCGGAGAACGTGACCCTTAAGAGGTGCTCTGTTTTGAATCCTGCTACATTGATGCCACTTCCTAATGATATAGAAGGCGAAGAATGTGAAGATCACGATTGCCTTGATGTGACTGAACTATGCACCAAGCCAAGACCAGATATTGTGGATGAGCCATTGACTGACCCTGATGAAATTTTCTTTGTTGATGGCTCATGTTTAAGAGACGATACTGGTCGGTTGAGAGCAGCTTATGCTGTTTGCACCATTACTGGAGTTGTGGAAGCCGCTTGCCTGGAAGGAGTACACTCCGCTCAGGTAGCCGAAATCATTGCATTGACACGTGCCTGTATAGCAGGTAGAAAAATTAGAGTCACCATTTATACCGATAGCCAATATGGTTTTGGTGTAGTTCATGATTTTGGGCAATTGTGGTCTCAGAGAGGTTACATGACCTCCTCTGGTTCGCCTATTCGGAATGGGGAATTTGTGTGACTGTTGTTAGAAGCATTAGAAGGACCAGCAGCAATTGCGATTGTTAAATGTGTAGCCCACACCAAAAATACAGATTTTGTGTCGCAAGGAAATCGATATGCAGACGAAGTCGCGCGATATTGCGCGGAGCAAGGATATTCTTTTACGGAGGTGGAAGTAGGTGGGACTGAGGAAAAGACAGAGTTAAACCTGGTGCTAGAAACAGAAGATACTTGGGAAGATTTAAAATACATGCAAGAAAACGCACCTGATTCTGAGAAAAAGGCATGGGAAACAGCAGGTTGTGTGAAAGGTGAGATGGATTTGTGGGTTTCAGCAGATGGAAGGGCAGTATTACCTGAGGAATTAGTGAGTCCAATGGCACGACAAATACATGGTCCAGTTCACTTGGGAAGAGATGCCATGCTGAGGTTATTTAGGCAGACTTGGTATTGCCCCAAGTTTAGGATTGCAGCAGAAGCAGTGTGTAAACGATGTGTCACATGTCAGCAATTGAATGTAGGGAAAAGAACACCAGTTACAATGAGTCACATTGGGAGGTCTGGGGGGCCTTTCAACCGAATGAAATTAGATTTTATTGAGATGCCAAAAGTCAACCGCCTCAGGTATGTTCTGGTGGTTGTATGCATATTTTCCAGATGGGTCGAAGCATATCCTACACGCAGGTGCGATACACGCACAGTAGCAAAGTTGTTGCTTAGAGAGTTGATCCCGCACTTCGGGGTGCCGACCTCCCTGGAATCAGATAGGGGAACTCATTTCAACAGTGAATTTGTGAAGATGCTTTGTTCGGCATTGAACATTGATCAGAAATTGCACTGTAACTATCGACCAGAAGCTTCAGGTATCGTGGAGCAGATAAATGGGACTCTGAAGTCCAGAATAGACAAAGTATGTTCGCCGACGTCCTTAAGCTGGCCTGATGCTCTGCCCTTGGTACTCATGAGTATGTGTAGTACACCGGACAGGAGGACAGGTCTCTCTCCACATGAGGTGTTGATGGGGAGGGCAATGAGACTTCCGTCTGTTCCAACTACAGCCTTGTTGAATATTACAGATGACCTGATCCTGGATTACTGCAAGGGACTGTCTGACGCCATTCATTCTGTGTCTCTTCAGGTGCAGGCTGCTGAAGTTCCATCTTCCAGAGACCTATGTCACGATTTGTGCCCTGGTGATTGGATTTTGGTGAAGAAGCACGTCCGGAAGAACTGCCTAGACGTGCGTTGGAAGGGGCCCTACCAAATAATCCTGACAACGAATACTGCTGTAAAGTGTGGAGGGCTGCCAAACTGGATGCATGCTTCCCATACTCGAAGAGTTCCAGCACCCCTAGAAGAAACAGCTCCTCTCACAGATGAAAATCCAGCTGTGGACGACGAACCACTAGAGGGGACCGGTCAAGCTGTGGGGGTGTCGGAAGAAGTTGGGAGTGCTACAGATCCAGAAGAAGAAAGACAGGACGGCAGTGAAACTGAAGTTGCCACTGAAGGAGAAAGTTGCTGTGAATACGGCTCAGACACAGATCAGTACCAGAGTGATCAAGAACCGAGTGTGAGGACAAGAAATAGGAGAACAAGGCGTGGAGAAGCTAGTTGGCCTGAAAGAAAGCAGAGGCCGAGCTTAAAGTCAACTCCAGAGAGAACTCTTGCTCCTATATCTGAAGACTCGGATCTGGACGAAGGTGCACAAGGATTGGAACAGGAAGGTCCGAGAAGAACAAGGAGGGTGCGAGTGCCCTGCAGAAGATACGCTACTCCTGAGTGGACCTACCTAGCTGCAGATGTCCTGTGCACGGAGATCCGGGAGGGTGAGGGAAGTGCTACTGATCAGTACTGACCCAATCATAACATTGGAAATAGTGTTGTTGATACCAGGAGTGGAGGTCGAAGGGTTGCTGACATCCACTATTCCCAATCCTCCCCTACTGAGCAGGATAAGAGACATGGTTTTAAACAGACTAGAATTTCCGACTTCTTGTTCAATGAGCCCAACACATGATGAGATCATTCTTCGTTTTGAAATATTGGATTACGTGATCAGAGCTGCTGGAACACGTATAATTGCAGATTGCTAAAGACTTTGTAAATAAACAGATTGAGAGATAACCTAGCGCCAAGTGGAAGAAGAAGAAATTTAGGGACTTCCATTTAGTGGACGGAGAAGGGCTAGGGTTGTCCGTTGCTATAGAACTCAAAGACTGATCTTGCAGAAGGGATTATCAGCTTCCAGGTGTTATTCGGAAAGGCTGAGTAAGCAAAGAAAAGAGACTTTGCGTTGTGAAAGAAAATCAGAACTACACTGTCTTGAGATCATGGAGGCTGGCAACCCGAACCGCAGGACAAAATGCATAGTAGGCACACTTTTAGTGGGAGTAATTTTTCTCATAGTTTTAGTAGTTACCATATCATATGTAGAGGGACATAGAAATGAAGAGAAAGCAACAAAGGAAGCAAAAATCGTATCGACACATAAACCTACTACTGCTGTTAAAAGGGGGACAATACTGAGAAAGATAAAGCTTTACTAGCAGCAGAGACTCGTAGGTTGCATGTGGATGAATCACAGGGAAATTTTAAATCAAATGCATATGCTAAATTGCTTTATGAATATATTGATGTTATGGAGGCGAAAAATTGTTATGTTTGCATGCAATTGCCAGCCTCTGTAGACGAAGGTATTAGATATCATCATCTTCCATTGACTTATGGAATCACATGTAGTTTGTTGCTGAGCATATTTTATGAACGTGATGGGTTTGAGTATTATTTTTCAAATTTTGATGCTGTTTTACCAGAAGTGCCAAACTACAAGCACTTGAACAAGTGGGATTATTATAAGAGTGAAGATAGATTACAGAAATGTTTCATTCCTTGGAAAACGTTGGATACTTCACATGCCCGAAGAAATAATTTGACTTGTAAAGTGTCAGAAATTGAGAAAAAGTTTATAGGGCAGGTGGATGATCGGTATAGGAGACAGAAGATCTTAAAAGCTTCAGGCCAATGGAAAACAGATTGGACCGAGGAAGAAAGGTCACACCAAAGAAAGGGTAGTAATGGTCCAATAGCA
This sequence comes from Lissotriton helveticus, assembly GCF_964261635.1. Classification (NCBI taxonomy): domain Eukaryota; kingdom Metazoa; phylum Chordata; class Amphibia; order Caudata; family Salamandridae; genus Lissotriton; species Lissotriton helveticus. The sequence goes on from NC_136057.1 coordinate 148,810,982, forward strand.
TTAGATCGAGAGAAAAAGGGGAAACTGTGTATACATAGGGGTGAAACCTATTACGAGAATGTGTTTGTGGGAGAAGTAAGTTGTGAACATGCTTTTCAATTAGAATATTAGAACAAGGACTTCTTGAAGGAAATGCAGGTGATCCCAAATGTATATTTTGTTTGTGGAAGAAATGCATATGTGAAACTACCGGATAATTGGTATGGATCATGTTATTTGGCAATTGTCTTCCCCAAAATATACCATGCTGAGGATTTGGAAATTATAGAGAGAGGAACTCAAGCTAGAGGAAGAAGGGATGTACACTATGAGGAGGTAGTAGGAGACGTATTTGGTGCTGCGTTTCCTATTTTAGGGATAATACTGAATGATGTCAAGATTAGGAGATTGGCAACAGTTGTAGATAGGTTGTCCGCTAGTACTGCTAGATCATTAATGCTAGTGGAGGGAGAGATGCAATCGATAAGGGCAATGGTTCTTCAGAACCGACTTGCTCTAGACGTTCTGTTAGCCAAAGAAGGAGGAGTCTGTAAGGCTTTGAAGGTTCAGGAATGTTGCACCTACATTCCAGACAATTCAAAACCTCTAGAAAAGTACATACAGAACATTACTGAAATTCATCATGAGATAGAGGATTTTACACAGATAAATGTGTGGGAAAAAGTAGGTCATGGAATGGGTAAAGTTGGAGGTTGGTTTGCCAACCTAGGAAAAAGTTTCATTTGGTACATACTGAAACCTATTATCATAATAGTGATTTGTATAATCACCTTGTGGGGATTGGTGCGGCTGTACCAATGGTATAGATCAAATAGGTTACAGAGATCTATGAGAGAGCAGGAAAGGAGATTAGCTGCGATGCAGGATAACCAGTACAGGAGTCTGAGGGCTCTAGAGATGATGAAACGAGGGAGTACTGCAACTAGTTCAGTTTGACTCAGTTCATACTTTAGGGATGGTGTTGTAATGGTGATGACTACTAAAAGTCATCAAAGGGGGGACTGAGAGAGCGCAAATTGAGAAAAAATATAGAAGTGCACCATATTTACAAGCACGTTGTATCAGTTTAGTAAAGAATACATAAGAGTGTCGAATTTATAGAGTGAAAATACATAAGAGTGTTTAATCAAAATAGAATGCATATATCAATGTGAAAAGCTAATGTAGAAGAGTGTAGAAATGTTAGAATGATGTTGAAATCTCATGTTATGTGGCTGTTGTAGAGGAGAATGTAATTCAGCTAAACGTAGAAACGTGTAGGCCACATGGCAGTTCTCAGGGAACGAAAGTGTTTTATATAACCATTGTGTGTAATAAGTTAGAATATTGTCTAGACTAAGAAATTAAAGGTTTGCAGAGTGCACAGGCCCGTTTCATGTAATTCTAATAGGCCTGAATGGAGAAAGTCATTTCTTTAGATCTGCATGTGCTAGTTAAAGGAAGGTCATGTGAAACATAAATTGCGGAGCCTGCTCGATGGTTTACGACTTAGAAGATACGGTGGAGGCCGGAATTTGGGGCCCACAGTACAAGTGTCTGTTTGCAGGTGCGAGGAGGTTCCAATCAGGAGAGTGATGAATAGGGTTTTGTTCAGAGAGCCAGGCACAGGCCTGGAGGAGGCTTCAGGAATTTCCTGGGGGGTACCGTCCTGCCGGAGAAGCGCATGAGAAGCAAGGTCACCACGCTAACGATGGACCCAGAGGAGTATCAGCATGGAAAATACCAAGAAAAGACACCACGTGAGGGGCGTCTCTAAGGGGCGTTTCTATTGTAAATGTGATTTTTGTATTAGGGACAGCACCCCTGGGTGGAGTTAAGGCAGATGATCTGAGGAACCTAAGAGAGCGGATGGGTAGGCAGATAGGTTAACTGCGAGAGATCGATTCACAACGAAGACTAAGGGAAGTGTGTGATCTTCTTTGGAAGTCACCACGGCTGACACCTTTTTAGGTTAAGATTCTGCTAAGTAGGGATGTCACTTAGTCTAGTGTAGGGACAGTCTAACCTGAATTTTTCCTTTCTGTAAATGACTCACAAGTTACGACTTGTGTCTATTCTTGCAACTCTGATGATTCTTGAATTGGTTTTGGTGATATTCTTCTGCCGACTAAGAGCATTTAGAAAATTCATGTTTGTTTTGATACCTGTATATCTTTTAAACCTTATTTTGAGATGTTTGTATCTCCAGTTAACTTTGGCTTAATAATACTCTTTTAAAACGTATTCGTGGTAGGTGGTTCTTTAGAGTGGTGTAAGTCCTTAACTGTTTGACCTAGTAGTGGATCGCCTTTTACTCCATGACAGGTACCAACGGTCTAGTCGACCTGAGTTGGGATCTAGATCTATAATAATAGACCAGAAATCCTGCGTTAACAAAGCTTTCAAGACAGAGAACGCTAAGACATGCATCATGAAAATGTGTACCTTGAAAGTTGTGTCACCAAGGGTTTATGGCCCCAGGCTTCTAACAGTATGAAAGTACTTGAATCTAAAAGCTGTGAACTCCTACAGGGAATACAATGCTATTATTATTCTTAAAGAAAGTTAGCCAATGCTCCATGATGTTGCTTGTCTACTGAGCTTTGCATGATTTTTCATTGTTCATACTTGTAGTAAGTCCTATGTACTTTTACAAATCCATTGGTTTGTGCCTCCCCTGCTTGCCAAAGTAGTTTGTCTTGGTTGCAGCTAAGCTGCTCAATTTGGAACCTGGGCAACTGGGTTCATATCCCAACTCCAGCATTTGACTGGAAGTAGTGTGAAACTAGGCCATGGAAGTAGTGTGATACTAGACCAACCACTTCATCTTGCTACGCCTACAACTTTAAATATATGTGAAATTTAATTTAATTAAAAAATGTAAGATGAAACATAATTTTGAAATTTAAAGACGCTGGTTGTAGCCAACTAAGTTTGCACCATGTACCAGCAAGCAAATATGTACATTTAAATCCTACATTTTCACAAATTTGGTCTAGAAGCGATACTCGATGTTCCAAATGTTTACTAGAGGAAAACCACAAATAGTCCCCCTGTATATCACTTTTTAATGTCTTGCACATTTTAACATTGATAATGACAACATATCATTGAAAAAGCACTGTTAGTTATTTTTCTAAAGAAAGCATTGGCGATTCCACCTTCCCCACTTACTAAGTAGTCTTGAAATCCTTTCAGGTTTGTACTACTTGTTCTGATCTAATGTGCTTCAAAATAAAACTAGGCTGCTTGTGTTCAGGTCTGGCGAGGAGCTGGCCTTGCAGTTCATACAGGATTGTTCCCATTCAAGAAGGGCCAAGACTGATTTGCATATGACTGGACAAACCTGAGGTAGAATGGTGGGCAAAAAACAATGGATTGGGATGCAACTCGAGCAACTGCTAGAGTCTGAGAGTAATTCAAGTATTCCACACATCACCTTGTTTTTGATGCCCTAAGTGTGACGGGTAGGTCCAAACATGGGTTCTGTGCTCACTGTGCCCCTGGAGCCAAGCGAAACCTGGCTGATAGTCCTCATTAAGGTTGAAACCAGTGCTTATCAATTGATTGTCAATGGTTGAGATGATGTCAAGCATTTCATCCATCACCTGGTTTTTCTTTAAAAAAAAGTAAAAAATGGGTGCCACTACATTTTCCCAGAGTTTCTTGCCCAATTTCATGCCATGAATTTACAAATTGGTTTAGACTCTTGTAGACATGTCTGTGAGTCAAAGTTCAACCAGTGTTAGGGCCTAAGGTGTATTTCAAAAAGTATTTTATAATTTGGAAAATTAATTTTACCAACACATCCATAAGTTTTGTCCGGGTTCAACTCTGGCTCAGCATTTCATTTCACAACAAAAAAAACTGTTCATTGCCCACTAATGGTTGGGTTAGGAAAGAAGTGAGGGAGACTGTGTGGGGCACATGTGGTCCCACCCAGTGCTACCACTATCCAGAATAAGACAGAGTGCAGGAAAAGTGCCAGAACTGGGATAATTCACATCAGGCTTTTCCTGATGCTAAGTCCCTCGAAAGATCTTTGCAGTTTGGTTATTAGGAGCAGCATTAACTGGTTGAGGCGGGGCCAGGCTGTGCTCTATGTGAAATGGGACAAATTAGTTTTAAGTCACTTACTTTACCTCTGAAGGTGCTGATGCTCCTGAGAAACAATCAAATCAAATCAAATGACACTTGATAAAGTGCACAGCTGCTTCAACTGAGGCGTCCTGGCCCTCTAGCAGACAGTATAAGGCAGGCTAAAGTAACAGACTCAACCTGCAGTTCATTAAAAGGAAGATTGTTCCTTAATTTTCCAGTGTGCACAGTAAAGGACCTGTCGCTGCAACAAGACTTCAAGAATTTTGGGATCCGCAGGAGGCGACTACTGTTGGATCTATGTACCCTCTCTTGAGTGCATGGAAACAGTCTAGTCAACAGATAGTGTGGTGCATCACCAAGAAAAGCTCTGAAAGTTGACGTCAGAGTTTTGAAATAAAATGTTGTTCCACAGGGAGCTAATGCAGGTGTCTCGAATGTGGAGAGATATATATAAACTCTGTAATAAATTGTTAAGACTGAAGAGCTGACCAGTCACGATAAGGGCTACAGGAGAACACGACAATCCTCCACTAGCTTTTGCAGGAAGAATGAAGAAGACCTTTCCTGCATACGTTCTGATGGGCTGTCCAGAGCGGAAGAGTTAAACTAAACATCAAAACCTACCATTCTTTGCACTCTTAAATAGACTGAATGATAACAATTGCATGATATGGAGTCAGTTCACTCATAACCTTGCATTTCAACAATGGCCCGACTAAGACACACACTACTTCCCAACAAGTCTCCTAGCACAGCAGTTATCGCCAACTGCGGGAAGCACCACTGAGTTCTAAGGTCGTAGGTGAACCCCACCAACAGCAAGAGATCCTTTTCAAACAAAAACAAGCATTCTCAAAGTCAATAGGTCTAGTAATGTCAGCCAGCCTTTTGGGTTTGTCAGTGTTTGTTTTTATTTTTGTCATGGTTTTTGTAAAACCTTATTGTTGGGAGAGCTGTTGGACCCTCACAAATAACAAAAATAATTAACTAAAAGCAAAAATAATTTTGGTCTGAAAAAGCACACATTATGGTAGTACCTGACACTGTAAGAACTTTGTGCATGGTGTAGTGTAGTGGGCCCAAATGCTACCATAATAATGCACACAGACACCATGGCTATACGGGTTAACTGGCCATGAGTATTGCACCAGGCCCTTTTATTTGCAGGGTCACATCACTTGTGATGCCTGTGGTGGATGGGTGTGGAGTGCAAGCGTGTTCAGCTCTCTAGGGAGTGGCAGGTACTTTCAATACCTGCTGAGATACATGAACGTGTCCAGCAGGACAATACATTCCTCCCAAGCTTCATTGAAAAAACAAACAAACACCAGTCCAACCTTTGGGGGTAAACAACAATCAAATAATCACCACATGGTCCATCAGCCTCTAGAATCGTGCAGCGGGAAGACAGCAGACATGGGGCTGGTGACTCGGACTGCAGCAGGACATCTTCACTTGCACTCATAATTGAACCTGAGTGGTTCAGGACACGAATGCTGGCTTGGAGACGTCAGCCGCACTCTGGCAGCATACCAGTGGAAACCTTTCCTTTGGTTTGAAGTTGCTCCGCTCCACTGACCTTGAGGATGCTCTGTGGTGGGTTCTACCAGTTCATAAAACAGGGTGCGTCATGAACATGGTTGGAGTGCATGGTGAAGGTTCACAAAGGTGCTGCTTGGTCAACTGAAGTTTGCGTTAGACGACCTCACTGTATCCTGTAGTCCATCAGTGGGCAATATTAAGTCCAACTCTCCTGCCTGGGGAAGGCTTCTTGTCTGGGTTGCCACGGGACTGCTTGTGGGTTGCGCTGGGGCTGCATGTGTGCCTACGTGGGGGCAGCTGCAAGACCACAGAGGAGCCAGTGCTCAGTCACTTGCACAAACCTCAGGGGTGGATGGGTCTTGGACAAGATGTACTCACCCTGCTGAAATTAAGATGTAAGCCAGGTTAGTGGCTAGTCTCTGGTTCTTCTTGTCAGCTGGTGTGGCAACTGTGTGGGACACCAGTCTAGGTGTTCGGTACTCTAGGAATGGTAGTGTTTGACGCACTTGTTAAGGGCTGGCGTGATGGCGTTGACAGCCGCGTGGTAAATCTGGACGACATTAGGTTGTTGTCTGGACTTGCCATGATGGTTGGAGGCCTTCGTTCTTGAGTTGATCACCGCGAATGGGAGTGGCCAGGCTCTTCCATTTCCTATGGGGAGACATCTGCATCCTTGCGCTTAGATCTCTAGGATTACTGAGCCATCAGTGACAGGGGCATGATGGATACACTGAGAAGTGTGATGCAGGGACTCTGTTTGCGTATGCTTGCAGCTGACTCTTGGTATCCCGCCAGGTCGTTCTTGTGTTGTGTCACCTAGTTGGCTTGCTGTTTGTGTGCCTGGATGTGCTCCCTCCGCATCTCAAGTTTTCTTCAGCCTCATGCCTGGCCTCCCATAACTTTCCCTCCTGAACTTGTTCGGTCTTTAGGTTCCTAATGTAGACCAGCCGGTTACTCTTCCATATCTTCTGCTGGGTGTGGTGGCATACACATGTCAATGATGATGTGGTTGCCTTTATACATGGCAGACAAGTAGTTATAATTCACTTGGAGTAAGGATGATTAGAGGGACTTCACAGCCACATGTTTTTTGCTGGTGTCGTACTTCTCCCGTGACATCAGCAGTCGCAAGCAGGGATGCCATTTGACTCAAACTGCAGACTCTCAGTAACTGACGGTAACACTGAGAAGTGTAGGGGGAGCGACGCAGGTTGCACTTGCTGGTGGCTTACCTGTGGTTCTCCCATCGAGCTGTCTCCAGGGAAGTCGCTCCGCCTTGGTGGCTGTCTTGTGTCCGCGGGTATACACTTGGGTTGTAGTGGTATGATTCCTCATACTTCTCCCTTGTTATTCTCTGCTTGTCTGGTTCTTGTTAGAGCTGAGATTGTCACTCTTCTTTTCAGTTCTTCCTCCTGTTGTAGTGGCATACACCATCTTCCAAAGAGGCCCACAGGGCCTATCAACATTCAATGGTCACTGGACCATGCTGGCAAGACTTCAGTCCCTCTTCTCTCTTCTCCCTCCTGGGTGCTGGGTGGCATCCAGCCACTTGTCTCATGTGTTCCCTCTTCAGGGAGCTTCATGAAGCTCCTACTCCGGGTGTTCACTCTTCTGGGAATAGCTTCTACTAGCAGTAGGGAGCTGGAGTGGTGGCTTGTCACTTGGAGTGTGTGACTCTCCTCTTGCCTGTCTTGGGCCACTGACGACTCCATCTTGAGGCAGTGTGGGGGAGGACACTCTTCTCTTTCAAGATGTGGTGTTGTGCCACATTCTTTTTGCAGTGGAGATAGCTTGTGGGCGACGTGCGGCTCTCCTCATGCCTGTAATGGGCCAATGTGCGACAGTTGGGGGCACTTCCTGCATAATCTTCCGGCAGTCTTTGGCCCACTGCGAGGTTGTGCTAGTGCAGTGTAAAATGTAGAGGCTTTCCCTCCTGCATTAATGCCACGCTAGGCTTTTACTCCCCTCTTTTCTTCGAGGAGTGCTGGACATGTGCAGAGCGTCCTTTGCGGGCACCTGGCAGGCAACCGGGCTCTAAGTGTAACGCTTTGGATCTGTGAGGGTGCCCCTGAACTTCTCACTTGCAGTAGTGGTGAAGGGCATTCTCTGACTCTCTCTGGCATGTGTCTCCAAGGGTGTGTCTCGCTAGGCATTGTGCCAGTCTGTCTCTCCTGCGAGCGCAGTTGGGCATGAGCCGGCAGTCTTTCTTCTAGAGGTACACTGCACTTTTGGACCTGGTGACTGTTGTTACTGGCTCCTGATAACATGCGTTGGCATCGAATAACACTGGTGGGTATGTGGCTGGTGGTTATTTTCTCTAGTTCTCTCGCCTTGTACCTCAGGCTGGCGCTTTGAATTGGCGCTGTGAGGTGGCTCCGGTATGGGCCTTGCTGGAGTGCAGAAGCGTCTTGTTGGGAAGGCGCTCTGTCACCTCTCAGGGACAAAATTGAGGCAAACGTAGCCACTTCACGAGGTATGGAATATGGCATAACGGACGCCTGTCATACCTTGAGGATCAGGGCCCATCTTTCATTGACATCCTGCAGATACCACTGCTTCTCACCGTTTCACCTTTTGCGTTGCCCGCCTTACATAGTCTCTCAGGAAACAGGTGCGATGAGGTGCTGGAGGGTCTCTATTTCCTCCCTCCTACATGAAAAAAGGTTGGTGATGAGCGCAGTTCCCCTGGCAGGCTGTCAAGTCAAGTCAAGTCAAGTCAAGATTTGTATAGCGCACTACTCACCCAGAGGGTCTCAAGGCGCTTGAGGGAGGGGGTGTACGTTACTTATCAAATATCCAAGTTTTAAGTTGTTTTCTGAAGGAGAGGTGGTTCTGTGTGAGGCGGAGGTGGGTGGGGAGAGAATTCCAGGTTTTGGCCGCTAAGTAGGAGAAGGATCTTCCCCCCATGGTGGATCTTTGGATGCGAGGAATCGCGGCGAGGGCTTGATTGGATGATCGTAGTTGGCGGGAGAGGGTGTAAAAGTTCAGGCGCGTGTTGAGGTATTCGGGTCCTCGGTCGTAAAGGGATTTGTGTGCGTGGGTGAGGAGATGGAACGTTATTCTCTTGTTGACGGGGAGCCAGTGGAGGTCTTTCAGGTGATCGGAAATGTGAGCCTGGCGGGGGATGTCTAGGATGAGTCTGGCTGAGGCGTTCTGGATGCGTTGGAGTTTTTTCTGTAGTTTGGCTGTGGTTCCGGCGTAAAGGGTGTTTCCGTAGTCCAATCGGCTAGTGACCAGTGCATGGGTGACCGTCTTTCTTGTTTCGGTGGGGATCCAGCGGAAGATTTTTTTGAGCATACGTAGGATGTTGAAGCATGATGATGAGACGGCATTGACTTGTTTGGTCATCGAGAGGGAGGAGTCCAGGATGAAGCCCAGGTTACGTGCGTGGTCCGTTGGTTTGGGTGCGTTTCCCAGGGCCAGTGGCCACCATGAGTCGTCCCAAGCGGAGGGGGATGATCCTAAGATGAGGACTTCCGTTTTGTCCGAGTTTAGTTTTGAAACGGCTGTTCTTCATCCACTCGGCCACTTCTTTCATCCCATCGTGTAGGTTGGTTTTGGCGGAGTTTGGGTCTTTGGTGAGGGAGAGGATCAGCTGGGTGTCGTCTGCATAGGAGATGATGTTGAGGTTGTGTTGGCGCGCGATGGATGCGAGGGGACTCATGTATACGTTGAAGAGGGTGGGACTGAGTGATGATCCTTGTGGAACGCCACAGATGACTTCAGTGGCTTCCGATTTGAAAGGGGGAGGCGGACTCTCTGGGTTCTTCCGGCGAGGAATGAGATGATCCAGTTCAATGCTTTTCCTTGTATTCCTACGTTGCTGAGGTGTTGTATAAGGGTGCTATGACAGACTGTGTCGAAGGCTGCGGAGAGGTCAAGTAAGATGAGGGCAGCTGTTTCTCCGTTGTCCAGTAGAGTTCGAATGTCATCTGTTGCTGCGATGAGGGCGGTCTCGGTGCTGTGTTTGGCTCGGAAGCCGGACTGTGATGGGTCGAGGGAGACGTTGGATTCGAGGAAGGCGGCGAGCTGACTGTTGACGGTTTTCTCAATGACTTTGGCAGGGAATGGGAGGAGCGAAATGGGGCGGTAGTTCTTAAGTTCAGTGGGGTCTGCTGTGGGTTTCTTCAGGAGGGCGCTGAGTTCGGCATGTTTCCAGCTTTCCGGGAAGGTAGCGGAGTTGAGGGAGCAGTTGATGACATCTCGGAGATGGGGTGCGATAATGGAGACTGCTTTGTTGAAAATGTGGTGGGGACATGGGTCGGTTGGCGATCCTGAGTGGATGGAGTTCATCAAGCGGATGGTGTCTTCAGTGGTGATTGGGTTCCAGGCGCAAAGGTTGTTGGAGGGGGGTTTTGGTTCGGAGGCGGGTGGGGTGGACTGGTCGCCAAAGCTGTTATGTATGTCAGCGATTTTGTTGTGGAAGAATGAGGCTAGAGAGTCGCAGAGGTCTTGAGAGGGATTGATGTCATTGGTGCCGGCGGTGGGGTTGGTAAACTCTTTGACGATCTTGAATAGTTCCTTGCTGTTGTGGGCGTTGTTGTCGAGTCGATCCTTGAATGCTGATTTCTTGGTGGATCGGATTAGTTGGTGGTGTTCTTGGAGGTGGCCAAGTTGTCGGTGGTTGGGTTTTTTCGCCAGGCTTTCTCGAGGGTGCGACAGATCTTCTTGGATTTATTAAGGTCATCATTGAACCAGGGGGCTTTTTTGCTACCTTGCTTGATTTGATGGTTTTTCAAGGGTGCTAATTCGTCGGCGCTGTGGTTGATCCATTGTGTGAGGTTGATGGCTGCTTGGTTTGGGTCCAATGATTTGGCAGGAGGGCTTTGGTGAAGCGATGTGAAGAGCTGGTCGGTGGTAATTTTGTTCCAGGTTCTGCGGGGAATTGGTTGTGGGTGGTTGTGGGTCGTGGTCTTTTTGTAGTTGAAGTGAACGCAGCTGTGGTCAGTCCAATGGAGTCCTGTGGCGTGATTGAAGGAGATGTGCTTGCTGGAGGAGAAGATTAGGTCGAGCGTGTGCCCGGCATAGTGGGTGGGGGTGTCTACAAGTTGTTTGAGTCCGAGATTGGCGAGGTTGTCCAGAAGGGTGGTGGTGTTGCTGTTGTTGTTTTTTTTCCAGGTGGAAGTTGAGGTCTCCCAGTAGAATGTAGCCCTCGGAGGGGAGGGCGTGTGGGCTGATGAAGTCGGTGATGTCTTCGCTGAATTGTGTGCGGGGTCCTGGTGGCCTGTAGATGAGGGTGCCTCTGAGTGTGGTCTTGGGGTCAGTGTGTATCTGGAAGTGAAGGTGTTCGGCGGCTGCGAGGTTATCGTGGGAACTGGTCGTGATGCGGATGGTGTTCTTATGGACGATGGCGATGCCTCCTCCTGTTTGGTTGATGCGGTCCTTTCGGGTGATCTTGTACATCTATAGAGCCATACACCTCCTCCTTCATGGCAGAGGGCCGTAAGCATCATGGTGTGTGGGGTCTAGAACCCTCACCGCCATTGTAGTGTGGTGGGCCCTACGCCCACATGTTACTATAATAATGCACACAGACTCTATGGCTATACTGGTTAACTGGCCACAAGCACGTGCACCCGGGCCTTTTTATTTGCAGGGTCACATCAATTGATGCCTGTGGTATTGATGGGTGTGGGGTGCGAGTGTATCCAGTCCTCTAGAGAGTGACTGGTAAATTCAATGCCTGATGAGACACTAGAACATGTCTAGCAGGACACTACACAAAGATGTGCTCATTGTGAATGATCAGAATGTCATCACTCACAATGAATTTAGCTAATGCTTCTGAAGTGGGCTGACCCACTACTCCATTCTGTATGCTGTAGTGGGTAGAAATAAAGTTGAATGACAGTAACAGACCAATTGTTTACATTATATACAAACATAATTCTAATAAAACCAAAAAGCTTTGGCTAATGTCAGACTCAGTCACAAGGCTCCCTTGGCTTGGCTTGAAGAATTCTGAAATAAAACGTTACCAAGACCAAAGGAGTTTGATTTCGCATTCTGCTTTCAAACCACACATTTTCACCAGGAAGCATCGTGGTGGTACCACAATTGAGGTAAGAGCATGCTACTAGGCCCCTAAGGCTTCCCTGAATTTTAGGTGATTAGACGGACTTTACAGATGCAAAATAATTCAAATTGAATCTCTCTCAAAGAGAATATAACCCCAATGTGAACTGGCCTACTACTAGATAAGGGCCTAATTTAGTGGAGCAAAGTACTTCGAAGATGTCCAGCGACTCAGTGAGGTCTTTTGATTCCTTACGCCCAGAAACCTGGTTAGGACTCTCTTGGACCTTGACAGGTTTAGGTTATCTTTTTTGGCAGATCTCTGGGCTCAAACCACCTTCCTGGGACGGAGGAGAGGGCAGAGGTCTTGTCTCTGTGTAAAAAAAGAGGCTTGTGAGACCATGAACACATGTGGAACATGCTGAAATTCTCCCTTGTGTGCTTAGAAACAAGAATTGCAGCAATGGTGGCTCCTTGGCCAGGGTAGTTCCCCCTCTCTTACTTGGTTCATGGGCTTATACTTTCACCCCAGGTGCTGGGCCGCTAGCTGGAATGAACTGCAGTGAACGCAAATTTTCCCTATAGTGGAGTCTTTGTAGATGGGCTCAAACTACTGGGGTTCGCTTGAATTACATTATCAGGTCCAGAGCAACATGGCTACCTACACCAGCATCCTTGTGGACCCCCTGAAGAAGGAGACAGCATAGCAGACTAAGGGTTGGCCAGACCCGTTTACCACCCGCAGTTACAACTAATCAGAATGGGATATTTCAAAACATTGTGTCCCTACTTGGAAGGTATGTACCCAGTCAAAGTAGGGATCACAATCCTAGTCAAGGCAAGTCACAACATAACCTAAATGATGCTGTGCTCACCCTTTGGTAGCTTGGCACAGAGCAGGCAGGCTCAACTTAGAAGGCAATTTGTAAATTATCTGTGCAGTAAATCATACAGCGACATAGTGAAAACACCACAAAAAGATCATATCAGGTTAGAAAAATAGATTATGATTTAATAAATAGAAAAAGACCAAAATGAAAAAATATTCAGTAGAAGTCAAGATATGAATTCTAAAATGTTAAATGCAAAAGATAGCGCTCAGAAGCAAATAGGACTCAAAGAGTTAATTGGTCATGCTGGACCGGACAAAGTCAAGAGTTCAGGTTGCTGAGTTGGAGCGCAGGTCAGATGCAAGACCCACACAGGGACAGCTGAGCAAAAGTACCTTAATCCTGGTCGCAACAGCATGATGCATCATTGATCCCCATACAGGAAAGGTGATGTATTGGGTCTGTGAGCGAAGCACCAGTTCCAAAGTGTGGTGGTTCCAAATGCGATGCGCCAAGTTTCTCCACGTCATAGACGCAATGCGGTGATCTTCTCCAGGCAGTGGCGGTGATGTGTCGGTTCCACAGCGCTGGTTCGGAGTGTGATGCAGTGGTTTTGAGTGCAATGTGCTGGGTCCGGTTCCTGCAACAGCGGCGAGGTGATTTTTCCCCTCTGACAGCAGAGAATGTGTCACTTTCACTAGAGCAAACCCCTAGGTACACTTCCAAGGGACCAGGACTGGGATGACACCACTTGGTAGGACAGACTCACAAGCAGATGAGTCCAAGAATTAGAACAGGAAGGTTTTAAGTATTTTGTGTGCCTGAGACTTAGGCAACAGGAGGCAATCTAGCTAGCCCTTGGAGTCACTCTAGGTTCAAGTGATGCAGGTCCAGTCCTTCTCACCCAGGCAGGGGAACAGAAGGCAACAGGGCAGCTTTCAAGAGAAGGGCACAGCAAGACAGAGTTCAGCAAAGCAGTAGTCCAGCAGAGTGGCAGTCATTTCAGCAGCAAAGCAGTTCCTCTTCCTGGCAGAGTAGTCACAGGTCCAGAAGTGTACTCTGGTAGTGTCAAGGGTATACCAGTTGTGCCTTTGAAGTGGGTGGAAATTCTGATGAAGAGCTTTGAAATGCATGAGGTCCCTGCCCTTCCTGTCCCGGCTCCAGACTCACTACAGGGGCGGTATTCAGCTCTTTGACTACAGAGGGGTATTCAGCTCTTTGTGTGGGGACAGGCACAGCCCTATTCTGGTGCATGTGTCAGATCCTCCCTCCCATCTAGCTCAGGAAGACACATTAGCCAGGTGATGGGCCATCAGGATATGAATGGCCTATCAGGCACACCTATGCCCCCTTTGCGTGTGGCTGTCTAGAGGGAATGCACACAGCCATTCTGTCACCCACCCCGATGTATGATTCAGAGAAAGGCAAAAGCAATGATTGGTTAAAGTAAAAGAAATGGCAACTTTCTAAAAGTGGCATTTTTAAACTTACAATTTAAAACCCAACTTCAGTATCAGTCGTTATTTAGAATTGTCAGTCCAGAGACACCAAACCTGAAATATCTATTGGGAATTACACTTATAAGATGTTATAAGGCAATCCCAATGCTAATCTATAGGACAGATAGGCCTTTCAGTAGTGAAAAACAACTTTAATAGTTTTTCACTACCAGGACATGTAAGACTCAAAAATACATGTCCACCATTTTAAATAAATATCCCCTGCCCTAGGGCTGTCTAAGGCCTACCTTCGATGTGACCTATATGTATTAAAAAGGAAGGTTTAGAACTGGGAAGAGGTTTTACTTGCCAGGTTGACATGTCAGCGTGTAAGTGCACACATAGGCTCTGCAGTGGCAGACCTGAGACATTGTTAAGGAGCTACTTTTGTGGGTGGCACCATCATTGCGGCAGTCCCACTAGTAGCATTACAAGCCCTGGACACATGCAGTGTACTTTATTAGGGACTTATAATTAAATTAAATATGCCAGGAGGATAGAGCACATGCACTTTAGCACTGGTTAGCAGTGGTAAACTGCTCAGAGTCCTAAAGTCAGCAAAAACAAGGTCAGAAAAAGGGGAGGAGGAAAGCAAAATGTTTGGGGTGACCCTTCAGAGAGTGCCATTTTCCAATGGATATGGCACAGGTTAGATGTCAGGAGCAGTGGAACTAGCTGGCCACTTGGAGTTAATCCCCCAAAAGACCCCTTCAGCTTTCTCACAAGGGCACCCCCTTGCAAGAGGGGTAGCGGAGATTCAGAAGTGGTGAGAAATGTCGAGACCCACTCTGAGAGATGCCAGCACCAGTCTATGCTCTCCTGAACCAGCAGTTAGTGAAAGGGTAACCCAAAAAGCAGGAACATGTGTTATTCCGCACTGTACATGTAGACACAATGAAACCACAGTGTTTTAAAATGTTACAAATAGACACAGTGAAACAGTGCTTACACATGTTACAAATAGACACTGTGAAACAGTGCTTCAAAATGTTACAAATAGACACATTGAAACAGTGCTTGCAAATGTTACAAATAGACACTGTGAAACAGTGCTTGCAAATGTTACAGACACTGTGAAACAGTGCTTACAAGTGTTACAAATAGACACAGTGAAACAGTGCTTGCAAAGATTACAAACAGACACTGTGAAACAGTGCTTGGCAGTGTGTCAAATAGACACAATTAAACAGTGTTTTCAAGTGTTACAAGTAGATTAGAAATAGAAATGGTGAAACAGTGTTTGCAAGTATTACAAATAGACAGTGAAACTGTGCTTGTAAGTGTTACAAATATAATACAAAAAGACTGTGAAACTGTGCTTGCAAGTGTCACAAATAGACACAGTGAAACAGTGCTTGCACATGTTAACAGTAGACATGGCAAAACAGTGCTTGCAAGTGATAAAATAGACACAGTGAAACAATGCTTGCACATGCTGCAAATAGACAGAGTGAAACTGTGCTTGCAAGTGTCACAAATAAACACAGTGAAACATTGCTTGCAAGTGTCACAAATAAACACAGTGAAACATTGCTTGCACGTGTTACAAATATACACAGTGACACAGTGTTTGCAAGTGTTGAAAATAGACACAGTGAAACAGTGCCTGTAAGTGTAACAAATAGATTACAAAAATAAACAGTTAAACTGTACATGCAAGTGTCGCAAACAGACACAGAGAAACAGTGCTTGCACGTGTTACAAATATACACGGTGAAACTGTGCTTGCAAGTGTTACAAATAGATTTCAAAATAAGACCGTGAAACTGTGCTAGCAACAGTCACAAATAAACACAGTGAAACATTGCTTGCACATGTTACAAATATACATAGGGAAACAGTGCTTGCACGTGTTGCAAACAGCAGAGTGAAACTGTACTTGCAAGTGTCAAAACAGACACAGTGAAACAGTGCTTGCAAGTGTTAAGAATAGACACAGTGAAACTGTGCTTGCACTTGTTACAAATAGGCAGTAAAACTGTTTTGCAATTGTTAAAATAGACACAGTGTAACATTGCTTGCACGTGTCACAAACAGACACAGTAAAACAGTGCTTGCAAGTGTTACAAATAGATTACAACATAAGACAGTAAAACTGTGCTTGTAAGTGTCAAAACAGACACAGTGTAACATTGCTTGCACGTGTCATAAACAGACAGTAAAACAGTGCTTGCAAGTGTCACAAATAGACACAGTGAAACTGTTCTTGCAAGTGTTACAAATATACATAGTGAAACAGTGCTTGCATGTGTTACAAATAGATTACAAAAAAAGACAGTGAAACTGTGCTTGCAAGTGTCACAAATTAACACAGTGAAACATTGCTTGCACGTGTCACAAATAGACACAGTAAAACAGTACTTGCAAGTGTTACAAATAGACACAGTGAAACAGGGCCTGATTCACAGAATTAACTTAAGACTCAATCCTAAACTTACTACTATTTTGGTATTCACAGAATGCACTTACTACTTTTGGCATTCACAGAATGAACTTACTACTTTTGGTATTCACAGAAGTTAGGATGTTGTCTTAAGTCTGACTTAAGTCTGTCTTGAGTCTGTCTTAAGACAAACTTAAGACAAAATCCTAACTTCTGTGAATACCAAAAGTAGTAAGTTCATTCTGTGAATGCCAAAAGTAGTAAGTGCATTCTGTGAATACCAAAATAGGTGTAAGTTTAGTATTGAGTCTTAAGTTCATTCTGTGAATCGGGCCCACTGTGCTTGCAAGTGTTACAAATAGACTCAGTGAAACAGTGCTTGCAAGTGTTACAAATAGACACAGTGAAACAGTGCTTGCAAGTGTTAAAATAGACACAGTGAAAGTGTGCTTGCAAGTGTTGAAATAGACACAGTGTGTCTCACCTGCTCCCTGTTCTATCCTCTGACACGATTCCCTCAGGTTTAATTTTTAAGAGGGCAACTTGTGGGTAGGATTTAATTTTCACTTGCTGGCTGGCTTTGATAAGTAATGTGTAGCAGTATGTCCTGCTGTGCCGAATCCGCACACCTACTGAATCCTTCTTTTCTTTTAAGAAAAGTAGCTCATTTGCACTAAACAACGGGTTGAGGTTTCAATGGACAGAAACCAAAAACAAAAGTTCACGGGAAGACACAGGTATAACACAGTGTTGGTGTCAGCAATTAACACTCTTCACTGTGGTCAAACACCAGGAGGGTATGCAGGTTGTTAACTGTGCTGATTAAGTTAACAGTGCGAAGCATTTTCAATTACCTTGCATGCACTAAAGAAGACATTCACACTGTCACGCAGCAATTGGCTCTCTTAGAGTTTGGGACGAAGTGTGCGCTCCTAGTGACCCCTTGGCCGTGCGCACAGCCAACACGGAACAAAGCTGCCAACCCCTCCAACTTCACCACCATGGCTGGAAAACACACAGAATAACGAATTGCAAACTCCAGCATTTCAGTCAGTGAAATATATATATCCGTTGTAGGAAACATGTTCTGTAGCTGTACTTTCTTTTCCCATAGTACATTTCTGGCTGTTATGTCGATTTGTAGAGCGTACTGTTGCATAGCATTTTTGGACCCGAGTGTAATTTTCCCGAGTCATGCCCTTATATAGGTATAAATCACCATATCCTATCATAACCATATTTAGACATAGCTCATGCAGTCCAAATACGGCATGGCTACTTCCACAAGTTCTGAAAAATCCACAACGATTTCTTGGAAAACTCGGCTTCAGCAGCTAGGGACTTCCCCTTGCTTGAATACTGACTTGTCCAAGAACTCATGGAGTTTTCAAAGAACTGAGACTCTTTGATGACGTTATTATGTCCACCTTTACGTCAATCTCAGCACCATCAAGGAATAAATATGCCCACACTTGCCATAGCAAACACACAGGGCCTGATTCACAGAATGAACTTAAGCCTCAATCCTAAACGTACTACTATTGTGGTATTCACAGAATGCACTTACTACTTTGGCATTCACAGAATGCACTTAATACGTTTGGTATTCACAGAAGGAACTTACTACTTTTGGTATTCACAGAAGTTAGGATTTTGTCTTAAGTTTGTCTTAAGACAAACTAAGACAGACTTAAGACAGACTTAAGACAGACTTAAGTTATGATTTTGTCTTAAGTCTGTCTTAAGTTTGTCTTAAGACAAACTTAAGACAAAATCCTAACTTCTGTGAATACCAAAAGTAGTAAGTTCATTCTGTGAATGCCAAAAGTAGTAAGTGCATTCTGTGAATACCAAAATAGTAGTAAGTTTAGGATTAAGTGTAATTTTCCCGATTCATGCCCTTATATTGGTATAAATACCAAAAATTGCCTCACCACCTACATTTACAACCACATTTAAGGTAAGCTGAAAACGCTAGCTGTCGAATTCAACCAGGTACTTTTATTTATACCAATAATTTTTTGTTTCATCAAAATTTGTCAAAAACAGTACATGAAGACACACAAAGACACTCATCTACATTACATATTTACACTATAATTATCATCATCTTCTCTAGACAAATGTATTCTAAATGAAAAAGCACAAAAAACTGTCAAAAACTAAGTATTAAGGCAAATCTACAACAAAACAGAACAATTTAAACATGTGCAAAAAAGGACAACTAATTCTCTACAAATGTGATAGATGAATTAAGCATCAAGAAAAGTTTTTAGAAAAAGAAAAAAGAAAAAGAGTAAGAAAGGAATACAGACAATTTATGAATCGTTTTGCCACCA
Organism: Lissotriton helveticus; assembly: GCF_964261635.1. Lineage (NCBI taxonomy): Eukaryota > Metazoa > Chordata > Amphibia > Caudata > Salamandridae > Lissotriton > Lissotriton helveticus. Next base: position 148,829,670 of record NC_136057.1, read on the forward strand.
GCAGTTGCTAGTATAAAGGACAAAATCCCAATTGATCCTTTCTAACTAGCCGACGCGTTTCGATTCCAGGTAGTAATTTCCTGGAGTCTCATCATGGCGCAATAAGTCTGTCTGTTGGAAGAAGGGGAAGGATTTTTAGTGTTTAGAAACATGGACTCGTCTCTCCATTGTGTGACACTCAGAACAAAGTGTGAACCTACCGGGTTAAAGAAGAAGCAAATTAATGGGACAGAGCACGCAGGGTCTAGCTGTGCAGAATAAGACGTCTCATTGTGCAATCAAGGAGAGCGGGGGGCCACCTGGAAAATAATCGAGTGGTAGGAAAATACCCTCGTGTATCTGTAAACACAGTGTTGAAAAAATAAATAATGAGCAATCTACCTCCAGCCAGTAAAACGAAGGAAGCTGACGGCTGCCACCGTTTTAACGTGGTTGCCTGGCGGGTTTCAACAAGGGCGTGGGGACGTGAGCGCTAAAACAAGGGGGGAAGAGAGACAAGGAGAACGTTTTAGTGGGTTTTCCTTGAATAAAATCCACCCTTTAGCGGCGAATTTTACATAAAGACATACCTTCGAATTGCGCCTATAACGAATTGGTGCTTTGAGATTCCAATTTTTCAGGTGATTGTTTCCTCATGACCCAGGGCCGTGGAGGCTTCCGCTGTTGGAAATAGCGGAACAAAATTATTCACGGAGTTCTAGTTGCCCCGCATGAATCTTTTAAGAAAAATAGAATGCACGACTGTGGCATACCTGTGTCCGCCCTAGTCCTTGTCTACGGCGTTCTGCAGTCAATCCAGGGTGGACCCGGAAATGTTTGCCTAATTAAGTCCCTCGCCATGGTAGCTGTGATTTATGGGATATGTAGTTCATTATATACACAAACCGGAAAATAGATTACAAAAATTACGGAATGGAGATTGCACGAGTTCAATGGAGGTGGCGCACCCTGAGTGAGGAGTGCAGGAATTAATCGAGGATGAATGAGACGGGCAGAGCTGCCTTGGCCGCTACATGACACCAAAGAACTATGGCATTACAGTCTTGCGATTTCCGATAAGCTGTTGAGACCTTTCCGCACACTATTGAACTTAAGGATAAGGTATGCTTCTTTTTTAAGAAGCATTTTGTCAACGTCCGCGTTGCGGTATGAGGATCGAATGGTGTGTAACACCGTCCTCTTCAGATCCTTTTCATCATGTTTGGCTGTCAAAAAATGTTCAACCATTGGGGCAGTCATGATTTTATTTTTTATCCGTGATCTGTGTTGGCAAATCCGGGTGTTAACTTGTTGTCTTGTTTTGCCGATATAGATTTTATCGCAGGGGCATTGGACTAGGTAAACGACATTTTTGGTCTTGCAATTAGAAAATTCTGTATGTTTCCATCTAGTCTCTCCAAGTTGGAACTCACAACCTTCGATTGTATTCGGACACACCACGCAGGTACCACACTTGTGGTGTCCTGTGATTGGTTTAAGATTCCATTGGGTCAATAAATCGTTTTTCTTTTTTGGTAAGGATACATCAGCCCTCATGATTTGTTGGCCTATATTTTGATTTTTCTTATATGCGAACAAGGGACGTGGGAAGGGGCATTCAAGATTATCTAACAAATGCCAGTTGTTCAACACAGCTTTTCTTAGTTTATGAGTGTCAGGTCCAAAAGTGGTGACGCAGACTAATCTTTCAAGTACAGGTTTAGGTCGAACTTGAAGGAGGGTTTCTCGGGGAGTGAAACGCGCTCTCTTGAAATTGGATTCCTTCCACTTTAAGTAGAAAGTCCGTTGTATCTCTCAAGTAAGATTTTACTTGAGTCAAAAATTGTTTTAAAAAGAAATCCACATATTGGGAAAGTGGTTCAAGGCAAGAGTCGGAGCCTGAAACAATTGGACGTCCGGGGGGGTCATGGAGGCCCTTGTGAATTTTAGGCAAAAGGTACAAGACTGGAGTTCTGGGGCATTTTTTAGACAGGTATTCATGTTCTTTTTTACCAAGTATCTCTCAAGTAAAATCATACTTGAGAGATACTACGGACTTTCTACTTAAGGTGGAAGGAATCCAATTTGATGCAGATACCCAATTAAGGGTAACGATGGATGTTACCTCCCTCTATACGCAGATCCCACAGGAAGAAGCGTTAGAGGTGATGGAGATTTACCTGGAGATGAGAGAAAGACCGCATCGTGTACCCACCGCCTTTATTCTCAAGTTGGCTGAGATTGCCCTAAGGAAGAATTATTTCTTATTCAAGGGGGAATTCTATATGCAGGTTAAGGGCACCGCGATGGGGTGCCCTTATGCTCCAGAAATGGCCGTACTATATATGGTACAATACGAGGAAAGATTTATTGACACCAATAACCCCTTTAAACAGCATGTCGTACAGTGGTACCGATACATAGATGACGTCTGGCTCCTGTGGCAGGGGAGCCAGACTCGTCTGGTGGAGTTCCACGAATGGCTGAACAACAGACATGCAGACATCAAGTTTTCAATTGCACATAGCAATAAAAAGATGACTTTCCTCGATGTGGAAATATCATGCATCGAAGGGGAACTTAAATCTTCCCTCTATAAAAAGGATACGGATAGAAACACTGTCCTGCATCACAAGAGTGCACACCCTCGAAACTTGAAATCTAACCTTCCCTACGGGCAGTTACTACGTATTAGGAGAACTGCTCTGACTTGGAAGATTTTTCGTCCCATGCACAGATATTTTGTCAGGAAATGAAAGAAAGAGGGTATCCAAAGAAATTATTGAAGCACTCCTTCAAGAGATCGCGTTTCACTCCCCGAGAAACCCTCCTTCAAGTTCGACCTAAACCTGTACTTGAAAGATTAGTCTGCGTCACCACTTTTGGACCTGACACTCATAAACTAAGAAAAGCTGTGTTGAACAACTGGCATTTGTTAGATAATCTTGAATGCCCCTTCCCACGTCCCTTGTTCGCATATAAGAAAAATCAAAATATAGGCCAACAAATCATGAGGGCTGATGTATCCTTACCAAAAAAGAAAAACGATTTATTGACCCAATGGAATCTTAAACCAATCACAGGACACCACAAGTGTGGTACCTGCGTGGTGTGTCCGAATACAATCGAAGGTTGTGAGTTCCAACTTGGAGAGACTAGATGGAAACATACATAATTTTCTAATTGCAAGACCAAAAATGTAGTTTACCCAGTCCAATGTCCCTGCGATAAAATCTATATCGGCAAAACAAGACAACAAGTTAACACCCGGATTTGCCAACACAGATCACGGATAAAAAATAAAATCATGACTGCCCCAATGGTTGAACATTTTTTGACAGCCAAACATGATGAAAAGGATCTGAAGTGGACGGTGTTACACACCATTCGATCCTCATACCGCAACGCGGACGTTGACAAAATGCTTCTTAAAAAGAAGCATACCTTATCCTTAAGTTCAATAGTGTGCGGAAAGGTCTCAACAGCTTATCGGAAATCGCAAGACTGTAATGCCATAGTTCTTTGGCGTCATGTAGCGGCCAAGGCAGCTCTGCCCGTCTCATTCATCCTCGATTAATTCCTGCACCCCCCACTCAGGGTGCGCCACCTCCATTCAACTCGTGCAATCTCCATTCCGTAATTTTTGTAATCTATTTTCTGGTTTGTGTATATAATGAACTACATATCCCATAAATCACAGCTACCATGGCGAGGGACTTAATTAGGCAAACATTTCCGGGTCCACCCTGGATTGACTGCAGAACGCCGTAGACAAGGACTAGGGCGGACACAGGTATGCCACAGTCGTGCATTCTATTTTTCTTAAAAGATTCATGCGGGGCAACTAGAACTCCGTGAATAATTTTGTTCCGCTATTTCCAACAGCGGAAGCCTCCACGACCCTGGGTCATGAGGAAACAATCACCTGAAAAATTGGAATCTCGAAGCACCAATTCGTTATAGGCGCAATTCGAAGGTATGTCTTTATGTAAAATTCGCCGCTAAAGGGTGGATTTTATTCAAGGAAAACCCACTAAAACGTTCTCCTTGTCTCTCTTCCCCCCTTGTTTTAGCGCTCACGTCCCCACGCCCTTGTTGAAACTCGCCAGGCAACCACGTTAAAACGGTGGCAGCCGTCAGCTTCCTTCGTTTTACTGGCTGAAGGTAGATTGCTCATTATTTATTTTTTCAACACTGTGTTTACAGATACACGAGGGTATTTTCTTACCACTTGATTATTTTCCAGGTGGCCCCCCGCTCTCCTTGATTGCACAATGAGACGTTTTATTCTGCACAGCTAGACCCTGCGTGCTCTGTCCCATTAATTTGCTTCTTCTTTAACCCGGTAGGTTCACACTTTGTTCTGAGTGTCACACAATGGAGAGACGAGTCCATATTTCTAAACACTAAAAATCCTTCCCCTTCTTCCAACAGACAGACTTATTGCGCCCTGATGAGACTCCAGGAAATTACTACCTGGAATCGAAACGCGTCGGCTAGTTAGAAAGGATCAATTGGGATTTAGTCCTTTATACTAGCAACTGCTGGTGGCAAAACGATTCATAAATTGTCTGTATTCCTTTCTTACTCTTTTTCTTTTTTTCTTTTTCTAAAAACTTTTCTTGATGCTTTATTCATCTATCACATTTGTAGAGAATTAGTTGTCCTTTTTTGCACATGTTTAAATTGTTCTGTTTTGTTGTAGATTTGCCTTAATACTTAGTTTTTGACTGTTTTTTGTGCTTTTTCGTTTAGAATACATTTGTCCAGAGAAGATGATGATAATTATAGTGTAAATATGTAATGTAAATGAGTGTCTTTGTGTGTCTTCATGTACTGTTTTTGACAAATTTTGATGAAACAAAAAATTATTGGTATAAATAAAAGTACCTGGTTGAATTCGACAGCTAGCGTTTTCAGCTTACCTTAAATGTGGTTGTAAATGTAGGTGGTGAGGCAATTTTTGGTATTTTTGCTTAAGATAAGGTCCAGCCTTCCCACCTGTCCTTAAGGGCCTGGCTCCTTTTGTTTTTCTCTTATATTGGTATAAATCACCATATCCTTATATAGGGGGCCCGATTCACAGAATGAACTTAAGACTCAATCCTAAACTTACTACTATTTTGCTATTCACAGAATGCACTTACTACTTTTGGCATTCACAGAATGAACTTACTACTTTTGGTATTCACAGAAGTTAGGATTTTGTCTTAAGTCTGTCTTAAGTCTGTCTTAAGTCTGTCTTAAGTTTGTCTTAAGACAAATTTAAGACAAAATCCTAACTTCTGTGAATACCAAAAGTAGTGAGTTCATTCTGTGAATGCCAAAAGTAGTAAGTGCATTCTGTGAATACCAAAACAGTTGTAAGTTTAGGATTAAGTCTTAAGTTCATTCTGTGAATCGGGCCCACTGTGCTTTGGAGTAGTTCAACAATCTACTTGCCCGACACAGCTCGCCACAACAGGTGCCGAAGGAAGCCGACCCTCCAGCAGATGCACTGAGAGAAACGCTGTCTTTTCCCTTGCCAAGAAATCCAGCTCCAGTGTTTCCAAGCTACCCTTGTGGGTTGTTGGGAAATCGAGTCCTGAGACTGACCTCCTTCATTCCAAACCAAGGTACGGTGCTGATTAGACCCTAAGAGAAATCTTGGATAGACTCTTGGCAAAAGAATACTAGATTTATGCTACACCTCACGTACTTCTTCCCGCGTACTAGAGCACCAGCTGAGTACTTTTTAGCCTTTGTTATTTATATATAAATTTATCTATGGTACTAGAAACCATACCATGCTTTTACAGTATTATTTTATAATACTTTTCTTGCTGTACGCATTATACTTTACAGCCAGTATTACGATTGTAGCAGTTAATTTCTCCTGCATGAGAAAGAAGACTGTTCAATAAATACTTTTATTGAAAACGCCTGTCTCTTCATTTCTCTGCACCTCTGGTGAAACGAAGCATGCACGATTGACTGAATAAAATATCTATCTATTGTTTCCATATGAAGATCAGTTTTATCTTGGGGAAACAAAGTTGTCATGTTTATGCGGTTGTCAGAAACTAATCCCTTCTTGTTCATTTGAGAAAGTTTCTAGTGACCCCTGAGCTAGCTAGCACTCACAATTAAGTCTAATATATTCGATAGAGACCTAGTCGACCTAAGTTCTACGTCACATCTATAGGATATATTATTCCAATGCGCAAAGCCTATTGGGGATATAGGAACTACACTACATGGCGCCCAACGTTTGGTAAGGCACTAATTTAATGCTAGATACTAGAGTAACTCAGTCGTGCTTTTCATAGAGACCCCTTTTCCCCGTAAAATACTCCAATAGACGTCTGGAGTGGGTTAAAGGATAAAATATCCACCATAACTAAGTAGGATGCTATCCTATGTATTAGTTCTTGGTTTTGTTCAACGTTGAAGGATACAGTGTTCCAAAATATTGTACACCTTATCTTTGTTTCCTTGAAACTTACTCTGCAAACTTTCAGTCAAACAAAATAACTGAAAACGCAACCAGTGGAGTTGGAGTGATTGCAAACCAACCGGGTTTAGACGTTACAGGGTTTAATGAAGATGACGCTGATAATCATCCCGGAAAACTATAGCTATAAAGCTTACAGAAAATGGCCTATCACCAAAAGGTGGAAGAGTTATATTTGCCATAGAGGCACATGAATATGGGCAGACAGAGGTATTCTATTCATGGATTATCTTTCCACAAGCAAATCCAACAACACATGTGTTCCACTTCTATAAAATAGAGGAACATCCAGCGGAATACTTTCCTTTCGAGGACGTTGAAATTCCATTAAAATACCAAGAGCATCAGCTCTGGTTTAAAGGTACCCTACAACATCAAAATCACATTACCAGGCTCGGTCCAATAGGAAGACCAGGACCAACATGGCCGGTACTAGCCATCTGTACACCCTAGCCTGCCATTGAACAAATGAAAGTTCCAGAATTGTTAGCTCAGGTAAAACAATTAATTAAAATACATAGACAATTGGTACAATATGTCATGGGGACTTTAACAGTCCAACCTGCTATAGGAATTCCACAGCACACCCCTCATCAGGGGAACACAAACATGATTACACCAAAGACTATACAATCAGTCATTGGAAGATTTTTGCAGAAAAAGGGAACAAATTCCATTCTCGTTAGCTAAAATAATTACTCAGATCGAGGCAGTATTTCCCGATAGTACACCTCATGAGAAATACGGGATTCTAACAATCTGTTTACCAATGGGGATCGCACCACACCTGGAGGACTGTGACACTTGGGGTACAGTCTTTTCTGCAATTTACATGAAAACACATGGTGTTCCGTCCATGGCGGTAATTCCAGACGTCCTGAAACAGATTAAAAAAGAATACGGGGCAGCACCTGCTTTAAATCTTGTTATGAAGTTACTGAAGGATTTCAAACAGGTCTCGGCTATAATATTAGCTAATATTAAAGGTGAAGCAGCATCAGTGGCAATCCGCCAAAAACGGAAAGAACTTGATGTAACTGAACAACCATACGAACTTGCCAGAATATTAGAAAAATCCTATGAGGAACTAGGAAGAGATAGTTTAGGAGGGAAACCAGTAAAACCTGAACTAACAGAAAATCCTGCAAAAGTTTTTATTAAAAACACACTCACTACTCCTAAAAAGTAGTGGGAAAATACTAAACAGACAATTCCTAAAAAGAAGCGTTCTCAATCCAGAGGTAGGTCTCCTCAAAAGGAGCACTCTGAAAAGAGATATAACATAATAAATAGGGATAATTTGAGAAAACCTGATAGATATCAAGATACTGATACACGTTCCTTTCGTACCTTCCAGACTTCCTCGCAGAAATCCGACAGAAGAGGACGATCAGAACACAAGGAAGAATGTATGAAGTCCAAAGACGATCAACACGTTCCAAAATATAAGAAAACTCAATTCTCAAAAAAGAAGATAGCAAGTCTTATATTCAGACATGCCGAGGATCTTGAGGACACAACTCAAGTACGGGGAGTAGGCTCAGACAATGCTGGACAGCGCAGCAGAGGTTACCATAGCTCGCAGGATGCTCAAGGATCATCTGGAGACAGTGGATCTGAATGAATGCATTCAGGTTGAAACTGCAGATACCAGGGTTAGTGTACCCCATAAATTATACGAAGTAACACTCAAGATAAAGGGGGATATTACTAGAAAAAAAGAGCACTCTTTTGGGAGAAGCTCTCAAAGGGTTATGATATTCTTCTAGCTGAAAAAGACTGTCAGGGAGTACCCACATGGCGAAGAAATATTTATGCCAGCCTTCTCCAATCATATTCCTATTCATAAAAAATACACCTATGCCAGAAAATGGGCTGTGGCCAAGGCTCCAGCATTATATAACAAGCATTTGCAATGCAATAGGTCTCGCAATTGCAGGATTTTGAGCTATTGGCATTGTAAATGACAATGTCTTTTATTTATGTGTTTAAAAAATCTGCAATACTAAAAGGCAGTGTCATTTAGAATACCAATAGGTCAAAGTTTCTAAAATGCAAGACCTATTGCATTGCAAATGCTTGTTTTGCTTGAAAGTTGAATGTGCAGAGATCAAGAATGAGGTGACAAGCTTTTGTCAAATGCATTTGGAGTGGTATGTAGTGGAGTTTAATTATGTGTGGATTGGATCTAGGTGGTGTGTTTAGTAATTGTTTTGTTTTATTGAGATGTATTATGTGGTTTGGTGTCAAATTAGGTAGTGTGGATGGGAAATGTGTGGAGTTGAATTGTGTGGCCGGTAACTGTCTGGACAGCATTGCGTTTTGGTCATAGCAGTTGAGCTCTAAATTATTTCATTGTTAATATTTCCGGGGAGTTTCTGACAGTGTAGATTCATAATTGATTCTCCTAAAGTGAACATAAAAGTACTTAGAATTATTTTTTTTTCTGTCTTTATCGAACACAGACGAGTCTACTGAGAATTGGAGCAATCGACCAAATAAGGGAGCACATGTGAAAATGTTACAATTTAATGGTGAAAAAGGTAGCAGTGTTTGAAAACAAGTTGCATGGATTGACATTAAAGGCTAGGTGGCCATAGAGGGGCATTGCTTGATGTTGGAGAGACCCAGGCCCCACTATTTCTAATAGACCTGGATTTCAAACGTCTGACCTGAAGTTAATCAAAAATGAAGGCAAGAGAAACCTACTGAAATATTCCCTGAAGGGAGGTGGCTTGCTGGTTAAGACCCCCCTCAATGGCACCATTGACTGTCTCACACGGAAAAGCAGAAAAAATCAGCACAGGGCCGACTCTCCTTGAACAGCATTGATTTGACTCTCTGGGGCCGTAACACGGATCTATGGTTTGGAATGAATAGTTAGGCAACTCTTGCAGACTCTTTTCATCCCCACTTCCTCCTTTGTCATAATCGTCTACGTTTGCCTCTCTTGCTCTCAGTTGAAAGTCTGATCTTGACAAATAAATTCTGGTCCCCAGAAAGGAATGCCAGGGACAACTACCTGCAACTACCTGCAACCACCAGCACAAATTAAGCACGGTGCCAAGTCTGCAGTGACAATTGCGATCCCCTCAGGATCTCACGTGCACCATCCAACGCTTCCCGGGAAGGGCGCACTATAATAAGTACTGTAGTGCACAACTTCTGCACAGTGCTTGACGACCACCAGCGGTAGCAATGTGCTGTGCGAATACGAAGGCCAATAAATAGCCACCCAATAATCACAAAAAGCCTAGTCCTAAGGGCAATTTATCTTATGGATCTGTGAACATCTATGTATTGCCAAAAGATCATTCCAACCACACCTCTAATTCTAGAGATTATTACCATGTTCCAGTCTATTGCCAAGATAAAAGATAGCCATTCTCTGATAAACATGTAACCGGACAGCATAGGACATACATTCACTAGAAGGACAACATTTGAAAAAATGTGTGAATAGCTAGATGACACCTCACGGGCGCACCACCAATGGGACCCTTGGTTGGTACTCACCAGGATGGCCCTGTTCTCATCATCGGTGTCACCTAGCTTAACGTAAACGTGTCCGAAACCCAAAGGAAAAGGGACAGTGAATGGTGCAGTGTACGCAAAACTTATATGTGACAAGGACTGACAACGTTCAACATATAACACAAATACTACTGTGCAAACAAGATACAGAAACCTTTTACTCGCATTCTCTTGTTGCAAACAGTAAACACATATACATAAAAAGGAGAGATGCGAATACTACCTATCGATTCGCACTCTGCTCACAGCCGACATGTATCATTGCCTTGGTCTTTATCAGGCAATTTCTTCAGGGCAAACAGTATTGAGCTGCCACTGCCAGAGGTACTGTGCTTTGCGTGCTATAAATCAAGATAGACGTGTACGTATGAGGGACTGCCTGTAGTTCCACTGTGTAGTTAAAACAGCGCAAACTTTTTGAATTACACCATAATGGACAATAATTACCTAGTTGGCCAATTTTTCTTTCATACCGTTCACGAAAACCACTTTCTAAAATCAAGTTCCAACTCCCAATCGGTGAGTATGGTCTTGTCTCCCTTCAATACTTTTATCTGGTAAAAAAAGGGAACGCCACACGGGCGATAATTAGAAGCGGTATTTCTAGTCTCACCGAAGTTGTCTTCTATTACCCCACCAAATCTGGCAGTTTCGCAGCGTTTACCAGTGGAGAGTACTCGTTCGGCGTCTTCTCGGCACCGGAACGCCGAGCGAGTGATGTACGATCTATTTACTTTCCAGACGCCAGCCTTACTCGGCTCCGATTGGTCGATATAGTCACATGGCTTGCGTGACATTGGGTTCGAGCTTTGCCACAATATTTACATATCTTTTCCTTAGCGTTTAGTTTTATCAGTACTACGTGTCCTGGATATAAGGGGCAAGTAGTACACATGCCTGGTTGGCCTCATGCTTACCACTGACGATCCTATTCATTACCGGCACACCGAGTACACTCCGTTAAATTGTGCGGCCATCTTGGAACGGTCTATCGAGAGTTAGCGCTGTGTGTCCCTAGAACCCGCTATTTACACTCAAGGCAATGTTGGCAGTCTCATCGCTGTATTAAGTGTGGATTAAAATCATTGAGACTGAGTGCTCCAACGAGTGCACATGTTTTTACTTCTTAATGTGGGGATTTACTTCTTAATGTATGAATTTAGCATACACAACCCCTTGTATATTATAGGGATTCAGGTAGTGAATATGTTCACAGGGTAATCGGCACTTTTTTAAGCTTTCTTGACATACCTCCATAATATACAAATTAAATTTAAAGTTTTTCAAGTTTTTCAGTATAGATCATTTTTACGCTACTGCATGTTTATTAAGGCTAAGACCCTACGCTTATAGGGGTGATAGTACAAGGTATATTGATTCACGTGGCACAGTTTAAACAGCTGGGCAAAAGGAAAAGAGGGGATTAGATAACGGAACTTAAACAGTGAACACATTATGTTATATGTTTGAATACCGAACATTAGGTTGCTGAGCCATGGAACATCTATATTGGTATTTTAACGTAACTTATTCCATTCCAATAGTTCATTTAATCCTTGCTGTTCGCTTCGTTCCTGGTATATCCAGCGTGCTTCTTTTGTTACCAGGCGTCTTTCCATGAACTGCGCCTCGCCTACCACTCTTTCCAGGACCACCCAAGTAAAGGAGTGTTTATTACGGTGGCAATGTTGCACCAAATTGGTCGTCAGTTTGCCCTGTCGTATTGTACTCAAGTGCTCTTGTATGCGGAGCTTGATCTTGCGTGTCGTCAGTCCGATGTACTCAAGACCACATTCACATCTCAGCCTATACACTACATTAGTAGTGTTACAATTACTGAAATGATTCAGTGTCCATATCTTTCCCGATTTTAGCACAACTGTAGTACTTTTGTTCGTAAGGTGGCAAACCGAACAATTCCCACATGGGTAATGTCCATTCGGTACAGTGGTTGTTTCTGTTTGTATTTTCTCTATCATCCTTGTATGGACCAGTTTGTCCTTAAGATTGTGGGCCCTTCGGAAGGCGAAGCGGGGTGGAGGCATCTTGTGGTCTGGCGTGGTAAGGATGGGCCAATGCTTTCTGATGGCTTGGCGAATCTTCGAAGCCATCGGTTCATAAGTCATGACCACTGGCAGACATTCTGATTTCTCTTTACTTTGAGATTCTAAAAGGGCTGTCCGAGGTGTATTCAAGGCCCTCTTGTTCGCCTGGCGGATTACTTTGCATGGATAATCCCGTGCTTTTAACCTACTACTCAGGTCTTTGGCTTGTTCTTTATAGACTTCAGTAGAAGAACAATTCCTCCTGTATCGCATGAATTGGCCCACTGGGAGGTTGTCCCTGAGGGCCCTTGGGTGGTATGATTGGTAGGCCAGTAATGAATTCCTATCAGTAGGTTTTTGATGCACGCTGGTAGCAAACTTTCCTTCGGAGGCCTCAATATCCAAATCAAGGTAGACTGCACTTGTGTGATGGTATTTCCACGTGAACCGTAGGCTCATGTCCTGCGTGTTTAACCAGTTAAGGAACTGAAGGAGCGAATCTTCTTCTCCTGACCAGATAAGGAGCACGTCATCGATGTAACGTCTCCACAGGCGTAGATGGTCTTTAAAGGGATTATTATCAGACTCGATGACGTGCTCCTCAAACTGTCCCACATAGATGCATGCCACGCTTGGCGCCATCGTGGCACCCATTGATGTTCCCGTCACTTGAAGAAAGAGGTCATTTTTATAGCAGAAAAAGTTTCTTGTAAGCGCCAATTCGACGCATTTTAGGATGAAGCTCTGCGGCGCATCGTAAAACCATTCCTGTTTTCTCAATGCTTGTGGAATACATGAGTATAGGGACTCGATGTCGATAGTTACGATATACTCAGTGTCCGGGTCATAAGACATGGAGTCAAGGACGTTCAGAATGTCTGTGGTGTCCTTCACGTAAGAGTTTTGGGTTATCACCGATTCGCGAAGGTAGTAGTCTGCGAATTGGGAAAGGGGTTCCAGAATGGACTGGATACCCGAGACAATAGGCCTGCCAGGGGGGTGGCCTGGCAGGCTTATGTATTTTCGGGAGGATATAAAAGGCCGCAGTCCTCGGGGTGGTATTAATGAGGAACTCTGCCTCTTTCGCACTTATCCATTTCTTTTCCTTTGCAGTCCTGACAAGTTGTGTGATGATATCCTTCAATTCCGGCGTGGGGTCTCTAGCAAGGGGTTGATAGTTAGTTCTAATGTCTAAAAGTTTTCGTACCTCCACTTCGTAGTCAGACGTATTTAAGATAACAATAGCGCCGCCCTTGTCGGTGCTCTTTATAGTTATCTTGTCGTTATTCTGAAGGGACTTAATGGCTTCCCAATTCTCTTTCGTCATGTTTTTGAACCCCATTGATTTGTTCTTATTTTCTATGACTCCAATCTCTTCTAAGACCTTTGCCTCAAACACTGCGACTTCTGGACCAATCTTTGCGTTGGGAGGACAAAGGTGGAGGGTTTTCTTAGGTTGGAGTTAAAACCCTTACTTTCTTCAGACGGTTGTTTCAAGAAGAATTTTTTCAATTTGATTCTACGCATCGTCTCGTGGAACTCGGTTCGACATTTGAAAGCATCATGGTTAGGTGTGGGCACAAAGCCTAATCCCTTATTTAACACCTTCTCTTCCTCGGGTGTCAGAAGGTGATTAGATAGATTGACTACAATGCTCTTCACATTGGTTTCTTCCCTCTGCTCCGCGTCATTCGTGGTGAAGAGGTTTGCCATTGTGGTTGGGGTCGATTGCCCCGTCCTCTCCCTCTTCCTTGTTGTTGTTGGAATCCCGGGCCTTTGTTGGATGCTTGGCCCTTTTCTAAAAAATTCCTCAACAGTGTATTTAAATCGGTGTTAGATGGTTCTGATTGATTAAATCTCACTCTATTAGTGCTAGGGCCTGGTTCAGGATCTTCTTCACTTGACGTGTTAGCAAACGACCAATTTGCAGGTGTTCTTTTGTGCTGTTGGAACCGGGCTCCCCTGCCACTTCTACTGCCCCCAGTATGTGATTGTTGTTCTTGGGCTGACTGATAATATGAGTCGTTGATGTAAGGGAAAGCCCACTCGTGTGTGTAGCGTTGAAGGTTACGTTGCAGTCCTCTAATTTTCTGTGTCACCATGTATTGCTTATATTCTTCCAGATCTATTTTGATCTTCTCTAGATGTTCCTTGGCATCAGCAAAGCTACTGTCACGATTAATGGTTTCTTCTAGTTCAGCGATTTCTTTCAAAACCTCTTCGCTTAGTCGCTGGGCTGTACTGATTATGAGAAATAACCAGTCCCTGGTACACTTGTTGGCGATATAACTCCAATCACATCGGAATTGTTTATCGTCCAAAAAGATGCGCAGTTCGATTCTGACTATAAGACTAGCAGGGGAAGCTCCCGCTTGATAATATTCAGACATAAGGGCTCCATGTAAGGCAATTCTTATATGCTTCTTTTTTAGATTACTTAGTTTCTCCCATTCTTCCCTTACTTTATTGGTCCCTGTTAGGGGGTTGTCACTAAAAAGGGAGGGACCTGCTAGAAGGGCCCACAATCTTAAGGACAAACTGGTCCATACAAGAATGATAGAGAAAATACAAACAGAAACAACCACTGTACCGAATGGACATTACCCATGTGGGAATTGTTCGGTTTTCCACCTTACGAACAAAAGTACTACAGTTGTGCTAAAATCGGGAAAGATATGGACACTGAATCATTTCAGTAATTGTAACACTACTAATGTAGTACATCGGACTGACGACATGCAAGATCAAGCTCCGCATACAAGAGCACTTGAGTACAATACGACAGGGCAAACTGACGACCAAGTTGGTGCAACATTGCCACCGTAATAAACACTCCTTTACTTGGGTGGTCCTGGAAAGAGTGGTAGGCGAGGCGCAGTTCATGGAAAGACGCCTGGTAATAAAAGAAGCACGCTGGATATACCAGGAACGAAGCGAACAGCAAGGATTAAATGAACTATTGGAATGGAATAAGTTACGTTAAAATACCAATATAGATGTTCCATGGCTCAGCAACCTAATGTTCGGTATTCAAACATATAACATAATGTGTTCACTGTTTAAGTTCCGTTATCTAATCCCCTCTTTTCCTTTTGCCCAGCTGTTTAAACTGTGCCACGTGAATCAATATACCTTGTACTATCACCCCTATAAGCTTAGGGTCTTAGCCTTAATAAACATGCAGTAGCGTAAAAATGATCTATACTGAAAAACTTGAAAAACTTTAAATTTAATTTGTATATTAAGGAGGTATGTCAAGAAAGCTTAAAAAAGTGGCGATTACCCTGTGAACATATTCACTACCTGAATCCCTATAATATACAAGGGTTGTGTATGCTAAATTCATACATTAAGAAGTAAATCCCCACATTAAGAAGTAAAAACACGTGCACTCGTTGGAGCACTCAGTCTCAATGATTTTAATCCACACTTAATACAGCGATGAGACTGCCAACATTGCCTTGAGTGTAAATAGCGGGTTCTAGGGACACACAGCGCTAACTCTCGATAGACCGTTCCAAGATGGCCGCACAATTTAACGGAGTGTACTCGGTGTGCCGGTAATGAATAGGATCGTCAGTGGTAAGCATGAGGCCACCCAGGCATGTGTACTACTTGCCCCTTACATCCAGGACACGTAGTACTGATAAAACTAAACGCTAAGGAAAAGATATGTAAATATTGTGGCAAAGCTCGAACCCAATGTCACGCAAGCCATGTGACTATATCGACCAATCGGAGCCGAGTAAGGCTGGCGTCTGGAAAGTAAATAGATCGTACATCACTCGCTCGGCGTTCCGGTGCCGAGAAGACGCCGAACGAGTACTCTCCACTGGTAAACGCTGCGAAACGGCCAGATTTGGTGGGGTAATAGAAGACAACTTCGGTGAGACTAGAAATACCGCTTCTAATTATCGCCCGTGTGGCGTTCCCTTTTTTTACCAGATAAAAGTATTGAAGGGAGACAAGACCATACTCACCGATTGGGAGTTGGAACTTGATTTTAGAAAGTGGTTTTCGTGAACGGTATGAAAGAAAAATTGGCCAACTAGGTAATTATTGTCCATTATGGTGTAATTCAAAAAGTTTGCGCTGTGTTAACTACACAGTGGAACTACAGGCAGTCCCTCATACGTACACGTCTATCTTGATTTACAGCACGCAAAGCACAGTACCTCTGGCAGTGGCAGCTCAATACTGTTTGCCCTGAAGAAATTGCCTGATAAAGACCAAGGCAATGATACATGTCGGCTGTGAGCAGAGTGCGAATCGATAGGTAGTATTCGCATCTCTCCTTTTTATGTATATGTGTTTACTGTTTGCAACAAGAGAATGCGAGTAAAAGGTTTCTGTATCTTGTTTGCACAGTAGTATTTGTGTTATATGTTGAACGTTGTCAGTCCTTGTCACATATAAGTTTTGCGTACACTGCACCATTCACTGTCCCTTTTCCTTTGGGTTTCGGACACGTTTACGTTAAGCTAGGTGACACCGATGATGAGAACAGGGCCATCCTGGTGAGTACCAACCAAGGGTCCCATTGGTGGTACGCCCGTGAGGTGTCATCTAGCTATTCACACATTTTTTCAAATGTTGTCCTTCTAGTGAATGTATGTCCTGTGCTGTCCGGTTACATGTTTATCAGAGAATAGCTATCTTTTATCTTGGCAATAGACTGGAACATGGTAATAATCTCTAGAATTAGAGGTGTGGTTGGAATGATCTTTTGGCAATCCATAGATGTTCACAGATCCATAAGATAAATTGCCCTTAGGACTAGGTCTTTTTGTGATTATTGATTGACTGAGTGGAGGGCGACCTAGTCCTGTACTTCCCTCTTGACTCCTAGTATATGTACACAATAAATAGCCACCCCAGTCTCCAGTTTTGCAAAAAGTAACATGGGTGTGTGAGGCATGGCCACGAAGCTAAGCAGATATTAGTAGGAAATAATGTACTTGTTTGCGCAGAGAAGTTATCTGTCTTTATCATGCCATGTGATCTGATTCCACGTGGGATTGAGATGCACCGTATCAAGAAATAGATCAATGTAGTCACACTATATTTGTAGATGATCTTTGTTTATAATTTGGGACATGCGCTTGATATGGATTTAAATGCAGGTCGACTTTTTGAATGGAGATATTCATGAACAATCTGTTTTTGAGTCTGTGTTTTTGCAAAGAATGTTTTCCAGTGAAAACATTACACTAAAAGTAACAAACATGGCTACACACCGCTGTGCCCTGCATGGTGCCTGCTAGGAGATGCTACCCCTCTCACAGGTGCTGCAGCAGTGCCTATGCCGGCTTGGGCATTACCTTCTGAAAGAAAGAAATGAACTTGCATTGGAGGTGAGGGAGGTGATGCAGCTAATACTACTGAGGGGGCAGCGGGGGCTGCCCGCCCCTTAGCCGCCTCTTCCTCTAGCATGAGAGGCCGGAGATCGTCCCTCAATTTGGTGATTTCCAGGATACCAGGGGGAAGAGTAAGGGAGGCAGAAGAGGAGCGAACAGGGTGGCGAGAAATAAGGGGTAAAAGTTAAGGGGTTGCAGGGTGCGGGGGAAGAGGAAAGAAAGGGAGAAAGTGAGTTGGGAAAGGAGGAGGGAAAGAGTAGAAGAAGGAAGAAAATATTGAAATGAAGTTAAGAGACGCATAAAGGAAGGAGGGCCAAAAGGTGTTCGAAATAAGTGAAAGCAAAAAGCAGGAGAGATAAAGATGAAAGGAAGAGTGCAAGGCGAAGAAGTGGTAAAACGGCAGAGGTTCAAAGGTTTGTGAGTGTTGAAAGAAGAATCAGATGGAGGGGGTGAGGGTGAAGTAGAAGAGATAAGGAGGAAAGGAGCAAATTGTAAGAGAAATAGTCGAGAGTTGGCGGTAAAGTGAACAGCGAAGAGAAAAAACAAAGATGAGGAGTGAAAGCACAATAGCAGCTATGATGAGGGTGTGTTAAATAAAATGCACAAGAGGTGGGGTAAAGATTTGGAAAATGGTATCTACTAGAATATTTCAGTGCGTGCCTCCTCGACAATGTGTTTTTTAAAGAGTCGGTCGGGCTAATCCCTGCTACAGCCCACATAGTATGTAGTACTTGCAAACAGAAGAACCGCATCATGGGGGACATGCTTATATTTAAAGAAAGATGTACAGGGCCATCGGAACAGCAAGGATATGCATTGTTTTAGCAACACAGCACACTCTTCATACCTGCTAAAGACCTGAGAAACGGCCTGAGGCCTTTCCTGCACAGCCTGAGCCTGGTGGTTAATTGAAGAATCTGTTTCAAGACTCACAAGCAATATGCTGCTTAGGCCGCTTGTGGAGAGCAGGGCACAAGTACCCTCCCATACGGATGAAGCACTCTAACATGAAAACTAACTCCAGAACTCCCAGCGCGTTTAGGTGACCTCAAGATGCCATAATGCACTCCAAGAAACAACCCTTGGGTGGAAAATAAAATTTAATCATTTAAACAAAAATACACAGTCGTGGAGATCAAAAGCAGTCAGCGCATGTGCATAACGAGAGGGGGTCTGATTTAAATGCACCAGGCTCACTGCTAAACAGTTCCCAGGCAGGCCTCTGCAACACAACACATTATGAAATAACTTACATAACGTAATGTAATGTGAATGCAGAGCCAACACACTGCCCAGATAAAAAGAGGGGCTCCTGCGCACATTTGTGAGCTGTGCTGAATAAAGTTTTCTGGCACTGAAAGTAATAAAACCGGCAGCAATGGCGGTGCGCTAGTGCTATTACCAACATTTTAATGTACACTTTGAAAAAAAGAGAGATACAGCAATTGTACGGCCCGGGCCACACCTCGCTGCAATGATTCCCTCCAGCAGCAAGCACCGGACCGGGCATGAGTGGATTGTGTGGCTCAGCAACAGCTACACAAGCAGAGCTGAAGAAGATCAATACTCACGTCAGCCAACAGCGCCCTCACTAACTTTGTCATAGCAACAACCATGGCGCCTCTCCCCTGTGCCAGCAGAGAGGCAGCCGTCTTCGATTGTGATGTCACCTGTACGTCACATGGGTACGCCCACAACATTAGAGAGCTTGCCGGTAGGTTAAACTAATAAAGTAGCGCCGTAAGCGTGTGCTACAATGTTGCAAAGTCATTAATATTAATTAAGTGAATTCCTTGTTATTGACTTTGCATATGCCAGTCTAACAAGGAAGTGTTTCGGTCCTTTTGAAGTTTCTACAAATGGGAAGCGCGCTGGATGTGAAGCATGTGTGGCCCGGAGGAAGGGAAACGCATGATGAAGAAAAGTAGTCCCCGCACAAAGAAATAAACACGTAAAGCATAATGATGTTGTACTTAGTCGGTGCTGCACGGAGAAAACCAGAAATTAGAAGGAGGGACGACGGCAGAAGATTGCCCATTGGAATGCAAGTTTTTTTTAACTGACACCAACCCAGACAAATAAAAAGCACTGGCAAGTAATGGGTTGAGTTTAACTCCTAAACCATACACAAGAGGTCGTAAAGCTACAGCGCAAGCGATGTATGCTTGACCGAAAAATCACGTGGGATGGGATGAGGACTCTCCTCACCATAAGATCCAGTTAAAAAATCAACCTACTGCTCAGAAGCAGTATCCAGTTAAGCAAGAAGCTAAAAAACAGGTAAGGGAGATCCTAGAACAACTTGAATACCAAGGGGTGATTGAAACATGCACGTTGTCCATGAAAAACCCTTTGTTTCCTGTCTCCAAACCAGACAATACATATTGTCTAGTTTTGGACTACAGACATTTAAACTCTTGTTGCAAAACATTTGCAATACAAAATGCACACAGTGCAGCACTGATGAATAACATGGTGCGCAAAAAATATGAAACCACATTAGATATTTCAAATGGTTTCTTCTGTCAAAATATTGCACCTGAATGCAGGTATTTGACCGCTTTCTCAATTATGGGGACACAACGACACTTCTGTCGTCTCCCCCAGGGGTTCAAGAACAGTCCAGGGTTATTTTCAGCCAGAGTAACAGAGTTACTACAAACGTATGATGATAAAGCATTGTCTTATGTCAATGACATCTCTCTTACAGACGATGATTTGGACAGGCACTTGAACAGAGTGAACACCATAATGCTTGGCTTCGCATCTGAAGGGTACAAATTCAATTTTAAGAAATCAAGAATTGCCTCCCTCAACGTCCTATACTTAGGATATGAACTTTCAAGTGAAGGCAAAAGCCTGGCAGTCAACTTTTTAGAAAAGTGTGCGCTGCTCCAACCTCCCAGAACGCTGAAAAACTTTCAGTCAATTTTAGGTTTCCTGAATTTCTGAATTTCTAAACTACGCAGAAAGGGTAAAACCCCTCTACGAATTAATCAAACCTGATTTCAAACAAACTAATTGGACTCAAAAACACACATAAATTTTACGTTCAGTGCAAACAGACATGTTAGCAACAACACATTTACAGACACGCGACAACGTACGCAACCTTGTAATCCGAATCATACCAGGGAGATGCAGATTCACATACCTAACCTTTAATGAAGGTGAAAAGGTACCAATAGCTTACAAATCACACTTGTACACACAAGCTGTAATGAAATTCACTTATTATTATTATTAAATTAAATTTATAATGTGCACAGCTACCCTTGACAGGGCTTCCCATCGCAGGCATGTCCACTACTGCAGACTGAGTAAATGGAAAGCTGATCACTGAGAGAAAAGCCAGGTCTTAAGATCTCGCCGAAACTTAGGGTAGAAAGATTCATGTTTCATGGAACTGGGGAGGGAATTCCATAGTCTGGGTCCGAGATATGAAAAGGAGTGACCACCCATTCTGGTTAGTTTATAACTGGTTGTTACGCTCGCGTGGCTGAGCGTAAAGACAGGAAAGGGACATATGGATGGATAAGCTCCTGAAGATAGAACGGAGCGGTCCCTTGTTTGATTTTAAAGACAAAGCACAGGGTCTTAAATTTGATACGACTGTCAATGCGGAGCCAATGCAGGTCCGGAAGGAAAGGAGAGATGGATATTTTCCTTGGGACATGACATAGGAGGCGGGCTGTGGAATTCTGGATCACCTGGAGCTTCTTTAGTACCTCCTGACTTCCACCCAGATAAAGAATGTTACCGTAGTCCAGGCGAGAGGTAAAAAGTGCCTGGACTACCGTTCTTTTAGTGGAGTCCGGGAGCATCCAGATGATCTTCCGCAACCACCTTAAGATGGTAAAACAGGTGGCAGCAACGCTAACCGCCTGTTGCCGCATTGAGAGATTGTTATCAATAATAAACCCAAGATTGCGAACTTCGGTAACAGGTTGAGGAAGAGGACCCATTTCCTGGGGCCAATGTTGGGGACCCCAGAGATGCTTGTGTTTGCCTAAAATAACAACTTTGGTCTTGTCTCCGTTTAGTTTCAACAGATTAGAACACATCCACTCCGACACCCGCCGTAGACCAAGCTGAAGGGAAGATATAGAAGCTTCCTTAGTGGAGGACAAAGAAAAAAATAATTTGAGTGTCATCATCGGCGTACGAGTAAAGGGATAAACCTGCATCTTCCGCAATAGACGCAAGGGGTCTCACATGGATGTTAAAGAGCACAGGGCTCAAAGTGGACCCCTGGGGGACTCCATACGCAGATGACCGGATGGTTGATGAGGATTTGGAAGAGAAGACCTGAAATGTACGGTCACTGAGAAAGGAGGCCAACCAAGTTAGAGCGGGGCCTTCAACCCATTGCCGACTGGAGAGACTTTAAGAGGATGGTATGTGACACTGTATCGAATGTAGCGCTCAAATCAAGTAGAATGAGCGCCGTAGTCTCCCCCCGATCGAGGCAGGAGCGCAATTTCTCAGTGACCCCCAGCAAAGTGGTCTCTGTAGAAAAATGAGTTCTAAATCCTGATTGGGAAGGGTGTAAAAAGCCCGAGCTTTCCGCGTGAGCTGAGAGCTGACAATAAACGCGTTTTTCCAAAATTTTGGAAAGCACAGGCAACAGTGAAATTGGGCGAAAATTTGACATAATCGTGGGATCGGCTCTGGGCTTTTTTAACAAAGGAACAACCATTGTGCGCTTCCAATCCAGAGGGACGCATGACTCTCGTAAAGAGGAGTTCAGAAGTTCTTTAAGAACTCCAAGGTCATCTGGCGAAAGCTGTTGCAGGATGCTAACAGGTAAAGGGTCTAAAGGAGAGCCAGATTTTATCCGAGCTAGACAGTCAAAAAAAGATCTATCATCAAGAGGAGACCATATGGAGATCTTAGCTGCTGAGGAATGGTGGCTCCCGCAGGTCATATCAGACATGAGACTCTCTGTGTTCACAGGAGGGGAGGTCGTTAATGAGCTGTATATAGTCTCGACCTTAGTGATGAAATAATTTGCAATATTATTGCATTGAGTCTCGTCAAGGGCAGGTGGCACCGGTGCGGTGTTCGATCCTGCCAGCTTATTGACCATGGAAAATAAAGCCCGTGGACGGTTCATTGAGTTAATGATGGTGTTCGAAACAAAGGAGGCTTTCGCCGCCTTACAGGCCAGGTGGTACGTGTTTAAGGCGGCCTTGTAATCGGACTTGCCACTGAGGGCATAGGTCTCACCCCATCTTCTTTCCAAGTGCTTGCACTTGGATTTCATGACCTTTAGCTCATTATTGAACCATGGGGCGGGAGGGGGGTGAGTCAAACTGCATTTTGGTACCAAGGGCAGGCAGGAGTTAAAGGACCTAGCTAACCAGTTAGACACCGCAGGATTTAAGGTTCAAAAAGGTAAATTGATGTCCGGTGGGTTCGCCATTAGAAGACTATTATTGGAATCTAAATCTAGCTTGTTCCAAAGCCTCCTACTGAGTGAGTTATCTCTGCAGGCTGGCGCAGTGTCCCCCAAGGTGACCAATTGAAATTGGATAGCATAATGATCAGGCCACCCTAGAGGAAGAGCGGGTAAACTACAGTCCAACGAAAGGTTGGACAAGATTGGATCCAACAGGTGACTGAAAAAATTCTGACAGCGGTTCAAACTACAGTAGCAAAAGAGAGAGCCCTCGCCCAGGGAAAATGCATAAAAGTTGTTACTCCTGTACCTGCCTTAGAGGGAGGGACAAAAGCAAGACTTCCGAATGCAAAGGCTTTACATCCAAGATGGATCCAATGGGTTAATTCTCTTGCTGCAATAGACGTTGAATACGTTTTTGACCCCTACTTGAAAACTCAAGAATTTCTCCAATACAATCAAGAATGTCCTCTGCCCACTGAGATTCTGCCTCTAGAACATTACGGATGTATAATCTATACAGACGGATCAGCACAGCCCGCAACTGGGGGTAAACAAGCTTATAGTGCTGCGTGTGTGATTGTTAAAGGTTGCTGGCGCGATGGTATATTCAGACCTATGGTCACAAAAACTCAGTCTCTTGGAGACTGTACAGCTCAGCGAGCTGAACAACAGGCTTTCAAGATGGCGCTTGAGAATAACGATCGCGAATTTCCCACACTCATAGTGTGCGATTCGTATTACTGCGTCTAGTCTTACAATGAATACTTGCAGAACTGGGTTCAAAACAATTTCAAAGACGCAATAGGTGGCACAATCAAGAATAAATTAATTTGGGAACAAGTTGTTTTTATTACAGAAAGAACTTCTAAAGACTCACGTAATCCATACACCAAGTCATCAGCGTGATGGCATTCACGTTGAAGGGAATTCATTGGCGGATGAAGCCGCGAGGGCAGCTGTGCAAATGGCTTCCGTAGCTGCAATAGCTCTTTCAAAAACAAAAATAGACAGCGAAATAATGCAAGCTGTCACTGCCTCAGTAAAAGACAGTGGTAAAACGTTACCGAAAGGCCTTCCACTCAAGTACTCCTATAAAACTGATGCAAATAATGTTCCTTTTGCTCGAATCCCTGGAGTGGGGGATAGAGTAATTCCAAACATGGAACACAGATTAGGACTAATCTTAGCAGCACATGAAAGGCTTGCCTCTGCACATGCAGGTGTTTCCGCCATAGTGTCATTATTAAAGCAGAGATACTGGTGGCCGCGCATGAGGAAACATACCCAAAACTACGTTTAGGAATGTGAAATCTGCTAGCAAATGAAAGTTTCAACAGTGAAACGCTCGGCGCAGATGGCCCTTCTAATTTTAGATAAACCATTAGCGTGCATTTATCTGGACCACTGCGGCCCCTACAGAGGGATGGCAACTATAAATATATCATGGTCGCAGTGGATTCCTGCTCAAGATTCATTTAGATGTGGCCTCAGCACTCGGCTGATGCTCGAACTGTTATAAAAGATTTGCGAGTCTTTATCGGCACATACGCAATCGGCACGCTGCATTCTGACCAGGGTCCTGCTTTTAGCTCCAAAACTTACAAAGAGGCCATGGCCAATCTTGGAATTGCATTGCGGTACTCAAGTCCATTCCATCCTGAGGGAAATTCGGTAGTGGAAAGAAAAAAACCGGGACATAAAGCAATCTATAACAGCTAGGGTATTAATCTCGGGTGACGGGTGGGTCAGACATCTAATAAGTGTCCAACGTAGCCTTAATAACCTGCCAAGAAATTCTCTGGGTGGAATCACTCTATATGTAATCCTTTTTGGTACTAGAAGGATTGTCGAAGACCTCGATCATCATACTTCAGAGGTAGAACAAAAACCCTTTGATATCAAAGACAGTTTGGCTGTTTTGCAGGACTTAAATGAAACAAGAAGAAGTCTAAGCAACACAATACAAAAGCCAACGACCACTGAAGATAAACCACCTGTCCCAGCAAGACCTGTCTGGATTCCAAAGATTGGGGATCTAGTCAGGGAGAAAATAGCGGATAAGAAGGAATTTGGGCCTTCTTATAGAAAACCAGTACCTGTACTAGCAGTCCACGGATCAAAAACAGTGTGACTGCAGCCCCTCGCTGGAAGAATGGAGAACCGGTCCTTATCAATTGACCTGGTCAAACCACACCATGTGGCCGATAATAAGTAGTAGGCCCAGTGGACTCCAAAGATGTAGCAGAAGACCAAACTTAGCTACTATCCAAGAGGTTCAAACTGAAAGGAATCTTTGAAGACTCTGCAGTGAGAAAAGAAGGACTATGCAACAAAGCCATGGAACTTGAGCCTCTTGAAACCCAAATAACAGTTCGTCAAGAATCTCCTGTCTACAATGATGTAACACCTGACTATACTAACATGTCAAGGGACCAAGCAGCTCCAGAGATTTCGAATAATCCGGATGCAATACAGACAATTGACAGAACTGCCTCTGGCTATTTCATCAACTTTGATCACTTTTATGAGGATCCCAGTGAGCCAGAAACAACGCCAGCTAATAAAACTTTCAAGGAACAAGTAATTCAACTTTTGTCACCAGCTCACAAATACATATCTGGCTTCACCATGGGTTGAATTTTGGATTGTGTTAGGTGTACTTTTTCTCCTACTATGGCTCATTCTCGTTTTAAGTTTGGGAAAGCTGATAGATGGAAAATATAGTAATATGGACACAGCAAGTAAGAACATAAACTTGCTCCTGAAGCCACACAAATCATCTCATCGTGAACAAAGAGACCTGTCATCAGTGAACATCTCAGCCGTTCCTCTACCTGGTGGTATAGCATGGGACATAACTGATTATGACATTCATGGTCCGGTAGAGCTGTTGAAGATTCTACACCAATGTAAGGTTTCCTTGAGTGATTTTGTTTCACCCAGCACATTTTCTGTTGATTGGGACTTTGAAACTGTTGGTGAAGGCAGACTTAGAAATGTCAGCAAAATGTACAAAACATGAATACTTAGAAGGTTCATCAGATTGTATTGTTTTAATCATTTTGGTAACCATTATTTGCACAAATCTGTAAATCCTAGAAATGTTTTTTCTTATACTCAATGGGAACATTGTCCAACACCACCAAAAGGTAGCTCAAAAATATTTTATGAAAAATGTCCAAAGTTCTCAGGTTTTAATGTCACAAATCCGGAAACATTTTACTTTAAAAATGTTAATATAACAGGAATGAGAAGTATGCTTGATTGTCCACATTAGGTTTTGACTTTTGGAAAGACAACATTGAGACAAAAACTGTCTGGGGAACAAAAGACTGGCAGGTGCAAGGTTTAGAAGCCTTAATTAGATCCTGCATAATCCCAGACCAAATAATGGGGCATATTATCAAGTAAGGGCGTTACATTATCGTCGCTGTTATCGGCAGGAAACTGCAGATAAAGCGGCGATAATGGGCTTGACAATATGCTCTATGAATTCCAATCGTAGCCAATGTTAGATGTCTTCACATCTAACATGGGCTTCGATTGGAATTCATAGAGCATATTATCAAGCCCATTATCGCCGCTTTATGGGCAGTTTCCTTCCGATAAAAGCTGCGATAATGTAACGCCCTTTCTTGATAATATGCCCCAATGTTTTTAAATGAAACTATTCAACAGACATCTTGTCTTGGCCTGGCTAAGATAAAAGATTTAAACAAACCGTCCACACCTAAGCCCACACCTGATAGTAATACCACTACAGATGAGGAGGTAGACGTAAACTACATTTTAAAACAGAACAGAACTAATATTGAATGGAAAAAAATGATTAATCTGGCCCACAGACACGAATAACTGTCAAGATAGATTCCTGAACAAGATACAAGGATTTACAGTAACTAGGCCAGATCCAAGATATGCCCAGAGACAACATCCAGGGATAATAACAACTTACAGTGTAGGAAAACTGTGCCTTGAGTGGCTACAAAAGTCCACATTCCCAGATATAAAACAACACTTAACTTTACTTAAAGATGGTGTTGATTTGAGAGACTTCTTACAAGGGCCTCCTAAACCACGTCATAAATGTTTCATATACGCCGGTATATACGCTTCTTATAATGAATCATGGAAAGTCACGCAAATGGAAACTGCAGAACAAATATGAGAAATTGATCGTATTAATTTAGAAAAAGCTCTCTCTGTAGTTGACAATGGTTCAACAACTCTGTCATCCAGAATTTATTCTTTGGACAGCATTGTATCCTCTGCCATAGACATAATGGAACAGGACTTGCTAATGTTACAACATGGCCAGTCTCAATTGCGTTCTATAATGCTGCTAGGCTGGACATTACAAAACCTTCGTTCCGGCTCTGTGCCTTGGCGTCCTATGTTATGTTATGTTATGTTACAGGCATTTATCGTGCGCACAGCTGCTCCAGCAAAGGAGCGTCCTGGCGCAAAACAAGGTAAAACACCACACCGCTAAAAGCAGGAACAGAAAAAAGAACAACTGAGGGGCAGAGTTAAAATAAGAAGGTTTTGATAGCCTTACGAAACTGCAGAAGATCCTCCAACAAACGAATCTCAACCGGAAGAGAGTTCCAGATAGCCGCACCTCTCACTCGAAAGGATCGGCCCCCGGCACGGCAAAGCTTGAACCAGGGGACCACGGCGAGAGCCTGGCCCAAGGATCGGAGAGAGCGTGTCGGGACATACAAAGATAAAAGATTAGACAGGATCTGGGGGGCAGTGCCTTTCAAAATTTTGAAGGCCAGGCATAGGACCTTAAAATGGATTCTCATCCTCACCGGCAACCAGTGTAGAGAGCGAAGGGTGTTAGAAACGGGGCAAAATCTGGGCAGGCCAACTATCGCTCTGGCAGCAGCATTTTGGACACGCTGCAGGCGGGTGATTTCTGCTTGGTTAGCCCCCACCAGGAGAGAGCTGGCGTAATCAAGCCGGAAAATTACCGTCGCCTGAATCACCAGCTGCCTGGTCGGGGCATCAAAGAATTTGAGGACAGGTCTTAGGCCCCGAAGAACACCAAAGCAGCAGGCCGCGGTTTTCTTTGTATGGCCAACAAAGTTGAGGCTAGAGTCCAGCCATACTCCCAGGTTTCTTAGTTCCGAAACCGGAGTCGGAGATGGTCCCAATTCCGAAGCCACCACCTGTCCCCCCAGAGCTCCGCTCTCTTACCGACAATCATGATTTCTGTCTTTCTTGCGTCGAGCTGGAGACAATTCGCAGTCATCCAGATAGCCACCGCCTTCAGTCCGTTCTGAAATCTAGGGGCATCCAACTCGGCATCCCCACTGAGAGTAACCGCCAGTTGAGTGTCGTCAGCATATGAAACCATGGTCAGGCCCCACTGCTTTACGACCTCAGCCAGCGGTCTCACGTAAAGATTGAATAACGTGGGACTCAGCGAGGATCCCTGCGGAACCCCCATGGCCAGAGGATGGAATTTGGACTGATAAGGTGGGATGGCTACGCAAAAAGAGCGATTGTCAAGGAAGGAGCGGAACCACTGCAGAGCAGGCCCCCCGATGCCAATCTCCTCCAAACGGTGCAGCAGAATGCGATGAGAGACGGTGTCAAAGGCGGCGCTAAGATCTAATAGTACAAACGCCGCCGTCTGACCAGCATCCAACACCGCACGCAGATGCTCCACCATGGCGAGAAGGGCCGTCTCCGTGCTGTGACCAGCACGGAAGCCGTTCTGCGTGGGGTCCAGGACATTGGCCCGAGTGAGATGGTCTGAGAGGGCCAGATTAACATGGGCCTCCGTAACTTTCGCCGGCCAAGGGAGTAATGAAATAGGGCGGTAGTTCTCTGGTTTCAAAGGATCCAAAGAAGACTTTTTCAGAATAGGAGAGACCACCGCCTGCTTCCATTTGGTTGGTACCATACCCGAGGCCAGCGAAAGGTTGACTAGGGAACACACCGTAGAGCGTCCCAGAAAAGACTGGTCTCTAAAGAGAGCAAGTCTTAATGGATCCGAAGGAGAGCCGGCCTTAATTTGCTGGGCCAATTTATTGAACCCCTCAGGTGATAACGGGGGGAAAGAGTGCAGGATGGTATGACCTTGAGCGCAATCTGGGACTCCCGGAACTGGCCCAATACTAGGGAAGGCCTGGTAAATAACCTGGACCTTCTCCGGAAAAAAGGATGCCAGAGCCTCACAATGAGAGATGGAACCGGTTGCCAGAGAGGAAGTCCTTTTCGCCAGAAGATCTTTAACCACTTTAAAGATAGTTTTAGACGGGTTCGAACTGTTGCGGAATTCCAAAGCATAGAACGCCGCGAGAGCTCTACAGATGGCTCGATGGTAGAGCTTAACGGAGGCAACATATGCGGCTTTCTTATCGACCTCATAGGCCTTCCGCCATGCTCTTTCCGCCCGTCTACAAGAACCCTTCAAAGCACGTAAGGCACTATCATACCAGGGACTCGACTCTCTAGAGCTCAGTTTGCTCAAAGTGATGGGTATCAGAGAGTCCAGGGCCCTGGAGATCCACCTGCAGAACTGATCATAGCCCGTTTCCACGTTATCCAGAGGGCCTAACGGCTCTTCCACCATGATACGATGCAGGTCATCCAGCCTGAGTTTCTTCCAATGCCGCCTAGGGACCTGTCTGACAGATGGAATAGAAGGGGTCTCAGGCAGAGGGTACCTAATGGACAAAAGGAAATGATCCGTCCACCCTAATGGGGAGATGGACAGGACACTAGCCTCGGCTAAGTTAGTAAAAAAAGGGTCCAAAGTATTGCCCCCTACGTGGGTAGGCTGAGATACCAGTTGGGATAGCTGAAGGGCCTCTAAATCAGCTAGAATACTATTAACCGCCTGGATGGTGTGGTTGTCAAAATGAAGGTTCAGATCACCCAGGATGGAAAAATTAGCACATCCCATAGCTAACGCACTAACGGCGTCTGGAAAGGCTTCTCTAAACGCTACATCACTACCCGGAGGTCGGTAGACAACCATCCCAGAGAGCGTAAACTGGGGGCTGATTAAGATCTTAAATGAGGCACTTTCGCATCCGGCGATGTTAAGGCCATTCCAATTACAGGAAAAGCAAGACCTAACTATGAGGGCAATGCCACCACCTCTGGTAGGCCGGTTCAGGGTGTAAATAGAGTACTCAGGGGGACAGGCCAAGTTAATAATGGCCACATCAGCCTCCTGAAGCCAGGTTTCTGTAATGGTAAATATATCAGGAGACTCGTCCTTAATGAGATCATGGATGGCTTGGTGGTGTTTCACCACGGACCTAGCATTCAAATTCAGCACCCGAAGCGTACGCACGGAGCATTTGCTTCGAGGGACAGATATAATATCCCTCTGGCGAATAGGCACAGGGGAGTCGAGCATCCATCTCTTGCAGGTACAATGGTAAGGGCCGCATAGAGGATGAATTGGTGCAAGGTCACATCTCGGGACGGTCTGCCCAATAAACCAAAGGCTCTCTCTAGAGTAGGTGAGCATAGCGATACACAAAGGAAGTTTACCTCAGATGGCCATGTAGTCCGCTGTGCCCCGCGCGTCCTTAGCGCGGACGGGCGCAGACGGGCAGGACTTTGGCACGACTCAGGCTAAGCGAGGGCGCTCCCGCTGCGCGATCCCGCTGCGCTAGCAAGGGAGCTTTATGTAGGCGTGCCTCAGAACACCCGGAGAGCTAGTCCGCTCGTGGCGACGCCCCCCTCACACCAAACACCACTCCAAGATGGTGCGCAATGTTTTCCCACCCCAAGAGCCGGACCCGCCAAATAGCGGTGCAGTACTATTATAATGCAGGTAAGGGGGCAAGGAGCAGCCTGTAGTTAATAACAGGGAAAAACGAAAATGATATCAAAAGCAAATAATCTCAAAGGTAGTTTTAAAATAAGGCGGGATGAAAATAGCGTGCAGCGCTATGCAGCAGTAGGGGTTTACCTTGGTAAGGGAGAGCTCGGAGGCCGGTCGCCTTATGTAAGCGTGCCTCAGAACACCCGGAGCGCTAGTCCGCTCGTGGCGACGCCCCCCTCACACCAAACACCACTCCAAGATGGCGCGCGATGTTTTCCCACCCCAAGAGCCGGACCCGCCAAATAGCGGTGCAGTACTATTATAATGCAGGTAAGGGGGCAATGAGCAGCCTGTAGTTAATAACAGGGAAAAACGAAAATGATATCAAAAGCAAACAATCTCAAAGGTAGTTTTAAAATAAGGCGCGATGGAAATAGCGCGCAGTGCTATGCAGCAGTAGGGGTTTACCTTGGTAAGGGAGAGCTCTGAGGCCGGTCGCCTTATGTAGGCCTGCCTCAGAACACCCGGAGCGCTAGTCCGCTCGTGGCGACGCCCCCCTCACACCAAACACCACTCCAAGATGGCGCGCGATGTTTTCCCACCCCAAGAGCCGGACCCGCCAAATAGCGGTGCAGTACTATTATAATGCAGGTAAGGGGGCAAGGAGCAGCCTGTAGTTAATAACAGGGAAAAACGAAAATGATATCAAAAGCAAATAATCTCAAAGGTAGTTTTAAAATAAGGCGCAATGGAAATAGCGCGCAGCGCTATGCAGCAGTAGGGGTTTACCTTGGTATCAACACCACGTCATTGTTTACTGGATTTAACCTTACACATAAACAAACCTCTTTGGCACAGAGGGGAGCATACTATACGGTGCTGAGCATAGAAAAACTGGAGAGATGACCATGAACCGTTTCTGAGAAACCAGCCGGTGAATGGATAATACATGGCACCATCACGATACCAGTGACGATTTTCCAGTTTCAGTATTGCTTAAAACACACATCAGCAGGCCTGTATGAAAAGTTGGGTAAAGAGTACATAAAGTCGGCCTGGGCTTTACCATACACACACAAATGTTGGAGTGGGGGAAAGGAGGTGTTTCTTAGTGGTAAAAGTTGCAACAACGCACTAAGCGGAACTCTTCTATGTCAAGGCATTAATTAAAAAAGTAATCTGCTTAAAGTAGAACTATTCTTAGAGAACAAGAATTCTTTGAATACTTCCTAGAAACAATATTGACCTTATCTACAAACCAAAACAGTTTATATAGTCTGCTATGGGATGGTCTCGACTTTTTCTTCTGTAACTAAGAGTCATTTCATCAATGTAATTTCATGATTCATTCAGTTAGCATTGCCAATATTACACTATATGCTTAAAATGAGATCATTGCTTTTAAATGCGTACTGTACAAATGCTCATTTTTATGTGTGCATAACAATTTTTAAATGCATTTTATGCATTTTTGGGTGGGATTGTAAACACATGCTTTAGGTATGTTTTAGTGTTTAGGATTTAGTAATATCGAACATAATAAAGTGGAGTGAGTGTTGTACAGCATTTTAGGACCCTAGTGTAATTTTCCCGATTCATGCCCTTATATTGGTATAAATCACCATGTCCTTATATAGGCATAGAGGGCCCAATTCACAGAATGAACTTAAGACTCAATCCTAAACTTACTACTATTTTGCTATTCACAGAATGCACTTACTACTTTTGGCATTCACAGAATGAACTTACTACTTTTGGTATTCACAGAAGTTAGGATATTGTCTTAAGTCTGTCTTAAGTCTGTCTTAAGTCTGTCTTAAGTTTGTCTTAAGACAAATTTAAGACAAAATCCTAACTTCTGTGAATACCAAAAGTAGTAAGTTCATTTTGTGAATGCCAAAAGTAGTAAGTACATTCTGTGAATACCAAAATAGTAGTAAGTTTAGGATTGAGTCTTAAATTCATTCTGTGAATCGGGCCCCCTAATCACAACCAAATTTAGACATAGCTCATGCAGTCCAAATACGGCATGGCTACTTCCCCTAGTTCCAAAAATCCACAACGATTTCTTGGAAAACTCGGCTTCAGCAGCTAGGGACTTCCCCTTGCTTGAATACTGACTTGTCCAAGAACTCAATGAGTTTTCAAAGAACTGAGACTCTTTGATGTCGTTATTATGTCCACCTTTACGTCAATCTCGCACCTTCAAGGTATAACTATGTCCACATTTGCCATAGCAAACACACGGTGGTTTGGACCAGTGTTTCCAAGCTACCCTTATGGGCTGTTGGGAAATCGAGTCCTGAGACTGACCTCCTTCATTCTAAACCAAGGTACGGAGCTGATTAGACCCTAAGAGAAATCTTGGATAGACTCTTGGCAAAAGAATACTAGATTTATGCTACACCTCACTTACTTCTTCCCTCGTACCTAACTTAGGTTAGGTACATGGGGGTAGGTGTATTTTAGAAGCACCAGTTGAGTACTTTTTAGCCTTTGTTATTTATATATGTATTTATTTATGGTCTAGAAACCATAACATGCTTTTACAGTATTATTGTATAATACTTTTCTTGCTGTACGCCTTATACTTTACAGCCAGTATTACAATTGTAGCAGTTCATTTCTTCTGCATGAGAAAGAAGACTGTTCAATAAATACTTTTATTGAAAACGCCCGTCTCTCTATTTC
Organism: Lissotriton helveticus; assembly: GCF_964261635.1. Taxonomy (NCBI): domain Eukaryota; kingdom Metazoa; phylum Chordata; class Amphibia; order Caudata; family Salamandridae; genus Lissotriton; species Lissotriton helveticus. The sequence goes on from NC_136057.1 coordinate 148,862,968, forward strand.
TCTGCACCTCTGGTGAAACGAAGCATGCACGATTGACTGAGTAAAATTTCTATCTATTGTTTCAACGACTCTGAAGATCAGTTTTATCTTGGGGAAACAAAGTTGTCATGTTTATGCGGTTGTCAGAAACGAATCCCTTCTTGTTCATTCGAGGAAGTTTCTAGTGACCTCTGAGCTAGCAGGCACTCACAATTAAGTCTAATATATTCGATAGAGACCTAGTCGACCTAAGTCCTACGTCACATCTCTAGCATATATTATTCCAATGCGTAGAGCCTATTGGGAATATAGGAACTACACTACAGTACTATCATCTGGGAGGGTATCCTGGTGCTGAGCAGATCTAAGTCTAGCAACACCCAGAGCCTAGTGCGAAAATCCAAGTCTACAGCTTCTTGCATAATTCGAGAAGTGAGGGGGCCCTTACATGTAGCGGCAGGTCATTCCACTCCTTAAGAGTGATGTAAGAGAAGGCTTGACAGCAGGATCTGGTTTTTCGTATGTGTGCGATTTGTTTAAGTAGGAGTCCCGTCGAGCCGAGATGTCTGGATTATTGAGATATGCTGGGCCAGTGCTATGTAGTGCCTTGAAAGTGTGGGTGAGGAGTTCCAATTTTGCTCGTCTGTGAATGGGGAGCCAGTGGAGCTCCTTCAGGTGTGATGTGATGCAGGTGCCTCATAGGAGGTCCAGGATGATTCTGGCCGCCGAGTTCTGAATGGTCTGCACCCATCTGGTATATTTTTAGTTGAACCCGGCAAAGAGGGTGTTCCTACAGCTCAGCTTGCTTGTGAACAGGACGTGCTTGACAGTTTGCCAGGTGCTTATTGGAAGCAATTTTAAAATCTTGCTCAGCATCTTCAGGGTATGGAAGCATGAGGCATTGGCTTGGGTGGTAATGTCGAGTTTGCTGATGTGAGTGGGGTGGGTGGTGTGGATAGATATTGCTCCTAGCACTGTTTTTAGGTTGCTTCAGACTTTGTCCATTAGCAGTGGTTTATTTTCTTGGACGTAGATTTTGGCAATATTCCGAAGGATTTGTGCAGTAGTTGTCTAGCTTGTTATAGACCTTTAAATTTGAGGACGTTTTGGTTTCTGGCAACCCTTTACCACCTAAAGTGCATATGCACAAAAGTGCCCTCCTTCTACTTCTAGGTATGGCATATGACAAGCACCTGCACAGTTTCTAGGTTCACAGGATGATAATGGATTACATTCCCAGGTAAAGTGTACAAAGAACTTTTCTCCCAATACTTATGCATAATGGATGTAGTAATGCTTCTTGGAACCCATCCCCTGAATAAGGATTTAGGTTATTTATTGAAGGGGAGATGAATAGCTCTTACGAAACCGTAATTAACAAGCATTGGCAGAGCCAACAGGTCTGGGAAATGTTGGTCATTGTTGAGCCACTGTGTGTGTAGTGCTCCTAGCCATCCAAAAAAGAAAATGCAACAATGAAACAACATCTTAAAATACAATGATAGGGAAGAAGGAGGTAGGGCCCCCTTTGCTGAAAAGACTGCTTTATTAGAGTTACGCTATACCTTCTAAGGCGAGTGTTATGAAAAGTGGTCATAAGATGAAGTTTACAGAGTAACTGGTGAACTTAAACGATATACAAGGCAAACTATAGTTGATTTATTAGTCAAACAGCCATTGATTTCATTGTGTCTTTAAGAAAGTCTGTGTGCACACACTGAAAATGTTGCAGATCCAACAACATCTTAACATGGTGACAAAGTAAAAACAATGGGCCCGATTCACAGAATGAACTTAAGACTCAATCCTAAACTTACTACTATTTTGGTATTCACAGAATGCACTTACTACTTTTGGCATTCACGGAATGAACTTACTACTTTTGGTATTCACAGAAGTTAGGATTTTGTCTTAAGTCTGTCTTAAGTCTGTCTTAAGCCTGTCTTAAGTTTGTCTTAAGACAAACTTAAGACAAAATCCTAACTTCTGTGAATACCAAAAGTAGTAAGTTCATTCTGTGAATGCCAAAAGTAGTAAGTGCTTTCTGTGAATACCAAAATAGTAGTAAGTTTAGGACTGAGTCTTAAGTTCATTCTGTGAATTGGGCCCATTGACTGTGCAAGGGTGACCAGCCGGTTGCCTAAACATTAGAAAAAAAGAGGACATTTTGGGATGTAGGGGCCCGATTCACAAAACTAACTTAAGACAAAATCCTAAACTTACTACTTTTGGTATTCACAGAAGTTAGGATTTTGTCTTAAGTTTGTCTTAAGACAGACTTAAGACAGACTTAAGTTAGGATTTTGTCTTAAGTCTGTCTTAAGTCTGTCTTAATACAAACTTAAGACAAAATGCTAACTTTTGTGAATACCAAAAGTAGTAAGTTTAGGATTTTGTCTTAAGTTAGTTCTGTGAATCGGGCCCAAGGACATGAGGGCCATGTTAAATTGTGGCGCAGTTTAAAGAGACATAATCCTTCAACTGATTCGACTCAAGCGAGAATAACACTTTCATCTGCTTACTGACAGAAGACTTGTTTTATGATTACACTCCGGCAGATCACAGAACTTCTGTCGTGTCTTAATACTTCTAAACAGGAAAACGTCAATGTATTGCCTCTTCCTACCAAGCATTTGCAGATGTGTTCAACAAAATGTCTGCTGATGTTTTCCAGCCACACACAAACTTCGATTGTGCCAAAGAATTTAATCCTGGGGCTAAAATCCACTCGCTTTAAGCTGAATTAAAACATCATATTTAAGAAGATTTTACTAAAGCGTACATAAGGAATTCAGTAGTCTGTGCAGGCGCTCCTCTCTTTTTACTTTCCAAACAGAATGGAGAGTAAAGTCAATGTGTGGACTTAAGAGCATTTAATTAAGTGTTAATCAAGAGCAGATATCCATTGTCCTTCATGTCAGTTGCTATTGGATCAGTTGGGATGAGCCACAGTTATGAGTCAGAGAGGTAGATAGTGGAAAAAAGCTTTAACACCAAGCTGGGGCATTACAAATATTTAGTTAAGCCTTTAAGATTATATAATTCCTCTTCTGCCTTTGAGCCTCTCATCAATGATGCATTGACGTACATTTTGGACATTTGTGTTACAGTGTATTTCGATTACATATTATTTTTTTGTATATTATCTTGGTGGAACAACGTGACTTAAATGTTAAGGAGATTACGGAAACACAATCTGTGCATCAAACTAGAAAACTTTATTTTTGAAGTTTCAACTGTTACATTTTAAGGCTTTACTATCTAAGCAGAAGTTATAACGAAGAAAGGTAAAGCTAAAGCAGTTCTTTATTGGCCCTTACCAAAGAATGTCAAAGAAAGTTCAACATTTCCTTGGATTTGCAACTTGTACAGGCAAATCATTTGCTTCTTCTCTGCCATCATTGCTCAATTAAATCAATTAACTAAGTTGTGGAACTTCAGCCCGGTTGTCGAACAAATCCAGTGACACAGGGGTTTTTGGAAGAGCGGGTTTTATTACTTTGTACAGTCTCCGTTTTATCGCTGGTACTCTGTAAAAGGGAAGAGGGTTGGCCGCCTCCTCTGCTGCCTCTCGTACTCCGCTCCGCCTCCTCGTCTCCCGGTGCCTGCTGGGAGTCGTAGTCCGTGTTTCCGCCGTGGTCGAGAGGGGTCCAGGGGGTTTCGCCCAGCGGGAACCAAAACAAAAGGAAACCAGTATTACTCGGTTGTCCCAGCCAAAACAGAGTGAGGGGAAAGGGGTGGTGCAAATTATCTACCCCTCTATTTGTGCGGGAGTGTGAAGAAACCAAACAAGCAGGAGGGGGATATGCTTAACGGTGTCCCGTAGGGATCAAGGGGGTTTTCCCAGAGTACGGCCAGCCCAGCCCAGGAAACGGGACCGTACCTGTCCTAGCCACACTTCCCGGGAAGCGTGGCTGGGCGATGCGCCTTCTCGGTGGCCTCCTGGCGTGTCGCTGCAGTCTCGCTTCTCCGTAGGGCTGCCTCCTCTGCTCTCCGCTCCCAGTCCGTCCTGGTCCCGCCTGGTCCCGTGGGGGTCGGTGTTCTCCCCTTCCTCCGCTCCGTCCTCGGTTCTCCACCGCTCCTCTCCGTCCTGCCTCGTCTTCCGCTCCTCTCCGTCCTTGAATCGCCACCACTCCTCCTCGTCCTCGATATTCCTCCGCTCCTCTCCGTCTTCGCTCCTTCGCCGCTCCCCTCCGTCCTCGCACTCCAGTCTCCACTCACCGCCTCCAGGTGTAACACACACCTGTCCAGGGGCAGGTCCGGTCTTTATTGTGCTGTTGAGGATAGGCTCCTGCTCTGTTGCCGCCCACTTAAAGGTACAGGGTCCCTCACTGTCCATCACCAGAAGGCAGCTGACCACGTCCGTGGTTTTCCAGGTGTCTGTGTGCTGTAACAATAGAGGTGACACATTACTAGGTAGGCCAGGGGGGCCCGTGTCCGGGTCCCCCGCGTCACATAAGTAAACCATTCTTTTTTGGTGAAGTTAAAAACATCATGAACCATTCATTGCTATGAAAAACGCTTTTGCTTTAGCTACAATACATCTTACATCTTAATCAAGACCTGCCTCTTGTGGGAGAGAGAGATGCTTTACCAACAACTATAGGGACATACTTATCACAATAAAGCCATAATCCAAAACCTCTCCACCCTTTAGTCTTCCTTTCATGATGCCAATGATAAGGAACAACAATATATCTTTTATGGCAGAGAATTATTGGTGATAAAACAAGCCTTCATTCAATTGAGACATTATCTAGATGGCCAGAACAGAAGATTTCCTAAATCCATGAGATGCACTGACACCAACATGCACAATGGATGTTTCCTCGTACAACTTTCCAGTGTACTACTGAACTGGCGATCGACAAGGGAAAGCAGAAGTCTTAACACAATTGGAAGATTCATCAACTCCAAAGAGTCTTGCTCCTTATATTCTGACTATCCAGAAACAATCTCTATCCTTTCTTGATAGAGGATATATTTCTCTATATATTTCTTTCGTACAGGAAAGGAAGTTTATATCTTCCAAATAAGCAGCAACAATAGATAGTATTAGCAGGGCATTTGAGGTATATTTGTACAATGGAAATGGTTTCTCAATATGTTTGGTGGCCTGCTTTGCGATGACATGTGAAATAACATCTCTTGTGTTGCATGTACATAAGCCAAGTCCAGTCATAAAAACAATGAACTGGGAGGGGTTGAAGGTGTCTTTGGAGGCCAGGGGAGAGGGGTTGAAGGTTCCCTCATGTGGCTGTGCTGGTGTCTTACATGCACATTGGACACGTAAACATTTGAAATAAAAGAGGTCTCAAAGGGAAGACAAGCATAAACAAAACAAATTGGATTGGGGTAATGATCAATGAGAACATATGCCAGATTACTATGAGTCAAATACAAGGCTAAACTAACAGGCAAATATGGTTGCCCTCAGCACTCCGTTATTGCTAACATTTGATATGGGTACACTCATTAATAACGTTTGTTGGTAATGATAGAGTAATGGAATGTTGCATTTTATGCTCAGTGTGTTTTCAGTGATTGCCTCTTCCTTAATTATTTACTGCACCTGCTTGCTTCAATAGAGGGAAGATCAGAATGGTACACATCTAATGTGGCTCGTGTGAAGGATACAGCTCAGTGTAGCAACCAACTCACAACTAATAGGCACATGTTCCACTGAGAGGTCCAGACTTGGAGGGTACTTTGGTGGCAAACATTTGTGTTCTCTAGAAACATATATGTACACGTAGTTCATACAGGAGGTTATTAGATGGATCAAGTACTGTGCACCATTAAAAAAACGATTGACACACAGCAAAGGAGTTCCAATCTCATTCTGTCTATCTTTGTAGTTCTAACAATAAGGTCTTTGCTCCAGATTACAAGTGGCAGAACCATTAACCGGAAACAAATTACAGTGTGCAAAACTTGTGCTTGTAAGTTAGTCAGAAACTGATGTGAAGTCTAACACTCTCAATAAATACACAATTCTGATGAGGTTTCACTGTCAATGATGCTCGGGGTGTAAGCAAGCATTGTCTTTTGGCAGTTATGTTTCATGTTGGCTTTTGAAAACTTTAATATTTGAAAGCAATCAGGCGTTTGTCAGTCTCAAAACAAAGGGGCATATTACCAACCAATAGAGATCATTTTTGTCTCTAACTTGTTTAGAAACCGCCCTCATCGCAGCTACGGACGACATCCGTACGCTACTGGACAACGGAGAAACAGCTGCCCTCATCCTACTTGACCTCTCCGCCGCCTTCAGTCTGTCATAGCACCCTCATACAACGCCTCAGCAACGTCGGAATACGCGGCCTTCAAAATCGTCCAGGCGTCGAGAGTGGTAGTCACGGGCGGACCTCAGGTTACCAACCTCAGTCTGTAATTCGGAGACGTCGGTAATAAGACTAACAGCCTGATTCATGTACGGGCCGTTTTGCGTGGCCCTAATAGCGAATCATAGCGACTCGCTATTGAGGACACGCAAAACGGCATTCATGTAGGAATTGCTAAATAAATAGCGATTCCTACATGTTCTCTATTTGCGAGTAGAAATTTCCTACTCGCAAAAAAAGGAATAACTCCCCATTCATTCCTATGGGCCAAAAGGCCCATAGGAATGAATGGGGAGTATCCCTTATTTGCGAGTAGCAATTTACTACTCGCAAATAAGATAGCGATTTTAAGGGTGCCAGGGGTGTCCAAAGGACACCCTGTAGCACCCCTAAAATGCACATTTGAACAGGTGTTGCGCACACACATGTCCAAAGGACATGTGTGTGTGCAACATGCAACTTAGAAAAATGCTTTTAAAAGCATTTTACTGAGTTTTTGCTATTTACCGAGAGGTCTGACCTCTCGGTAAATAGCGGCCCAAATTAGCAAAATCGCAATTTTTGAAAGTGTCATGAATAGCATTTAAGGAATCTCTAATAGAGATTCCTTAAATGCTAATCCTCGCATATTTTAGCATTTGGGATTGTGAATCCCAAAAGCCAAAATTGCACTCGCAAAAGGCAAGATTCTGAGAATCTTGCCCTTTGCGAGTGCAATTTAGCTTCATGAATCAGGCTGTAGATGTCTTCAGATCAAGGGATTTGACCTTCTCGTTAGTCTTCGCAAGGTCCGCCCTGATCAGGGTAACATCTATGGCAACTGTGTCCAGTTTATGGGTCAGGGCCTCATATTGCTGTCCTAGCGTGGCCTTCATCCCAGTAATGGCGTCCATGATTTCTTTCAACGACAGATCTCCACCCAACAGGGAATCGTCCCCAAGGTTGGCCGGGGGTTTGGGCGGTCCGCCTGGAGAGCCCTTAGTGAGGGTATATCGATCCATGACGTTGGACTGCACAGAGCCTCCTCGAGCTGCCGGTTTGGTCTTACGTCTTTCTTCCTCGGGCTTGGTGGCCATTTTAGGTCGTGCGCCCCGGAGGGTATTCTGAGACCTAGTGAAAATGGCTACACTCGAAGCGCCCTCAGCAATTCGGAGAATAGGTTAAAGGCCAGCCACCAGTCAAGAAGCAGTGAAAACCAGGATCGCCAAGCGATGGCGCGCAATGTAGAAAGGAGCAAACCACCAAGGCGACCAAGGCAGAGTCCATGAGGTGGAGGCACAAGAATCGAAACCGAAAGTTGAAGACCGGGCAGGGGAGACTCGCACGTGCCGTTTGGTATTCAATTACCACCCGGCTGGCAGGGAAATCAAGCCCGGGGCAGTACCACGGAGCAGGCCGAAAATGTTCAAAAGTCCATATCTTCGGCTCCCGGAAGCCAAAGCGAAATGCGGAAACCGGGAAATGATCAGCAGGGTCACGGCCACAAAAGCCCCTAGTCCAAATCAGGATAAGGTGCAGGATAGTCGGTGGAGGTGGCGAGGGTCCGGGAGCTCTGAGCTCACGCGACCATCTTGGGTGCGCGCTGCTTTACCAATTTATTGAACGTTTTGTGGTCTAAGGAGGAAGCCCAAAGCTGTTGCAGCCCGGTATTTACAAGACTTTTTGCTAGATATTTGGCTGCAGGCGAGGTCGAAAACTGCTCTATCTCCCTCCACAAATATTTGTTCAATGTTCCCTGTGCAGATTTCCTCACTTTATCCCATACACCGATGTAGGCCCCCTGACGTGCCAGGAGTTGTTGTTGGATGCCAAACTCCAGCCTGATCTGTGGTGGGGAGGTCCGCTTAGGAAGACTAAAGATAATTCTATATGCGGCTATGATTGTGCTATCTAGTATTGTTGCATCTCTGCCTCGTAGGACCTCACTTCTATAGGTGATTGTAGGCAGTAATTTAGCTCGAATAACTTGTACCAAATGTGTTAGTGATGGACCAGATAGCTTATTATTCAAGGTTTTTAAAGCAATTGCCAAAGCTATTCCTTTGCCTTTGATGCAAGATCTTTGTACACTGAATCGGCCGCCGTTGTCAATCTTCACGCCTAAATATTTATATATCGGCGAGTCTTTGATGCGAGATTTGTTCTAGAACCACGTGAAGGTTTTTCTTTTTCTTTTGCTGATGGTCATAGTTTGAGTTTTCTCTAGATTTATTATTAGATCATTTGCCTCGGAATAACTCTGTGTGGTGTTCAGGAGGCTTTGAAGCCCTACTTTGGTGTGGCTTATTAGAAAAATGTTGCCCGCATATAAGAGGCATGGTAGATTAAGCCCTCCTAGTTTAGGAGCATGTGAATTGCAGTTAGTCAAAATTGGCGCCAGGTCGCCCAAAAACAGATTAAACAGTGTTGGGGCCAGGACACAGCCCTGCTTGAGGCCATTGTTTGTCGGTATGCGCCTAGACAGCAGTGAGCCGTCCCCCACCTTTATCCGTATCCAGGTTTATTAGCAGGTCCAACAGCGGTTTTGAGATCCCCCAATTTTTTAATTTTGACCACAGGAGATTCCGGTTAATGTTGTCAAAAGCCACTTTATAGTCTATGTAGCAGAGATGTAGAGGCAATTTTCTCGTCTCTGCCGTGTCTATTAGTAGGCCCATAGTTAGAATATTAGTCATCGTGCCCACTGTTTTAACAAAGCCTGTCTGATAAACCGGTATCAGGGATTTCTTTGCAGCCCATTCCTGTAGTTCCTCCAGCAGTAAACCTGCGAAGTACTTCGCCTCATTGTCTATTAGGGCCACTAGTCGGTAGTTTTGGGGAAGAGCCCTATTCCCTGCTTTATATATTGGGGTAATAATAGAGCCCTTCCAGGAATCTGGCAAGATGTTCGAGCACCTGATTTCCAAAAAAAGGGGTTCAAGAGCTGCTGCCCAGTAACCCACATCTTGCTTGAAGAGGATTGGGGGGATCCCATTAGGTCCCGGAGCTCCTTCCCTGCTACCTTTTTTAATTTGACATTCAATGCTGTGTTGAAGCTTTGAGGTGTTAGTTAGTTCATATTTGTCTTTAATGTTTGTGCACAATTGCGTTTGTAGTGCATTGACAGCATTGTGGTCTCTTCTGTTATCCGATGTAGATAAGACCTGGTTTATGGGTGGGTCTTGATTAAAGTGCTTGCCAAGATAGGATGCCCATGTTTCCTCTGTGATGTTTGATAAGACCCCCAGGTTTGCCGGACGTATTAGCGAATTAATGGTTTTCCAAGTTTAGGATTGAATCTTAAGTTCATTCTGTGAATCGGGCCCGTTGTTCTCTGCCAGAATTTGCGAAGTTTACCCCAGGAAGGGTCACCCACTGGAGTCAGTGAAACTCCATTATTTTATTTTTGATGGGGCGAAGGCATGCCTGGGCCCCGCTGCGACATCTTCCGCTGCACTATCCCCCAGGGCACTATGCAAGAAACAACTGTCCTTGGCACTCCGTCTATCCGGAATAGCACCGCTGCACTCAATGATGGTGGTGTGAGCACCTGCTTCATGTGCCTGTGTCCACAGGAGCGGAGAGTACACTGCTGACATCACAAGGAGTGCATCAGGGTCCTCTGGGGGCATTGAGGCTCCTCAGGAGGTCCTCAACAAAAAAAAGGCATGTGGTGACGGACAGGGACCAGGGCACCAAATAAGAAAAGGAAAGGTATGCTGAGGCTGCAGAGTGAAACAAAAAGCGTCAAAGTCATTCATCTGATATGCATGCCTGTGGCACTGGCGAGGGACCAAGTAGTCCGTGGTAGAGGCCCTCTCCATGTGTATAATGTTTCTTGTGCTGCCACAGGAGGGCAAGGTCATTGCCAAAGTTTATGGAAAGTATTTGGGGAAAGGGCTGGTAATAGTGATGCATCCTGCCCCCTAGAGTTTACAAAAGGCACTAAAAGGCTCCCAGGGGGTGCATTTTTGCCCCCGGGGAGAGATATCAACTCAATTCAATTCAATTCAAAACAGCTTTATTCAGAGTAAAATATACATCCATAAAAGCATTCTAAAACAAAACAATGTTAAATTCATCCGAAATACAATATATACATTTTTTTAAATTCAGACATTTTCCTTCACTACATTTCTTAAAACCTTATTAAATGCAAGTGTTACCATTATATGTTAACAAACAATACTATATAGAGTAAGTTAGTCAAGGGAATTTATAGAAGCCTTCACTTCATAATTACATTCGCGCTAATGATGTAATTTAAATTTACACAAGAATGTAAAAATATTAAAAAGTGAAACACATTGTGCAACATAGATGCCTATTGTGCAAAAAAATCGCATATGATTAAAATCACTATAAAATAAGAGTTCTACACTTTTGTTGTAACAACTCTACTTATCCTCATCAGTATTTACATATGATAATACATCTAAGTACGCCAATTCCTTTCTTTTCCTTATTGCACGTACAATAAAATGTACAACAATGCGTATAATCTTCATATTGTCAAGTGCACATAAATAATTAAAAGCATTTTTATAATTAAACAATCTATTTTCAAGGAAAAGGGGTCTTAAGATTAATTTCCTTTTATCACTATACAGAGTGCAAAATAATATAAAATGTAGTGTAGACTGAGAGGTTTTCCCGTTACACGGGCAATTCGGTAACTTATGGAAACCTTTTTCTTTGTCACCAAATGCTACAAGGTAATGTTTAGTACCAAATCTCAGCCTAGTCAGATAGAATCTGTGCTGGGAATTTACAATCATTTTTAGGTAACTTTGTAAAGCCGGAACAGAAGGGATTTGGCAATAAGCAGTAAAGCTACATTTATGTTTGGCTTCTTCACTTCTAGCACAGTCCATGAGCGAGATATATCTCAACTTCAAATCAATGTTACTAATGTCTCGTATGGATATTAGGTCCCCTTTATTAAAATCTGTCTTGCAATTCATCAATAAATTGTGAATGTACTCAAGCCATGGGATTTTTTTCCAGTTATCGAGGGCCAGGCAATCTTTTATTATATCAGTTGTAAGTTCTGCCTCATCCTTTGCCCACAGCCTTTGCCAAAAAGTGAGACCAGCTATTCTATTAGTATCGTTTATGTATGGTACAGCCAGTTCTCTATGTACAATATAATTGGCTGTGGAGCTAGGTACTGCCATAAGTCTTTTCAGAAACTTATTTTATTGTGTTTGCAGGGAGTCTGTACTTGCTCTTCCCCATATTTCTGCTCCTTAGCAGGCCCCAGTCACACACTTTGTCCTATACAAAGTGAGTATCTCCCTAACGGGCTTGTTTCCCATTTTGGATGAAAATCTTAACATTCCCTCGACTACTCTTAAAAATTTCAAATTACTGGTATCAGGTTCAGGTTTCAAGTCTTTATTTCGATTTTTATCAAATCATAAAAGACACATTAAAAAGTCGATGATTATCTGTCAGACAAGATTTTAAGCAAAAAAGACTGTTTAAAAATGAATAAAACAAACATCACTAATCAGAAACTAAACACATTTAGACCAACTAATAAAAAATAAGATAAGTATGACAAGCATTAAATATCAATTAAGAAGGAACCCGTATTAAAAAAAAAACACAAGTTGTTTTTAAAAATTCATAACAATTCAGATGAATTAACGGTAAACTAATACTTGCTTAGTGTTCAGAGTACATGAATTGGATGGAACTAATAACCAATGAATAAAACGGGTACATATGCAATCGATTAGCAGAACAATGAAAGTGGATCGCAGGGGCTATAACATATGTTTTAGCCTTAAAAGCCAGGCCCAGCCCAAATATTTTGCCAAACATACAACAAAGAGTTCGGAGGTGTTGGTCTTTAGCACCCAAATTGCATCTGCAGATGTTTTAAATGGCAAGCTTTGAAACAGTGGTTTTAACCATTTCTTGCGGGGTGCAGCATATCTAGGACAGGCAAAGAGAAAATGTCCCTCTGATTCATTATAACCTGGACAACATTTACAGTCGGTTGAAGATCCAGTAGACCATTTGTATGAGAAGGAGTTTAGAGGCAGAGACCCCACTCTAAATTGGTGAAACAGTTTTTTGTCTAACGGTCTAGTTATTACATCCCAATAGGACTCTCGCAATAGGTCAAGTTTGAATCTTAAAAACCTGCCTGTAAGACTGTTATTGCTAGATAATACAGCTCTTTTTAGGCGAATCGAGGCCCAGTACAGGGATTTAAACTCGTGTTTAGACGGAAAAACATTGGATTGAGGGGATAACCAAAGATTTTCTAAGCCCATATCAATGAGGATGGTTTTTACAGCAGAGAACCAGGGAATTTTCCCGGATCCGGTGATGGACCTGACTTCTGTCAAGTCTCGTGCAAAAAGAGACAGGTCTGGGGACGTCCATATACGTCTCCACAAAGCCACCAACCTGAATCTAGCCATCTCGTTGATCGGGGGACACCCTAGGTCCAGACAGAGGGGGATGGAGGGGGTCGACTGAGGAAGACCTACTAGGTTGCGAAGAAACTTACATTGGGTTTTGAATAAGTTGAGCAGGTCCATATACCCCCAAAGATCGGCGCCATAAAGAATGGCGGTGGAGATTTTGGCATCATAGATCCTGAGGGCAGGGAGGACCCGTTTAGTGGTCGATTCTCTTTGCTCTTTTATAAGACAGCCAGTCAACCTTGCAAATTTGAGATGTTGGATGTTGATTTGGTCTTTCCATCTCAAACGGCTGTCAAGAGTAACCCCCAAGTAGGTCATGGAATCTACTTGCTCCAGGTTTACACCGTTCAACCTCACAGAACTGCGAACTGAGTGGTTTTTTGTGAAGACCATAAACTTCGTTTTCCCCACGTTTACCGCCAAATTGTTAATAATACAATACTTCTCGAAGTGGTCCAGTGCCCGCTGGAGACCGCTACGTGTTCTTGAGAGAAGTAGGGTGTCGTCGGCGAAGATGAGAAGGGGGAATCTCGTCCCAGCCAACATCGGTGCGTCAGTGGGGGTATCCATGAAGAATTTGACCACTTGGTCAATAAAGAGAAGAAAAAGAGTTGGGGCCAGGACACACCCCTGACGGACACCTCGAGTTACGGGAAATGTTTCCGTCACCTGTCCCTGACTGCCCCACCTTACTCTAGCGTAGTTATCCTCATGGAGTCTAATAATGAGGTCTAGTAGTTCCGGAGGACATCCTAACTTGGCCAACACACCCCACAATTTGTCCCTTGGTACCAGATCGAAGGCGGACTTCAGATCGATGAATGCAGCAAAGATGGTACCGCCGCCGAGCCAGACCACCTTCCAATAGATCAGGCAGAGTCTAAACACCTGATCTATGGTGCTTATTCCCGATCTGAAGCCCGCCTGCATGGGGGATAGAATGCTCTCTAATTCGATCCAGCCCTGGACCCGGCCCAAAACCATACGAGCTATGATTTTCTGTATAGAATCAATCAAACTGATGGGGCGGTAATTCCCTGGTGTGGACTTGTCGCCCTTTTTATAAACCGGGATTATCTCGGCTCCCTTCCATGATTTTGGGACCGTGGCTCCGTGAGCTAGGGAGTTAGCTATCATGGTAATATACGGGAGCCACAAGCCGGGATTGGATTTAAATAGATCCGCCGGTATCAAATCCATACCAGGAGCTTTCCCTCGGGAGGTCAGTGCCAGGGCCAGCTCGGCCTCGGCCACTGTGAAGATTAATTTTTCCCCGTGAGAGCACGACGTGGATGTCCTGCCCGAGGGGTTTATAACTTTAGGGTCATCTGCTCTGAATTGGGCAGAGTAGAATGAAACCCATTCATCAAGGGGCACATTATTAGCCGGGGTGGAGGAGTCCGGGTTGTTCCCCCATTTAACTAGGTCCCAGAACTTTTTTTGATTATTTGAGATGGACGCTTCTAGAAGGTCAGACCAAAACCTATCTTCCCACTCCCGTTTAGATTCTCGGAGGGTTTTCTTATAATGGAGCCTGGCCGCCTGGACTGCCACCATGTCCCGTGATTTAATGGATGAAATGAGAGCCGAATGTGCCTCCCTGCATTTTTTATTATACCATTTCTGTGGCAAGGGATTAGATTTAATGGAAGCACTTCGGCACGGGCGGGAAAGTAGAGATTTTAACTGATCGAAGCATCTAGTGTGAAGAATCATAATGTTATTACCCAGTCCCGAATTAGACCCCATCGAATCAATTTTCAATATCTCATTAAAAGCATTATTGGCCACTGAATTGACACTGTCCCATAAAGCTTTATCCTCCATGACCCGTGGCCATTTCAGTCTCCTCCTGTCGTTAGTTAAAATAACATCCCCTATTTGAGTAGTAGTAGGCTCCTCTTGTCTCTTTAGGCCTGGCAGAATCAGAGATAGTGACAGCGGGTTGTGGTCGCTTTCCGGGCGCTCTAGTACTGCCATGTCAATTAATAAAGGCCACTGTTCTAAATTTAACAGGATATAGTCAATACGACTTTGTCTCTGCCCACTGTCAAAGGTACAATTTGCCTCTTTGTCCGAGTTTGTGCGGCCGTTACATGCACGAAATCCCCTATTGAGGCAAAATGCCATCCAGGACACTGCCGCCTCTGTGACTTTTACCGCTTTTAGATCGGGAATGTTCCAAGCAGCGTCCTCAGCCATGCTCCAACTGTCCCCCATGTCGAACAAAGGCTCTATGGTGCAGTTTAGATCTCCTGCTAGGATAGTAACATTCCCACTGCCTATTTCAGAGA
This sequence comes from Lissotriton helveticus, assembly GCF_964261635.1. Lineage (NCBI taxonomy): Eukaryota > Metazoa > Chordata > Amphibia > Caudata > Salamandridae > Lissotriton > Lissotriton helveticus. Next base: position 148,878,007 of record NC_136057.1, read on the forward strand.
TTCTATAGTCAATGATGCTCAACAATGGCGGGCTTCGACCACCGGGCAGGCCTCTGGCATAAATGTTGAAGATGTACACATCTCGTTGATTGGCTTTGCTTAGTCTAATTTGAATGAGATCCAGGTGCTGGGCAGAGAGCTCAGTTGGATGGAGACCCAGTGACTGTTTCACCCAAATCAACAGGCCACCTGAGGCACGCCCTTTGCCCCCTTTAATTGCAGGTTTGAAGAAGTTAATGAAACCCAGGATGTGGACTGGCTCAGTTGCCCAGGTTTCTTGCAACAAGATGATGTCGTAGTTGTCCACAAAATTCCTCCAATCAGTAGAGGGGAGACGGGACTTGATTCCTGCTATGTTCCAAGACAAGATTTTCAGGTTGCCATTCAATTTAGAAGAAGGGGAAGGTTGCAAAGATAAAGGCGGTATGACTGCCTGAGAATATCCTCTATCATTGTTAACCTCAATGAGCTTAGCGTGGTCAACAGGGACTATAGGGTCATCATTAGTCAAGGTCTCTTGGGTATCTCTATCGGGTGGTAGATCAGCTGGTCTAAACTCTGGGCCTTCACCCATAGCTGCTGGATTACTAGGCGATGTGCTTGCCACACTGTGCCCAATAAACTCATGGACTACTGCTTCTACAGGGGAAGGCTCACTAGGAGGACCATGATGTCAATCGATGGCCTCGAGGTCAGAAAGGGGGCCAAAGTGATTAAAAAGGAAAGGGCGCCGACAGTCGAGAGGGGTTAAAGCCACGGTGTGTCTGTTGGCTGGAACCTGCCGAAATAAGGGGTAAGGTTGGGGTTGTGGGGGCATTTGCCTGAGTGGGTAGAAGTAAGAAAGGGCTAAAGTTTGCACATCCCCCTGCCTTGCAAACCTAGGTTCTCTTCTAATAGCATCTACCACCCATGCATCTTTAAACGAAATCAAAATACAATCTCCCTCCAGGTCTTTAATCCCATGACCCACCCAGTCCACTCTTCTCACGTATAGTATCTCCGTAGGAGAGGCGGGAGGTAGGGGGCGATTTTTATTTAGCCAAAAGATGACTTTATTACGAAGGTCCCCAAATGACTCCTTGCTGCCTGGTTTTAACGGAGCTACACCTGTCAGAACTATAGTATGTTGGGCTGCTTCGGGTGGAAGATCAACACGAGGAGTGGTTGATGTATTGCGTCTCCCCTCCCTGTAATTATTGTTAACAATGCGTTGGTCTCTGTGTAAACTGAGGGGGGCCTGATTAGTTGTAGGTTGTGAGGGGGGTCCCATACTTTGATTCCCACCGGATTTTGCTTAACCAAGGGTTTGGTCTTGGGGGCCTGTGTGATGGTACTAATGGCTGGTTTGGGAGGTATGGATTTTGGTTTTTCCCCCTTATTGGACGTGATGGAAGTTGGCCCTGTTGTTTTGTTAGATAGTGGTTTGCTCCATGCCATGTTATTACTGATCGGTGCCTTAGTGGGTATTTATGATTTGCTGGGGCCAGTATGGTTAGTGCCAAGTAAGGTTTGTAACATAGCGTGGTTAGTATTAATTGTAACCTCCATGCTATCAATTTTTGAGGTCATGAGCCTTGTCCGCTCTAGAACAGGAAGTAATAAAGTTATAAACATGGCCTCCATTTTTACTAGCAGGATTTGATCGCTATTAAGGCACATAGGGCAAGTGCTAGAAGAACCCACAGACGTGAGGGAGGGGCATAACATGTTGGTAAATACAGCAGGGTTTAGAGTATCTGGAGGACGATCAGACCCCTGGCTACGTTCATCTTGGACAACAATTGTTTTAGGGATCTTCCGGTCTCTCTCCCCCGACAATCTGGAGACCAGCTTTCTCTTTTTAGCGTTAGAACAAAGATTAGGTACGGGATGGTTAACGGTTTCAACAAGATTAAGAGTATTAAGAGGAAGGTATCCAGAGAGCTGGCTAGGATCAAGCCCTCCACAGTTATGTGAATCATCCCCCTGACTGCTCTGAGAGGCATCTATACTGTACCCTTCTTCCCTCGGTGTGGAAGCTGTTGGACTCACCCCTACACTTTCTAGATGGACGATAGCGTCTGTGGGGGAGGTATAGACACAGTTATAAGCTGCGTGTAGTACAGGGGGTGCAGGGGAGATAGAGGTGGCTATGGCCCCCAATGAGGATCGCTTGCCAGTAATCAGGTCTAATGAGAGTCTTTTTTCAACCATGGCAATTTCCTTCTCCAGAATCCCGGTAGCCCTTGTGATAAAAGCATCAAGGGGGCCAGATACAACCCCCTTGGTTGTGTGGATGTTGACAGATCGTTCTTTGCCTGACCGTTGCGTCATAGCGAATAGCACAGGATGGTGGATCTCACAAAAGTTTTAGGCAGGCTTAACAACACCAAAGGCAGACGATGGGAGCGCACAGCCAGACGCCTACCTTGAGGCCCTCCGCTAGGCCATGGGGGGTGGGCCTAGGCCGGACTCTGCCGTACTCGAACGGCCTCAAACGGCCCGCTCTTTGCCCGGTCTTCGCCCGCTTCTTCGTCCGCACGCGTCCCGCGTTCGCGTTCAGGGCGGAGTTAAAATGGAGGAGGAGAGGAGGGGGCGGGAAGAGGAACCAGGTGCGCGCGGTGGACGGCGCAAGCACTTGTGGTCCTCGCAGTCCCGCTCCCTGGGCCGGTGACGTTAGTGGCTATCCCCCAGCAAGAAACGCGATGGTGACCGAGCTGGTGTGCTCCCAGGTCACAGGGAATGATTCCCAAAGGGCTCCGCAAATCAAACTGCCCCAGATACGGCCACAAACAAAGTCTGCTGTGTTCTTCAATTTACGAGCGGTATCAATATGTGGTCTCCAGCTGCCCTTGGTATTAAAACGAAGGCCTAGGTAGACAAAGTTAGGCACTCTACCTATAACCATTCCCCCCACATTGTGTTGTCTACTCTTGGATTTGGACTTACCACATGTCATAACAAAGGTTTTGGTAAGGGTTAATTGCAAGTCCTTTTCTTTCATATGCTGGGAGAACTTCTCAATTAGACATTGTAGATCATTTGCTGTTCTTTGACAGGAGGACAGCGTCGTCCGCATGAAGTAGTACTGGGGTATTACGACTTCCTACTTTACGGCAATCAGCTTTCTGTGTTTGCAAAAAGGAGTCCAAATTATTGATGTATAAGGAGAACAACAGTGGAGCCATTACACATCCTTGGCGTACACCTCTAGTGACCATAAAATCCTGTGTACATTCTCCTTTATTCCCAAAACGAATTCTAGAAGTTCAGGAGTTATACATTTGTTAAAATCTAGATTGCGACTTAAACACTATCGGCGCCATCTTGCCCCTTTCAGGCTCATATGTGCGCGTAAGCAGCAGCCATTTTGAATGCCATGGCCTCTCTGCCCACTGCCGATACCCAGCGCGTCTCTCTCTCGACCTCGCAAACATCCCCCGCGCACTGACAGCCCCGGCTCTCACACGCTCGGGCCATAACCATAAACCACCTCCTTCAGCGCGACCCTGCCTCGGAACCACATCCCGTACCCGGCTAACACCTCCCTCCGTCCCTTTGATGCACACATCCTTTGATGAACCCCCATCCTCTGTGCCCGATTGTCCGGCCCGATCCCAGGCCGTCACCTATCCCTGCGGATGCAGTTTATTGCCCATACAGTAGGCAGCTGCCCCTCTTCAAATGATCTAAGACTAATCGAAACCCCCCACCCCATGAGATCCGATCAGCCGCACACATTCCGGGAATCGGCGGAATATCCAGCTGCGCGACAGTCATCACCTGCTGAGATCGGGGTGGGGACTTCTACTGTAAATGTGTGTGGGAACGGGCTTGAAACGGGGATTTCAAGGATGTCTTTCCGTACTTCAAAGCATTGACAGGAGTGTGTTTCATGCAATAAAGTCATAAACTTGTGTATAAGAGGCCAGGCCTCAGAGATGCGGGTGGAGCACCTCGAGAAGATACCCTGTTGTCTGATTTGACGTGTTCTGCTCCGTCGGAATAAACCTCTGTTTCCTGCCTTCCAGTCTCCAGCGCCTGCCTCTTTGTTTGATAATTTCGAGTGGTATGTGAGGCGACTAACGCCGGGCAATACTTGGGTATTATCGATTGAAATCTGCCCCACCTTTTACAATTGGCATCCCAAACGTCGGGCCCATCAGCGACACGTGGATCCAGTGGGAGAGGTCCTGACGACAGAGTGAACGACTGCAACGATCGGGAAGTGCACCTGCCCGATAGACCCTCGTCTGGCAGCCGATCATCCGAACTTCACCGGTTCCGAACAGACCTCTCTCGAGTGATCTACGGTCCTGACTGGGAACCATCAGGAGTGCCGCGGCGATTACGGAGAATAGAGGACGATCGGGCGCTGGAAGCGGAAGACGAGAAACTGTCCTTGCGGTCCGGGTAAGGTCGTGTAAACACGACAAATTGCGAAACGATTGTCTGACTGTCTGAAAAAACTACTATTGCTCACTGATTGTTTTTGAGATATTCTCTGCCTGCAAACGGGGAAGAATAGAAATATTCTCTCTTCCTTTGCAGATAGTGAAGGGTAGGTAACGCGGACCTTTGTCCCCCGCTGTAATCTGTCGTGCCTATTTTTCTCCCCACTGACTGATTGATTGTTCGAACATTGGTTGTTCAAAGCTGGTTCTTTTTGAGGTATTCTCTGTTTGCAAAAAACGTAGAATAGAAATATTCTGTCTAGTCTTTGCAAGTAGTGAAAAGATAGGTAGTGCGGACCTTTGTCCCCCTCTGTAATCTGTCATGCCTATCTTTTCCCCACTGATTAGTAGTTGGTTCAACCCGGACCGCTTATTAGAGATGAACCATCCAGCTCCACTGGAAGGCAACCTTAATAAGGACATGTTCACTAAATACGGACTAGTCGCCATAGCTTATAGTAAACTATGGCATAAATATACAAGGAAGGATCAGGAAAGTCAGTGGCCACTGATAGGATCCTTTGATGATGATAAAGTAAACGTGTTGGAAACAGCCCTTCTTAACAATAAGGCAACGCCCACTATGCTCGACAGCCTCGGCATGTGGCGCAAAGAAGCAGAACAACGGAAAAAGAGAAACAAAGTCAGATTAGAGAAAGAGCTACGAAAAGTAGCTCACCTAGCTGCTAGAAAGTTAGAGGAAGAGATAAAGGAGAGGGAGAAAGCCAAACAGAAGCAAGAGTCCAAAACATTGGGCCAGTGTCCCGTTAGAACACCCTCTACGCTCTACCCTGAGATACCCTCGAAACAACGAGCGAACGATGATTTATTATTAGGTCCCCCAATCATCTACATGCCTCCCCCATACGCCCCTTCCCAAACCTTAGTACAACACCCGCAGCCCCCAAGTACGGGTGAGAATAGTGCCAAGACCTCGGTCCTCACGGCCTCCACGCCGGACGAACCCCTTGTACTCAACGCAGCACAAACAGTAACACTAGATGAACCCTGAAACTAGAAGGAAAGATTCCACTAGAATTAACCGATTGAGCAAAGATGAACAAGTAGGGATCGATAAGATAGTGAAGACACTGGTGGAACGAAAAGAGAGTGAGGAATACGTAACAGATATGTACAATTCGTATTCCAATAGCCACAGACGACACTTTGTTGTGCGATTTTGTTATCACACCCTCAATGCCTATGGGGATCGATACCAAGATAAAGGTCCTGAGAGGTTAACGACTCTCTATAGGAAAGTTGACATTGGGGATGAAGGCGAGTGTGATGTGACGAACCTCTTCACACGTACGCTTGAAGTTTTCCGCCACCTCACTGAACAGAGACCAGAAACTAGCGCTACGACTCTTGTAGCGACCGAACCCCAAACAGAAAAAGCTAATACAATGATGTCTATAAAGGAGGCCGCTCCCTACTGGGTTTCCCCAAGAGGACAGGGAACACATGATGACATTAACCACCAAGATGCAAGAGGGAGAGTTGTTTATGACTGGGTCTACCAACCATGGGATCGGCAAGACATTTTGACTTTCCGAAAATCCTTGCCTGATTTACGAAAGAACCCCACCGCCTTTTATACTGAATTAGGCACAGCCTTGGGTTCGACGATGATGACCCTAGCGGACATCGATTTGTTTTTCGGGCTATGTCTGCCAGCTGATGTGTGGAAGCAAATCCGGAAAGTCGACCACCTTGAGCTGTTCAGACATACCTGGTTTCAACTCAATGGCATAGATAGACAACGAGAGCCTCGGCAGAAACCTTTAAAATCCATTCTAGACCTCCCAGACAAGATCGTCCAGAAATTGAAAACCCTGATCCCAGAAAAGAAAGTGGATTGGTCGATAGTAACGGCCTGCCGCCAGAAACCCCAGGAAGACGTATCAGAATACTTCTCCCGGTTTGAGACGGTGTTCTCCGATTACAGCGGCCAGGACATGACCACTGCGACCGGACATCATCTGTTTGTCCAGAATTATGTCAAAGGTCTGTCGCAGGAGGTCTCACAGAAATTACAGACTAGCGAGAGTAGTTGGGCAGCCTCCAAACCCGCGGCTATCCATCAGATGGCCCAGTACTACGAGCATCAAAAGAATGAGAACGATAGGGTGACTGAGAAAAAGAAAAAGGACCTGAAGGAAAGGGTGATGATTGCTCAGTTGCAAGGGGTGACTAGTGGAAGAGAACAGTACAAAGGAAGCTACCAATCGAATGCTCCTAGAAATCCACCCCCTAAAGAGCATACACCCGCACCCTACACTCCACGAACAGACATCGACGAGAACCAGTGTGCGTTTTGCAAAGGATTTGGTCATTGGAAATCCCAGTGTCCGGTTCGGCTAGAAGCAATCAAAAATAGGGACACGAGAGACGTAGCAAGTGAGCCAAGAAATAGAGGACAGGGACGAGGGAACACAAACGACACCAACAACGACAGATCAGGCAGACCGAATACGTTTGACCGTCCCCGACAGAACCAGTACCAATAGTCTGACTACGACAATGCCCGCGACTTCGCATAGGACCGCCAAGGGCAAGGGAGGGATCCAGTCGAGCTCCATGTTGACCAGCAAGGTCCTTATGTCACCGCTAAGGTCCTGGGTACGAAGTCTCCATTTTTGGTAGACACTGGCTCAACACGCAGCGCGTTATCTAAACGACTGATTCCGAGGGCACCCTTGTCTGGCTCACATATAACATCGATAGGTTTTGATGGAACGCCCTCCACTAACCCCTTGTCTGCAATGATCTCCTTTGACTTGGAAAATAACACCACTGACACCACATTTTTACTTTCATCCAACACCCCCGATGCTATTATGGGACTTGACTTATTGAAGCATTTCCGAGCTACTATTAGGTGTTCACAAGATGGGGTCCGAGTCATTCTGTACGACAACCCGACTATGCTCAGATCCTGTCCCACTCCACGCATGTTTTCCATCACTGACGCTGACTTGTCCCTACTCGACACTCTACCTTTGTACCTATGGGCAAAGACTGACTCGGACGTAGGACGCATGATGATTGACCCTGTACACATAACTGTTCGACAGGACGCAGTGCTCCCGAAACTCCCACAATATCGGATATCGCCCGAGGGCGAGAAGGCATTGGTAAAAATCATCCAGTCCCTGATAGATGCAGGAGTGGTAGAGGAAGTAGTTAGCAACGTTTGCAACAGCCCTATCCTACCCATTGTAAAAAAGCAGGGTGAGGGAGATGAAAAGGCGTACCGCTTCATCATCGACCTGCGAGAGGTCAACAAAGTAGTTGTACCCCAGTAACCCGTAGTCTCAGACATCACCACCATTCTGACTCTGATTCCTTCCACTGCTACCACCTTCACGGTGATCAACCTCAAGAACGCCTTCTTCTCCATCCCTACCCACCCAGACAGCCGCTACCTTTTCGGCTTCACCTTAAAATCCCGCTCATATAGATTTTGTAGAGCACCCCAAGGCTACATTGAAAGTCCCAGCATCTACAGCCAGGCCCTCAAAAGACAGCTGGACGCAGTCCAGTTACCGGATTGAGTGGTGTTGATACAGTACGTCGATGATATCCTTTTGGCGGCCGACACCACTTCACTCGCAGTCACTGCCACCATCCAACTCCTGCACTTCCTTGCGGAGAATGGCCACAAGGTCTCCAAAAAGAAGTTGCAATTCTGCCAACCCCAAGTCACTTACCTAGGCCATCTCTTGTCCAAAGACGGGAGGAAGCTTACGCCCGACCGAATTCAGACCATCCTAGACACCCCTGTCCCTAAGACACAGAAACAAGTCCGCTCCCTAGTAGGCCTCACCTCCTTCTGTCGACAGTGGTTACCAAATTTCAGCCTCATTGTGAAGCCACTACTTTCCCTGCTGGCTAAAGATGTCCCCTTCCCGCTCCCTTGGACCCCCGAGTGCCAATCCTCCTTCAAAGAACTACGAGACGCCCTTTGTTCCGCACCAGTCCTAGGAACCCCCGATTACACAAAGCCCTTCTCCCTCTACACTCACGAAAGGGAGGGGTGTGCTTTGTCTGTCCTGACTCAGTCCATTGGCCCCAAGCAACGCCCATGTGCCTACTTCTCTGCCACTCTTGACCCCGTAGCCAGAGCTTTGCCTGCCTGCCTTCGAGCTGTAGCTGCCGCTGCTATCTCTATCCGACAGAGTGAGGGGATCGTACTCTCGAATTCCCTTAAGGTGTTAGTGCCCCATGCGGTTGACACCCTCCTAAACCAGACTAAGACGCAGCATCTGACTAGTGCACGACTGACTGGGTACGAACTGACTCTGCTTGCACCCCATATCACTCTGAAAAGATGCACCACACTGAATCCAGCCACTTTGTTGCCCCTACCTGAGAACGACCCCAATATGCCCCCGATACATGACTGTGTGACCCTCACGGACGAACAGACCAGGAGTAGAGTTGACCTCCGAGACACCGCTTTTCCAGATCCTGACGGAGAGCTATGGGTAGATGGCTCGTGTATCAAACTCCCCGATGGCACTACCTCAGCCGCTTATGCAGTTACCACAGCCCGAACTGTAGTTGAGACGGCCCGCATCACACAACGATCGCACAGACAGCGGAACTGATTGCCCTCACACGAGCATGTATCCTAGCAGCCGGGACGACAACGAATATTTACACAGACAGCCAGTATGCCTTCGGGGTGGTTCATCATTTTGGGCTCTTGTGGAAGGAGAGGGGATTCCTGACCTCACACGGCACACCCATCCTACACGGAGATCTAGTCTCCGCTCTGACTGAAGCAGTCCTCCTCCCCAAACAACTTGCTGTAATCAAATGCCAGGCACACAAAAAGGTTACGGACATCATTGGGCAGGGGAATGCACTGGCCGACATCACTGCCCGGACCACAGCTGAGAATAGGACAACGACACGCATGTATGTGACCAGGTCACAAACAGAAAAATGGAAGGACGCTAGGGAAACTATTAGGGACATCCAGATGGCGAGCTCACCCCACGAGCTGACTGAATGGGCACGGGTGGGACTGAAAGACGATGAAGGCTGCTGGCGAACAAATGGTTGCTACCCAACTCATACTTGAGCCCCATACTGACCATGGCACACTCCCCTGCACACATAGGATCTGCCCCTATGGCCGAACTTGTCTCCAAAGTTTGGCACAATGACAAGATCACAGACTCAGCCAAACGCCTAGTCCAACAATGTCTGATATGCCTGCAACACAACCCTGGAAAGGAACTGTTGTACCCCGGGGAGGGTTTGGGGTCCCCAATCATCCATTTGAAGTCCTGCAGATGGACTACATCCAACTAGAGAGATGCCAAGGCCTAAAGTATGTACTTGTTGTCGTGTGCGCATTTAGCAAGTGGGTGGAAGCCTATCCAACTCGCGAAAACACTGCCATTGCTACTGCAAAGGTCTTACTGATAGAATTCTTCCCTCGCTACGGCCTTTGTCGAATTTTGTGGAGCGACAATGGCCCCCACTTCGTCGCCGAGGTTATCCAACTCATCTTGAAGGGGTTGGGTGTAAAGCAAAAGTTCCACGCAGTCTTCCACCCCCAATCTGCTGGGCTGGTTGAGCGACATAATGCCACACTGAAGCTCAAACTAGCAAAGATAGTGGCCACCACAGGACTGAAATGGCCAGACGCTCTCCCATTGGCGTTGCTGTCAATGCGTTCCACCCCCATCAAACACCACTTGACCCCTTACGAGGTCGTTTTTGGCCGGCCTATGAGCATCTGGTCTGCACCGAAACCGACATCCATTCATGACGTCCCCGACGTCCTTATGTCTGACTATCTGTACAATTTGACCAAAACACTGTCTATTATCCATCAACAGGGGCTGCAGGCCATCCCCGACACTTCCAGGGGCCTCGGACACAACATCCAACCCGGTGATTTCGTATTGGTCCGGAACTTCCAGCGAGCAAAGAGTCTGGAACCTCGGTGGATGGGCCCCTGGCAAGTCTTGATCACCACCCGAACAGCTCTTCGAGTGGAAGGGAAACAAAATTGGCTGCACGCACACCACTGTAAGAAAATCTCCTCAACACTGACGACGACCGAAGACGTGGCCACCCAAGAAGAGCTCCTGAACAAAGACTGACCATCCCTGAGATGTTACCCTGACACAGAGACGCTTGAATTGGCAGAATTTCCCGATCCCACTGTGCCATCCAGAGAAGGGTATAACCTGCGACGAAAGGAGGGAGCTTCGGCTAAGCAGACCACTGACTAAGTTACAATTCTCAGAGCGGTGGCCTAACACTACTAAGGCTGCCAGGAGAGAAGCCAAACGAAGTTTGTGGTTCTGCCCACTACCGAGCCCCTTGAAAATGATGGAAGCGCCCGACACGAAGATGAAGGAAGCAACCGGATATCCGAAGACCCACTACACAAACCCAAAGACTGACAGGTTACACAGCTCAAAGACTATTGCACTCTTTATCGCCCTTCTCTTTTGCCTCTTCCTCGTGACCACCCTCTGGATCATGGAAGAAAGTGCACCAGCTCGTGAGGTATTTCTAACCACTGCACAGCCTACCACCATGAAAGAACACCATCTGGTCTCTCTTTCACCTCAACTCCGAGAGAGACGTAAGGAGTTTTGGAACAACTCTTTCGTGCAGTTGCTACATCAACATAACCTTACCGCCAATGCCACAAATTGCTGGATCTGTGGGCTGTTACCACATGCCACTGGACATTCCATCCCCTTCATCCCTTCACCTTTCTCTGTCCATGGTTCCTGCCTTGCTTGGCTGATCCTCTTGCAAGAGAGTTACAGGGATAATGCCACCTCTGGAAAAACCATGTCGCACTTTTATCATGGAGTCTGGCTGAACAAAACAGGAAGAACTGCTACTCCCTTCTGCCCGCTGACAACCAATACCTCAGTTCACATGGACATTCCGGCCGAAGAAAGGATTGAAATGCAGGTGTTCAACAACCCAGCCAGACCCACCTTCTCTTACCTCCAAAAACGAGCAGCTGCCATCCTGACTGTAGCCCTGTCGGTCATCAACATCTCGGGCCTTGTATGCATCGAAGGTCTCGGGACACAGTAGGTGGGCCACAGCACTTGCCGCATCACCAGAACTTTGGACTCAACTGATCCACCCTCTTTTGTCACCTCTCCGAACATGTACTTTGTCTGTGGTACAAAAGCCTACACTTGGCTCCCAAAGGGTTGGAAAGGTACCTGCTACATTGCCTTCGTCCTTCCTCCCATCTATGTGGCTCCAGCAAACCATCACCGACAAAAGCGAGCGAGAGACATTGAACAAGCCGACTCCACCGGAGCACAATTCCTGAATGCAATAAAAGGACTTGTTCCACTCTGGGGTCCGATGGCGAACAGCCGTGCCATCCGACATTTGACCCAGGCAGTCGAAACGACAATGAACATTACAGCTGGCATCCTCACAAACAATACAGCCGAGCTTCAGGCGGTCCCCCTGGTGGCCCTTCAGAACCGCCTTGTTCTGGATGTGGTTCTAGCGGATCGTGGAGGAGCATGCCGTATCATTGGGTCCAGCTGCTGCACCTTCATACCAGACAATTCGCCCTCAGTCTACAAAGCCATCGAACATCTCCATAGACTCTCCTCAGAAGTTCATCAGGAACAAGAAGAATGGTCGCTTGGGAGTTGGTTTTGGAATACTGTAAAGGACTGGGGGTGGAGGTTGTTTATGATCATATTGATACCGATTATTGTAATATGTGTATTCTGCCTGGGTATTCAATGCTTGCCACCCCTGTGCTCACTTTGTGCCAACTGTATCTGCCCTAAGACTCTGGACTTTGAAACTGAACACATGAAAGCATTGTATGATGTAGAGATCCGTAACATGATGTGGATAGACATAGACTGACAAGCTGGCTAGATATGTTGAAAAGGGAGGACTGTTAAAATCTAGATTGCGACTTAAACACTATCGGCGCCATCTTGTCCCTTTCAGGCTCATATGTGCGCGTAAGCAGCAGACATTTTGAATGCCATCGCCTCTCTGCCCACTGCCAATGCCCAGCGCATCTCTCTCTCGACCTCGCAAACATCCCCCGCGCACTGACAGCCCCCGCTCTCACACGCTCGGGCCATAAACCACCTCCTTCAGCGCGACCCTGCCTCGGAACCACATCCCGTACCCGGCTAACACCTCCCTCCGTCCCTTTGATGCACACATCCTTTGATGAACCCCCATCCTCTGTGCCCGATTGTCCAGCCCGATCCCAGGCCGTCACCTAGCCCTGCGGATGCAGTTTATTGCCCATACAGTAGGCAGCTGCCCCTCTTCAAAGGATCTAAGACTAATCGAAACCCCCCACCCCATGAGATCCGATCAGCCGCACACATTCCGGGAATCGGCGGAATATCCAGCTGCGCGACAGTCATCACCTGCTGAGATCGGGGTGGGGACTTCTACTGTAAATGTGTGTGGGAACGGGCTTGAAACAGGGATTTCAAGGATGTCTTTCCGTACTTCAAAGCATTGACAGGAATGTGTTTCATGCAATAAAGTCATAAACTTGTGTATAAGAGGCCAGGCCTCAGAGATGCGGGTAGAGCACCTCGAGAAGATACCCTGTTGTCTGATTTGACGTGTTCTGCTCCGTCGGAATAAACCTCTGTTTCCTGCCTTCCAGTCTCCAGCGCCTGCCTCTTTGTTTGATAATCTCGAGTGGTATGAGAGGCGACTAACGCCGGGCAATACTTGGGTATTATCGATTGAAATCTGCCCCACCTTTTACACATTTGGGATAGGAATACAATAATTTTGTTTGGTGCTCCTATCTATTTTAAAGTTTGCGAAAACTTCGCATGATTAACAAAGTCGAAGGCACTTGTAAGGTCCACAAAGCATAGATGGAGGACCCCCTCCTTCTCCAATGTGTACTATCCAATTAGGAGTTCCAAATGTAGGTACTGTTCCACAGTCCCCATGCCCCTTCTGAACACAAACTGGGCTTCTGAGAGAATGTTATTCTCGCCCACCCAGTCTTCTAATCCCCCCAAGAGAATCCTACCCATTAATTATTTTAAGGTAGAGTTGTGGTAAATAAATAATTAATTACCGGTACTATTTTTGAATACATGGAATAAACAGATAGCTCAATAAATAAGAGACAGGATTCGAGGTATCTTGAGTCTTACAGGCTTTAATTATGCATAAGGGAAGGGACAGGAACGGGATAGCCTGTACGGAATTAGGATGTCAGCTGCACACGCAAAAAGTAACAGTACAGAGTATATATACATTATATTTACAATAGTATTCAATACAGTGGGCGTAGCAGTAGGCGTAACTGGTAGCAGTCGCGAAAGATAAGAGTGAAATGGGTGTAACAAGAGGCGTGTACAGGGCGTATACATAGACATGTGATATGGACGTCACAGAAGTGTCATGAAATGGGCGGAAACATGGAGGGGGCTACTTGAGGAGCTGGAACCTTTAACCTAGTGGTGCGTGCAAACGGGCAATGACGTGTGACTAGGGAGAACTGGGGGCTATGACTTCTGCGCTAGAAGAGGAGACTAAAGTCTGCGGAGTCAAGACGACATGTACCTAAGGCATATCTAGTATCTGGTGTTTTGGAGTACATGTTGATAGAATCCAAAAGTTATCAGGGTAAAGGCTACTTGACACTAAGACTGGTGCATGCAGTATTCTACATGTATTGTGTGTTAGGAATATTCTATGAATATTAATACAGTAATTCTCTTACATGGAGACAGAAAAGGTAGACTATAGCTGAAACTGTTGATGCGGTTCAGTAGCTTAGGAATGCAAAAGGAGGAAAGCTGGACTGATAACTAGAAGCATAACATACTCTTGGCAGACAGGCAGGCAGAGCCAGGCCGGGCCGGGCACTGTGCTGCGCGAAAGGAAGTGAAGGGTCAGGGATGCAGGTGGGGGCTGTATCGCTCCTCGGAGAGGGTTCAGGAGACTGGAGCTGAATCTGGTGTCCGGGCCCTTTTGAGGCCTAAAAACGGGGACATTATTCTGAATTAACGTGCACACTGTAAAACGTGGCAACATCGGCCTAATACTCGTTGCTTTCACGAGAACTGGAGACTGGCATACTAGAGTTGGACACAACTATAATTGCGTCTTTAATCAATCATAGGGGGATACATGCATATCGATCATGCACATATAACATAGGATGGGGAACACGTAGGCACATATAACATGGCAAAATTTACTTTTCCACATTCCCTCCTTGTGCCCTACGTTTCCATCAGGAAACATCAATGTTCATGATACCATCTATCATTTCATACAGTATCATTTGCTCGTCTCGAATTGTCTTGGATCGGGATTTAGGACTAGGAATACAGGATGTAGCACAAATGCCGCAAATCGCAGGGCCACATTGTAAACAGAGGCAGCAACTGAATATGATCATTACTGCTATGCCTAGGAATGACAATACTTTCCATCCCCAGGCAGAAATTATACTCCAGAGCCAACCGGACCATGTCCAGGTGCCTGGATTTTGGTGTAACTGATGGGCAATTTTATGAAGTCTGGTTATAGCTGAATAAACAGACGGCGCGTTATTAGGAATGAAAATGCAGCAACTAGATCCGATGACTCTACAAGCTCCTCCTCTATCAGCCAGTATGACGTCAAGAACGAGACGATTTTGGAGCACGACAAATCTCATAGCAGATTGTTCTTCAGTTAAGTTACCTAGAGCGGAAGTAGTCTCATTCACTACTGCTTCATGGGTTCTGGTTAACCTACGTATTAGCTTACTATTCTGGACAGGGCCTATAAAGAAGAAGAAGCCTTTATTGAAGTCTTGATACTGTTCTAGAGTAGTTTCAGTTTGATCGACAATTGGGGACTCGATCTCCCTTTTATGTCTAATGTGTACTAGGTGCGTGTTTCTGTGATAATCGGATGGGGCTAGAAAAACTGGTGGCAGTAGGAAGGCAATGTAACATGTTCCATCCCAATCGAGGGGCAGACGGATATATGCGGTCTGACCACAAACAAAATAAGAATGACGTGAGGCTTTGAAAATAGATTTCCCACTGTCACTATACTTGATAATAGTAGTACAATCACTATGTCCTACATGTGCGGAACCATTCTTTCTGACACATAATTCACCTTTGACTGGTAGTACTGAAATAGCAGGCAAAACTGGAGTAGTATCGGACTGAACATTCAAGACCATGAAATTCGAGGAATAATTACCTAAATCATACACTTCATTTTCTAGATCTAACCCTGTTCTATGGGAAAGACCTTGCTTGTCTGGGAAACATGTTCGATTCAGAAGGGACATATCAGTTGAGGATGACGTTAACGTGGACCATGCTCCACGCGAACCATTATGTGAAAATGGATAAGGAAAGAGGGGCAGAACTCCCTTCGGTGTCTGGAAAGGGGGGAGTCGACCACACACCCAACAATTAGTGGCATTGCTGGTCTGGTGTGAATAATGCAACATTCGGATAAAAGTATTGTTACGCATAGCAAGACGATAGGATAGCTCGTGAGGAGGCAGATCACTGAATGTGTGCTCTACTGTAACATTAGAAAACATATGTACATGTGAAATAGGAAAACATAAATGTAAAGCATAACTTATACATGTAACCATTAGACTCAAAAACATAAGAAATAACAGAGTGACAATGCATCTACTGCAAACATTTTTTCGATAAAGGATTCTCTTAGAGTTTTGACTAACTCTCTCACTGTGTGGGTCTGTCTTATACATGTCAGGAACCTGTCTAACCGCTTCACCCGAGAGGGACTTAAACAATTAAACTGGCTGACTTATTTTACTAGACCGGAGTTTCTGTTTATACTCCTGCTGCGGAGTTTTCTCTAACAGGGGAATTTTTGATTCAGAGTTTGTACTTGGGCAGTCTTTAGGAATAGGGCAGTCCTTAGCAAAAGTCTTTTCTCGGAATCCATGGAACTTTTTGATATGGCTGAGGTGGACCCACCCCTTCCTGCCCTCTAGTTTCACGGCGGTCCTTGTTGTCAACAACACCAGCTGGGGCTCCTTCCACCGGGGCTCCAACGGACTCGAACGATCAAAATTTCGCACCAAGACATATTCTCCCGGAACGACTTCATGCAGTTTCACCTCAGTGTTGTCTGGAAATGCAGCGGCAACCTGTGAACGACAAGAGTGTAGGGCAGACATCAAGGAAGCTAGGTAATCTGTCAGCATATTACTGGAAACATCGGTAATCTTTCGGGGTCTAGGTGTACCCCACATGTTTGGAGGACGGCCGAATACGACCTCATACGGGGACAGACCTGATCTGGAGTGTGCGACCATTCGCATATAAAACAGGGCAATTGGCAGGGCTACCAACCAATCTACACCTTTCTCTACGCATACTTTAGCAAGGCGGATTTTCAATGTCTGATTATGTCTCTCTACGAGACCGGCTGCTTCAGGATGGCGTACACAATGGAACTTCCACTGGTACCCTAACAGAAGGGAAACTTGTTTCATAAGCTCAGAAGAGAATGGCTGGCTGTTATCTGAATACACGACCCTAGGTAATCCATAGCGGGGGAAATACTCACGAACCAACTGCCTGGCAGTGGTTGCGGCTGTGTAATCTGGAACTGGATATGCTTCTGTCCATCTGGACAAAGCGCATACAACTACGAGGACATACTTGAAACCTCGACATCGCTCCATCTGAATATAATCCATCTGGAGGACTTCAAAAGGGTGGTCAGGAGGTTGGAATCCCCCTTGTTCCACCTGGACACTTTTACCTGGATTGAACTGACAACATATCATACAGGTACGGACTTTCTGCTTGGCTGCTGTTCGTAAATGCTTGTTGAACCAAATGTTCTGGATGCTGTCTAGCATGGCTTTTTCTCCTAAATGTGCAGGACTATGTGCGGTGTTAATAATGACTTGAACCATAGAGTCGGGAAGAAACCATGTGGCCTTTCCCTTCGTCAACCATCCTTGATCTGTCTGGACCCCTCCTTGTTCGGACCATTTCTTTATTTCGGCGGGAGTAGCATGTAACTGTATGTCTATGACATCTTGCGTAGGGTCCTTAACTGTCATACAAGTAGTCTGTTCTGGAGTGTATGTCAGTGTCGTGTTAACTGGAATGTCTGGAGTCTGAGCTGTGAGCTTGGCTGTTCGGTCTGCTAGATCGTTACCTTGGGAAATGATATCAGTAACTTTCGTATGTGCTTTGCACTTCATGATAGCGATAGCTGTCGGTAAATGTATCGCATCTAACAGAGCTTGAATAAGGAGTCCATGCTGAATCTTGGTTCCATGAGAAGTCATGAAACCTCTTTCTTGCCAGAGCACTCCGAAGTCGTGTACGACTCCGAATGCATAACGTGAGTCTGTGTATATGTTTACTTTCAGGTTTTTGGCACGTATGCAGGCTTGGGTCAGAGCGACTAGCTCTGCTGCTTGAGCAGACAGGGTGTCAATACGATGCGTTTCTATAACTTCAGTTTCAGTAGTCACTGCATACGCGGCTACTAGTTCTCCTGTACTTGTTCTCATACATGAACCATCCACATAAAGTGTCAGGTCGGGATCAGGTAATGCAATATCTGTCAAGTCTTGTCTTGGCTTTGTCACGGTGTTAACAACTTCCACACAGTCATGTGTGGCAGGATGTAAAGTAACTGACGGCAACAGCGTAGCTGGATTTAAAGTGTTGCAGCGTCTGATTTCTATGTGTGGCTGGAACAGTGTCAGTTCATAACCTGTTAAACGTGCAATTGTTAAGTGCTGAGTCTGGGTTCGGTTTAAAAGAACTTCCACAGAGTGTGGAACTTGTACTGTCAGGGAATGTCCTAACACTATGGAATCACTTTGTCTGATAGCTAGTGCTGTGGCTGCAACTGACTTGAGGCACGCAGGCAGAGCCTGGGCCACAGGATCTAATGTGCTGGAAAAATAAGCACAGGGCTTGTATTGTCCTGCTTGATCTTGTGTGAGAACAGATAATGCAGTACCATCACGTTCTGTAACAAAAAGTGTAAAAGGCTTACTGTAGTTCGGTTTTGCTGGAACAGGTGCTTGACATAAGGCTTTCTTTAACTCATTAAAGACAAGTGTATGTTCCTGGGTCCAAGGGAGGACAGTCGATGCGGCTGCCTCCTGTGTCGTTAACTGTATCAGTGGCTTGGCTAGAAATGCGTACTGAGGAATCCATTGTCTACAGTAAGAAGTGAGGCCGATAAAAGCTCGTACCTCCTTCTGGGTCTTGGGCTATGGAAGACATGCTATTAACTGGATACGGTCTGGTGTCAACTGCCTACCCCTCTTGGACAGTAAGTGTCCTAAGTAGACCACTTGCTGGACACAGAATTGAAGCTTCGAAGGGGACACCTTGTGCCCCATCTCGGCTAGGAAATACAGGACTGTAAGAGACGCACGCTCGCAGTCACGTTCAGAACGGGCTGTGATCAGTAGATCATCGACATACTGGATCAGGGCAGTGTCAGTTGGCATGTGAATGTTGTCTAGTTGTCTTTTAAGTGCTTGACTGTAAATACTGGGACTTTCTGTGAAACCTTGAGGAGCTCGTGTAAATTTATAGCTCCTTCCATTTAAACAAAATCCGAAAAGGAACTGGCTGTCTGGATGAATGGGAACACTGAAAAATGCGTTCTTGAGATCAATAACTGTAAAGAACGTAGCTTCAGAATCAATGGCTGTCAATAGAGAAGAAATATCTGGGACTACTGGATACTGGGGAATGATACATTTATTAAGTTCTCGAAGGTCAATCACTAATCGATAAACTGGAGGTGCATTTGGATCAGTACGTTTCAGAATTGGAATGATAGGAGAATTACATACATTGGAGTCAGTTTCTACAACCACTCCTTGAGCAATGAGCTCGTCAATAATTTTGGATAAGGCTGCTACAGCCTCAGGTGGCAATTTGTACTGTCGGATTCGTGGTAATACTACACCTTGCTTCAGAGTCACACGATGGGGTGTGATATGCATACAACCTACATCAGTTGGACCTTGCGCCCATAAATGCTGTGGTACATTCAATAATCTTGGATCAAAATCACGTAATACAAAATGACCTTTAAAATCTCTTAAAAACAATCGTACTCCTTCTGGGGAGCAGCATATAATTGCACCTAATTCTTTCAGTGTTTTAATACCTAACAGATTTTCTGGACATGACTTTGTAAGTAACAAATCTGTAGTTCTAGATAATGGACCAACTTCCAGGGAAACTGGTTTCGATATTTCATTAACAATCGGCTTTCCTGAAAATCCAAGGGAAACATTTCTAGAGCCTGAGAGCGGAGCCCCTGGAACCTCGTCATGACTGATGGTAGTCCTACTTGCCCCTGTATCAATCAGAAACTTTCTGTCTTTCCCTAATACTTGACTGTGTACGTAGGGACCCTCTTGATCTACAGGTATCTCGATGAGAGGCAAGCCTACCTCCCTCTCTAGGCTGTTTCATGAATACGGCTGATAATCTGTGTTGGAATTAGGTAGCCTGGCCTAGGGCAAGACTAGCATATCAGAGGCACAGTGTAAAGGTTGCAGACCACCCAAAAGTAATTCCACGCAATAGCACTCAAAAAGAAAACACTACACCAAAATTATATGAAAATACGTACTGCTTTATATAAAAATAATATTCTCTTTGTTGTCAAATATTAGTAGCTCACATTTAAATAGCTCAAAACATTTCAAGTCACTTTTTAGGATCAGCAATTTCACTTTTTAAATTACTAGCAGATTATCACTTTGTCTTCAAAGCAGTTACTATATTCTTGAGCTTCTATTACACTTTTGCATACAGTATATATTGTACTTTATGTTTAGTCACACCATAACCCTGACTGGTAGGTAACACTTACTCTTCCAAAGGCCAGTTGAAATATAGCCTGTACTCTACACTTGGTTCTATATCTTCCAATAACACTGCTAAACTGCTGCACAGGTTATCAATTAGTTACTCTATGTCATCACTTTTAAAATTTAACAAGAACAGCACTTGAATCCGATCAGAGCAACACTTTTCATTACATGGATAACAGTACAGTTTTCCTACTGAACCTATGTAGAAGCAATTGATTAAGCACCAATTAAACCAACAGTTAAATGAGCCCTGCCTGGGCTTCCTTGTGGACCCTGTACTCCTGGGGACAGTGTCTCAGTGAACACACTGGTGAGGTATCTAGCCAGAACCCCAGTTTCTTATGTAGAAGGCTCTTCCCCCATTTAACTATCTCCTTACTTGTCACCACACTGTTGATCTGTTCTTTCCTGGGTCCGTGGCAGAGGGAATAGCGATAGCGGAGGGCGGCTCGAGGAACCGAGGCTGAAGAGGCTCTCACGCCTCAATAGACACCTCGGGGCTTCCCCCAGCTCAGGAGGACTCCTTGCTGTTGCCCTCGCGCAAAGGTAGAACCACCAGGGCAGACACCACGAGGCCCCAGACTCCTACCGGGTCTCGAATCTTTCCCCCCTGCCTGGGCCAGCTTCTCCGTGTGGCGCTCCGGCAGGAGGAACGGTCAGCTCTCACCGCAACTCGCAGAAGTCGCCGGCGCCTCCTCTTAGCGCCGAGCGGCAAGAACACTGGCACGGACAGCTCCGCCTCACGAAGCCTGGGGCTCCGTCGAGCATGCGCGGGAAGCGAGCGTCTCACGGACAGAGACCGCGCTTCCGCTCCTTTCCTCAGCTCCAGCCGGCGCCGCCTCCCAGAAACCGGCGATCTCACAGGGCATGCGCAAGGGAGCAGAGTCTCCAGCCCAGCGATCGCGCACTTGTAACAGCGCCTCCCCTCGCTCTCCTCACACTGGGGCCAGGGAAATCACCACAAGACGGCTCCGGCGTCCAGCGTCAGCCTCACTATGTCTTCAACAAGTCCTAGCGACCCAGGCAATGAACCGGCGCTACTTCACCAGCGCTGGCCTGGGGGTCGCCTCACCCTACTTCTGCCCCTTCAAGGGAGGGCTCCTCCTCGCAGCAAGTCTCCGCTTCTGCCAGTAAGTGAAGTACTTAGAAGGGGGGGGGGTCAAGGCTCTGTCAGCGAGGAAAGTCACTGCAACTTGCGGCAGACTACAATTGGCCACTGCTACTGGGGGGAGGGGGGGGTCACAGAATCTACCCCTACCTATACTGACCACTGCTCACGAAGAGCCTCTCTCTCTGCTGGGCAGAGGACTGTGCACCGCAGCACTACAGTCTCCTTCTCCTACAGGCTTCCCCTGTATAATTTTAAACAAGGGGCAAGCTAGGCGCCCAGGGTCTCCAGAAACTTCCCACAGCGGGGCCAAGACAAATAACTAAAAGGGGAGTTGTGGGCTGGACCAAATAGACAGCTTCCAAGTCCAGGAGATCAATCCAAAGTCCAACCTTTTCCCACCCTTAGCTACCACCTGTCCTCCAGCTGACTTCCACAGGTAGACCAAATGGCTGCCCCGCATTCCGCCTTATATAGGCTGCCCTTCAGTGGTCCAGAATGGACCAGAAGGTTCTGGAATGCCCTATGTTAGGCTATGGCCAAGTTCTGTTGGTGACAGTTGGGGCAGTTGGTGGCCACCATTTTAGGTGGTGCCAACTTTCCTGTCAGAACAGGCCTCTGGGCCTGAGGTAAAAGATTATGAGGGGGAGAGAGAACACCTATCCCCCTGGCCAACACCTACAAAAAGTCAGTAGACACAAAAAATTAATAAGGGTATGAGGGGCGAAAAGGGGACAAAATAAATAAAAATTAGGAGGGACTTCGCCAAAAAGCCAGACAGGTCTAACACGCGTCCCCCCCAGCTGAAAGTGGGGAGAACTACCCAACCCCTTGGGAGTCCTCATCACTAAGGCGGAAATACCTGGAGAGACCGTCTGCATTGGCGTGGTCCACTCCAGGCCGATGTTCCACCCGGAAGTCCATTCCCTGTAGGGAGATGGACCATCTCAACAACTTGGGATTTTCCCCCTTCATCTGCATCAGCCAACGAAGGGGTCGGTGGTCAGTCTGAACCAGGAAGTGCGAGCCAAAGAGGTATGGCCGCAGCTTCTTCAGAGCCCACACCACCGCAAAAGCTTCCCTCTCAATGGCACTCCACTTCTGTTCCCGGGGAAGCAGTCTCCTGGATAAGAAGACTACAGGTTGATCCAGGCCCTCTTCATTGAGTTGCGATAACACTGCCCCAATGCCATGTTCGGATGCATCTGTTTGCACAATAAACTCCTTGGAGAAATTGGGAGCCTTCAGGACCGGTGCTTCGCACATTGCCTGCTTCAACTTTTCAAAGGCTTGCTGACAAGCCTTTGTCCAAACTACCCGTCGAGGTTGTTTCCTAGAGGTGAGCTCTGTGAGGGGCGCTACAATAGTGCCATACCCCTTCACAAAGCGACGGTAGTAACCTGTGAGGCCCAGGAAAGCTCGGACCTCAGTCTGTGTCTTGGGGGGTTCCCAGGCCATGATTGCCTCAATCTTCGCCTGTAGGGGTTGCACGGACCCCCTACCCACCAAGTGTCCAAGGTACACACCGACCCCTGACCAATCTGGCATTTACTGGCTTTGATGGTCAATCCAGCTTGTTTCAGCGCCTGGAGAACTGCTTGCAAATGTTGCAAGTGGTCCTCCCAACTGCTACTGAAGACAGCAATGTCATCCAGGTAAGCAGCCGAGAAACCCTCCATTCCAGAGAGGACCTGGTTCACCAGTCGCTGAAATGTGGCAGGGGCGTTCTTGAGCCCAAAGGGCATCACACAGAACTGGAAGTGTCCCTCAGGCGTGGAGAAGGCTGACCTTTCCTTTGCTCCATCTGTCAAGGAGATCTGCCAGTACCCTGAAGTAAGGTCGAAGGTACTTAGGTATTGGGCAGCTCCTAGCCGGTCAATTAACTCATCCGCCCTGGGGATTGGATGAGCATCAGTTTTGGTAACTGAGTTCAGTCCTCGGTAATCCACACAGAACCTCAGTTCTGGTGTGGTGCCCGGTGGGGCGGCTTTTGGGACTAGCACCACCGGACTGGACCAAGGGCTGCTGGACGGTTCTATCACTCCTAGCTCCAACATCTTGGCAACTTCGCCATGGATGCTAGCCTTCACCTTGTCCGACAGCCTATAGGTCTTGGATTTCACTGGGGGGCTGTCTCCTGTGTCCACATCATGGGTACACAGGTGGGTTCTTCCTGGGACAAGGGAAAACAGTGAAGAGTACTGCCCCAATACCTGTCGGCAGTCCTCTCGTTGCTCAGGAGTGAGAGACGGGGAGAGAATCACTCCCTCCACCGACCCATCCTTCTCTTGACATGAAAAGAGGTCTGGGAGAGGTTCGCTTTCTGCCTCCTCAGCACCATCAGTCACCATCATCAGGATGACCTCTGGCCTCTCATGGTGGGGTTTGAGGCGATTGGCATGCAGCACCCGGAGGGGCTGCCTCGGGGTCTTAAGATCCACCAAGTAAGTGGCCTTACCCTTTTTCTCCAACACCTCAAAGGGGCCTGTCCAACGATCCTGAAGGGCACTTAGCTCTCCAGGTTCCATCACCCAGACTTTCTGGCCAGGCTCCAACTCCACCGGGTGAGCATTCTGATCATACCATTCCTTCATGACTGCCTGACTGGCCTCCAAGTTGTCAGCAGCCTGCTTCCACAACTTGGCCATCTGGCTTCTGAAGGCCAACATGTAGCTCACCACATCCTGGGGAGGTTTTCTGGGAGACTTCTCCCATCCTTCCTTCACCAGGCTGAGGGGCCCACGCACCGGGTGCCCATAATCTGGATACTCGGACTGTGCATACTGGTACATCTGCTGTGTAACGTGCTGTGTGGCAGCTATAGGCTGCGGTACGGTAACTGTCTGTTGTGCATTCTGTGGTAACTGGGAAGTTTGTGAAACTTGTTCTTGTCTAGGCGGACGTGGTCTTTCTTTAGTCTTACCAGTAGCTATGTTGTGTTTCAGAACTGCACACTCGTTTATAAAATGACCTGGCTGTTTACAATAATTGCATGTCCCTTTAACGGGAGCTGCAGGATGACTAACTTGATTCGTACCCCTCTTCTGACTGTCTTGGGGAACAGATTGTGCAACTAATACTTTCATTTTCGTGTCTTTCATACGTCTTCTTTCATGTTCTTGCTCTTCCCTGATTCTGTTCTGGTGGTACTGGAGAATTTGTAACATTTGTGACGGAGTATTAGCTTGCCAGGTACTTTCGACTTTCAAAACTCGATTTTTAACTTGTGGACTTGAATTCTCGACTAGTTTAGTAACAAAAAGATGAGGGTATGATTCACTACTTGTTTTCAGACCACTATTAATAATAAAACATTTTTCAAATCTAGAATAAAAATCACTAGTATCTTCGTCTTGTTTCTGTTTGCAGGCTGAGATGGCATCCCAGTCTTCCTTTTTCGTGGCTAGTAATCTTGGCAAAACTTGTATCAATAACTCGGGCAATTCTTTAACTTTATCTCCAAGACCGGTACCTGGTACACGTGTATTATCTTCAGCTTCTAGAGCTGTCCAATCTATCTTTTTCTCTCCCACCTCCCATTCTTTTTCTTTGAGTTTCTCATATATGCCCGCAGGCAACAGGACCTTTAACATTTTAATGATATCTGGATACGTGTATTCTCCCATACGGAGCATGTCCTTTAATTCTCGGCGGAACCCTGCTGGATCTTTATCATGACAGGGAATTAACTTTTTCATTTCTAAGAGTTCCATCTTTGTGATGGGGGTGTAAACAAATACTCGTTCTAGACCACCACCCTCTTTCTTGACTGGATGTACTTCTCGTAACGGATTCAGTCTGTCTATATAGAATGATTTACTCTCTGGGGGTGAGACGTGAACAAAATGCGGGTTCAGGAACGTTCGGTATTTGTGGCGTTGTTCTAGAATGACACTAATTAAATCGGTACCTAGACCTTTCCATCTGTACTGGAGTAACTCGTTTAATACATCATGTAGTGGACCTGGATCGGAATGCTGATCCTCATACAGCGTGATGAGGTGCTGGATCATATACATACCCACCAGTCGCTGCTCGGCTGGGGGCAGTTTCAGAAATGTTTGAGCCACTATTTCGTCCGGAAACGTGGCGGAATCAGTAGTCCACCGGACTGCTGATCGGGCTAGTTCTTGTTCATGCATGGTACTAAGCTCACTATAGCTTATTCGTGATTTCAGAATTTTATCTGTAACCTGGAATACTTGTTCTAGAGAACATTGTTCTGGTACTGGAGAAGGAACAGGTTTCTTGTAATCTAGGCGTGAATGTCTGTCGGAAAGTCTAGTTCTACCTACATACGCTATTCTGTCGGGATTTTCGCTGTCTACCTCTTCAGTAGAAGAGTCATTCTCTTTCTCGCTTGCTCTACTTACTCTCTCTTTCTCGTGTATACTTACAATTTCTTTTCGTATTTTCTTGTACATACTCTCTATACAGTTCTGTGTCTTGTGTTTTCCCTCGGCTATATTGTCACTCCACCTGGTCAGAACTTTCATTTCTTCTTGATCTTTTTCCGGACGATCTTGTTCTCTTATTAAACAGTTAATTAAAAACTTTAGAAGCATGAGCTGAGTCTCGACTTTTCTTTGAGCCATGGCTTCGTGAACACTTTCTGGATTCACTCCTGTACGGATAAAACGATATATTCTGTCTAGATGTTCTTTCATATTGGGCAGGGTGTCCAAATAATCGGTCACCCTTCTTAAACGTAATGAATATATGACCATGTGGCCATCGCCTGGAACTGGATCATAACGACATTCAGTAAGTGCTCGTTTGATATCTATGTATGTATTTACTTTTGGGGTACGCTGTAACGCTAGTTCATGTAGTGTCATACGTCTGTGTTGAGGCGGGGTACGAGGAGAATCTCCCCCCGCGGCTCCTAAACTAGAATCGTCGGTGTGTACTGTACGTGCTGGTAGAGTGACTGGTAAAACGGGTACATGTACTGTGGACTGGGCCGGGGGTGCTGTAACAGATGCTGTAACATTAACTGGACCCACGGGACCAGTGGCTGGAAGAACAGGAATTACATTATTTACAGGAGCAGGCGGAACAGGATTTGCATATTCTGGGACTGTGTCGTCCAAATAGGATGAAAGAAAAATATCAGCTGCGGTCGGTTTATGACGTAGCTTAGTCGGAACTAGTGATGGCGGAAAATTACTGGATGCCTCCGGGGTGGCCTTCGGTAAGCCCTCGGCAAGAAGAGGGTACATACCCTTAATGAGGGCATTCCTCTGTCTGTCTGACTGTTCTGCTTTAACTCGTTCACCTATTTCGATTAATTCCCTTTCTTGGGCTCTCTCTGAGGATTCTCTACTTAATTCGGTTTTTCTGAATTCTTTTTCGGTTCTCTTATGAGATTCTTTGCGCCATAACTCGATGGCATCTTTCTGGGACTGTCTGGCTTTCTTTTTCCATAATGCTTCTTCTACTCGCATGATGCACTCGGCATCCCATGTGCCCGATACGGGCCATCTATATTTCTCTTCGAGATGTCTGGTGTAATCAGACCATAAGTCTAGATATATTATGGCACTCAAGCCATGCTTATGATACATAAAATGTCCTGGACTGTCCCTAGGCGGGACAGGGACTGCTTCCTCGAGCAGCCCTTTTCTGGTCTTTAACTGACGTAACTTGGAAAACAGAGGCATTACGGGAATACACTTGAAATACAATATACAATAATCACAATAATAACATAGCAGACAAAACTTTCATACCACGACATAAAAATACATGAATAACATTTAGAATAACAGTTCGGACAGAATATTACTATCAGGTAGTATTCCTGATACACTGAAACATAACACTTGAATTTCTCGAGAACGGAACTTACTAGGAATACTGGATGCACTGCTAAAACAGTACAGAACATACCGGTCCCATAAAGAGACACGTCTGGACCCGTACCCACCTAAGTGGATACTTCGTGCTGGATCTGCGTACCCAAACCCATCGGACAAGAGACAAATTAATGACTCTGTCTAGTCACTACCCCAGCAACGGTACTCACCGGGCAGCAAGAACGGAAGGCCTCGGACTGGACTGGACTGGACTACTACGACGTCGGACTACGAACTTCGGACTTCAGTTACGGGTGGGCCTCCGGATACCTCGGACCTTGTACTCTCGGCTTGGGCTCTGGTCGGGACTCGCCGCGTTCCTCACCGCCTCGTCTGGATGCTGGACCGCAACCTCCGTCTCCTCCGTGGGCCTGAGGGATACTTGAAGCAGAAATATCTGCACGTGCACGGTATGGTTCCGTCACGGCTGCAGAGGGTCAGGGGCCCTGCGTGGCTTCGCCGGCGCGTGTGGAAAGGGCAAGTCCCTATTCGGGCGCCATTATGTGGTAAATAAATAATTAATTACCGGTACTATTTTTGAATACATGGAATAAACAGATAGCTCAATAAATAAGAGACAGGATTCGAGGTATCTTGAGTCTTACAGGCTTTAATTATGCATAAGGGAAGGGACAGGAACGGGATAGCCTGTACGGAATTAGGATGGCAGCTGCACACGTAAAAAGTAACAGTACAGAGTATATATACATTATATTTACAATAGTATTCAATACAGTGGGCGTAGCAGTAGGCGTAACTGGTAGCAGTCGCGAAAGATAAGAGTGAAATGGGTGTAACAAGAGGCGTGTACAGGGCGTATACATAGACATGTGATATGGACGTCACAGAAGTGTCATGAAATGGGTGGAAACATGGAGGGGGCTACCTGAGGAGCTGGAACCTTTAACCTAGTGGTGCGCGCAAACGGGCAATGACGTGTGACTAGGGAGAACTGGGGGCTATGACTTCTGCGCTAGAAGAGGAGACTAAAGTCTGCGGAGTCAAGACGACATGTACCTAAGGCATATCTAGTATCTGGTGTTTTGGAGTACATGTTGATAGAATCCAAAAGTTATCAGGGTAAAGGCTACTTGACAATAAGACTGGTGCATGCAGTATTCTACATGTATTGTGTGTTAGGAATATTCTATGAATATTAATACAGTAATTCTCTTACATGGAGACAGAAAAGCTAGACTATAGCTGAAACTGTTGATGCGGTTCAGTAGCTTAGGAATGCAAAAGGAGGAAAGCTGGACTGATAACTAGAAGCATAACATACTCTTGGCAGACAGGCAGGCAGAGCCAGGCCGGGCCGGGCACTGTGCTGCGCGAAAGGAAGTGAAGGGTCAGGGATGCAGGTGGGGGCTGTATCGCTCCTCGGAGAGGGTTCAGGAGACTGGAGCTGAATCTGGTGTCCGGGCCCTTTTGAGGCCTAAAAACGGGGACATTATTCTGAATTAACGTGCACACTGTAAAACGTGGCAACATCGGCCTAATACTCGTTGCTTTCACGAGAACTGGAGACTGGCATACTAGAGTTGGACACAACTATAATTGCGTCTTTAATCAATCATAGGGGGATACATGCATATCGATCATGCACATATAACATAGGATGGGGAACACGTAGGCACATATAACATGGCAAAATTTACTTTTCCACAGAGTCCAGAAGGGATATAGGGCGGTAAGAGTTGGCCTTTCCTCGATCTCCCTTTTTGAAAATAGGTACAATTAGGCTTTGGGACCATGATGCGGATATAACTCCTCCCATAGCAGCATTTAAAACTTTCACTAATATTGGGGTCCAGAATTCCATATTACTTTTAAAGACATCAATTGGTACGCCATCCGGACCAGCCGCTTTCCCCCTGGCACTCTTTATAAGGGCTAATTTAATTTCCGTAGTCTAATGGGAGCAGAGTTTGTAGGTTCTACTAACATAATGGTGATATTTTGCATTACAGTGGGTTTACATGCACCTGGATTAAAAATTGACTCAAAATGTGTAATCCAGTCCTGAGGGGGGACTTCGATTACCATTTCGGTGTACAGTTATCTTTGAAATAAGGATATCCACTCATTGTAAAACACTTCTGGAAACTGTTTTTGTATACAGTCTCCAGAGTGAAGGGACCCTTGTTGGTGGGTAGTTAAACTGCTGTAGCAGCATCCTAAAAGTTGAAATAAAAAAATAAAAAATAACTCAAATACATAAATGGGGGAGATTGTGAATGCAGGTTTAGGGCTTTCTGGTGGTGTAAACTGCACTGAGAAGGTCACCTTAGGTATTACCGACTGTATACATTTGTAACTAAACAGTATTTGCAAATATGTGTAATAATAGCACTTTTTCATTAAATAAAAAAAGCACTGGCTCGACACTGACTGGATAGTGATTTTTTCTGTGTTGTTTTGTGTACCAGTAAAATAAGAGACTACCCCACATCACCTCCACTTAGTAGGCCTTGGAATACTCTGCTTTGCTACCCAAAGAGAGTCAAGAGCTACGATTGGGTAGCTGGTTCCCAGTACATATAAAGTTGTGGACGTGTTACTTGTGAAGGACACATTCAACTAAATACCCAATTTCTTAAGGAACTGTAATATATGAAAATATATTTGTGTAATTCAAACTTCATACAGTGCTTAGTTGCTTTCTAACTAGGTTCACACTATATAAATAGCAAAATATACATAAAGCAAAGCAAATACAGAAAGAAACAACAGAAAATAAAAGGTCACTGAAGGCAAGGACAAGAACACATAAAAAAGAATAAATCTGTAAAATGGTGGCACCTGTGGTTCACAATAAATGCATAACTGGTTGGTGTACACCAAGGGTACACATCGGTACACCCTATAATTTTATTAGCAATCATACCCCATCCTACTTTGAAGCAAGTTTAAACTTGCACACCAGTGACTACGGCAAGGCAGACCATTTGCGAGAAGACTACACTCTCATTTAGATGTTGTGTTAGGTTTCCACCGTGTATGGACGCCGTCCGCCTAATGCGGGAGAATTGGCGACCGCACGGAACAAACTCTAGTTCCCAGAAGGCCGGGAAAAGACGTCACATTCCAAGACGTCGGTCACTCACCATCCGGAAATAAACACTGTCGGCACTCAATCGCGGTGCCGATAATTATTTCCTTGACGAGCCAGTGAGGAGAGGTAGCGGTAAGCTCCGTAAGGAGACTCAGTATCCGACTTTGTTTCTGTTTATTTTCACCCCGCGCTGGGTCGGGTGAAAGCCTTTTGGATATGAAGTATGAGTGCATTACGGATGTGTGCACTGACAAAGAACCGTGATTATTGACTTTGTGATTTAACAAGGTCTTTTGCTCCTATTCCCGTTGGACGAGACGCTTTTCCGCGTTCTCATTGCGGGGATAGGTTTTGGGTGTAATATCAATTCAAGCTAGAGCATTGCTTTCTGATTCACTACCTTCTTGCACGTTTTGGATGTAGATACGGTGAATAGAACTGGCTATTCAATCTATGTGTGTGGAAGGAGATTTCGTGTTGTGTTAAACACGAGGGTGCCAAGAATTGGAATCCTTCCCTAAAAGGAGAAAACTCAAACCTTTGGCAGGAAAGAGAGATAAGGGTGAATTCAACCTATTCTGTCGTATTTTCATTTTGTGACTTTTCTGTCGTTTCATCATAATCCTGCACTTTGCATTTTGACAATACAGGGGAGACGCTAAACGGGTACTTGATCATGGGAATAGATCTAGCCTAAAGAAGAACACTGTATACGAGTGGTAGGTAGATTGAATTGAGGAAGTAACATAGTTTCTTATGCGTTCAGATGTTTATTGTGTTCCTATGTGCTTGTTGTTGCAGTTGGCTTCCTTTCCCAATCAAGACCTCATCATTCCTCCCCAAATACAAAGATCCTTATATTTCCTTCACAGGTAGGGGCATAGAACAAGGCTGTGGATAATAGAAAGGATTGTAGGATATTCCTTTGTGGGGTTCTAGGGGGGTGTTTTCTAACTCATTGTCCTTGTCGTTTCAGATCTCCCTTCCCGCTGTCCCCTTCCTTTCCCGCCCTCACGGGACAATCTTGGTAGTCTGTATTACTTGTTTCAGACTCTGAGAGAGTCGTGTGGGGGAGGTTATAGGACAATCAACACAGCCCCGAAGAGAACCAACGCCGGACCTGACATGTTGTTTCTCCTCATGTGCCCACTCATGCAAAGAGGTCTCGCATTTGTTTGTGTTGCAGCTATTGGCATTGTAAATGGCAATGTACTCTACTTATGTGTTATGGAGTGTATGTATGTGGTGTGTAGTGGAACTTTGTGGGTTGATTGTAATTGTGTGGAGTGTAGTTGTGTGGTGTGGAGTGTATTTGTGTAGTAGCATTATGTGGCATGGTGTGCTGTGAAAACATGGTTAGCAATTTTGTGGCATTCAGTGTAGTGGCATTATGTGTACTTGGATTGTGTGGAGTGGTAACTTGTACAGTGTCATTATGTGGTGTGCAGTTGAATTTTGAGGCACAATGTGGAATTTTGTTGTGTAGATTGGATGTATGTGGTGTTGTTTCATTGTGTTGTTGAGTTGTATTACGTGGTTTGGTGTTAAATTATGTGGTGTGGATTGGAAGCTAAGCATCAGATCTATGAGTTTTTTAAAAAAAGGAAAGAGTTAGAACTATTGGCATTGTAAATGTAAATATCTCTTACCTATGTGTTATGGATTGGAGTGGATTATGTGGTTTGGACTTGTTCGTTTTGGGATTGTTTGGTGTGAACCAGTGTGGTGTGGATTTGTGTAGTGGAATTATGTGGTATTGTGTGCAGTTGTATTTGTGGATCGTAATTATGTATTTTTGAGTGTATTGGAATTATGTGGTGTGAGACTGTGTGTAATGAAATGTAAGTATGTGGAGTGGTATTTTGTGTTGAGGAGTGTTATGTAGTGGAGTTTAAAGAAGACATTGTGTACAATTGAATGGCTCTTTGAAAAAAAGAATTATCAAAACATTTCTTCTAGTTTTTTTTGTCCATGCAATGCTGGCAACCTCTTCCTGCCTGTTGCAATGCTTGTTTGTTATAGTTTTTTTGTTATGCAGGGACATAAACAATAGGAGAGTGGAGATTGAGAAATACTACCTGAATTACAACATGAGCAGTAACCTGTAACTATGATCTGATGCTCATGTAAAGCGCTCTGATACCACCGGGTCTAGCCAGCGCTATATAAAAGTTTTAAAATAAAATAAATAAATAAATAAAATAATGCTGAAGTGTTGGTGTGCTGGTACAGATGTGATGCTCAGGTGATGCTGAATGAAACTCAGGTTTTGCTAAGTGATGCTGATGTAGTTGTGTGCTGGTGTGAAGGTGATACTGAATGTTACTGCGGGGGTGCTGAGTGATGCTGAGGTGGTGCTGAGTGACTCTGTGGCACTGAGTCATGCTGAGGTGGTGGACCCGCGCTGGTTCTGAGGTGGTGCTGCATGGGTGCTGAGTTGCTGCTGAGGTGGTGGTGGTGCACTAATGCAGAAATGGTGCTGTGCTGATGTTTATGTTGTGTTGTGCTGATGCTGAGTTGGGGATGAACTGTTGAGTAGATGATGCTGAGGTGATGATGAGGTGGTGCTGAGAGAGGCTGAGGTGGTGCTGCTGCTCTGGGTATGAGGTGGCAACTCTAATATCTCCTCTAATCTTTGCTTTGCAGTGCATGCAGTTCTTTGATGACAGTTATAAATTCACTGTTCTGTTAGGGGTTTGACTTACAAGCTGCATGTAACAGAAAAGCAGTAACCCATTGACCTATTTACATTGGATCACTGAAATAATATTGAGGGACAGAATATCGACCATCAAAAATATAGTTGACAAAATATCGAGAGACAAAATATCGAGTTTCTATCTACAAACAGGTAAGTACAAAAATATGGAGTTAAAAATATCGTTTACAAAAATATAGTTGTAAAAAATATCGTATTTACTAAAAACAGTGTTAAATTAAATTAATATTAATAATTAATTACTAAAATATACTTAAAATTACTTACATTAACTTATAATAATTAAATAATTAATGAAAGTTAAATAAATATTTTTTTATTTCATATTTATTAAAACATATGTATATATAGTAACAAAATATAATAAAATAATACCCAAAAACTGAAAACTGACCCTGAACCCTAAAAATACCCCTTTACCCAAAAACTGAAAACTGACCCTGAACCCTAAAAATACCCCTTTACCCAAAAACCCAAAACTGACCCTGAACCCTAAAAATAAAAACGATTTTTTTTACTATCTATATTATATACTTACATATTTTCACTTTCTATATTATTTACAGTCGATATTACTTCACTTACCTTAAAAACGATATTTTGTCTATATTCTGTCCTGTCGATATTTTGTCCAAACGATATTTTAAACTCGATATTCTGTCCAAACGATATTTTGGAGTCGATATTATGTATGTGCACCATTTACATTTTATGCACTTTGTATTCTGCATGGTACACTTTCTTCGCAGCTGGCATATTAACCCTCTGGCTACCTTGCAATGAGTTAAAACTTCTTCCACTAGACAACTCTGATCTCTCCGGCAAGAACATCGATCACCGGAGTTATCTCAACAATTTATTTGTCTGGAAATTGCAGGAGGCCAGGAATGTGTGGAGTGCTTTTAAAAGCAAAATAAACTCGGAAACATTGCCCCTCTGAAGTCAGTATCCAGTGGGATGCACAGCCATGTCCTGGCCCTGTGTTCTTGTTCTACTTTTATTTAATGTAATACATTCAATTGCACATTTTTAAAGGGAAATTTTTCCAGAAGGAAACATTTTGGCCGCGCAAAACTGATGATGAGAAACTTCCAACTCCTCATCCAGCAGCCAAGAACGCCGCAATAAAATGTAAGCACCCACAGTGTACAAGAGGATAATAACATAATAAAATAGCCCTCCCCCCCACGAGCAGATCAACAGAACAAAGTGTAATCATATTGTACTAAGTCCCTGCTTCTTGGAGGAAAAAGGAGGGATAAAGAGGCAGGACTGGCCACTAGTAAGCAAGGAATTTTTAAAGGACATTGAGAGAAACAAATGAGAAGCAAGGAATGGCATTTGGCCCACATAGATATATGTATACTTACGTATACAAGAGCTCGTACGCTTACGCTTGACCTAAAAAGGAAGTTCAGGGAAAGAGATAGCTCGTCCAGAATTATTCAGTCTGGGCAAACAGGCAGAGTTAACAAGGACACCTTCAATAACCTCCTAAATTTCTTCACAACTCACTTGACACCCAAGAAAGCCACTACTCAGACCATAACCACAGAGACAAAGGTTCAGACGTCAAGCGGGAACAGTTGGCAGCTCGCGTTGCTATGGCAACACAGTACGTGCACTGAGCTCACCTTAGCAAAAAGGGCCTACTCCTAAGGGAAAATGGCTGCTACTGCTGATTCCCATTCCTATTTCTCAGGGACTTTATTGATGACTCCATGAATGTGCCTGATGATTGCAGCTTGGTTGTGAAAGCAGAGGCATTCCTCTCGAAAGACGAGAGAGTGCCTCTACTGCCTTCCTGTATTTATTCAATAATACAAGCCCCTGCTTTAACCCGTGTGTCTTTTGAAAAGTGGAATGAATGAATGAATCAAGTCAAGTCAAGTCAAGTCAGAATTTATATAGCGCACTACATACCCATAGGGTCTCAAGGCGCTTGAGGAAGGTGGGGGAGGATTACTTATCGAATATCCAGGTTTTAAGCTGTTTTCTGAAGGCTAGGTGGTTTTGAGTAAGTCGGAGGTGGATGGGAAGGGAATTCCAGGTTTTGGCCGCTAAGTAGGAGAAGGATCTTCCCCCCATGGTGGCTTTGTGGATGCGCGGAACAGCGGCGAGGGCTTGGTTGGACGAACGCAGCTGGCGGGTGGGGGTGTAAAAGGAAAGGCGCGTGTTGAGACAATCAGGTCCAATTTCGTATAGGGCTTTGTGTGCGTGGGTGAGGAGACGGAACGTTATTCTCTTGTTGACGGGGAGCCAGTGAAGGTCTTTCAGGTGAACGGAAATGTGGTCTGTGCGGGGGATGTCTAGTATGAGTCTGGCTGAAGCATTTTGGATGCGTTGGAGTTTTTTCTGCAGTTTTGCGGTGGTACCGGCGTAAAGGGTGTTTTCGTAGTCCAGACGGCTTGTAACCAGTGCGTGGGTGACCGTTTTTCTTGTTTCGGTGGGGATCCAGCTAAATGTTTTTTTGAGCGTTGTCTTGTCTGGTCATCGAGAGTGAGGAGTCCAGGATGATGCCCAGGTTCCGTGCGTGGTCCGTCGGTATGGGGGCTTTTCCTAGGGCCGTTGGCCACCAAGAGTCGTCCCAGGCGGAAGGGGATGAACCTAAGATGAGGACTTCCGTTTTGTCCGAGTTCAGTTTCAGACGGCTGTGCTTCATCCACTCGGCTACTTCTTTCATCCCTTCATGTAGGTTGGTTTTTGCGGTGGTTGGGTCTTTTTTGAGTGATAGGATCAGCTGACTGTCATCAGCATAGGAGATGATGTTGAGGTTGTGTTGACGTGTGATGGTTGCGAGGGGGCTCATGTAGACGTTGAAGTGGGTGGGGCTGAGTGATGATCCTTGCGGGACGCCGCAGATGACTTCGGTGGCCTCTGACTTAAATGGGGGGAGGCGGACTCTCTGAGTTCTTCCAGCGAGGAACGAGATGATCCAGTTCAGTGCTTTTCCTTGAATTCCGATGTTTCTGAGGCGTTGTATCAGGGTGCTATGGCAGACTGTGTCGAAGGCTGCGGAGAGGTCAAGGAGGATGAGGGCGACTGTGTCTCCGTTGTCCAGTAGTGTTCGAATGTCGTCTGTTGCTGCGATGAGGGCGGTCTCGGTGCTGTGTTTGGCTCGGAAGCCAGACTGTGAGGAGTCGAGTGATTTGTTGGTTTCGAGGAAGGCGGCGAGCTGATTGTTGATGGCTTTCTCAATGACTTTGGCAGGGAATGGGAGGAGAGAGATGGGGCGGTAGTTTTTGAGTTCGGTGGGGTCAGCTGTGGGTTTCTTCAGAAGGGCGCTGAGTTTGGCGTGTTTCCAGCTTTCTGGGAATGTGGCGGAATTGAGGGAGCAGTTGATGACGTTTTGGAGATGGGGTGCGATAATGGAATCTGCTTTGTTGAAGATGTGATGGGGGCATGGGTCTGTAGGGGATCCTGAGTGGATAGAGTTCATCAGGCGAATGGTGTCTTCTGTGGTGATTGGGTTCCAGTCGAAAAAGGTTATTCGGAGGAGGTACAGGTTCGGAGGTGAGTGGGGAGGACTGGTTTACGGGTTGGTTGTCAAAGCTGTTATGAATGTCGGCGATTTTGTCATGGAAGAATGAGGCGAGGGAGTCGCAGAGGACTTGAGAGGGGGTGATGTCGTTAGAGCTGGCGGTGGGGTTGGTGAATTCTTTGATGATGTTGAAAAGTTCCTTGCTGTTGTGGGCGTTGTTGTCTAGTCGGTCTTTGAGTGCTGATTTCTTGGCTGTCCGGATTAGTTGGTGGTGTTTGCGGGTGGCGTTTTTGAAGACGGCTTGGGTGATAGTGTTTAGGTCTTTTTTCCAAGTTTTCTCAAGGGAACGACAGAGCTTCTTGGATTTCTTGAGGTCATCGTTGAACCAGGGGGAGTTCTTGCTTCCTTGCTTGATTTGATGTTTTTTCAGGGGTGCTAGTTTGTCGGCGGTTTGGGTTTACCATTGTGTGAGGTTGATGGCTGCTTGGTTAGGGTTGGTTGAATAGGCAGGGGGTTTTTGAAGAAGCGATGTGGAGATCTGGTCGATGGTGATTTTGTTCCAATTTCTTCGCAGAGTTGGTTGAGGGTGGTTGTGGATCGTGATCTTATTGTAAATGAAATGGATGCAACTGTGGTCCGTCCAGTGGAGGGGTGTGGTGTGAGTAAAGGAGATATGCTTGCTGGAAGTGAAGATAGGGTCGAGTGTGTGTCCTGCATAGTGTGCGGGGGTGTTAACAAGTTGTTTGAGTCCGAGATTGGCGAGATTGGCCAGAAGGGTGGTAGTGTTACTGTCGTTGCTCTTTTCCAGATGAAAATTAAGGTCTCCCAGTAGAATGTATTCTTCCGAGGGGAGGGCGTGTGGGGTGATGAAGTCGGTGATGTCTTCGCTGAATTTTGTATAGGGTCCTGGTGGCCTGTAGAGTGTGGTCTTGGGGTCGGTGTGGATCTGGAAGTGAAGGTGTTCGGCGATAGCGAGATTGTCTTCTGAGCTGGTTGAGACGCGTATTGTGTTCTTGTGGACGATGGCGATGCCTCCTCCTGTTTGAATGGTGCGGTCATTACGGATGATCTTGTAGCCGTCCGGGATGGCTATGGTGATGTCTGGAGCTGAAGAGGCATTCATCCAGGTTTCTGTTAGGAAGGCGATGTCCGGAGAAATGGTGTCGAGTAGATTCCAAAGGTCGGTGGCGTGTTTGTGAACCGAGCGGGTGTTGAGAACGATGCATTTAAGGTGGTTGGTGTTGGATCTCTGTTTGGTGTTTGTTGGTTTGGTGTGGGTCTTGATGCAGGTGAATTTGCAGGAGTGGCAGCTGAAGGGTCCATGGGTGTGTCCTGGTGCTGCTTGGGCGCAGTTAGGGAGTTGGCCGGGGTTAAGTGCTACGAGGGTGGAGTCGTCGTATGTGATGCGGGAGGGATGGGTGATGCGGGGACCAGGGGGTCTGGCGCTGGGCGCGGTCCAGGCGCGGACGGGCGTAGACGGGCTTACCTTTGGCACACCTTCGGCGCGACCGCTGCGCGTGGACGCTGCCCGTAGGTCCATCTGTCATAAATGGAGAGTGGAGGGGGGCGGGGCGAGGGGGGGTCAGCTGGGAGGCGGGAGCGGGGTGGAGAGGCGGTGCTGGGAGGCAACAACAATCAACAAAATGGCAGCGACCCTAAAGCCAAACAGGACGAGGCTGGGATCACAATATTTGGTCAGAGAGGGAAGCGTCACCGGTTCAAATCGCAATAAGGAGCAAAATTAGTAAAACAGTAAAAGGCAGCAATGCACAGACGAAAATCAATGACAATTAATGAGTGCGCAGCTCAGCGTGTAATATAGCGCTACGATGCAGTTACAACCATAGTTCCCTCTAGACCGCGCGCCTGAGCGGGCGCCCACACTTTGATTTCTCTCCGCGCAGAGACCTACAAACGCCGCGCACAACAAAGGATTTCTTAAGTGTTAAATCGGAGTCTTTGAAATGCGTCGAAAGTGATTAAGTTGCGATGGTAAATGCATTTTTAAAGACGTGTTTTTGTCTTTAAAAATGCTAATCGAGCCAGATTAAACGCCTGCAGTTAAGGGCAGTCTACATCAGCAGGAGAGCAGCCAGAAACCTTCACTGCAGCCCGAGTCGAAGCTGAGGCACGTTGTCAGATATTAACATAATCTGGAAGCAGTGGCAGCTGCCAGCAGGGATAAGTTGTGGGGCAGCGCGGGGGACAATTATAAACTTTTTTGGACCAAAATAACTTCCAAATTGTTTAGTACAGATGTACTAGGTGGTGCAATAAAATAAAGGAGGTTTTTGGTGTGCCTGCCTTCTTATGATCGGACTGAAAGTTTGTTTATAACTCCTCTGCAGCACAACACTAGTTTGCTGATGAGGGTAATTTTTGAAGGTGACAAACATGACAACGAAGTTTGTGAACCCTGACCTTTCACAACACCCTTGTACACACTGGAGCTCTGTCCCCGGTTCAAAGTTGCTATTTACAATGGATATAGCTTTTTCTTAGTATATTTTTTTAGTAGTTGAATATAAGCAATCACAGCCTTGTTTCTGTATGTTTGGGCAGATCTGTAAAGGAATTTTTTTTTGTCTTCACACAAGATACAGGTATAAATCACACAATCCTTCGCTGTAGATTTGAACAAGTAACAGGACTTCTGACTGCATCCATGTACAGATCCATCAGTCTGCAACTGCTGTCGCCTGCTGGGAAGTCTGCAAGGAATGGGCTCAGAGAAATGTTTTGCATTTCAGCGCTGCCCCTCTGACTCCTTGCACTTCATACAAACGATCTCACCGCAGGCTCTGCACTTCCTACAGATCCCCCAGGGCCGCCCCTTCCAGTCCTTGCCTGGGAGGTTGTGTGGAGTTAGGTCAGAATGCACAGTGGTAACGTGTCTAGTGACAGTCTTAAGCTTCCCAGGTCCAAATCCATCATGGTCAGTTTCTGCTTTGCATTCTGGTACCTAGAGTGCTATATATCCTACTACTTCAAGAATGCAAGCTCCATAATTTAAAATAAAAACATAGATGGGCTGAGCTGCTCCTGCATCATCCTTGGGTGATTGGGAGCTCAGAAAGACGGTGGAAGGGAAAAGGTTGCAAGAGCACATTACTGAATAAGTATGCACAGCATTAGGGGTGGCACACTTCTTCCAATTTAGTAATGTCTAACACACCACTGGTGGCACCAGAATCACAAATCGACTCTCACTGGTTAAAATCTTTACGCACTAGACCGGTTATGGTATGAAGCCAAGGCAAATTACTATATATACCTTTTTTGAGAATTTTATGTCCGTCTGCGTAAAAAATATATTCTTCCGCTTTTGAGCCCTTGCCAATTTGTCTAAGCAGCCAGCATTGTTATATCTGCAGATGCTTTCGTCGCCCATGGTGTATTTTGGAGTTGCTAGCTATTTTTTGAGTGCTATAAGAATTAGGAAAATGTTGGCTCCGGTCTAAATTAATTTGCGCTCTCCTTAATTAAATGTAGGTGACCCTTTTTATTGATGAATTTCATATGTTGAATTTTTATACTCTGTGAGTTATATACTTATTTTTATTCTCTATTTTTATACGTTTTTAGGGAAAATTATATGTGTAACCTGTATTTGCTGTGTATTTATAATGTTCCATTGTCTTGTCTCAAAAATTGCTGCTGGTGTATGTATTTATTTATTCTGTGCTTTTATGGCTTTTATTAGCCGAATAACTAATTTTTGATTGACTGCCTGGCTATAGACCTGTTCGATGTTATGTCTGAACTGTTTATTAGAAAAAGCTATTACGAAGACAGTAGGACTGGCTTGATTATTATGAAAGCATCTGTAAAGCCAATAGGCCTATATTGCGGATTGTTACAATACTTGCATGGAATTTCACAGATTACTGTAGTAGGCAAGGGTTCTGGTATGGGCGCCTGACTCGAATAAACTATGGACATAGAAGATTTGCACTAGGCTAATCCTTGTTAGGTCTTCTTAGAGAATTATTTGCACTTTTTAGACAACGGTAATTTTGTATATGTTTACAATTTTACTGATGGTTGCCCTGTAGTAAAGTTTATGCTCAGTACAGTTGGCCTGGCTCCATTACAGTGATGATCCAATCACAAAAGCTATAGATTTGATTAGTTTATTGGGAAATGTAATTGCATATACCATAGGTCTGATCTATCCCTTATGAAAAATTCTAACCCTGGCAGAAGACTTGATTTATTTATTATGAAATACACCTGTTAAAGCGAATAGGCCATTACGGATGGATTGTTATTGCATCCTGTTAAAGCCTCCCTTGTTACGTGAAATCTAAGAAATTCGTTTTTGGTAAGACTGTTGATCAGATGAAAACATTTTCATGCAATGCAGTGCAGCAGCCGCAAATGCTGTGATGTGTGAGAAGGCGAGAGCAGAAGAGCACCAGATTTATCAAAATATTGCACTCTCCTCCTCTCTCCCTAGCGCCAGCGCTGAAATTAGCTCCTGTGCACCATGGAGACAACTTTGCGCCACAGTGCAAGGGTGTCTCATGAGTCAAGCATAGGATTTGTACTGGAAGGATATCCTTCCATTACAAAATAGTATGCTTAGACTACATATAAACATTTTCCAACTTTGTATGTGGGCTGTAAAGTGCAGCACACACGTGTATTCAGAAAATAAATATGAAAAACAGCATTTTCCTTCATAGCGCCTTGTTGAAGGGTGCACTATTTTCTGACGGTAAACCCTGTCTACTTTATTTAGTAAATTGGGTTTAGTGCCAGAAACTGAAGGAGGTTCCATGGGAATGTCCATGCACCACCCATGGTACGTACTGCTTTACATTACTTTCACATTATTTCCAGCATTAAACAAGTTTAACGCTATAAAGAAAATCGGACAAAAAGATTTTTCACCCATTTACATCAATTTTGTGACACAAACAGCGTAAAATCTTAGTAACTCTACCCCATTGTGTTTATTGCTATCTGGACAAACCTGAGGGGTACACAATTTGGACTGTAATAATTTTTTCTAGAATTTCTTCAGAAAGTCTGACAGGCATACACTGGTATATATATATATATATATATATATATATATATATATATATATATATATATATATATATATATATTACCTACTGGCGGTCGCCAGTAGGTATATATAGTTAGGATTTTTTCTCTATGGGTTTTTTGAAAATTCTATGTCTAATAACTTTGGCGTTTGTGGACGGAATTGGCTGAAATTTTCAGGAAAATGGCACATTTTGTTTCTGAGCAGCCCTTGAAAATTTGGGGGGGGGTTCGTCCAGTGGGGGCCGAGAAAAAAGGGGGGTCCCAAAACGTGTTTTTAACATTGAGTTTTCCATAGGGCGGTTGGCCTCACTTTTAGCCCGAACGGCTGAATGGATTTGCACGAAACTTGGCAAAATTGTAGGGACTGGTAGCCCGATGTGCCTTTTGTAGGTCTCAATATATGTGCTCCAGTGGATTTTGAGAAATTAACGTTTAAAAAAAGATATATATCTGTAACAGCGGACCGGGCAGCGCTCTGGTTCGCGGACTTTTCGCGCAACGGAGCTTTGTGAAGCGAAGCTGATTGGTTCTCCGGCGTCTGTCAACATTCCAAACAGTCCGTAGCGGCCGCCATCTTGTCTCTCGGTAGGATCGAGAGACAAGAGGAGGTCAAAACAAAGGGGGAAATAACTATAAGGGGGCATAGTAGATCCTCGCTGACCCCCTAGGTTTGATGTGGAGGTTTTAAAAGGGCCCCGCGGGGCAAAAAAAAATAATAATAATAATAATTGAACGGCTGAATGGATTTGCACGAAACTTGGCAAAATATTAGGGACTGGTAGCCCGATGTGCCTTTGCTAGGTCTCAATATATGTGCTCCAGTGGATT
This sequence comes from Lissotriton helveticus, assembly GCF_964261635.1. Lineage (NCBI taxonomy): Eukaryota > Metazoa > Chordata > Amphibia > Caudata > Salamandridae > Lissotriton > Lissotriton helveticus. The sequence goes on from NC_136057.1 coordinate 148,920,439, forward strand.
TTGAGAAATTAACGTTCAAAAAAAGATATATATCTGTAACAGCGCTCCGCTTCGCGTAACGGAGGTTTGCGAAGCTGATTGGTCATTCTGTCACTGGGCTATAGTTGGGCTACATCTGGCTGATATTTGGGCTACATTTGTTTTTTTGTGTGTCTGGCGGCCATCTTTGGGCTACATTGGGCTACATTGGGCTTCATTGGGCTACATTCGGCTAATTAGCAAATAGCTCATCGCAAACTAGGAATGGTAAAGAATCGCTATTTATTCCTTAAAGTTCGCTATTTAGGAAATGCAAAAAACTTTGATGATATATATGGCGGTTCATCTCTAACAAGATAAGAAGCATAGGGATACATTTATGATGACTGGCGCATCACCAGGGATGTGTTAGTCATTCTGTGCCGCTGTTCCGTCACCTATGGTGTGCTGCATTTACAATGCGGCGCATCATGGGGCAAAAACAGCACAGATGCGTGATGTATCTGTGCCGTAAAGGTGGCGCATTGCTGGAGTTGTATCGCAAGTGTGATGAAGCTCCAGCAAGGGTCGGGGGTGCCCCTGTCGCAGGGTTTCTGTTCTCACACAGAACTGTGGACAGAGGATTGGAACCTCGGCGAATGCATTGCTGGAGTTGTATCGCAAGTGTGATGAAGCTCCAGCAAGGGTCGGGGGTGCCCCTGTCGCAGGGTTTCTGTTGTCACACAGAACTGTGGACAGAGGATTGGAACCTCGGCGAATTAGGGTGTCCCAAAACTCACGTTAGTAATCAAAAACTCCTTAGCAAGCTAGGTACAGTGTCACATTGGATATAACAAACTCTCAATGTTTAGACAATCCAGAATATGAACTTATAGTACCTCAGGATACGTGGAACTCATGAACAGTCGGTCGTTATAGATTTCTTAGAAACCAGAACATGGAGTTAAGAAGAACAGATGTGTATTTGAAATGTTTATTTACTAATGCCGTCTTCTCAGGCGTAGTACCTTAGATAATAAAAGTACACATATTATCAGTAGCAAAATTACCAGCATAGTTACTAGTACATAAAAAGTGAATGGTGATAGTATGTTAACATGCTGTAAATGAATAAGAGTTAGCAACACTTATAAGCAGCCGCGGGCCGTGGAGGGAGTTACGGTGAGGCAGGGAGGCGGGGAGGGGGAGAAGCAGGGTGGAGAATACAAGTACACATATTATCAGTAGCAAAATTACCAGCATAGTTACTAGTACATAAAAAGCGAATGGTGACAGTATGTTAACATGCTGTAAATGAATAAGAGTTAGCAACACTTATAAGCAGCCGCGGGCCGTGGAGGGAGTTACGGTGGGGCAGGGAGGCGGGGAGGGGGAGGGGCAAGGTAGAGAGGGCTCCACCCTGCTTCTCCCCCTCCCCGCCTCCCTGCCCCATCGTAACTCCCTCCACGGCCCGCGGCTGCTTATATCTCACCCTCCCTAATACACATATTATATTATTTGCTAAGAAGGTCTCTTTGTGTTGGTTTAGGGCGTGCCCATACTTTAGTGTCTTAGATTTGAAGGAATCACATCACCATACACCAGCTCTCTCTTCATGTGAACCGCATCAACTGTTGTGTATGTGTGTTCGGCAAAGCAATATAAAACCCGTCTCATGCCCAGAATTGGCAGAAGTTGCACTTATGTTATGAGTATGAAGTCGTGGAGATCAGACCTCATAACAATTCTGTATCGTGTTGTTCTTGAAACTTTAGCACTCGCTGTACAGATATAGTTTAACAAGTAAAGCAGATAGTAGACCAATAACATATTATTCTCATGTAAACCACGATGAACTACTAGGTGGAAAGCTAAAGCAACAACTAAGTGTCGTGTGCAGAAGTTGCAAAAAAGGAAAAATGGCGTTTAAACCGGTAATGAGCCCATGCTAACTTAACACGGTGTAAAGATATCCAGGACCTAGATGACACCTCCTCATGATCCGGAAACGAACTGAATAAGATAATAGAAGTGCCATCTCATGAGAGCAGATTGCAAGTTTATATGTGGACGGTCCGCAAGGTAAAGCATTAAAAACTAGGAAAATTTAATGCTAAAGAAAAATAAAACAGCCAAGTACTTTATCGAGTCTTAAGCCAATAGGCAAGGTAAATAATAAAAACTTGACAAATAAGTCAATGAATTGTCAATGAAATGCTAGTACTCAGCATATCAAACATGAAAAAGGTCTATGACATAACTGTGTATGCAAAATAAGCTGCAACAGCCTCCAATAGGAAGTCACCGTCTTCATCCGAAAACAGTTCAGCCATCCAATTTAAAAGCGGAAAAGAACATACGTGCTCTCCCAGCACCGGATCCTCTATCACCATCAGAGGACAGCTCGGTGGGTTTTCAAGAAAGCTCTCTTCCAAGAAAGACTGTGCTGCCGCCAGTAAATTCCAGGGACCAAGTAGTCCATGCATCAATGCCACAGCCATAATCCTTTCGCCAGGACAAACCAACTCGTGAGTAATGATAGGAGTCATCAGCTGATTAAAGTCGACGTCAGGAGAAACCGGTCCGCAGAGACACAAATCAATGGCCCAATCAAAATCACAGGTCAGGCAGTGAAATACAGGCTGGACACAGGTGAAGTAGGAGAACCGAAAAGATAATCCATATGCCGTGCTTAATATCGCCAACGGCATTGTGCCATAATATTCTAGCATGCGATTGCGGAACAGTGTCAGCAGCTGCAGGGTCGGAGGTTGCATAGGAGGGACATCCATATTTAAAAATGTAAAAAAGCACAAGAGCGTCCGCTGGTAATGCAAGTAAAAATGCCAATCCACGAACCAGAGTGCAGAAAATACAATGAAAGGAAGCAGGGATGACTCCAAAGATTTTCTCAAATGAAGTCACGAGACCACTGGTAACAACTTTAAAAAAGTGCACCAGGGACTTTGTGGAGGATGCGTTAAAGATAGTCGGAAACATGTTGCTGAAATTGAAAGGCAAATGTTAATTGAAAAAGGTTTTGCACCTCTGTATGGGTGTTCGCTATGTGAAGTACGAAAGTTTCACGGGCCGAACTCAAGGCCACCTCTCTCTGAGACAAAAGAGCTCTTATTCTTGCCATGCCGTTGAAACGTGTCCCAAGGTTGGTATTTGTGGCCAGATTGAAAACTCCCTATGTTCATGTGTGGGAGGAAATAGAACATTTCTGCAGCAAATAACCCGTTCACTTACTGTTACGATAAAAGGAATACTTTTAATTAACTCAGAACAATCTTCATTATTGAGCATCAAATAACTACCATTTTCCAACAACTTGAACGTGGGGATGGTAGCAGGAACTGGCGTGCCTTGCAACACGCAAGCCATATTTGGTCGAGAGCACCATCATAAAAGAATCTTTCTAGACAACTTAAGAACGGATGAAAGGGAAGCATTACGTAAACTTACAGACCACCCAAAACTAATAATACGTAGAGCTGACAAAGGTGGCAACATTGTTGTTATGAATCGCGACGACTATAATGGTGAAGTATTGTCACAACTGAGGGATAGCAGATATTATGAGAAGATTAAATCTAATCCCCTGGAAATGATCAAGACTAATATAAACACTAACCTGAGGGTCTGGTATGAAACAAGTCTATTAGACCACGATGAATACTTATTTCTTAAAATTGACTCCCCAAAAGCACCTTGTATGTACTGTCTGCCCAAGATACATAAAAACAAAGAGAAACCGCCAGGGAGACCAATAATCTCGGGCATTGGGGGGCCTACTGAGAAACTGTCTGAATTTATAGATTCATACCTTAGACCTTATGTGCAAAATTTACCGTCCCATATTGAGGACACGAAACATGTTCTCAATATAATGAATGATGTGACATGGGAGAATGACATGATCCTAGCAATTTTGGATGTAGTATCCCTTTATTCTAACATCGACCACGATAAAGGAATACAAGCTATAGAAACTTTCTTAAATGGCAGGCCAATAGAATACCTGAATCATACATCCATGCTACTGGAAATGACCAAAATTGTACTGGAAAATAACTATTTCCTATTTGAATCTACCTGGTACAGACAAAAGATTGGGACATTCCGTATTGAATCTTTCATTAATTGTGAAACATCATATGTTGTATATGTAATTGCATGCCTATGTGGAAAAATATACGTAGGCAGCACCGTGAGGAAATTGAAAGACCGTATGATTGAACATTATCGGGCATTGAAGAATGGTGATACCAGGTACCCAATTTCCTCACACCTGATCCAAAATAATAATGATTCTGTAAGGCATAAATTTTCATACCATGGAATTGAGCAAGTGACATTAGATAGACGAGGAGGGAATAGACTACTGCACTTAAGACGTAGAGAGGCAAGATGGATTATGGTCCTTAGAGCAGTTGAAGATGGTCTTAACATTGATTCTGAGCTCCAATATTACTTAGGAGACCATTAAGAATATGATAAAACGTCTGTATAGAGGATCTATTTATCATTACTGTAACCATGATATAATCAGATGTAATTTTACGAGATGTGATCACACTTCTGCCTATGCCTTTAATCCCCCACAGGTTGTTATGTTTAATGTCTTGAAAGAGAGATTGTAATGGAATGGTGTGCGATGCCAACAGCTTTGACACTGGGGGTCGCCGCTATGCCAACCCCATTAGATTTTATTTCCACTTTTTCACTATTGAAATACACTGATAAACAGACCACTTTAATATAATGTGGAATGATAAATACATGTAAGCAGGCTGTGCTCTTTACTGCCATGTAGATAGCACAACATCACTATATAGGTCTTTTCTGTTAGTAGATAGTACAACATCACTATATAGCCATTTGGGATTATGGCCAACTTAAAAGAATAATTTATTTTAGATCAGAGAGGGTCAGACCATTTACAAATATAAAAAAACTTTTTTGAGTTCAAGACTTCTGTAAATTGCATTAAAATTGCCAAACTAATTATTATTGCAATTGTTTTAAAATAACTATAATACGGATTTCACTACTTTGGGTATTACTATATAAGTAACGCGCTAAATTACGCTAAGCCATACACAAGATGGCTGCCAAATTCACTGAACAAAAACACTCATTCCAAAGTATATAATGTTCAACCTATATATTTGAGCACATTAACTTGGCTGCAATTTACACTAGAAAATCACAAGGAAAGGTACTAAGCGGCTTAAAACTGTTTGATTTAGATATATATGTAGCACTCGCAATCACGCTAGTACTTACACAAGATGGCCGCGCAAAACCTCAACACGCGGTTCATACTTGTAAAATATTTACTTAAACAAGATGGCGCTCAGAACAAACGCCGGTACGCGAGGAGAAGGGAAGAAGTAAGAGGAGATAGACACTCTTACTAGGTGAGTGCAAATGATTTCACCGATTGTGCTTTAAATCGAGATACTTTGATATATAAATCGAATTTTAAGACACTAATGCTGTTAAAAATGTACTTTCATAGATACTGACAGACGATTAAGAATTGGATAATAATACCAGATACTAACAGATGACTAAGAAGTGGATAATAATACTATAATCACAGATTACGTTATAGGTAAGGTTTCCTGTTTAAAATAGTTGCTAAAAACCGCTGCGAACTAAAACGGATATAGGGGTGAATTATGATTTTAATTTACCCCCTTATAGCTCAAACAAGGTTATCGGTACCGCGCATATAGAAGTAATAAGCGAACTCTGGATATCTAACTGGTAAGACCTTTCCCCAGCTATGATTAACACGTATTTTGAGTAAACTGAGGACACACATATATAGGCATGTCCCTCTCTTTACAGAACCTGCAAAATAAAATTGGAAATTTAACTTTAAAGAAACGGAAGGAAAATATTATTGAATTGAGAACTGAAACCTAGAAAAAGGTAAAAAACCTCATCTTAAACTGTAGGTAAATGGACTTTGTAGATATGTAGAGTAATACAATTACATTGGGGTTGAAGTGGCGGTGATCAACAGGACGAGGCGGGGGGCCACATACCACTCCATAGATTAAGATAGAAGAGTGAATAATTTTTGTAAAACTCATGTGAAAATGTATATACAAGTGTACAGATTGCGTACAGAAGGCTAAAGATCCGAATGAATTTGATGTGTACTACTTTATGACACTGGGAATCACCAATTTATAAATTCAAAACACGAATGTATTGGTGACGAAGAACTTTGAGAGTGTTGTTATCTAATATAATTTTTTGCTCGGCAGAAAAACCTTTTGAATTATTTAATACCTGGGATCAGTGTATTAGTAAGGGAGATAGGTAACCTCCCTATTCTGCCTAGTAGCAAGAGGAGTTACACGTCATTTGAAAATAGCCTAAATTATTAGCTGTGCGCCCTATCACCTGTTGCCTTTCTTTATTTACTGTTTATTAGGTTGGGCTGCCGCCATAGGCGTATAATAACTATGAACCGTGAGCAAGAAGCACTTGATCTATTTAAAAACCTAAGTACAGGCTCTTCTATTAATGTAGCAGTAGCCTCGACAACACACACCAAACAAGAGGGTCTTAGAGCCAAATTCGTCAAATTGGAAAAATTAAAAATTACAGAACTTAATAAATGGTGGGATGCTGTAACACTAAAGCAGTACCTAACCACCAATAGAATCCCGAGAGGATTAAGGTCAACTATTTTGCCAGCATATGAAGATCTGGAACCAGATCTTCTTGATAAATGGGAGCACGAATTAACTACTAGCTCTTGCAATCTGATGAGAATTCTCATCGACAATGCTGAACGTAAAATAGCGAAACTACTGGTTGAAATTCAAACTGTTGAGGATGAGATCAAGCAATTAAATCTACCAGAGGCAACTATAAAAAATTATAACAAACTAGATGAGATATTGGCGAATTTACAAGCAGATATCAAGAGAAGGAAAGCTCGTAAGTTCAAGAGGGATGAGCAAGACTACCTAACGGGGAGGGTATTTACCTTTGCACGCAAATTTGACTATCTTTTCCCAAAAGGGTCAGGTAAAGTTAGAACTCCCACCCCTCTTAGCTCAGCTGCAAACACATCTACAAGCAGCTTATCTACAAATGAGGATAATACAGAAACCCCCGCTGCTCCCACTGGAGATAATATCACCTCCAATATAAATTTTTTAGTGGAGGTCAGACGAATCAGAAAAAGCAATCGGAATATAGGGGAGAGATTTGGCAACAATCAAACAGGAAGACAAGAAGGGGGAGACGTGGCAAACGCAGGAGAAGTAGCCCCAGGGATGAGAGAGAGACTGAGATCATGGAGGAAGTAACTTCAGGAACCAGCGAAATTGAGGTAATCAACCTTTCTTCTGTTAAGCTGTCTGAGAGTATGACTAGTGTTTTAAGAAAAGGATTTGGATTCTGTCCCACCAAAAATATTGATTGGTATACCACTAAGATTGACCTGTATAAATTTGTACGGTTGTTGAAGCTAAAAAAAAATTTCTCGACTAAGGAGGATGTTGCTGTGAAAACTCTAAATAAACCAGTTTTGAGCGAATTAACTATCCAAGAATTGTATGATACTAGATTACTGCTTTCATTGACGGAATCTGAAGAGGATCCAGTAACCATGAATTCTCTTTTACATGACTTAGAAATAAATCCAAGCCTCTCAAGTAAGAGTGGCTTAAAAGAAAAATCCAAATGGACACCTCAGCTGTCCACGGGTAATGTGGTTGATGCCTTTTATAAATCGGTTAATCTTGAGATTGACAACCAGATTAAAAAAGAGCACCATCATAAAAGAATCTTTCTAGACAACTTAAGAACGGATGAAAGGGAAGCATTACGTAAACTTACAGACCACCCAAAACTAATAATACGTAGAGCTGACAAAGGTGGCAACATTGTTGTTATGAATCGCGACGACTATAATGGTGAAGTATTGTCACAACTGAGGGATAGCAGATATTATGAGAAGATTAAATCTAATCCCCTGGAAATGATCAAGACTAATATAAACACTAAACTGAGGGTCTGGTATGAAACAAGTCTATTAGACCACGATGAATACTTATTTCTTAAAATTGACTCCCCAAAAGCACCTTGTATGTACTGTCTGCCCAAGATACATAAAAACAAAGAGAAACCGCCAGGGAGACCAATAATCTCGGGCATTGGGGGGCCTACTGAGAAACTGTCTGAATTTATAGATTCATACCTTAGACCTTATGTGCAAAATTTACCGTCCCATATTGAGGACACGAAACATGTTCTCAATATAATGAATGATGTGACATGGGAGAATGACATGATCCTAGCAACTTTGGATGTAGTATCCCTTTATTCTAACATCGACCACGATAAAGGAATACAAGCTATAGAAACTTTCTTAAATGGCAGGCCAATAGAATACCTGAATCATACATCCATGCTACTGGAAATGACCAAAATTGTACTGGAAAATAACTATTTCCTATTTGAATCTACCTGGTACAGACAAAAGATTGGGACAGCGATGGGTTCCAAATTTGCTCCGTCCTTCGCGAACCTCTTTATGGGGAGATTGGAGGCGGAGCTTATTTGGGGCCCAAAAGGCTGTCAATGGATCGATCATATTTACTACTGGGGTAGATTTATAGATGATTGCTTATTATTCTGGAGAGGCACACCTGAAGAATTAGATAGTTTCTTTCAATATTTGAACACAAATGATATGAACATGTCATTCACTACCCATTTTAGTAAAGATAAACTGACCTTTTTAGACATTGAACTTTTTGTGGAGAATAATAAACTGGGCAGCCGTATGTTTCGTAAAGAAACCAGCTGCAATGCACTACTTAGAGCAGATAGTTGCCACCCGACTAGCCAAATAACATCAATCCCATATGGGGAAATGATACGAGCAAGAAGGAACTGCTCTAAAGATGAAGATTTTCACCGAAATGTCATAGACATGACTAAGAGATTTGCTAATAGAGGATACTCAGATATTGTAATCACTAAAGCGGTTCGCAGAGTCAATAGGTTAAAGAGAGATGAAACATTGAAATCTAAAAATAAATCTGAGGTCCTGTCCCATGACCAGAAACTAAGAATGATTACCAATTTTGGTAAGGGTAGTCATAAACTTTTTAATATCATGAATAAACATTGGCAAATGCTTATCTCTGACAAAGACCTAAAACCTTTTTTAACAGAACGCCCAAGTATAACATACAGAAAGGGAATGTCACTTGCCAATATAGTGAGTCCAAGCTACCCCAAACCGGTTACACCAACAAGTCAAAGTGATTGGCTTCGGACATGTCCAAAGGGATTTTATCACTGTGGAAACTGCAGCTCATGCAGATGGGCAATGAGAAAAGTACAAACTTTTGAATATAATAATACTGGGACATTCCGTATTGAATCTTTCATTAATTGTGAAACATCAAATGTTGTATATGTAATTGCATGCCTATGTGGAAAAATATACGTAGGCAGCACCGTGAGGAAATTGAAAGACCGTATGATTGAACATTATCGGGCATTGAAGAATGGTGATACCAGGTACCCAATTTCCTCACACCTGATCCAAAATAATAATGATTCTGTAAGGCATAAATTTTCATACCATGGAATTGAGCAAGTGACATTAGATAGACGAGGAGGGAATAGACTACTGCACTTAAGACGTAGAGAGGCAAGATGGATTATGGTCCTTAGAGCAGTTGAAGATGGTCTTAACATTGATTCTGAGCTCCAATATTACTTAGGAGACCATTAAGAATATGATAAAACGTCTGTATAGAGGATCTATTTATCATTACTGTAACCATGATATAATCAGATGTAATTTTACGAGATGTGATCACACTTCTGCCTATGCCTTTAATCCCCCACAGGTTGTTATGTTTAATGTCTTGAAAGAGAGATTGTAATGGAATGGTGTGCGATGCCAACAGCTTTGACACTGGGGGTCGCCGCTATGCCAACCCCATTAGATTTTATTTCCACTTTTTCACTATTGAAATACACTGATAAACAGACCACTTTAATATAATGTGGAATGATAAATACATGTAAGCAGGCTGTGCTCTTTACTGCCATGTAGATAGCACAACATCACTATATAGGTCTTTTCTGTTAGTAGATAGTACAACATCACTATATAGCCATTTGGGATTATGGCCAACTTAAAAGAATAATTTATTTTAGATCAGAGAGGGTCAGACCATTTACAAATATAAAAAAACTTTTTTGAGTTCAAGACTTCTGTAAATTGCATTAAAATTGCCAAACTAATTATTATTGCAATTGTTTTAAAATAACTATAATACGGATTTCACTACTTTGGGTATTACTATATAAGTAACGCGCTAAATTACGCTAAGCCATACACAAGATGGCTGCCAAATTCACTGAACAAAAACACTCATTCCAAAGTATATAATGTTCAACCTATATATTTGAGCACATTAACTTGGCTGCAATTTACACTAGAAAATCACAAGGAAAGGTACTAAGCGGCTTAAAACTGTTTGATTTAGATATATATGTAGCACTCGCAATCACGCTAGTACTTACACAAGATGGCCGCGCAAAACCTCAACACGCGGTTCATACTTGTAAAATATTTACTTAAACAAGATGGCGCTCAGAACAAACGCCGGTACGCGAGGAGAAGGGAAGAAGTAAGAGGAGATAGACACTCTTACTAGGTGAGTGCAAATGATTTCACCGATTGTGCTTTAAATCGAGATACTTTGATATATAAATCGAATTTTAAGACACTAATGCTGTTAAAAATGTACTTTCATAGATACTGACAGACGATTAAGAATTGGATAATAATACCAGATACTAACAGATGACTAAGAAGTGGATAATAATACTATAATCACAGATTACGTTATAGGTAAGGTTTCCTGTTTAAAATAGTTGCTAAAAACCGCTGCGAACTAAAACGGATATAGGGGTGAATTATGATTTTAATTTACCCCCTTATAGCTCAAACAAGGTTATCGGTACCGCGCATATAGAAGTAATAAGCGAACTCTGGATATCTAACTGGTAAGACCTTTCCCCAGCTATGATTAACACGTATTTTGAGTAAACTGAGGACACACATATATAGGCATGTCCCTCTCTTTACAGAACCTGCAAAATAAAATTGGAAATTTAACTTTAAAGAAACGGAAGGAAAATATTATTGAATTGAGAACTGAAACCTAGAGAAAGGTAAAAAACCTCATCTTAAACTGTAGGTAAATGGACTTTGTAGATATGTAGAGTAATACAATTACATTGGGGTTGAAGTGGCGGTGATCAACAGGACGAGGCGGGGGGCCACATACCACTCCATAGATTAAGATAGAAGAGTGAATAATTTTTGTAAAACTCATGTGAAAATGTATATACAAGTGTACAGATTGCGTACAGAAGGCTAAAGATCCGAATGAATTTGATGTGTACTACTTTATGACACTGGGAATCACCAATTTATAAATTCAAAACACGAATGTATTGGTGACGAAGAACTTTGAGAGTGTTGTTATCTAATATAATTTTTTGCTCGGCAGAAAAACCTTTTGAATTATTTAATACCTGGGATCAGTGTATTAGTAAGGGAGATAGGTAACCTCCCTATTCTGCCTAGTAGCAAGAGGAGTTACACGTCATTTGAAAATAGCCTAAATTATTAGCTGTGCGCCCTATCACCTGTTGCCTTTCTTTATTTACTGTTTATTAGGTTGGGCTGCCGCCATAGGCGTATAATAACTATGAACCGTGAGCAAGAAGCACTTGATCTATTTAAAAACCTAAGTACAGGCTCTTCTATTAATGTAGCAGTAGCCTCGACAACACACACCAAACAAGAGGGTCTTAGAGCCAAATTCGTCAAATTGGAAAAATTAAAAATTACAGAACTTAATAAATGGTGGGATGCTGTAACACTAAAGCAGTACCTAACCACCAATAGAATCCCGAGAGGATTAAGGTCAACTATTTTGCCAGCATATGAAGATCTGGAACCAGATCTTCTTGATAAATGGGAGCACGAATTAACTACTAGCTCTTGCAATCTGATGAGAATTCTCATCGACAATGCTGAACGTAAAATAGCGAAACTACTGGTTGAAATTCAAACTGTTGAGGATGAGATCAAGCAATTAAATCTACCAGAGGCAACTATAAAAAATTATAACAAACTAGATGAGATATTGGCGAATTTACAAGCAGATATCAAGAGAAGGAAAGCTCGTAAGATCAAGAGGGATGAGCAAGACTACCTAACGGGGAGGGTATTTACCTTTGCACGCAAATTTGACTATCTTTTCCCAAAAGGGTCAGGTAAAGTTAGAACTCCCACCCCTCTTAGCTCAGCTGCAAACACATCTACAAGCAGCTTATCTACAAATGAGGATAATACAGAAACCCCCGCTGCTCCCACTGGAGATAATATCACCTCCAATATAAATTTTTTAGTGGAGGTCAGACGAATCAGAAAAAGCAATCGGAATATAGGGGAGAGATTTGGCAACAATCAAACAGGAAGACAAGAAGGGGGAGACGTGGCAAACGCAGGAGAAGTAGCCCCAGGGATGAGAGAGAGACTGAGATCATGGAGGAAGTAACTTCAGGAACCAGCGAAATTGAGGTAATCAACCTTTCTTCTGTTAAGCTGTCTGAGAGTATGACTAGTGTTTTAAGAAAAGGATTTGGATTCTGTCCCACCAAAAATATTGATTGGTATACCACTAAGATTGACCTGTATAAATTTGTACGGTTGTTGAAGCTAAAAAAAAAATTCTCGACTAAGGAGGATGTTGCTGTGAAAACTCTAAATAAACCAGTTTTGAGCGAATTAACTATCCAAGAATTGTATGATACTAGATTACTGCTCTCATTGACGGAATCTGAAGAGGATCCAGTAACCATGAATTCTCTTTTACATGACTTAGAAATAAATCCAAGCCTCTCAAGTAAGAGTGGCTTAAAAGAAAAATCCAAATGGACACCTCAGCTGTCCACGGGTAATGTGGTTGATGCCTTTTATAAATCGGTTAATCTTGAGATTGACAACCAGATTAAAAAAGAGCACCATCATAAAAGAATCTTTCTAGACAACTTAAGAACGGATGAAAGGGAAGCATTACGTAAACTTACAGACCACCCAAAACTAATAATACGTAGAGCTGACAAAGGTGGCAACATTGTTGTTATGAATCGCGACGACTATAATGGTGAAGTATTGTCACAACTGAGGGATAGCAGATATTATGAGAAGATTAAATCTAATCCCCTGGAAATGATCAAGACTAATATAAACACTAAACTGAGGGTCTGGTATGAAACAAGTCTATTAGACCACGATGAATACTTATTTCTTAAAATTGACTCCCCAAAAGCACCTTGTATGTACTGTCTGCCCAAGATACATAAAAACAAAGAGAAACCGCCAGGGAGACCAATAATCTCGGGCATTGGGGGGCCTACTGAGAAACTGTCTGAATTTATAGATTCATACCTTAGACCTTATGTGCAAAATTTACCGTCCCATATTGAGGACACGAAACATGTTCTCAATATAATGAATGATGTGACATGGGAGAATGACATGATCCTAGCAACTTTGGATGTAGTATCCCTTTATTCTAACATCGACCACGATAAAGGAATACAAGCTATAGAAACTTTCTTAAATGGCAGGCCAATAGAATACCTGAATCATACATCCATGCTACTGGAAATGACCAAAATTGTACTGGAAAATAACTATTTCCTATTTGAATCTACCTGGTACAGACAAAAGATTGGGACAGCGATGGGTTCCAAATTTGCTCCGTCCTTCGCGAACCTCTTTATGGGGAGATTGGAGGCGGAGCTTATTTGGGGCCCAAAAGGCTGTCAATGGATCGATCATATTTACTACTGGGGTAGATTTATAGATGATTGCTTATTATTCTGGAGAGGCACACCTGAAGAATTAGATAGTTTCTTTCAATATTTGAACACAAATTATATGAACATGTCATTCACTACCCATTTTAGTAAAGATAAACTGACCTTTTTAGACATTGAACTTTTTGTGGAGAATAATAAACTGGGCAGCCGTATGTTTCGTAAAGAAACCAGCTGCAATGCACTACTTAGAGCAGATAGTTGCCACCCGACTAGCCAAATAACATCAATCCCATATGGGGAAATGATACGAGCAAGAAGGAACTGCTCTAAAGATGAAGATTTTCACCGAAATGTCATAGACATGACTAAGAGATTTGCTAATAGAGGATACTCAGATATTGTAATCACTAAAGCGGTTCGCAGAGTCAATAGGTTAAAGAGAGATGAAACATTGAAATCTAAAAATAAATCTGAGGTCCTGTCCCATGACCAGAAACTAAGAATGATTACCAATTTTGGTAAGGGTAGTCATAAACTTTTTAATATCATGAATAAACATTGGCAAATGCTTATCTCTGACAAAGACCTAAAACCTTTTTTAACAGAACGCCCAAGTATAACATACAGAAAGGGAATGTCACTTGCCAATATAGTGAGTCCAAGCTACCCCAAACCGGTTACACCAACAAGTCAAAGTGATTGGCTTCGGACATGTCCAAAGGGATTTTATCACTGTGGAAACTGCAGCTCATGCAGATGGGCAATGAGAAAAGTACAAACTTTTGAATATAATAATACTGGGACATTCCGTATTGAATCTTTCATTAATTGTGAAACATCAAATGTTGTATATGTAATTGCATGCCTATGTGGAAAAATATACGTAGGCAGCACCGTGAGGAAATTGAAAGACCGTATGATTGAACATTATCGGGCATTGAAGAATGGTGATACCAGGTACCCAATTTCCTCACACCTGATCCAAAATAATAATGATTCTGTAAGGCATAAATTTTCATACCATGGAATTGAGCAAGTGACATTAGATAGACGAGGAGGGAATAGACTACTGCACTTAAGACGTAGAGAGGCAAGATGGATTATGGTCCTTAGAGCAGTTGAAGATGGTCTTAACATTGATTCTGAGCTCCAATATTACTTAGGAGACCATTAAGAATATGATAAAACGTCTGTATAGAGGATCTATTTATCATTACTGTAACCATGATATAATCAGATGTAATTTTACGAGATGTGATCACACTTCTGCCTATGCCTTTAATCCCCCACAGGTTGTTATGTTTAATGTCTTGAAAGAGAGATTGTAATGGAATGGTGTGCGATGCCAACAGCTTTGACACTGGGGGTCGCCGCTATGCCAACCCCATTAGATTTTATTTCCACTTTTTCACTATTGAAATACACTGATAAACAGACCACTTTAATATAATGTGGAATGATAAATACATGTAAGCAGGCTGTGCTCTTTACTGCCATGTAGATAGCACAACATCACTATATAGGTCTTTTCTGTCAGTAGATAGTACAACATCACTATATAGCCATTTGGGATTATGGCCAACTTAAAAGAATAATTTATTTTAGATCAGAGAGGGTCAGACCATTTACAAATATAAAAAAACTTTTTTGAGTTCAAGACTTCTGTAAATTGCATTAAAATTGCCAAACTAATTATTATTGCAATTGTTTTAAAATAACTATAATACGGATTTCACTACTTTGGGTATTACTATATAAGTAACGCGCTAAATTACGCTAAGCCATACACAAGATGGCTGCCAAATTCACTGAACAAAAACACTCATTCCAAAGTATATAATGTTCAACCTATATATTTGAGCACATTAACTTGGCTGCAATTTACACTAGAAAATCACAAGGAAAGGTACTAAGCGGCTTAAAACTGTTTGATTTAGATATATATGTAGCACTCGCAATCACGCTAGTACTTACACAAGATGGCCGCGCAAAACCTCAACACGCGGTTCATACTTGTAAAATATTTACTTAAACAAGATGGCGCTCAGAACAAACGCCGGTACGCGAGGAGAAGGGAAGAAGTAAGAGGAGATAGACACTCTTACTAGGTGAGTGCAAATGATTTCACCGATTGTGCTTTAAATCGAGATACTTTGATATATAAATCGAATTTTAAGACACTAATGCTGTTAAAAATGTACTTTCATAGATACTGACAGACGATTAAGAATTGGATAATAATACCAGATACTAACAGATGACTAAGAAGTGGATAATAATACTATAATCACAGATTACGTTATAGGTAAGGTTTCCTGTTTAAAATAGTTGCTAAAAACCGCTGCGAACTAAAACGGATATAGGGGTGAATTATGATTTTAATTTACCCCCTTATAGCTCAAACAAGGTTATCGGTACCGCGCATATAGAAGTAATAAGCGAACTCTGGATATCTAACTGGTAAGACCTTTCCCCAGCTATGATTAACACGTATTTTGAGTAAACTGAGGACACACATATATAGGCATGTCCCTCTCTTTACAGAACCTGCAAAATAAAATTGGAAATTTAACTTTAAAGAAACGGAAGGAAAATATTATTGAATTGAGAACTGAAACCTAGAGAAAGGTAAAAAACCTCATCTTAAACTGTAGGTAAATGGACTTTGTAGATATGTAGAGTAATACAATTACATTGGGGTTGAAGTGGCGGTGATCAACAGGACGAGGCGGGGGGCCACATACCACTCCATAGATTAAGATAGAAGAGTGAATAATTTTTGTAAAACTCATGTGAAAATGTATATACAAGTGTACAGATTGCGTACAGAAGGCTAAAGATCCGAATGAATTTGATGTGTACTACTTTATGACACTGGGAATCACCAATTTATAAATTCAAAACACGAATGTATTGGTGACGAAGAACTTTGAGAGTGTTGTTATCTAATATAATTTTTTGCTCGGCAGAAAAACCTTTTGAATTATTTAATACCTGGGATCAGTGTATTAGTAAGGGAGATAGGTAACCTCCCTATTCTGCCTAGTAGCAAGAGGAGTTACACGTCATTTGAAAATAGCCTAAATTATTAGCTGTGCGCCCTATCGCCTGTTGCCTTTCTTTATTTACATATTTGGTCGGTGTTTGTTGCATGAACCGTGTAACTGTATGTGCCTACACATTAGTGAATGATCTGGCGTCTCAGTGCATTCCTCTCCATTCAGATAAACTTCTTGATCATCTTTGAAACATCTGTATGTGTATGGAAGCGACCAGACCTCATGAAGAAAAGCACTACCTAAAGGTTCATAACGACCTATTGGTATATATTTCATACAATTTGAAAACTTATATAAAGCAAAAGGCAGCGTTATTAAACCGTGGGTAAGGCATGTTGCCAAAAAACCCGCAATCCTCTGCTGATGATGTCACTGAGCATGTCATGAATGATGTAATATGTGACATCATCAGCAGTGGATTACGGGTAATGGTATCTCTAGTTTACTCCCTTATAGCTGTCTTTCTTTTAACATAAGTGTCTGTTTCCTTCCCTTATACTTACTGTTTTTGGGTCGCTTCCGGTTCTCGTACCCGCGAGCGAACTGGGAAGCGAACTAAGAGAAATAGAGGTTGGCACAGTTCCAAATATTGTACCAATTTTTTAATAACGGGGAGGTAGTTCTGAAAAGAACTTTTTTTTTTATTTTTCTGAACATTTTTTTACTGTTTTTGAATTTTTCGGAACAGTTTTATATTTTTTTGGGTTTTTCTTGGAGGGGGCAATGAAAACGATTCATTGTAAAGGGCTCAACAGGAGCAACAAAACAAAAAAAAGAAGTATTTATTATTTTGGGCGTTTCGGACAAACTTGCATATGATAGTCAATAGCTCTGTTGATCAGAGTGATGCTTCTTTCTCCGTAGGAAATGAATCCATCGCAAAATACGCAGGTGTGTTTTACTTCACCAAATCTCATTTGTATATTTGGCACCATCTCCCTGCCCTCTGGTCCCGTTACTTCCGGTACAACAGATCTTCTGGCCATAATAGGGAGATTATCTAGGTCGTTCCGAAACTGTGCAGCACTGTAGTTGTTAGGATGCCACCTAGTCATATGGCGATGCATTGTGTAGTTTCCGAAACTGTATTTTTTGTCGGTCCCTCTGGACAGTCTATCTTGACATATAAGGCAAGTTACGTATCTTGCATTTACTTTTTTCTGACCTTTGGGAATTTTAAAAAATTGCCAAATTAAGTTTTCTTTCCGGTGAGACGTCCTGGGCTGCTCAGGCAAAAACTGCCTCTCTTCGTGCTCGTCCTCCTGTTCCTCTTCTTCTTCTTCTTGTTGAATTACAACTTGAGCAGGTGGTCCACTCTTCCTTGGATGTGGTGGAGGTGGTGGGGAAGCACCAGCTGAAGCTACTAAAGAAGCCATTGCTCAGTGATCACAAAGGGTCTTTCTCTCACAATGATGAAAGTCAGAGTGAGGAAAGAAGGAGGGATTTTCATCATTTGGGAAAAACAAGAGTTCTCAACCAATCAAAAGTGTTCATTTTAGATTATATGACCTAGTCTTACATCATTAGGAAACCAAAAGTGAAATGAACCAATGAAAAGTGTTATTACCAAGTCACATGACTTGCTGTGTTTACGTTAAGCGCTTTGCAGGGCCTCCCGGTTTGCTTCCAGAAACCTGCGCTTTGCGACTCGCTTCGCGTACCAGTTCGCTAACGTAGCACGTCATATGACGTATCACGCGACAACGTGAAACGTCATGCGGACGGGAGGCGTCACGATGTTGTTTTGTAACGCGGCACTTGCGGTAAAGAAACGTTTACCGGCTCGCGGTCTATTTCGCGGCATCAAGGTCAGCTAACGGGAAGCTTCCCGATTCGCGAAGCGGGAACGAAGAAAAAAAAATATTTAAAAAAAAAATTATTCATAAACATATAAAATATATTTTTGGATTTAAAGAAGAATACATTTTACAGCTACAGATATTAGCTGTTAAAAAACCAATGAAATTCACAGAAAAAACCATAGGTTATAGACCATATATAGTTAGGAATTAGCATTTAAAAAACCTTATTTTACTCACACAAAACCATTGAAATTCCATATATAGTTAGTTGCACTAACTATATATCGCGCACCCGCAATCCACTGCTGATGATGTCACATATTACATCATTCATGACATGGTCAGTGACATCACTGATGACATCACTGATGACATCTCAAATGACATCACTGATGACATCACTGATGACAACATCCAGTGACTGTATGTTTCTGTAAAGTTAAAATATGTCTTACATATTGAAGAATGAGTGGATGTATAAGTGTCTGGATGAAGGATTTAGTAGGTGCATGACTGACTGTATAAGTGAGTGATTAAATGTGTCTCACTGAGTGCATGGGTTAGTGACTAAACTGTTTTAAATTGTGCATTATTGTGTCTGTTGTTCTGTAATCTGATGCATGTGTTGATCAGTAGCTAAATGAGTAACTATATGGGTTATTGATTGGTTGCCCAAGTATTTGTATGGGAGACTGAGTGTGTGTGTGGGTGGCTGGGAGGTGTATGACTCTGTGCATAGATGTGTGAGCAGATGTATGGGTTCAAAAGTGCATGTGGAAACAGCTGTTTGGGCAGTTGACTGTATGCATGAGTGTATTGGTGAGTGAATGGATATCTCAGTGCTACATGTCAAAGTAAGTACATATGTAAAACACAGTACATGTGATAGTTGACATATATAAATAACTGTGCATAAGAACCAGTGAATGTGTGAGTGGCTGTATGGATTATTGTGAACTTGTATCAGGGATTGTATAACAGAGTAAATATGTGTTATTATATGTTTCAATAAGTAAGGTGTGTATAACTATATAGTTGAGGAAATGGAGGTGTGATTGATTCTTTGCAAGACTGACTAGGTGTGTGAGTAACTCCATGGATGAGTGACAGTCTGTGAGTGTCTGTTTACACTGAGTGTATCTAAGGTTATATTAGAGTCTGAAGAGGTTCATCGTATCATCACATGAATGATGTTATCAGTGATGTGATCAGTAATGTCAAATGAGATGTCATCAGTGATGTCATCAGTGATGTCATTTGAGATGTCATCAGTGATGTCATCAGTGATGTCACTGACCATGTCATGAATGATGTAATATGTGACATCATCAGCAGTGGATTGCGGGTGCGCGATATATAGTTAGTGCAACTAACTATATATGGAATTTCAATGGTTTTGTGTGAGTAAAATAAGGTTTTTTAAATGCTAATTCCTAACTATATATGGTCTATAACCTATGGTTTTTTCTGTGAATATATATATATATATATATATATACACCACTCCAGTCATTGACTATCTTGCCTTGTAAATTACATTTATCTGACCTTGTGCACATCCACCTGAAAATGAGTGCATTTCAGTGCCAGGAATGCTGGGTAAGTCATTTTGTTTTTCAAGTTATAGCTACAGGTCTCTTTTCATTTCGTTCCTTCTTCTCCTTTTATTTTCATGATTAAAGCATGCCACACCTCCAAAGACAGTTCTAACTCACTGCTTCCTTGTCCTCACTCCATCTGCAGTGTACCCCAACATGTACAGCCACTGCATCTATACCACCTGACGACCATGGAATAATATTGTTATACGGTTTCATTGTTTTTAACATTGAAAAATGGCCAACATGTTGGTTTTAAACGTGGCAGTTAGATGTAACTATAAAACAATACACTATGTACAGCACCATTGCAAGACGGCCACCTGCTGTTGTGTTCAATTTCATTATTGCAAGCATATGTCTGCCATTTTTAGGATATAGCTTGTTTTCTTTTTTTGGGGGGGAGTTCTTTAATTTCTTGCCTATGTTGCTGAGTTTGTGTATGCATTTTATTGTGCTTGTGTGAATGGGTGAACGCCAGAGTGACTCAGTGATGAACAGATGCATGAATGCAAGGATGAGTAACATATTGCATGTATGGTAACTTATTCTGTACCTAAACACATTAATGTCTAAAGAGGCAATTTCATATATAAGCCACACCTATTGACCTTGCCAATGCTTGTTATCAACCTTCAAGTGGTAGCTAGTCGATTTTCCTGGTTGCACATCTCAGCGCTCGGTTGCGCACACAAGCTAGAAACATGTGCACGCAAACATTCTGCTGCCGCACACAAGGACGAATAATTAGAGGGAACATTGGTTACAACCCGGTACAAATGAGGCACAAATGAATGAAAGCAGAGTCAATGCGAGCAATGGGCAGTTGTTTTAAAAATGCAAATGTCAGTCTGGCAGTATAGCGCTACGATACCAGCTTGGGAGCAGCGTGAGGAGCGACCGCTTCCGATGAGGTTCAGCACGGTCACGGCGCTTGTTTAGGAGGGAAGAGGCTATCCTTTCTGTGGGAGGGGGGGGTCAGCTGGGAGGCGGGAGCGGGGTGGAGAGGCGGTGCTAGGAGGCAACAACAATCAACAAAATGGCAGCGACCCTAAAGCCAAACAGGACGAGGCTGGGATCACAATATTTGGTCAAAGAGGGAAGCGTCACCGGTTCAAATCGCAATAAGGAGCAAAATGAGTAAAACAGTAAAAGGCAGCAATGCACAGACGAAAATCAATGACAATTAATGAGTGCGCAGCTCAGCGTGTAATATAGCGCTACGATGCAGTTACAACCCGGTACAAATGAGGCACAAATGAATGAAAGCAGGGTCAATGCGAGCAATGGGCAGTTGTTTTAAAAATGCAAATGTCAGTCTGGCAGTATAGCGCTACGATACCAGCTTGGGAGCAGCGTGAGGAGCGACCGCTTCTGATGAGGTTCAGAAAATGTGTACCGCGCAACTAAAACCCGAAGGCATCAAGGCGCCTATCAAAAGAATCAGAAAAAGGCAGAGACAAAACTACGGGTATGCTTTGGCAAATAGCCGTGTCTTCAGGGCTTTTCTAAAGGACGGAAGAGTGGAAAGGGCCTTAATTTCCACAGGAAGAGCATTCCACATTTTTGATGCTATTGTGGAAAAAGCTCTGCCACCCCATTTGACTCTGCGAATGCGTGGTACAAATAGCAGAGATTTGTTGGCAGAGCGCAGATTCCTCGAGGGGTTATAGGGGGCCAAAAGAGCCCCAATCCCCCCTGACCTATTTCTCGCTAAGGCGCCAAAGGTCAGGCACAGGATTTTAAAAGAAATCCTGTCCTCAATAGGGAGCCAATGCAACACCTTCCTCGCGGAGGTGGCCGACGCACGTTTGGGGAAATCCAACACAAACTTGGCCGCCGCATTTTGGACCATTTGAAGGCGCTGCAGCAGCCCCCTATTGAGTCCCGCATAAAGCGCATTGCAATAGTCAAGTCGGGAGCCCATGAGTGCAACCACGACTTGCTTTCTGGCCTGCTGGGATAAGTAATGTTTAATCTTCCTCAAGATGTGAATTATGCCCCAACAGGTGGAAACTGTTCTATTCACCTGCTGACGCATATTGAGGGTAGGGTCGATCAAAACTCCTAGATTTTTAGCCAGAGCGGCGGGTACCGGACGAGCTCCCAGGGAGGCAGGCCACCAATTTGCCGACCAGATGTCCTCCTTTCCCCCAAACACCAAGATCTCCGTCTTCTCCCCATTCAGTTTTAATGAATTATATGTCATCCATTGTGCGACTGCCTCTAAACAAGATCTAAAATTGGAGGCAGCCTCGTTGATAGACTGGGAGAGGGAGACCAGGATCTGGGTATCGTCGGCGTAGGAGACTACCTCCATCCCGAAAGATCTTATCAGTCTGGCAAGTGGGGTCACATAGATGTTGAAAAGGGTCGGACTTAATGCCGACCCCTGAGGGACCCCACATTGCCCAGACAGGGATGGAGAAAGAAACTCCCCCAGCATCACTCTCTGTTCCTTCTGGTCTAGGAAGGAAGTCATCAAATTAAGAGCGGCCCCCTCCACCCCAATCTCCCTCAGGCGAGATGTTAACACTGAGGGAGAAAGGGTGTCAAACGCAGCTGTGAGATCTAGCAGGATGAGGAGGGTGGTCTGGCCCCTATCAACTCGAGTGCGGATATTATCCAGCACTATGGTAAGGGCCGACTCGGTGCTATGCTCCCTCATGAATCCATGCTGCGAGTGATCTAAAAGGCCAGAGTTCTCCAGAAAGGCCGCGAGATGCTTATTAAGATGTGTTTCCAGCATCTTCGCAGCGGCAGGGAGCAACGAGATGGGGCGAAAGTTTTTAAGTACCCCAGGGTTCAGTGTTGGCTTCTTAAGTAATGGTTTCACCACTGCCCTTTTCCATTGCTGAGGAAGGTGCCAAACCTCATTGCCCCATTCATGATCTCCAGAAGGGGAGGTAGCAGGGTCTCCTTACCCTGCTTAAGAAGCATGAGATGACAGGGATCTAAGGGGGAGCCTGATCTGGTCGTGGTGAGAAGGTCGTCTAGTTCCTGAAGTACAAGGGGCGGGAAGGATACCAAGCGTCCCGAAGGAGCAAGCGTCTGAAGCAAACTACTGGGAGGCCGCGGGTAGCATCCCTGGCCACAGGGGCAATCAGTTAGACAAAAGGAGTGCAGTCTTATGGGAGCGCAACCTTGATAACCAGCCACCTAAGAAGCGGAACATCGAGCCAACAAGAGAAGTCTTCTGTAAAGAAAAAACACTAACAAAATGAAACAAGCATTGGCATAGCCAATGGGTCTCGCCTTTGGGACCTTGTAAGTAAAAAAAAAACTGAAGTATAAGACTTCACGTTTACATTTACTTCAAATTTAGGATGCAGTAAATGTTAACATGATGGCGTTGTACTATTCGCTGAAAATTAATAAATAAATAATAGCAAGCATTCACAATGCAATAGGACTCGCATTTACGCAAGAGCTATTGCTTTGCAAATGGTAGTGATCACGGACAATGGGTGGGGGCAGCACGGAAAACGTGAGTTTTAAGGCACAGTAGGCATCACGACAACGGAAGGTACCGCGGGGGATGTTATTTAAAGGCACGGACAATGGGAGGGGGGAGAAGGCACAAACAACAGGAAGGAGGGAGGAGTAAAGGCACCAAAGCACGTTGTGCCTGCAGTAGGACCGCCGCCATTGTCAATAAAGTAAATAGTGCTCAGCCACTAGATAAAGAATGCTGTGTTATGAGCAAAGTAAAAGGTCCAGTCCTTATGGGCGGCAACAAATGGAGACAGGGCGGTACCGAGGCAGGACTAACAAGCCTCATAATGAATCAGAAGCCAGCGTTTGCCAAGGACATTGACACCAGCCAATTACAAATATGGTTGGAGAGTGGGCGAGGCTTCCACAGCACTTCCACAACATAACCTACTACAGCATGCCTTACAGAGCGAGCAGCGCATGCGCGATGGAACACTAGGCTCGACCTAAAAACAGTTGAGCAGACCATGTCCTTTACAAATTTACCAGTCTTGTTTTTCTCTCAGTTTGTTTTGGACTCTTTACTTTCAAGTTTGTGTGGCCATTGCTCTGAGGTTTCGGTTCATTTTGGGTGTTTGGCCTCCCCTACCCACAGGGACAGATAAGCCTTCATGTTCCGTCAGCTTCTTACGTAAAATCGCTAATATGTACGTGGAGCAGGAACGGGATAAGTCTACAAACAGAGTTGACCATGCAGATCAGAAAATGGGGCAGTTGTCTTATACTAATATACTATATTATGTCTTGTCGCTGCCAAATACATCAGATCTGTAGTTGAATGCAGATACAAATGCAATGTTATACCACAAAATTATCTATCTATCTATCTATCTATCTATCTATCTATCTATCTATCTATCTATCTATCTATCTATCTATCTATCTATCTATCTATCTATCTATCTATCTATCTATCTATCTATCTATCTATCTATCTATCTATCACAGCCTCTGTATGTCTGCCTTTGTTTCAGCCTTGTAATCATTAAAAGCTGTGATAGAATATGTTTACACATCTGAGCACTGCTTAACAAGTCTGCTGTGTGACGTCACCCTCAGTAGCTGCACACATCAATGGTGCCACTTGAGTGCATTGTGCGTACTCCTGTAAGAAAGCCGACGATTGTGAACTCTCCTTGGAGGAGTCTGTGGGGCCACCTTACAATGGATAGGGTTCTGGGGCTGAAACCGTAGACTTTAATAAAGCCACTGACAGCAAATAAGAGGCTGATATGTGAGTCACGTTACTGACAACAAGGGCCGCTTTGTAGTTTCAGCTGCACCCGGTCGGACCCAGTACAGTAACTAAAATGGCACAGGGTAGTGCAGTCTTCAATTAAGACGATATTTCTAAAGACGCAGGTAAACAGACAAACGCTGTGTGGCTGTGTTTTAAAGCGGGCCTCTGCCTCCTGGCTGCCATGCCTTCATTCCTAGGAACCTCCCAAGCAGCCTTTTCCTCCTCAGACCACAACGCCAATAGAGGAAAGAAAAGAACGGATGCCAGTACGGTAAACAGAATGTGTCAAGATCAAAGAAAACAGGAAAAAGTTTAGAAACTGTGGAGAAGCGAGAAGTAAAGCTCAAGAGGGAGTGAAGCTGAAGATGCGAATTAAAAAGGGTGTGCACGTGCTTGAGAGCAAGAGGGACATAGAGACAGCAAATCAGCGAGAGTGGGCGAGGACCATGGAGCAGAAATGAGAGAGACTGTGAGAACAAGGAGGAAAGAGGGAGGGGCACAATCTAGGAGAAAAATGAGGCAGAGATTCGGAGCCACAAAGTCAGAGAGAAACAAATAGTGAGAAAGACAAGTAACAAACATGAGCGCCTCGCGCGGCGGGGTGGGTGGGGGAGAGAAGGGGGGCAGGCGCGATTCACTCGCAGGAGCGATAATTGCGACCAGATGGGCCGCGCGCTCCCGCAAGTGAATCTCCTGTCGTGCACGCGTTGCCATTGAAGGCAATGGAACGCGTGCACGTGCTTGGCTGAAAAGCTCACTCGGAAAATATTGTTTTCCTTTGAAGCGCATGCGCGCTGCGAAGGCTCGACCTAAAAAAGAAGGAAAATAATTGCAAGAGCAAGTTAATAAAAATGTTAAGCCCCTTCTGGCCACTCTTATACTTATTGTGGGACAATGTCTGATAATAACATCTAGGGAACCTCTGACCTTCCCCCTCAGTGAAGATAATTTTGAAGATATTTTCAGAAGGTAATTTGAGAAGGAATTTAAATCTTCCCTAAAAGAGGCGGTTGAAGCTGTTTTTAGTAAGAGAAAAAGCGAATCACCAGTTGAGAAGGTTTTTTTGTCCTTTTCAGAGGAGGAAATGGAAATCCCTTTACTTAGGAAGGCAGAGAAGGCCCCTAAAAAAACTAAAAACCTGACCAGCGAAGAGCTTTCCTTTGGTAGCCTAAGCGCTGCAAGAGAACGTGATCTATCCTTGGGCAGCCTGAGCACTACAAATGACAGTGGTGTCCATAGCTGAACAATTAGTAAGAGCGACCATGTTGACGCAGTTGGCATGAGTGTCTCCCGTGGCACAAAGAGAATGAGCGGCCTTCATGGTACAAGAGGCCGTAGTTTTGATACTGATGATAAGTACCCATATGGTATGAAGATAGAGGACAGAGCGGATGAATGTGTCTTCGATTCTCTAGAGACGTTAGATGATGATTTCCTTGATGAGGATGTGGATCATCTTTGAAGTACAAAGTCTATTACCTTACAGGTGTGGAAATGTACAATTCTACCAGCATTAAATAAAGAGATGTGAATCTAATGAGAGCCGAATGTTGCAGCCCGTTCCTGGATAACAAGTCAGGAATAACACCTAATTCATACCCAGAGCTGTTTTCTTTCCTTTTTAAGACTGGGAGAGGGAAACATCGTTTACAACGCGGTGTTTACATCGCACTACCTTTACCACGCTGCCCTTACTACGCAAGTCGTTACTACGACTTGCACTGGATGGCGCTGTTGGTTAAGGAATATTGTAATTTTATATTCCAACACCTTCCCTACTGTTACGTGGGCTGGTGTTGGAATATAAAATTATAATAATCCTAAATCCGCGCCCTCCAACGCAAGTCGTTGTAACGACTTGCGTTGTAGAAACCGCGTTGTAAAGTACCGCGATCTAAAAGTTGTACTGACATACATCCCTGGGAGAGATCCTAGGAAAGATCTTGAGTGCTGCCTTAAGCAGTGTCCAGGCTAACTATTAGACACAGGGTTCACTGGGCAGAATTTTGGATATGGTTGAGGAGGCCTCTGTGGATGTGGAACGTCTCCGTGGCTGGAGCCAGCAAGCCTTATGCCTGCTCGGCAATGCCAATGATCGTTTAATTGCTGAGCAACGTAGGGCTATTCTGATGGGGATGAAGTCAAAGTTGGGAAATCTTGCTAACAAGAAGACCCCAGGGGACCCGAATGGCCTTCTCTTCGTGGAGAGTTTTATTAAAACCCTGGGAAAATATGTCTCTACTTTCAATGCCTTCAATAAGGTGCAGAATAACATGAGATGAATGTTCAGCAATCGAATTTTTGGAAGGGCTAACAGGAGAGAACTGACTGTCAACCGTGGACAACAAAGGTCCCAATAGTGCCACCAGGACCAGCGGGGCATGGAACTCATTTCCATGTGAATAACAGATTCTTCCCACAAAAAGGACAAGCCCCTCACTCACAAGGTAGCAGTGGCAGGTTCCAGGGAGCTGGAGATCAAGGTAAGGTTCAACTCTCCAATTGGTCCTTCCCATTCTAAGGTAGGGGAAGGTTAAATGTTATGCTATTTTATGTTATGTTAATTTGGATTTCTATAGCGCGCGGCTACTCCATTGGAGTGTCCCGGCGCTTTTATTGGCAGCTCTAAAAGAAAAACATAACACAGTAAAATAAACAAGGATCAGCAGACAGAAGAAGGGAACATACTAGAGGACGAAAAGCCAGGTTTTAAGGCCCTTCCTAAAGCTCAGCAAATTAGACGTACTGCGCAATGCCAATGGCAGAGCATTCCAAAGCTGCGGTGCCTTCAGCCTAAAGGAGCGACCCCAAATGCGGGCCCTTTTTACTCGGGGGACCACCGCAAGAAACAGAGATTCGGATCGCAGAGATCGGGCCGGCCGATAAAAGGCAAACCTCTGTTGAAGATATTTTGCCCCCGAGGCATAGAGAGCCTTATGAGCCAAGGTCAAAGCCTTGAAAACTATCCGCTTCCGGATAGGCAGCCAATGTAGCGACTGCAGGAGGCCGGAAACTCTGGCTCGCCTGTGAAGGCCAAAAATGGCACGTGCGGCCGAGTTCTGCACCACCTGCAGTCGTTGTAAGAGATGTAAATGTTCTAAGGTAGGGGAAGGTTAAATGTTTTCACCCAAAATTGATCTGCCATAACAAAGGATTCTTGAGTGTTACAGACTGGGAAAGGTTTCAAAATAGAGTTTTGTCAGGTTCTTTACCAAAAGTGTCGGCCAAGGGATTTACCCTTAAATCAGGAACAATCGCCACTCGTAGATTCAGAGTTGGCACAAATGTTGCTCAAGGGAGCAATTTGCAAGGTGAGTAAGTACTGTTTTCCTAGTGAAGAAGAAGGACAAGGGCTGGCATCCTGTAATAAACTTGAAAGAGCTGAACATGTTTCTGGTTTACAGGCACTTCAAGATGGAAATAAACCATCTTCTGTGGGACATTTTTCAAGAAAAGGTCTGGTTTGTGAAGCTGAATCTCAAGGATGCCTACTTCATAATTCCTATAAATCCAGGTTCTCAGAAGTATTTACGATTCAGATGGTGAGTTATTCTGCACCAGTTTTCCTGTCTTCCTTTTGGCCTGTCATCAGTCCCTTGGTGCTTCATCAAAATCCTGCACCCAGTAATTACTTTCTTGAGAGAGAGGAGTGCAATTATTGATTTATCTACACATGTAACTGATGTCTTGGGGAGAATTGCTGGAGGACATGATGTGGTCAACAGATATCTTTAGACGCTTTGGGGTTCATATTCAACGCAGAGATGTCTGTTGTGATTCCTGCTCAGAGCTTAGAGTTTTGGGGGTTTCAGGTACATACTAATATGACACAATTATGACTCCTTCAGATGAAATTTACAAAGAATAAGAAGGAAGTAGCTCATGTACTATCGCAAGACGTGGTGTATTTGAGAGGTCCAGCAAGAGTGGTAGGACTTTTCTCATCCTCCATTCAGGTCCTTTATTTATTTATTTATTATTTATTATTGACATTTATACAGCGCGGCGAATACCCGTGGGCGTCTCGGCGCTAATTAAGGGCATAGATCAGCAAACTGGGGTAATGAAGAAAAAAGGCTATTGGTCAAATAACCACGTCTTTAGCTGTTTGCGAAATGTGAACAAGGAGGGACTTGCCCGGATGTGTGCAGGAAGGGTGTTCCAAAGTTTCGGGGCGGCGACAAGGAAACGCCTGTCGCCCCATGTGACTGTTCTAGTGCGAGGCACAGTCAAAAGGTTCTGATAAGAGGACCGAAGGGATCGGGTTGGAGCATAATGAAGAAGATTCTGTTTGAGAAAATGGGGACCCTGATTATTGAGTGACTTATAGACGATACACAGCGATTTAAATTTAATACGACTGCGCATCGGGAGCCAATGGAGATCCCTGATGGTATTTGCGACTGGTGCAAACTTGGGGATCCCAGCCAACATTCGTGCAGCAGCATTTTGGATTGACTGCATCCTATTTATCACTCGACTTGGGCCTTTAGTAATAAGGCATTGCAATAGTCCATGGAGGACAGGACTAGTGAGCTGACCAGTGTTTTCCCGGCAGTGTTCGGTAAGAAAGGTAATATTTTCCTAATCAATCTCAATTTCATATGAGCTGTGGCCGCAGTTTTATTAGCATGTGCCATAAAATTGAGGCCAACATCAAAAGTGACGCCTAGATTTCTCACTTTGCTGGCTGGACTAGGCAGAGGACCGAAAGATGGTGGCCACCAGACAGGTGACCAGCCCGGAGAAAGGTGACCAAAGATGACCACTTCAGTCTTTTCTGAATTAAGTTTCAGACAGTTCGTGGCCATCCAGTCACCTATTACCGTCATTCCAGTCGTGAATCGATTGGCCACTTCCTCACCGTCCCCTTTGATAGCCAGTACCAGTTGGGTGTCATCAGCGTAGGAGGTCAGGCTCATCCCGAATGCTTTGATGACACTAGCAAGGTCCGACACATAGATATTGAATAGTGTCGGACTCAGGGATGAGCCTTGAGGGACCCCACACGGCAGAGACACCTTCGATGATTGGTAGGGTCCTAGAGATACTGCCTGTGATCTGTTGGCCAAGAACGATACGAGCAGGTCCAACGCAGTTTTCTGGACCCCCAGTCGTTCGACACGGTCGACTAAGATCTTATGGTCGACCGTGTCGAAGGCCGCCGAAAGATCCAGCAGTACCAAGACTGCTGTCCCCCCCTGGTCTCGTATGGCTCTAATATCGTCCGCAGCCTTTAGGAGAGCAGTTTCCGTGCCATGACATTTGCGGAATCCGAACTGGGTGTTGTCGAGCAACTGGTGCTGCTCCACAAATTCCGACAGTTGCTGATTCATGGCTTTTTCTATTACCTTAGCCAGAAAAGGAAGACTGGCTATCGGACGATAATTTTTCAGGTCATCTTTATTCAAGTTGACTTTCTTTAAAAGAGGTTTGACCAACGTATGTTTCAAAGACGCCGGGAAAATTCCGGAGCTAAACATGGTATTGCAAACATGGGTTATGACCGGTATCAACGTGTCCATAACTGGCATAAGAACTTTAAGCGGACACGGATCCAGAGCTGAACCTGATTTAATCCTTGAGATAATGCTCCTTGTCTGATCCGTAGTAAGATCGACAAAACGGGTCAGTGTGTTATCCCGTGAGGTGAAGGACAAGGATAGCGGAGTAGTGTCCGTGTTTGAAGAAAAAGCCTGATAGATGTCATTAACTTTTTTAAAGAAAAAATCAGATAAGGCGTCGCAAAGATGTTGTGAGGGAGGTGGTGTAAGATCGTGCATGCCACCCGACAAGCGTTTAGTAATGTCGAATAGCTCTTTACATGAGTTTTTGGCAGTCTCAATTTGAGCTGCATAATAGGCTTTTTTCGCCACTGCGATCATCTGTTTGTACCGGGCCAGTGAATCTTTGTATGATGATTTG
This sequence comes from Lissotriton helveticus, assembly GCF_964261635.1. Classification (NCBI taxonomy): domain Eukaryota; kingdom Metazoa; phylum Chordata; class Amphibia; order Caudata; family Salamandridae; genus Lissotriton; species Lissotriton helveticus. Next base: position 148,951,424 of record NC_136057.1, read on the forward strand.
CTTTCTGGGTCGTAGCGCTTCCGCCAGAGTCTTTCTCTTTGTTTATTTAATTGTTTCTGTTTTTTGAGTTCATCTGAGAACCAAGGAGCACTAGGAGAGGCTCGATTCTGGGAGATAGATTTTACGGGCGCTAGCTCAAGTGTGGCCTGATTAAGCCAGTTATTGAACTGGTTTGTGGCGACAGTAGGGTCATCTGACAGCAGTGGCAATGTTCTAGCCAGGAATGTGTTCAGCGTCCCCACCTTTATGTCCTTCCATGCTCTCACCTGTTTGGGGCTATTGTTAACAGCCTTCCTTTTAGAGGCGTCAGGAATAGCTAAATAACTTATAATGGCGTGATGATCGGTCCATGCCAAGGGGAGGACATCTGTAATATGTAGCGTCTCCATATTGGTAAAAATGCCGTTGAGAGTGTGACCAGCATCATGGGTAGGGACAGAGATGCGTTGATAAAGACCTAGTATTTCCATGTCCGCTAGGAGACATGCAGTGTCTGTGTCACTGCTTGAATCAAGATGGAAATTAAAGTCGCCTAAAACTGCAAAATGGTCTTCCAGAGCTATGGATTCCAATATAGACCCAAGGCTGAGTAAAAAGGGGGCTCGTGCTCCCGGTGGGCGATATATCAGTACGCCTTTAAAATTGAAAAGGGGTGTGAGCTTAATACTGAATAGTAGAGCTTCGCAACATGTAGATGGTATCGGTGTGGTCCTGATTGGGAGGTGGTCTCTAACTATGATTGCTACCCCACCTCCCTGCTGACCTACTCTATCCAGTCTATGAATGGTAAAACCACTAGGGACTGCTATAACCAAGTCAGGGTCCGAGGCACCATCCGTCCATGTTTCCGTTATAAACAGGACGTCCAGGTGGGCGTCTATTATTAGGTCTGCAATTTCTTGCCTATGTTTGCACATGGAACGGGCATTAATAAGTGCTAAGTGAAAAGAGGTGATAGGAGGAGGCGGAGTAGTCAGGGCCTTAATTTTATGGTTGACAATGTGTGTCTGAAATGAGCAATGTGAGCAGGATAATCGGTAGGGTACATCGGTAAATGAAAGAGGGTCATAGGTAACACAGCAATCGGTGCCTGGTGATCGAAGTGCCGAAAGAGATGCAGATGAGTAGACCAATCTGGTCGCAGTACCAGGGGTTTTAGCACTCGGCACGGGCCCGGCGCGGACGGGCGCAGACGGGCTGGACTTTGGCTTGACTTCGGCACGCTTCCGGCGCGCCCGCTGCGCCAGCCCGCTGCGCCGTCTGTAGGGGATACACATTTATAGGTGGTGAGGAGGGTAGGAGGCAGCCAGCGACTAGAGCGCTGACCTGACTACCTCAAGATGGCGGACGTCAATCGCCCCAGCACCTAGATCGGCTGGCGAGCGAAGACGGCGATAGCAGTGCCCAGGTAAGCGCTGGGAGCGCTAATCAAATAGAGCAACAGTAGAAATACACCTGCATAACAAAAAGGGGGTTAAGCATCCAAATACAAATTTTTAAAAACCCACGAAGCAAATCGTGCCAGTAGCTAGAATTGTAATGTGCAAATGCGCAATATAAAATTTTATCAAGGCAGGTCTATGTAGAGCCCCTCAGCGTGACCGCTACCCTTAGATCGGTGAGGTCGACTGCCCGGTGTTTAAATAACTTCCGGGAGGGCAGGAGGCAGCCTTTCCCCAGGCCTGTTGCATTACAGGGCTCTTCCGAGGCTGAAGTCCATGAGTTTGAAGAAAGGTCTGTTGTACGCAGGTACAGTTCCCCTGTCCCAAGAGGCTTGAGAGGACCCTTAATGGTGGTTGAGCAACCTGGACAGCTGGAACAGCAAAGCTATTTTTCGGAATGTCCCGGGATTCGCTGTAGAATCGGATGCAAGCAACCTTAGTTGGGGTGCGAGATTAGGGGAGTTAGAAACTGGAGGGAAATGGTCCCGGGGGGGAACTCTCATTTTTTTTAAAACATATTTTTATTGACATTTGTTTCAGTGATCAACAAGAGCAACAATATTCATTAGTACAAGTCATATCACAGCATCGTTATAGGTCAAGTCATAGATAAATTCATGCTTATTACTGTGTGCTTCCTCTTACCATCTCTTATCTTGTACATGTATTGGAGTCATGACGACTTATGGTTGTCTCTTAAGTTTTATTGTGTATTACTGAGAGGGAGTCATGTATGATCTGTATGTAAACATCTGAAGGGAGCCATTCCATAAATATCCTGTATTTAATACAAAACTATGCAACCTAAATGACTCATTACGTAACTAGGTGCGCAGTGAGGTCCCTGTTGTCTGTTCATGCTCATAGTGTAAAGTAAGTGCCCTGGTTGTTGAGGCGTCTGGCTTGGAGTGGGGGCGCTAATAGGCTGTGTCACACTTCGGGTGGTAAACCATCCCTGCCCTTTAATCATGCATTATAATATGCATTGTGAAATAGTAGCTGTAGAAACTGCTCGATAGGGTTTAGCATAAACCCTATCGGGCAGTTTCTACAGCTACTATTTCACAATGGGTGAGGGCAGTGATGTCCGAGGCAGGAATAGGTTTGTCCAAGTTTGGAGGTCACTCTTCTAAGGGTGCAATGGGCAGTAAGGTGTGTTAGGCATAAGATACACTTGCAGACATAAGGAAAGCAGCAGACTGGTCAGGTGCTAACACTTTTGAAAGCTTTTATCTTAGGCCAGTGGATCATGTGAGCAGTGTGGCCCTGGGAAGCTTTTAACATGCATTATTGTAGCCTCTGGTCTTGTAATGAAATAGCAATTCTCCAATTAACATACATATGGAAACCAGATTTCATTAAAGACAATGGAGGCTAACATCCCACCCACCACTCCCATTTAATTATTTTGCATTTGTGTGTATTTGAGTCAATAGTTTACTACAGCTTTTTGTGATTATATCATTAATTTGATATTTTTCCTTATAGAGATAAATGTTTATTTATTTTGAATTAATGTTTGGGGTGGTATCACTTGGTTTCTTCTTTTTCAGATAATTCTTCACAGTAAGAACTTTTTTGGATCAAACCAAAGAAGTATCACTTGTTTCTTCACAGCATAAATACGAAGATGCATACTGAGATGGAGTTATATATGTTGTTTGGAATATTATAAGATGGAATGCTTTCTTTATAATGTAATTTATGTTCTTAAAAGGGCTGCATGTTGGGGCAGGCATAAAGGGTCATTGCATAATTTTAGTGTTATGATGTTGTTTCTTTCACCGTCCTCCTGCAGGCATGAGAATCTGTGTTGTCATCTTTGGAACTTCTAGAGTTCCAGATTCTCTGTATTCTGAGGAAGGTGGTTGCCGAGGCAGGAGAGTTAGAGCTCCCCCAGAGACCAAACTTTTACAATAAATATATTAATTTGAATAATCATTGGATATCCGTGTCACGTACTTCAACATTTTGGCGACGATCCTGTTTTGACTTACCTCGTCTTCTTTTATCTGATCAAATGAGAAGGATCACTTGTCCTGCATAACATCGGGTATGCGGGAACGGTTCTTTCTAGTCCCAATAAAAACCCTCATGCACGTGTTGGTTGATGGTAACGTCAAGCGGTATATCGTGGTTCTCCGCTAGCCCTCACACGTGTCTGCATAATCATAGGGTTTAGTGGTTATGCAACCTCCACCAGGAGGTAATACCCTTTGTTAAAAACAGTAGTGACCAGTGATAGTGCCAGTGAGGTGATATAGTGAAGGTTAATAAAAGTTTCTGGGTTCCAGACACAATTTTTTATTTATTCTGGTTTCTAGAGGCAATAAAAAATAATGTAAGTGACTGAGAGTTATTATGACTCTTTCACACTAGAAATGTGGTATAGGTCAACATGTTTCAGCCCTCAACCACCAGACGGTCGGGTGGGCTTTCTTCAGGACCAGGGTGTGAAGTGTATAAAGACGTGGGGCGTCTTTATGTTTGAAATGTACTCCTAAGAATTTCTTAGTGTATCTGTGTTACAGGAACATAACTTTAGGTAGTTCCTGAAGGTCATTTGATACCTTCGATACCGGTTTTAATAAACCTCATCAGGATGCATGTGGGTCAGCGAGGCCTGCTTTGGTCACTCCGTATCTTGACTGGTTCTGACTCTGCCACCATTGGTCCCGGAAACATAAAGTTATGTTCCTGTAACACAGATACACTAAGAAATTCTTAGGAGTACATTTCAAACATAAAGACGCTCCACGTCTTTATACACTTCATGAGGGTTTTTTATTGAGACTAGAAAGAACCGTTCCCACATACCCGATGTTATGCAGGACAAGTGATCCTTCTCATTTGATCAGATAATATATGATTACAGGAAACTGAACGGATCACGTATTCCTCCCCTCCCCCACATTGATCTTCATTACCTCGTCTTCTACCATCAAGACTACACATCGTTCCTTGTCAAGACTTGCTGGCATAGCGTTTTTCATCCGTCATCAAAGTTCTCTGGCGAAAATGATCACCTTTCAAGGTACTGTTCCTAGCATCTTTTTATTGGCATTTTTATTTTTATTTCTTTGGTAGTTTTTTTTTTATTGCTAGGCAACCTCGCTTCGTCGTCCCTTCACGCGCATTCTGTAAGTCGCGCAAGACGCATTTCACGTTGGAATTGCGCTCAGGCATTAAGCCGTGTTGTCAAGGACTCTCAGGTTGCCAAGCTCTTCTACTTCAAGTTGCGAGTGCATTTCCAGCCGCGTTAACAAAGACCAAATGGAGCATTGTTCTGCAGTGACGTTATCATGCTCCATACGCATAGCGGCCATTTTATTTTTCTATTTACACCTTGCCAACCAATATTTGCCAACCACGTTTTTCACAAAGCACTTTTCTATCGATTTAGCGATTTGTGCTCACTCGTTTTGCATTAGCTGTTTTATTCAATTTTATAAAACATTACATTTGTCAATAGTACAGCTCTCTTAATTTACTGCTCCTGCCTCAGCTTAATTCCGCGAGATTTTTATTTATTTATTCATGGCAACAACAGCTAATCAAACAATATCCCCACCACCACCATTTCTTATTGATGGAGACATTCCTAATATTGTGTTCAAATCGTTGTTATTGGTCAGCAAATGAAGACAAAAAGAATACAAGCAAAAGTACATATATATGTGGTTCTTTCCAGGTTGAAATACAATAAAGTAAGGAAACAAAGTAAATTAATACAAATAAAGAGAGTAAGGTAAATAAATCACAATAAGGTTCCACATAGCTCGTTAAAAACAGATGGACAATTATATTTATACTGCTGACATATGGATTGAGATTGAACATCATTGTTTCCAAGTAATAACAGTACTTGATTTCCAACCAGTTTCATCAATGAGAGTGCACTGCCAGCATAAAGAACAACAAATCGAGCCCATGCGGCATAACAATGAATAAACAATGATTCGTAATGTGTTGTGTTTCATTAACTGCGGTCTCATGTGTATATTTGTGACACTACAAGGTAGCTCTAACCGCATCACCAACATCTTAGTAATAAGACATTGAACTTGGACTACCAGTAGTAGGTTCCACAGTGGCTTATCCCTGGTTCATACTAGACGGTAACTGTATGTGGGGTGAATATTGAGTAACTACGGCGGGTCAAAGGAGTGATCATTCATAGTACGTAGACATTGGGCCTTAAAGTGGAGTAACAATGGATGAAAGCCATAATATATCGATATTAAGTAGATATCAGCAGGTAATGACCGAAACCATAACAATGTAGGCCATAGATCATGACACAGAGCGTAAGCACCCGACAATGGGCTAAGGCTCAGGTAGCATGAGTTTGGAACATGGGTGAAACCTAACGTCAGGTTGGACTTGTTAGAAACACTTGGGATTCGATAACTGTGATCACTTGTATCCGGATGCCGTTGCATCCACTAGTTCAGGAGGGGATACTTCCATATGACCTTCTCCTTGGTTATATATCAAGCGTCTTAGTTTTTGTGGGTAAGAGAAAACATGGGTCACATCTTGTATCGTTACTTTAAATCTCGCTGGTCCGACAAATCCATATTGGTGGCCAAGTGATTTTAGCTGTGGTCTCATTGCAAGAAATGCTTTCCTGATGTCCATAGTTTCTTTGCTGAAGTCTTGCAAAATGTAAATTTTGTGACCCTTCCACAAGACATGGTTATGTTTACGGACAAATGTGAGAATTTGTTCAACATGCTGAAATCTCAGTGGTTTACATACTATTGCTCTTGGGCCCTTATGATCTTTCATTATTCTTCCCGGGACTCTATGCGCCCTGTCAAACTCCAATGGCTGAGCGAAGGTGAGGTTCGTGGCCTGTGTGAACCATTGTTCAAGGAAAGTTATACAATATTCGTGGGAGTCTTCTGATTTTTCTGGTAAGCCAAAAATTCTCAGGTTCCCTCTCCTATTTCTATCCTCCAATTCCGCAACTTTCCTCGAGAGGTGGTCAGAACACAGGGTGAGGTGTTTTATAGCTCCACAGGTTTTGGTCTCAGAATCTTTCAGCTTGCTTATCCTAGTCTCAGATTCTGCCAGCCTTGAGTTGATGTCTCTAATGTCTTGTCTGACTGCAACTACCTCCTCTTTGGTGGATTTGGCCAGGTCTTTGACTTCCTCCAATCTATTCAAGATAGTCTCTATTGCATCACTAAATTCTTTTTTCCCCTTAAACGGTGAGACTGGAGCTTGCGGTTCAGACTTCAGACGTTTGGAGTTTTTCCCATTTTTTTTGTCGCCCATTTTGAAAGCAGCCTACAGAGGGTGTCACTAATAGTGCACTTCCTTACGTATAGCCAGATCACAGGTCCCCCCTACACTTGTCTAGCGTGTCACCGTTGAGTGTCGCACTAAGAGACTTTAATCCTGTTAGGATGTTGCAGGTCGCAATTTAGGCGCTGTGGTTAGGGGACTATTAACTGATTGTTGTACACGGGGTAAGCAGGCGTAGAGAAATGAAGCCCGGAGAAGCCAGCGAGAGCAAAACTATGCTAGAATATGAGGCTATGTCTCAACTGCACACATCGGTCTCATGAGCTGTACAATTCCTTGCGTTCCTAGCATTCCATATTAGCACATCTGAGACCCTGCAGTGTTCGTTTTATGTTTGAGAAGGAAGGTAAGTCAAGAGGTGCATCGCTAGTGTAGCGTAGTTGGCCAGTTCTTGTGTTCGATCTCGAGGATGATAGCCGCCATTTTGTGAGAGCGTCTTGCAGTTTCGCGCTTAGAGTCAGATTTATGGGCCGGTCGTGAAGTACACAGTATCACTTTTAACATACATTAGCCCTCTGTTAGTGGAGTCTGGGAGGCACATTACAGATCACTAAGTAGATATCATGCAAACATGCAAACATGCCTTAGGTGGTTAATTCCCCCATGACGATCCTCTCCATTATCTGATCGCTCAACGTGACCTTAGGGCTGCGGTGAGCTGTTGTCCGCAATATGGACGTGTCTTGCAGATGAGGTCACAGGGTAGTATTTCGACAGTCTTTAGCTCCTTATTTAACCACCCAGGTCAGCATTTGGTCAATTGCAGCATACGGGTGCCGGCCCAACCGCTACTCTGATGCTCGGTAGGTGTTGGTACACAAGTGCCTCTTGGGGCCCGTCTGCGAGCCTTCAGATATGCAACCCTCACCTTCCTCCCAGCTGGGTGCTAATAGCATGCAGTAGATGGTCGGACACAAATTATCCCCAAGTCCGCAGTTTAGGCTAACTGAGCGAGGGCATTGGCTGTAAGCGGTGCATTGGTGAGTCGAACGCTTATGCCGCCATTTTAAAAAAGAGCCGTTTTCACGCCTTTCATTCCTGCTCTAATAACAAAACAAGATTAATTTCTCAGTGTCGGGGGTCATATACTTGCTGTTTTGTAGTTACAGGGACTTTCTTCTCCATGTGTAGCGAGGGGGTCAATAATGCCGGTGTTCGTACTTTTTACCGCTCCGCCCCGGGAGTCATGCTGCTAGTCTAGCCACCGCCGAGCTCCGCCTTCCCCATGCTCGCCAGCGGTGGAGATGATAAGTGCGTTTTCTTCGCGCACGAGTGTCGGAATTGTTCCAAACTTGCTCCGCACTCGGGCGAGACACTCCGCTTCTCGCTTCTTCCCTCAGATTCGGAAATATCTCTCCATTACAGATCCAGCGTCTATGAGGTGTTTTGTGCTCGGAGGAGCAAACGGATCACGCCGCCATCTTCCCGGCGTTCAAGCCACGCCCCCCGACATTCCTAATATTGAATGGGAAGAATGGATAAGCATTTTTGAAAATTATTTAGAAGCCATTGATGGTCTTAGATTTCAAGCCACAAGAAAAAAAAGCAATTCTTCTTTGAACTCTCTTGGAAAAGCGGGCCAACATGCCTTTACATTTTTACCTGAACTCTTAGGTGCAGATGGCCAACCCATTGATAATCCTTACAACAAAGACTAGAAAAATATTTTGGAAAGCAAGTTAATATTGTTATGCAGAGACACAAATTTTACACTGTTCCACAAAAAGAGAAAGAAACTGTTGATCAAATGGTAACTAGCTTGAGGGAACTCTCACTAAAATGTGATTTTGGTACAATGACAGATCAACTTATCAGAGATCAGTTGATTGTGCAGTGTAAAAACAAAAGAATGCAACAAAAGCTTTGGGCAGCGAAAAATCCGACTTTAATGGAAGCAATTGCTATTGCCAAAGTCGTAGAAGAATCTGATAAATGCATGGAAGAAATGCGTGCACTTGAAATGAAAAAAGAGGATACAGTCAATACAATCAACAAGCATGACAAGTCTGAAAAAGATTCTTCTTCACCTATTGACACAAAATATCCTGATGTTAGACCTAAGTTTTCTTCTTTTAAGTCAAAACAAAAAGGGTCTTTCTCTGAAGGTAGAAGCAAATTTGTTGGTTGTTTTTGCTGTGAGAGTATGACTCATGCAGCGGAATTTCATGGCTGTTTTGCCCCAGACAAGATCTGCAAGAAATGCGGAAAAAGGGGTCTCATTAGCAAAGCTTATAGAAATCCTTCAGTCAATAGGGTTGCTTTTGTTGATAACAATGTTCTTCCTCCTGATATGTCTCTGTGTATCGAAGATAATTTCTATGGTGTTCTCCAAAGGCCTAAAGCTGTTTTTGTTTTGAATGGGGTTTCAGTGACGCTCTTAGTTGACCCTGGTTCCATGTTCACCATCATTCCCTTTCGCTTATTTAAAGAGTGTTGGCCACATATGCCAATCTCTGAGAGTGATATCACGCCAAAGGGATATGGAGGTGAAGTTATTAACATAAAGGGCGTCATGGATACTTCTTTTGAATTCAAAGGCAGGTCTTCGCCAGGAAAGGTGTATATTTCTGATAATGGTCCAGCAATTTTGGGTTGGATACTACAACATGATTTACATATTATTTTGGATCCCAGATCTGTGGATAAGGTCTTTGTCATCGATTTTTTTTTCTAATAATAATGCTGTTCTTACTAAGTCCAATGATGTTTTTTGCTCTAATTTTGGTAAGTTGGAGGGGCATGTACATAAAATTAAATTGAAAAACAATGTTACTCCTGTAAAACATTCTCTTAGAAGAATTCCTATTGCGATACAAAATGAAGTTAATGAAGTGCTTGAAGATATGCAGAAACAAGATATAATAGAACTAGTGGAAGCCTTCGAGTGGCTTTCTCCGGTAGTGGTCACACAAAAAAAGGATGTCAAACTTCATTTTTGTGTTGACATCAGGTCTCTTAATCATAACATTATTGGAGATAAGTTTCCCCTTCTTAATATCTCGGAAATGGTACTCTTGATGGGCAAGGCAAAGTTTTTTTTAGCAAACTTGATCTCAGATCAGCCAACCATCAAGTAGTATTACACCCTGATTCTAGGAAACTTACTGCATTTCTAACCATTGAAGGAGTATTTCAGTTTTAAAGGTTGCCTTCGGGCTGGCCTCAACGGCCAGCGTATTCCAACGCATGGTGCATTCTTTACTAAAAGATTTGAAACACGTTCACTATTTTCAAGACGATATTCTAATTACTGGTATAGATGAATGTGAACATAATACAAATTTTGCTAAAGTGCTACATATTTTGCTAAATGCTGGTCTTACGTTGAGGAAAGATAAATGCAAATTTCTAATGACAGAGATAGACTATTTGGGTTATACCATATCTCAATCAGGAGTCAAACCAAAAGAAGACTTGTTGAAAGCTATTAGGTGTGCAATAAGGATCAATTAAAATCATTTTTAGGGTTAGTAGAGTATTACTTCAAATTTGTGTCTAATTTTGCGCATAAAACTGAAGCGTTGCGCTTGTTGCTTAGAAAAGGGGTACTATTCACTTGTGAATCTCAACAATCTGAAGCTTTTGAGAAAATTAAACTTGAGATTGTCCTAGCAGGTATACTTACTACACTTGAACTATGTAAAGACACTTATGTAACTGTTGATGCAAGTGCTCATTGTATTGGTGCTATTTTATCCCTAAAGAAAAATGATGAGGCCAAAACAGTTGCTTTCGCTTCTCTTTCACTCAGTTGTTCGGAGCGTAATTATGCCGTGATTGTGCGTGAAGCTGCTGTGTGTGGAGTTTCGCATTATCGTACCTATGTGTGGAGAGTGCAATTCTCATTAAGAACTGCCCACAAGCCTCTTATTAGGATTTTATCTCCAGGAGGTGCTAATAATGATTCTCCTCGCTTAATGAGATTTGCTGCCAAGTTACAAGAGCATACGTATAAATTGGAACACATTTCTGGATGGAAAAGTATACAGGCAGATTGCTTGTCTCGTTTACCTATTCAGTCTGGAAATTGTGATGAGTTTGAAGAAGAAAATGTATGTCTAGTAGCAAGTTTTGAAGATATGTGTTCAGGTGGTGTCAAATCTATTTCTAAAGATGAATGGCATCAGGCAGTTATTGAAGACCCAGATTTTGTTGACTTAATTAGTGCCATACGCCTTGTTTGGAGACGTGAGGGTAAGGTGAAACCTTCCTTACGTAATTTTGTTAAATTGCAAGAGGAACTGAGGGGCATATTACCAACAAATAGCAATATTTATCGCTAAGTAGGGTTAGCGGCAATATTTTTATCGCCGCGCATCACTGGTTTTTATCGCTGAGATAACTTGCTATTAGCAAGGTTTATCTCAAAAGCGATAAAAACCAGGCAAAATGCGTGAATATCGCTGAGAATACAGCAATATTCACGCATTAGCGACAAAATGCTCTTAGCCATGTTATCCACCTCCCATTGGATAACATGGCTAAGAACTGGTCTGAGCAGGTGTTGGTTTTTGGCGATAGCGGGAATATTTCCATCGCTACGCCTGCCTTGCTAATAGGCGATAGCGACATTAGCGACTGCTTTCAGTCGCTAACAGGTTGGGTACGCCCACTTTGCATGTCATTAGCGATAAATATCGCTGACATGCAAAGCGGGCCCCAAACCGCTCGCTATCGCCTAAAAGCTGTCGCTAACATCAGTTAGCGACAGCTTGCTAATAGAGCGATAGAATTATCGCCGCTTAGCCGCCGAAAACGGACGCTAAACCTGCGATAATTGCCTATCGCCTCCCTTGGTAATAGGCCCCTGAGTCTTAGTTGTTCTAATGATTTGGTGATGGGAGGTGAAAGATTCATTCCACCAAATTCACTCAAGAAAAAACTTTTTCTTCTGGTGCAGGAGGGTCATCTTGGTCAAAGCATGACTACTAAACGTCTCAAGGTTAATTTTTGGTGGCCTGGAATGGATGATGATGTTCAACTGTGGGTTGAGAATTGTGCACTATGTAAAGAAAGTGAGAAAATGTTGAAAATCGATTCACATTCTCAAGGTTCTATTTATTTTGGTACAGACTTACCTTGGGAGAAAGTCTGCTTGGATTTTATTGGTCCGATGGACTTCTTATCTGCTGAATTTTGTTTTGCAATGGTTTTAGTGGATGTTTGTTCACGTTGGATGTGTGTAGAATTCATGAAGAATGTAACTACTGATAGTGTCATTAAGCAACTCAGATCTATTTTTTTAAAAGAGAGTTTTCCACGTGTCCTACTTACAGATAATGGTACCCAACTAACTTCTTTGGCTATGCGCACGTTTCTTTCAAATCATGGGATCAAACAAATGTGTACCTTCTTGTATAACCCACAAGGGAATGGTATTGTGGAGCGCATGAATAGAATGGTGCAGGGTACTATTCAAATGTCTGTTCAAGGTCATTGTGATGTTCAAAGAGCTGTGGAGGATTTGGTTTGGTCGTACAAAATCACTATCCATAGTGTTACCAATGCCATTCCTTTTGAGGTGATGCGTGGTAGGGTTCCCAAAACCAAATTAATTCCTCACTGGTTGTATGAAAAGGATGCGTCCTTACCTACTACTACTCTCTCTGGTAAGATGGCAAGGGTAGAAGTAGGAGATTTAGTCAAAATAAAGTTAGGAAGGAGAGAACATGGTATAAATACATTTTCAGATCCTTTTAGAGTTAAGGAGGTTCACAAGTGGCATGTGGTGTTGGAAAAGGGGCAATGTTGGACCTTCAGAAGAATTGCCCTATATTAAGAGAATTAATGTCACAGGTTCTAGAGATTATATTTTTAGAAAGCCTTTTCCTTGCAAAGAGATTCGGGAAGTTAAACGAATGAAACCTGTACGTCAGTGCCGTCTTCCAAACAAATATGATAATTTTCTTATGTATTAAGTGTTAATTACCATTGGAAGATTAACGGGAAAAAATATGTGTTGTAAAAATGTATTTGTTCATTTCATTTTTAGTGTGCTTATATAATTTAAGTTTCTCTATGAGTTGTTGTTCTCACCTGTGTTCTATATTTTATGGATTTAATGTTTCTTTGTTTATTGTAAGAAAGGAATTTATGTTATGATGTTTCTTTCACTGTCCTCGTGCAGGCATGAGAATCTATGTTGTCATCTATGGAACTTCTAGAGTTCCAGATTCTCTGTATTGTGAGAAAGGCGGATGTCGAGGCAGGAGAGTTAGAGCTCCTCCAGAGACCAAACTTTTACAATAAATATCCTAATTTGTATAATCATTGGATATCCGTGTCACGTACTTCAACAGTTAGCCTTTGTTGTCTTGTGACAGGAAGTTGGTGGGGCCAATATTTGGTATGTATCAACTGGTATGTAGGAATACAATCCAAGATTTCAAGATAATAGCAAGAAAGTGTGAAAATTCAAGACTGATATACTGCATGAACCTGATCAATTCTGGCTACATATAAGTAACTGAAAATCCATTGACAGCAAATCATAACTGTTAGGCCTGCCTTCGTATGGTTTCCCCTGTCTTTTTGCTTCTGACCTCCTGTTTTTGACTGTGTGCTGATTGTTGGACTCTGGGCACTTTGCCACTGCTGACCAGTGCTAAAAGGTAATGGTAATTGGTTTCTCCAGCTTTGGCATATAGGATTTACTAGTAAGTCCCTAGTACAGTGCACTACGGGTGCCCAAGGCCTGTAAGTTAAATGCTACTATTGGGCAGCACTGATTGTGCCAATCACATGAGTAGCCTTTCAAACATGTCTCGGGCCTAACACTGCAGAGCTTGTGTGTGCAGTTTTCTCTCTCTGCATCCTGCTTTCCGAAGTTTCTTTATGGGCTTGAGTTGAGCTTGCCTCTTGTTGGAAGTCTCAGGGCCCTCAAAGACTTCACCTGTAGCACCTGGGCTCTCTTGCTGAGAGCCTTTCTCTGTCAAGTAGTGGTAAATCCAGTTCCTGGGCCCTTGGAAGTGAGTTTCCTGTGCTAGAAAATAAGAAATTATCACATCGACTTTAAGCCTCACTTCGGAACCGGTGCAGCTCTCCAACCCCATGCTACAGCCTGCACCGAAGCAGCAGTCCCTACTCAATGCAACAAACGTAACTTAAAATGCAGGCCCTGATGCTGTCACAGCACCTCTTAAGAACTGCCACAACATGAGTCTTGAGTACCACTTCACCGACATCTGTGGTGCATGACTACGCTGCAGCACCTGTTGTCCCATGGTGTGACCTCAACACTTCAAAGTCTACACCTCATGGCTGACCCTCAGAGCTTCATCAACACCGCACCGACATTGAAAGCAAGGCATTGCCGCAAGAGCCACATTACCTCCCCTGCGCCTTGCAGTGGCTCAATGACCCTGCACTAGTGTCAATGATGCCTCACCTCCGAGGGGCGTGGCCAACTGCATGGCGGGGTAAGACGTGCTCCTGCTCGGCTCCCGGTGACGCTATAACTATTTTTGCAAACCTTCAAAAAAAAACTAAAACCGGCGACCGGACCAGTCCCAACACTTTTGCCACCTAGATCACCGGGAAATCCTGCTGATTGAGGGCGCTGTTCGGCGGCGAGGTGACTCCGTTGCTACGAGCTACCCTCCCCAAGATGGCAACCGGGTCCGCTCCTGCAGTCTGAGGGTAACTTCGCCCTGGCCTCGGAGCCCGCGGTCCTGGGTGCATCGGTGTCCGCGAGACCTGAGAGGGAGCCCGACCGGCGGTGAAGTGGTCCCGCGGGCCCCCCCCGCTCGTCCCCCTCCCCCATCTGGTGGCTGCTGACTGAGGGGCCGGGTCGGCCGGTGCCTGGGGCGGCCGAAAGGGACATCGGACGGAGAACCGCCGCCTGACTGGGACATAGCGGAGGGCCGTGCGGGGGCTGTGAGGGGACAGCCGCTGGTGGGGGCTGCGGGACCTGCGGCCCGAGAGGAGCCGAGACACGGAGAGGCCCGGGGACTCCAGCGGTAGACGGCCGGAGCAAGTGCCCTGATCACCTGCACCCCTGAACCCAGGCCTGGTGAGACACTCGGATAATCAGCAGGGGCCCCGTCTGAGACGAAGACCACGCATCACGAGTGTTCCTGAACACAGACGGCAGCTGAACTGTGCAAATCCTGTACCGGCCGGTGAGTGAACGGGCGCATCTCCCCCTCCCCCCCGCCATCACGCACTAGGAGCGGGTGGAGGCCCTGGACTGTGTCGACCAGAATCCGCATCCTGAGCCACGGCCGACTGCCCACGGGCGCCAGGGGAGGGACGTGCGGCAGAGGAGGAGGCCTCCGTCCCGTAGGGAGACTGGGGACTGCGACATCTAGGGGTCTGGCCTGCGGAAGTGCTTCTCCCCCCCGGAGTCTCGACCCTGAATACCTGCACTCCTCCTGGAGGGGCCCACACAGAGAGACGAGCCTGGAAGCGCCTGAGGTGCACCGCTCGGCCTGCGGACCGCATTGGGTGCTTGTGGATCGCTCCCCCTGGGCTTCCGTGAGCGGAGTTCCCCTGAGGGCCTTGCAGAGCGGCGGTCTGTGGGGTGGAGATCTCACTGCCTGCGGTGGATATAGGTTGGTGCGGCAGGCCCACTGTCGGAACGATGCGGACACATGGAAACTGACCCGGGCCTCTCTCCCATTCCCGCCGCTCGGCCTGTGACGGGGAGAGAAAATGGGGAAAAGGGATCCGGCTGCGAGGCCGGCGAGGCAGGAAACCATCGAGAGCTATGCCACAACGCGGGCACAGAAGGAGGCGACCCCAGTGACGCTGGGCCCACGCAATGACACGGCCATGCTCCTGGAGGCAATTCAGGCCTTTAGGACAGATATACAGGACTCTAGAGCGGCACTGGAGACTAAAATTGGTGAGGTGGGCTCTGAGGTCCTCTTGCTCCGCCAAGACTTTCGAAACTTGACAGAGAGGGTGACCACAGCGGAGACCAGACTCGGAGAAGCAGAAGATTCCCTTACCACCCTCCGAAAGGATATGGCGGAGCTACAAGCGTCACACAGACAGCTGCTGTGGACGATGCCGAAAACAGGGCGAGACGCAACAACCTACGCTACGTAGGCTTTAGAGAGGGCATCAAGAAGACTGATGTAGCAGCTTTCCTACGTACCTGGCTAACGACGACCTTTTCGCAGGCCCAATTTTCGATCTGCTTCGTCATAGAAAGAGTGCAAAGGGCCCTGCTGGTGAAACCGCCGGAGGGGGCATGACCAAGACCGATCATTGCACGCTTCCTTAATTTTGCAGATAGGGACCTCATCCTGAGATAAGCCAGAAAGAAAGGGGAAGTTAGAGTGGAAAACACAAACATCATGATTTTCCCGGACTATAGCCAGGAGGTACAGAAACAACGGCGCTCATATGATTCAGTAAAGGCAAAACTGCGAGATCTACATATATCATACATGCTGCTCTTCCCGGAGAAATTGAAAGTACTCTTCAAAGGCAGATCCCACTTCTTCAATCGACCTGAGGAGGCATGGCAGTGGCTCGAGGAACGTCCCCTGCTCCGCGAGGCCGAGGAGGAAGGTCGAAGAATCCGATCCGAAATGGCGGCAGCCAACTTCCGAAGGAGCCCGCCCAAGGCACAAAGGTCTCAAATCCCGAGAATGAGAAGATACTCGCATCCGTCGCCCTGCCCGGAGAGACCCGCGACGAGCTGGGGGAAACGGGGATGTAATGCGACCGTGGAGGAGAACCCGTCTCCGGGGTCCAGGTTCAGCAACCTGGCACATCTTACTGGAGCAGAAGTGGAAAACATGGAAAGCGAACATATGTCTGACGTGGACGACTGGACGGACCCCTCGCTACACCCTCTAGCCGTAGCGATCCGGGAAATGGAGCAAGGAGCGACTGGCACAGCGGAAGATCGTGACGTGGAAACTCAAGATTCCCACTCCTGAGGAAGTATGGAACTGATATCCGTAACGGCAGCACACCGCTGCTGGGGCACGCAAGTTACGAACACTTTTTCTTTCTGATTTGACTTACAACATTGTTCGTTGGTTGGTTGGTTTGTTGGCTCCTCTAGTGGCCCACGCGGTAAGGATAGACCTGCCCCACTGTTAGCTGGACGGTTCAGTCCTGAGGGTCCCGGTGGAGCCTTAGTCAAACCCTTGAGATAACCTATTTGGGGTTGTTAGTGGGAGGGCGACAGACCTTTACCGCCTGAAAGTCCTGTAAGTCACTTGTTGCACAGATGGGATGGACGGGAGGAGAAGGTTGGGAGGGGGTGGTGGGGATCGGGGATTTTAGTACAGTTTTATTGAAGGGAGGGTGGGTGGGAGGGGAAGCAGTTGGTTGAATACAGTCATGTATATGAGCGCGACACGATACACTCCTACACCTGGGACCGTCCACACTGTCTTGATTGTACCCTAGAATGGCAAGTGCATTAGCACCACAACCTGCGGATCACGGGGAACTCAGTGTCCTGACATGGAATGTAAACGGTCTTAATAACAAGATTAAGAGAGGATTAGTAAGCGCCTACCTTAAAAGAATAAGCCCAGACATAACATTCCTACAAGAAACCCATCTTAAGGGTACCAACTGACCCTTCATAGCCAGGGGACGTCATAACGTTCTGGCACACGCGGGGTACACAACTGACTCCAGAGGGGTAGCAATCATTATAAAGAACACCTCCCCGTTTTCTATTACACGTACTTGGGTAGATCCACTGGGGACCTGTGTAGGGTTCCAGGGGACATGGCGTAGATGCACATACACACTAATATCTGTGTACGCACCCCCCAAGCTACAGACAAACACACTTAAGACATTGGCCAACATACTTCTCGACACTGCAGATACCATTCAAATAGTAGGTGGAGACTTCAACGACGTGATGGATAGGGGGATTGACCGATCAGGGGTGCCACCCACGAGGGAGACCCAGACCCACCTAGCCCAGATGATCACCACTATAGGCCTCACTGATGTCTGGAGATGGCTGCACCTGGGCCGATCGGCCTACTCTTTCTACTCGGCCGCACATAAAGTGTTCTCAAGACTGGACTACATATTCATGCCCAGGCAGTACTTGACCGTAGATGCTGCAGCGGAGTACAATGCGAGGGGAGTATCGGATCACTCACCGTTGTTGGTGAGGGTGGGTCAGAATCGGGGTGCTGGCGGGGCCTCCTGGCGTCTCGCTGCATGGGACCTTAAAAACCCAACGATACTGAGTGAGGGCAGATACAAAGGTGTACATAGCCGAGAACGAGGGATCAGTTGACTCAGGGGTAACTCTTTGGGAAGCCTTGAAACCTGTAATGAGAGACAGAATACAAAATAGACTGGGAGGGGAAAAGAAAAAACTCCAGGGGTAGGTGGCGGCTATCGAACGGGCCATAGTAGATTTGGAGAGAGAACATCTGAATACAAGAAATCTCGAAACTCTACGGAGACTGGTGGATACACAGCGCCAATATAGGGAACTAGTAACTGCTGAGGCTAAGACTCAGAACCTGGCCACCCTCCACCGCCTGTATGACGTGGGGATAAGTCGGGCAAACTCCTGGCGTGGCTCAGTAGGAAGGAGCAGGCGGAACGATGGGTGGAACGGGTTGGAAATGCAGACAGAGTGCTTGTTAGCACAGATTTACATATTGCCGAGGCCTTTGTTACCCACTATGAACGCTTCTACACTGCCAGAGACTTAGGCACGCATGAAGCCGCTCTCCAATACATGGAACAGACTGATCTACCCTCATTAGATCCTGAGGCCCTTAATACGCTCGAGGCTGACATCACGGTAGACGAGATCTCTGTAGCCATTGCTAGACTTAGGGCTGGGAAGACGCCGGGACCAAATGGCTTTCCGGCAGAATTTCTCAAATACACGGTGGATATTTTGGCCCCCCACTTGAGGAACCTCTTCCTAGGAGCATTTCAGGAGGGGAGGCTCCCCCCGGACCTCTCCATGGCGACAATTATCCCGATTTATAAAGAGGGCAAACCACGGGAGGACTGTGTGTCCTACCGACCTATCTCCCTCCTAAATACTGAGGTGAAACTACTGGCGACGGTCTTGGCGCTACGATTGAGGTCGGTGATCCCGGATCTGATACATTTGGATCAAACCGGCTTCCTACCAGACAGGGCCACCAAGCTAAACCTTAGACGCACCCACAACTGGCTGCAAGAGGTGAGAGGTAGAGACACACCGCACTGGTTTCTATCCCTAGACGCAGAGAAAGCCTTCGATGCGGTCCATTGGCCGTTCCTGGAAGGGGTGCTTCAGAGATTTGGCTCTGGCCCCAAGTTTCAGACCTGGGTTTGGCTCCTATACACCACACCGCGAGCTAAAGTAAAGGTAAATGGGAGACTGTCACGTGAATTCCAGATCCAGCGAGGGACACGCCAGGGCTGCCCTCTGTCGCCCCTCTTATTCACACTCACCATCGAGATCCTAGCAGCTAGGGTCCGGCAAAATCCAGGGATCACTGGATTCAGAAGAACCGATTCGGAATTGGTCCAGGAGAAGCTATCCCTTTATGCGGATGATGTACTCCTGTACATCACCAACCCCGAAACTACGGTCCCGGAGCTGTTCCTGGAACAGGAATGCTATGGTAGATACTCCGGATACAAAATAAACTGGCATAAATCGATCCTATACGACCCCGGGGGTGGCGCCGCTGGACGAAGCTGCCAGAGCAACTGATTAAAACAACGGAGGGCTTTCAATATCTCGGGATATACATTACCCTTGATAAGAGACTCTCGCTACAGAAAAATATAGAGAGGATCATGCTGAATTCCAATGCTGATATGGAGCGCTGGAGACACCTACCACTTACACTCCTAGGTCGAGCGACCATGTACAAAATGATTATTCTCCCCAAGTATCTATATGCCATGCAAAACGAATACTATGCCCTCCCGGAGACATTGTTGCGTAAAATTCACTCAGATCTTAGGGTTTTTCTCTGGCTAGAAAAACAACCCAGAATTGCGCTGACCACTCTCCAAAGGCACCAATATAGTGGAGGTATCTCACTCCCAAACCTTGAAGCCTACTACTGGGCGGAACACATGACTCCAATTAATGACTGGCTACATACCCAGGCAGACCATCCCACATATGCCCTAGAACGACATAAGCTGTCCCAGCACAATATACTTTATTATGTATACGTAGGCCCCGTACAGGAGCCACTGCTTCCAGCGACTCTTATAACGTTACGGGCATGGAACAAGGCCACAAGCCGTACAGGCTGGGAGAAGACACCCACCCAGCAGACGCCATTATGGCATTGCACGTGGCTAACCGAACTTCATAAACTCAAAGGTTTTAAACGGTGGGACTACATCGGGATCTCCACTATTGGAGATGTGGTCGCTAAGGGGGAACTAAAATCTTTTCAGGCCCTGAAGTCAGAGTTTGGGCTCCAACACTCACAGCTCTTCAAATACACCCAGCTGCGCCATGCCTGGAGAGCACAGAACATACAATTGTCAGGGCTTCCGGATTATGCACCATTGGAGGGTAGGCTTCTGCAGGAACAGATTCAGGGGAAGGCAGTCTCACTCACGTTCAAAACTCTAACCAATAATATGCTAGGGGATCTGGCGAAACTCAGAAACACTTGGGAAGGTGAAGTGGGAACACTTGATGACCTAGATTGGTACATAGTGTTAATGCATCCCCGAGAGGTGGCGATTAAGTCTAGGCTCCGCCTCATCCAATACAACGTGCTCCATAGAACCTATTATGACAGGGTGAGACTCCATAAACTAGGAAAAATAGAGGATACTAGATGCCTCCGATGCCATAGGGAAGGCGGAGATTTCTATCACATAATATGGTAGCCGAGAGAGTGACCTATAAATCCAGAGGGTGTCCTAAAAAGTTTCGAAAGTTTGGTCCAGGTGGAGACACTATCATGGTCTGGATGGGGGACTGGGAGAGAGATGAACTCACTACCGAAATACAAGTCCGCACGGGAGCCGGAGGGAGGGTCTGGGAGGGGATGCTGAGATACACCTGTTTATCGCATGAATGGACAATGTACCTGTATTATATGAAATGTAACGGAAAAATACGATTGTGGAGAGGCGGGAGAGGGAGCAGGGGGATAAAGGTTGCTAATTACATCACTGTACTGTTGAGTTATGAACAAAATGCAAATAAAAATATTAATAAAAAAAAAAAGGTTGCCTCACTTCCATTGTGCAACGCACCGTCCCCAAGCGCCGACGCACCAACGACCTGCTCAGCAGTAACAAACCGACACCGCACCTGCCTACACGACGCCTGACCTCCCTGGTGCCTTGCACTGTCTTAGTTTCTCAATGTTTCCAGGGTATGGTACTGGGATAAGTGTGACTCCGCAGCTGGCCGGTGTTCCATCGCAGTTGGCCAAACTTGTGGATTCAACTCTGTCAAGCACTTTGAGATAGCCCCAGCCAGAGCTATAGTGTTTCTACATGCTATAACTATGTTTAATATTGAAAAATTCATATCTTGACTTGCGTATATTGTTTTTTTTTCATTTTGGTCCTGTTTCACTCAGATAAATATTGGCTATTTGTCTAAACTGGTGTGGAGTCCTTTTATGGTGTTCTGTTACTGTGTTACTGTGTGTATGTGCACAAATACTTTACACATTGTCTCTTTAGTTTAGTCTGACTGCTCTGAGCCAAACTACCAGAGGGTGAGCACAGGTAAACTTAGTGTGTACCACACTTACCCTGATTAGTGTGTTGGTCCCTGCTTGGAGGGGGTGCAAATCACTGCCAACTAGAGACCCCATTTCTAACAATAACCACCTGCTTTAAACTCTCATTAGGAACTGCACTTCATATAACATCGACACACGGCGAAGGCATATGGAGAAGCTAAGACCCACCTGGGGACCCAAGAATGTGATGAAATGATGGACAGTATTGGGGTTGACCACTATGAAACCGCAGATATCTTGGGCGCTTTTTCTGACTTCTATGGGAAAATATATACCACATGCGGGATAGCACAGGCAGCAGAGATTACTGAATACCTAGATGATATTGCCGTTGCGTGACTGTCATCGGGGAAAAGAAAATACTTTTCACAGCCGATAGAGGAAGAGGATGTACGCAAGGATATATGATCACTTTCAAAAGGAACAGCACGGGTATGGATGGGCTTCCCAGTGAATTATATAAAGATTATGCTGGCTCTTGAGCCCCCCAACTCCAAGTAATGTATGCAGAGAAATATACCAAGAAGACCCTCCCGCTAATGCTCCGCAAGGCACTTGTTATCGCACTCTTGAAACCCGACAAACAGCCAGAATGTTACGAATCATATCATCTCATCTCTCGCTTATAAACATGGATGCTAAGATCCTGCCGAAAATTCTAGCTAGCAGACTCTAGCTCCTACTCGCTCCACTACACATAACCTAAACGCAATCTTCACGATCCTGTAACAGCTGAACCGTGATTATTGGATGCCGCCAAAGCCTTTGACTCTATAGAATGGAATTTTATGTTCACTATTCATGGGCAGTTTAGGAGTCCTAAAGTTAACTACTGCAATACCCGACGGGCACCCAATGAGGGGCTCTTTAGGGGAGATCTTTTGTTCCTTCCAATTGGTGCAGTGGGGGTCAAGGGCCTAGAAAGTGTAGATGTGGTTTAGTGGTAAAAGGAAGTGAGTAAAATAGGTCAGTTAGTCCTAAAAATACCTTTATTCTGGTAGGCTGACTGCCTGAGCGGCAGCTATCTAAGAACAATATTGTGGCACGGGGGCGGGGTCCCTATCACAAGGGCATCTCCCCCCTGTCACTACATCCGTGCTCACCTCTTTATCATCCCTACAGCGGCCGGTGGACTGGACTGGGGCAGCGCCTGGGGAGGAGGTCAGCACGAGAGAAGAGGACGGGTACTGTTACTTTAAGTGGACTGAGGACGTCGCGGACCACGCCCCCTGGCCGGCCATGGACCCGGAAATAAAAGTAGAGACGCCGGAGACGGGGGTGTGTTCATCACCCGGAGGAGTTGGAGTGAGGAGGAAGAAGGATGAGGAAGAAGCGAACCAAGAGGACGGACCCGTGGTCGAGAGTGAAGGAGAAGAGCGGACGGCGGAGGAGGCGAGCCCAGCTGTAGCTGAGCCAGGAGGCCACCGACACGGCGCTTCGCCCAGCCACACTTCAAGGGAAGTGTGGCTAACCCAGGTACGGGATCGTATCGTGGGCTGGGCGGGTAGACGAGGCTTAAAACCTCCGTAGTGCACCCGTTACTCGTTCTCCCTTCACTGTGCCCCTTTCCTACTGCACGCCGCCACTTCGCTGTTTGCTGTGCTGCACGTGTGTTTCCCCTCACTTACCCTTCCCACACTGTCTTGGCAACCCGGAACGTCTGCCTAAGACGTATTCTCTTCTCTTCCTTACATATCCGGCTTGGTGACACCGCCTGTCAAGACGGACGGGACTACAGGACCCAGAGTTCCAAGCAAGGGAGGAAGACCCGGGAGTGAGATAAGGAAAGAGAAGAGTTCACCTGTGAGAAGAAGCACCGAAGCGCCTCTGCCATACTATCGCAATCCTCCTCAGCAGCGCAAGCGCTTGTTAATAGCAATAAAACCAGCCTTACCTGCACGTACAGAGTATTCGTTTCCTTTGGTCCCGCCACAAGTGGTGGAGAATGCGGGCAACCAACTAACCATCTGTCAACCCAAGATGGAAGAATTGCTACAGACCCTGGTAAAAGGCCAAGAACAGTTAGGATGGGCTGTAGAACAACAGCTCACGGCCGCCCAGGCGGACAGAGAGACATTCAGAAACACGGTAGCCTCACAGATGGAGGGACTACAGAAAATAATGGGGGACACCGCTAGTCCGGCCCTTAGAGAGCCCAGAGCTATGCATCCCACGCCGTCAGGTATATCACTGCAAAAATATATCCCTGGGGACGATCCAGACGCATTTTTGACCAACTTTGAGAGGGTGGCGTTGGCCTGTGGGTGGCCGGTTGAGAAATGGCCGTTCTTCCTTGCCCCTCTCCTGACCAATGAAGCACAGGCGGCCTATCAAGTGGCCAACCCCGGGGGACAGACCCCCTACGGCCAAATTAAAGCCATCATATTGGACCATCTGGGGATGGATAGCGAAGCTTACAGGGTTCGTTTCAGGAAGGAACGGGGGACGCCTGGAGATAACCCCAAAACATTGTTTTTCAGGATGAAGATGGCGGCCGACAAATGGCTGACTCCCCTAACGAGCACCAAAGAAGAAATAATGGACAAAATATATCTGGAGCAATATCTAGAAGCCCTCCCATACGCCACCCAAAAATGGCTGAGACAGCATTCGAATCTGACTACCGTTCAGGCGATGGAAATGGCGACTACCTTTTCCAGGGCCCAACCAAAGACCCTTCCGATGGAACTGGAAAAACCGAACCGACCACCACCCCGGTTTGCAAAGACTACCCGACCCCCACCTGGGGTCCAGCCGTTCCGTCCCCTGTCCAACATCCAGCCACTGAGACCAACTAAACCCGAGGGACCGCTGTTCAAGGGGCCGCAGTGCTTCGAGTGTGGGTTATGGGGCCACATAGCCCGGATGTGTCCCCAGCGAAGAGCCCCTCCTGAAGAGCCGATGGAGGTCGGCTACCTTCCGAAACCCATCATGTATTCAGCGGAGTTAGGAGGTGCCTTTTATGTAAGTGTTTGGGTGAACGGGACAAGGGCTAAAGCACTATTAGACTCCGGCTGTAAACAGTCGGTAGTACAGGGGTCCCTGGTGAGAGAGGGACAGGTCGTGCCCGATACTCTGGTACACATCAAATGCGTCCATGGGGACGTAAAATCATATCCGGTTGCATACATTCCCCTTCTAATGCCCGACGCAAAGACGATAGCGGTGAAAGTGGGGGTGTTAGAGACTCTACCGGAGGAGATCATCATAGGGACGGACAATCCCCATTTTTTAGAGACCTTCGGGAAAACCCTACAAAAAGAGAACAAGGACGGGCCGGCAACCGCCATGATAACCGCCGATCCATGGGTTACGGATCGGAGCTTTAAATTCGCGCAGGCAAATGACGCCAGTCTCTACAACGCCTGGGAACAAGCCCATCACACACAGGACGACAACCCTGTCAGGTACCCTCGTTTTCTGATCCAAAACGACCTACTGTATAGACAGGGGAACCCCACAGATGCTCCGCAGTTGCTGGTCCCACAAGACTTCAGGGAACAAATCATGTACTATTCACATACTCACTTGTTAGCTGGACACTCCGGAACGGAGAAAACTACTCAGAACGTCTTACGCTACTTCTATTGGCCAGGGGTGTACAAAGACCTCAAAAACCATTGCCAGGCCTGCAACATATGCCAGAAAAAGAATACCACCCGTGCCCCGGCCGTACCCCTGCAGCCGCTGCCTATAATAGGGGTGCCATTTGAGCGGGTCGCCATGGACCTCATCGGTCCACTTCCGAAAACAAAGAGAGGCAACATGTACGCTCTTGTCATAGTTGACTATGCGACACGGTTCCCAGAGGCCTTTCCGCTCCGAGCCCCAACCACCAAGGCCATAGCCGAACGTTTTCTGGACCTATTTTCAAGGGTCGGTTTTCCGAAGGAAGTGATCACCGACCAGGGCACCCCGTTCATGTCCAGACTTATGAAGGAGGTGTGTGCGCTGCTGAATCTCCACCAGATCCGGACCTCAGTGTATCACCCTCAAACGGACGGACTGGTGGAGCGATACAACGGTACCCTCAAGACAACCATGAAGAAAATGTTGTCAGTGAACGGGAGTGAATGGGACCGAATCCTCCCCTTGGCCTTATACGTGATCAGAGGACAACGACAAAGCAGCCTCGGTTGCTCCTCGTTCGAGATGTTATACGGTCGGCAACCACGGAGTCTGCTGGAAATGACTAAAGAGGTATGGGAATCCGACCAACAGGGCGATGTCAGGAGTCTTCTCGACTACAGCCAAGCTTTGAAGAATACCCTGGGGAAAATCAGAGAGCTGGCCTATTCCCAACTGGAGAAAAACCAGGTCAAGCAGAAGACGTGTTACGACAAGGGGAAGAGATGGAGGAGATTGGAGGAGGGTGACTGGGCCCTAGTCCTCCTACCATCCACGACAAAAAAATTCCATACCGAATGGCAGGGGCCATATCAAGTGCTAGAAACCGTCGGGAAGACAACATATAAATTGAGGATATCAGCCAGAAAATCACAGATATACCACATCAATATCCTGAAGAAATGGATCGGACCACCCCCTCTTGCCCATCATTACACCCTGCCCACTGGGTCAGGCCCCGAGACGACTCTGGAACATCTCGTCATCAACGAGGATCTCCGGAAAGGCCAACGCCAGGAGTTGGATGAGACGCTGAAACCTTTTGCCCATCTGTTTTCGGATAGACCAGGAAAAACGTCCTATATTGAACACAGGATCACAACCCCAAAGGGAACCATTGTAAAACAGAGACCCTACCGCATTCCAGCAGCGCGGAGAGACGCCATCCAAAAAGAGGTGCGAGAGATGTTACGGATGGGAGTTATCCGACCCTCACGGAGCGAGTGGTCATCCCCCATAGTGATGGTCCCGAAACCCGACGGCAGCACGCGATTTTGTATGGACTTCGGCGCCTTGAACGCTGTATCATCTTTCGATGCGTATCCCATACCCCGTATCGACGAGTTAATCGAGAAATTGGGTCGGGCGAAATACATTAGCACGATAGACCTGACCAAGGGATATTGGCAGGTCCCCCTCAAAGAAGAGGACAGAAAGAAAACAGCGTTTTCCACACCGGACGGATTGTACGAGTTTAATGTATTGCCTTTCGGCCTTCACGGAGCACCCGCGACGTTTCAGCGTTTAATGAACCACGTCCTGCGAGAACACCAAGCTTTTAGCTCCGCATATCTGGATGATATCATCGTGTTCAGCGCCTCCTGGGAGGAACATCAGCAGCATCTGACAGCCATTCTGAACCAGCTCCAAAAGGCAGGCTTACACATAAACTCCAAAAAGACCAGAATGGGTTTCCAGAAAGTCAAATACCTGGGGTACCTACTGGGACACGGGTTAATCGAGCCACAGATCGAGAAAATCAGAGCCATCGCAGAGACGCCGTTTCCCCAAACCAAGAAAGACATGAGGGCCTTCCTCGGCTTGATAGGTTACTATCGCCGGTTCATCCCTTCCTTCTCCGATCTGGCAAGTCCCCTCACTGACACCCTGAAGAACGGGTACAATCCTGCGGGATTAAGGACTCCCACGACTGCCATGTGGGCCGCATTTACCACGCTAAAGAAATCTATCACCACGAGCCCCGTGTTGCGGTCCCCGGACTTCCACAAACCGTTCATTCTCCACACCGACGCATCCGACTATGGGGTGGGGGCGGTTTTGTCTCAAATGTCTGAGGAAGGTACTGAGCATCCGATTCTCTATATTAGTCGGAAACTGTTTCCCCGGGAGGTCAAGTACCCTACCATAGAGAAGGAATGCCTGGCCATTAAGTGGGCGGTGGACAAGCTAAGGTATTACCTGGAAGGGCACCCCTTTACCCTATACACCGACCATGCCCCTCTGACTTGGATGAGCAGGAACAAGTCCAACAACCCGAGGGTCCTTCGCTGGTTTCTGACTCTCCAGCCTTTCGCTTTCTCGGTCTGTCACCGCAGGGGCAGGGACAATGGTAGTGCAGACTTCCTTTCACGCTACCCTCTCCCCGATCGGGAGATTCCTGGGGGGGAGGTGTGTGGCACGGGGGCGGGGTCCCTATCACAAGGGCATCTCCCCCCTGTCACTACATCCGTGCTCACCTCTTTATCATCCCTACAGCGGCCGGTGGACTGGACTGGGGCAGCGCCTGGGGAGGAGGTCAGCACGAGAGAAGAGGACGGGTACTGTTACTTTAAGTGGACTGAGGACGTCGCGGACCACGCCCCCTGGCCGGCCATGGACCCGGAAATAAAAGTAGAGACGCCGGAGACGGGGGTGTGTTCATCACCCGGAGGAGTTGGAGTGAGGAGGAAGAAGGACGAGGAAGAAGCGAACCAAGAGGACGGACCCGTGGTCGAGAGTGAAGGAGAAGAGCGGACGGCGGAGGAGGCGAGCCCAGCTGTAGCTGAGCCAGGAGGCCACCGACACGGCGCTTCAAGGGAAGTGTGGCTAACCCAGGTACGGGATCGTATCGTGGGCTGGGCGGGTAAACGAGGCTTAAAACCTCCGTAGTGCACCCGTTACTCGTTCTCCCTTCACTGTGCCCCTTTCCTACTGCACGCCGCCACTTCGCTGTTTGCTGTGCTGCACGTGTGTTTCCCCTCACTTACCCTTCCCACACTGTCTTGGCAACCCGGAACGTCTGCCTAAGACGTATTCTCTTCTCTTCCTTACATATCCGGCTTGGTGACACCGCCTGTCAAGACGGACGGGACTACAGGACCCAGAGTTCCAAGCAAGGGAGGAAGACCCGGGAGTGAGATAAGAAAAGAGAAGAGTTCACCTGTGAGAAGAAGCACCGAAGCGCCTCTGCCATACTATCGCAATCCTCCTCAGCAGCGCAAGCGCTTGTTAATAGCAATAAAACCAGCCTTACCTGCACGTACAGAGTATTCGTTTCCTTTGGTCCCGCCACAAATATATCTCACTAACTGCGCTCTACTCTCAAGAGGTTTTAGTGTGAATCTCTCCCTCCTTGTCCCTCTACCCCTAAAGGAACTGCATACCCTCTTCTCTGGATACAATGACGTAGCCATACGTGAAAGGCGGCTTTGAGGCGCCAGATTTTTAACATTACTATTTATGTGCCCACTACTGGTACGGCCCCACACCTACATGCCCCATTTAGCAATCAAAGATGAGTACACATATCCTGCCACACTTAGAAACATCCTTCTCGCACAAGTAAGGGTGTACCATGCACAGAAAGAAGCAGAATCAACTGCACAAGGACTGTGTGGCATTCCCTGGGCGTGAGAGCCGGTAAACTCCCATGGTACGCCCCTGCACTCTCAGTAGGACATCATCTATCCCTCTCTGTAAAGCAAGAGGAAGGAGTTTTTGTAATCTTCAAACAAGTGAGCATCGAGACGATGGGGGACATATACCCAGAGGGAAGGTTTCTAGACTCAAATGACCTGACATTCATAAGAAGTGTGATGACACTCATTACTTTTACCTACCACCGGGTCCGCTTGGCTGTTAGAGCCTTATTCCTAATGTTTCCTGAACAACCCCAACACTGAGGGGTCAATTAGGATGGGGCACCAGAGGGGCGGAGGTCCCGTGCCTCGAATTAGGATGCACCCGCCACAGTGGCGGATGCATACCGCATTTTTAACATTGTGGCGGGCAGTGCTAAAAGCACCGCCCGCCGCAATGCTAAAAATGCATGTTGTGCGTTTCAAAGCACAACATGACAGGCATCGCGCGGTGCCTGCCATGTTGTGTTTTGAAACTCAGTGGGGTACCATAGGTACCCCACATGTGCACTCCTCACCTCCCCTTCACCCTGGGGGCCTGCAACGGGCCCCCAAAGCAAAGACCGTATGCCTTTTCGTGGCAGAAAGGCATTGCCCACAGCACATCCTAATATGGCTGGCGGTGTCTGATAGACACCGCAACCATATTAGACCTTTTCCACCGCGGTCGCAAAGCGACCGTGGTGGAAAAGTGGTGGACGGTCTTCCCGTCCGTCGCGGTCCCCCCCGCCATTGTAATATGTCGGGGGGGAAATAGGTGGCGGACGGGCATGGATGGCGGACTGATCGCCACCACCTGCATGGCGGTAGCGATCCGTCCGCAATCCTAATCGGCCCCTGAGTATGTTACTAAGCATGGGCGTAAAATCCGCTCCGATCGCGGATTTTGCGGATTTTTGGCAAATTCGCAATCCGCGAACTCTCGCGAATTTGTCGAAAATCCGTGAATTCGTTCGCGGCGGATTATTTGCTTGGTGATACAATATTGCGGCGCGCGGCGTGGTGCACAGCGTTCACTTTCCGTCATTAAGCGTTTGCCGAGTTGTTTTTCTCGATCATATTTTGCGAGTGCTGCACCATTTTGGATCTTGCTGCGGGATCCCGCGGGAGTTTGGCGCCCGCGAATACGTAATCGCGGCTTGCCACCTTGCACAGCATGCCTCGCGAGAGTTCGCAATTGCGAACACGTAGTTGCGGCGGACAGGAACAATCTCGCACTCGCGAAATAGAGATTTTGCAATTCTGCACAAGAAATCCACCAGCAAACAGGATAAACCTTCAGAAAATGATGATTTTTATCAGAATCACTCCTCAGGTTGACATTTGCATGGCCTTTTTTTTTGCAAGGAGTCCATTTTTGGGGGGGGGGAGGAAGGAAGTGCCCCACAGTCTCCAACTTCCTGTTCCTGTCCAGCAGGCTCCTCCCAGTGCTTTCTTCATGTGCTGGTCACTTTCATTTGGACCTTGACCTGGAAGGATTACTTTTTGTGGGTGCTGCTGGATATTTGGGTTTGAGGCCTTTTTGACTTTCTTTGGATCACTTTTGGATTAGAAATCAACTTTCAAAAGTAAGTTTGTTTGGGGCATTACAGTTGCTGCAACTACAATTTTGGAACTTTTTCAGAACATTAAATAAAATATATTGTGGGTAGCCACAGTATCCAGTAGGACCAGGGTTGGTTATGGGTGCATGATACAACTGTTTTGTTGAATTTAAACACCATTGAGGCCATGGATGGGCTGGGATTGTGCTGATTTTTGTTGTTTTTGTCGTTTTTTGGGGGCTGCTGGTGGGGCCCTTTGCCCAGGGGTGGTGAGTGTTGCATGGGCCTAGTCTTTCTGTGGGGTGTCTTCTTGAATTTAAACATCATTGAGGCCATGGATGGGCTGGGATTGTGCTGATTTTTGTGTTTTTTGTCGTTTTTTTGGGGCTGCTGGTGTGGCCTTTTGCCAAGGGGTAGTGATGCATGGACTGAGTGTGCCTGTGGGGTCTCACTCTCTTTAATGTAAATATCCTGGATGGCATTGGATTGTGGTGATTTTTGGGTGTTTTTCGGTTTTTTTGGGGTGTACTGTTGATGTGGACTGGCCATGTGGGTGGTGGTGGTGGCCATCTTGAGTGCTGGCTGGTACAGGCAACATGTGCTTGGGGTGCAAGGGGCCATTTTGAAGAGAGGCAGTGTCTGAGGCCTGCACTCATTTTGCCTACTTTTCATCCATTATCCCCAGGGGTAGTGAGTGTTGCATGGGCCTAGTCTTTCTGTGGGGTGTCCTCTTGAATTTAAACACCATTGAGGCCATGGATGGGCTGGGATTGTGCTGTTTTTTGTGTTTTTTGTCGTTTATTTGGGGCTGCTGGTGTGGCCTTTTGCCCAGGGGTATTGGTGCATGGACTGAGTGTGCCTGTGGGGTCTCACTCTATTTAATGTAAACATCCTGGATGGCTTCGGATTGTGGTGATTTTTGGGTGTTTTTTGTTTTTTTTGGGGTGTACTGTTGATGTGGACTGGCCATGTGGGTGGTGGTGGTGGCCATCTTGAGTGCTGGCTGGTACAGGCAACATGTGCTTGGGGTGCAAGGGGCCATTTTGAAGAGCGGCAGTGTCTGAGGCCTGCACTTATTTTGCCTACTTTTCATCCATTATGCCCAGGGGTAGTGAGTGTTGCATGGGCCTAGTCTTTCTGTGGGGTGTCCTCTTGAATTTAAACACCATTGGGGCCATGGATGGGCTGGGATTGTGCTGAATTTTGTGCTTTTTGTCGTTTTTTGTGGCTGCTGGTGGGGCCCTTTGCCCAGGGGTGGTGAGTGTTGCATGGGCCTAGTCTTTCTGTGGGGTGTCCTCTTGAATTTAAACACCATTGAGGCCATGGATGGGTTGGGATTGTGCTGTTTTTTGTGTTTTTTGTCGTTTTTTGGGGGCTGCTGGTGTGGCCTTTTGCCCAGTGGTAGTGGTGCATGGACTGAGTGTGCCTGTGGGGTCTCACTCTCTTTAATGTAAACATCCTGGATGGCATTAGATTGTGGTGATTTTGGGGTGTTTTTCGTTTTTTTTGGGGTGTACTGTTGATGTGGACTGGCCATGTGGGTGGTGGTGGTGGCCATCTTGAGTGCTGGCTGGTACAGGCAACATGTGCTTGGGGTGCAAGGGGCCATTTTGAAGAGAGGCAGTGTCTGAGGCCTGCACTTATTTTGCCTACTTTTCATCCATTATGCCCAGGTGTAGTGAGTGTTGCATGGGCCTAGTCTTTCTGTGGGGTGTCCTCTTGAATTTAAATACCATTGAGGCCATGGATGGGCTGGGATTGTGCTGAATTTTGTGGTTTTTGTCGTTTTTTGGGGCTGCTGGTGGGGCCCTTTGCCCAGGGGTGGTGAGTGTTGCATGGGCCTAGTCTTTCTGTGGGGTGTCCTCTTGAATTTAAACACCATTGAGGCCATGGATTGGCTGGGATTGTGCTGAATTTTGTGGTTTTTGTCGTTTTTTGGGGCTGCTGGTGGGGCCCTTTGCCCAGGGGTGGTGAGTGTTGCATGGGCCTAGTCTTTCTGTGGGGTGTCTTCTTGAATTTAAACATCATTGAGGCCATGGATGGTCTGGGATTGTGCTGATTTTTGTGTTTTTTGTCGTTTTTTTGGGGCTGCTGGTGTGGCCTTTTGCCCAGGGGTAGTGGTGCATGGACTGAGTGTGCCTGTGGGGTCTCACTCTCTTTAATGTAAACATCCTGGATGGCATTGGATTGTGGTGAATTTTGGGTGTTTTTCTTTTTTTTGGGGTGTACTGTTGATGTGGACTGGCCATGTGGGTGGTGGTGGTGGCCATCTTGAGTGCTGGCTGGTACAGGCAACATGTGCTTGGGGTGCAAGGGGCCATTTTGAAGAGAGGCAGTGTCTGAGGCCTGCACCTATTTTGCCTACTTTTCATCCATTATGCCCAGGGGTAGTGAGTGTTGCATGGGCCTAGTCTTTCTGTGGGGTGTCCTCTTTAAT
This sequence comes from Lissotriton helveticus, assembly GCF_964261635.1. NCBI lineage: Eukaryota > Metazoa > Chordata > Amphibia > Caudata > Salamandridae > Lissotriton > Lissotriton helveticus. Next base: position 148,984,106 of record NC_136057.1, read on the forward strand.
TTAAACATCATTGAGGCCATGGATGGGCTGGGATTGTGCTGAATTTTGTGGTTTTTGTCGGTTTTTTGGGGCTGCTGGTGGGGCCCTTTGCCCAGGGGTGGTGAGTGTTGCATGGGCCTAGTCTTTCTGTGGGGTGTCCTCTTGAATTTAAACACCATTGAGGCCATGGATGGGCTGGGATTGTGCTGAATTTTGTGGTTTTTGTCGTTTTTTGGGGCTGCTGGTGGGGCCCTTTGCCCAGGGGTGGTGAGTGTTGCATGGGCCTAGTCTTTATGTGGGGTGTCTTCTTGAATTTAAACATCATTGAGGCCATGGATGGGCTGGGATTGTGCTGATTTTTGTGGTTTTTGTCGTTTTTTTGGGGCTGCTGGTGTGGCCTTTTGCCCAGGGGTAGTGGTGCATGGACTGAGTGTGCCTGTGGGGTCTCACTCTCTTTAATGTAAACATCCTGGATGGCATTGGATTGTGGTGATTTTTGGGTGTTTTTCGGTTTTTTTGGGGTGTACTGTTGATGTGGACTGGCCATGTGGGTGGTGGTGGTGGCCATCTTGAGTGCTGGCTGGTACAGGCAACATGCGCTTGGGGTGCAAGGGGCCATTTTGAAGAGAGGCAGTGTCTGAGGCCTGCACTTATTTTGCCTACTTTTCATCCATTATCCCCAGGGGTAGTGAGTGTTGCATGGGCCTAGTCTTTCTGTGTGGTGTCTTGAATGTAAACATCATGGATGGCATGGGATTGTGCTGATTTTTCTGTGTTTTTCGATTTTTTGGGGTGTATAACTGAACGGATGTTCCTCTGTCTTTCATTGCTTTTAGGTGCACAAGACTCAAGAGAACCACCAGTGCCAGGAAGAAGTCCTGCAGCGGTGTGTGTGTGCAACATAACGTCACGCGACGTCACGTCTGGACACAGACAACTCTGCAACTCGTGCAACTGCTGCCTGCTGTTCTGACCTGCTCTGAAGAAGATGGCCCCAAAAAAAGTTACCCGTAGCTCCTCTAGCAAGAAAGTTGCCAGTAAGGAGCAGAAGAAGCAAGTTACCAAGAAGACTGGTGTGCCGGCCGCCTCTTTTTTTGGGAGGAAAAAAAAAAGTACGCCTGCAGCAGCAGCGGAATCTGCTGGGGACCAAGCTGGGAGCAGCACCCCCGCTCCATTGGGCTCAGTGCCACCACCACCACCACGCCAACTTAAGTCCAAGCCCTTGACTGCTGCAGAGGCACTTAGTCTAGTTGTTCAATCACCATCGACCAGTGATGTTGGCTCATCGCAAGAAAGTAGCAGCAATGTCCCTCAATCAACACAGGTTGTTGTAACTCATCTGACGAGTGTTGAACAACCACAGCCGCAACAAAAAACACATGTGCAAGTACAAGCCCAAGTACATGTGGAAGGAGAGGCAGCGCAAGGAGATGCGCAAGCAGAGGTGCATGGAGGGTCACAAGTGCCCACAATAGTTGTTCCTCCCGAAGTAGGGGCACATCAGGAAATCGACAATCAAGGCGAGGTATCATTTGAGGAAGCCACTCCTCCTGATGATCATTCATTGTCTTCCACACCCCTAGCAAGGAAGAGATCAAGGGTGGTGTCTACATCTTCTTCAAGCACACCTCCTTCTGATGATACGGATCAAAATTGGGAACCAGCACCACTGCCGTCTGAGAGTGAGGCACACCATGTGATCTGACAAAGGTAGTTAAGCGTAAAAAGAAGCTCGTCCAAAGTCTCAGAGTTATGGAGTGTGATGATGAGGCTCAACAAGAAGTGGCGGATACTGCTGCTGATGAAGACTCTGACAACGACGACCCAGTCATCATAAAGGTCACTGCAGCCCCAGCGGGCATGCAGCAAACAGACATTTTGACCCTAGCCCGAAAAGCTGCTGAGCGTGATGATGATGATGTTGTCGACGAGGAGGCAGTGGAAACACCACAATCATTGGAGTTAACTAGTACACCAACTCGTACCGCTGCCATATTTCTTCCTCGCCAGAAGGGACCTCCATCCACCTCGATCTCAATTAGTGGTGGTGAAAGTGCACAACGTACTAAAGTTCGGCAATCCACATCCTCCACTTCATCTGGCATTAGCAGCATGACCACCACCACCAGCATCGCCGCCTCCTCCGGCCCCCACAGACAATTCAAGTCCCCAGTTTGGGACTTCTTTAGTGTTTGCCCAAAAAGGCAAAAGTACGCCATTTGTAGCATTTGTAAGCTTGCAGTTAGTCGTGGTAAGTCTGGTACCAACTATGGTACCGGAGGCCAGAGAGGTCATCTTAGGAGACAGCACGCTGTCCAATGGTATGCGCACCTAAATGCGATCAAGGAAGCCCGAATTGGAAGTCAAGAAAACTTTGATGTTTCATCTGATGATGACGAGGAGGAAGAAGACGTGTCAAACACTTCACTTACACCCAGTACCCCTGTCAGCAGCACACCCCATGTAAGGCACACTAAGAGTGTTGGAGCGAGTGAGGCACCAACGCGAAAAAGTTCACCAGCGAGCATAATTGGGTCAACGAAGTCATTATCATCCCGTAAATGCTTGGTCCAGGGCAACATTAGAACCATGTTTTCTTCAGACGCGCCATATGAACGCAACCACCCACTGACGCGTCTGTATAACACTAAGCTGGCTAAAATGCTAGCTGTGGACCTTTACCCTTTTTCTTTTGTAGAAGCAGTAGGTTTTCTAGAATTAGTGACAGGGCTCTGCCCTAAATGGAAGGTTCGTAGCCGGTTCTATTTTGCCAGAGTTGCGGTTCCAGCACTACATGAAGATGTGCTGGAGGTGATTGGGGCAGCTTTGCAGAAGAGTGCTGTTCACACTATACATCTGACAACAGACATGTGGACCAGTGGCGCAGGCGCGGATTACATGTGCATCACTGCACACTGGGTCTCTTTTTCAGGTGTTAAAGCAAAGCTAAACGCAGGTGTTGACCCGGACCAAGTTTTTAAAGCTGCTCGGAAACATGCAACACTAGCCATGTTTGGCTTGGAGAAAAGTCACACAGCACGAAACATTTTGGACGACTTTAACAAAAAGGTCTTTCACTGGCTGTCCCCAAAAAAACGCCGGATTGGTTATGTTTCCACGGATAATGGCGCCAATGTAGTTAAAGCCATGGTGCTGGGTGACTATTTCAGAGTGCCGTGTTTGGCGCACTGTATCAACCTGGTAGTTCAAAAATTCTTGAGTGATAAAGACAGTCCAGCGTGCGAGGTAATGGCCACCTGCCGAAAAATGTGCAACCATTTCAGCCATTCTTTTAAGGCCCGGAAGCATCTGAGGAGCCTGCTACATGAACGTCGAATGCCAGTGAAAGCACTCATCCAGGAGGTGGCAACACGTTGGAACTCAACCTTCCTCATGCTTGAGCGTCTGTATGAGCAGTATACGGTACTCGATCACTATTTCTTAAAACAGGGTACAGCTCAGAAGGACCTGAGGCTGGGTGCGGCGCAATGGGACATAGTTAAAAGCCCGACAGACATGCTTCGTCCTTTTGAGGTCTTCACGTGTGCAGTCAGCAAGGAGGACTGTAATTTGGGAAAAGCTATCCATTTGTTGTGCATGCTGGAGCACCAACTGAAGGCGGTGTCTTCTGAGTTAGAAAAAGACGAAAAAAACAAAGACCCTTTTGTTTTGTCGGAAAAATTATTAGAGCGCCTACGTGGTGATGAACGTCTTAAAATGATCAACTCAGAACAGCATTACATTTGTGCTACTATTCTGGATCCACGCTACAAAAAGGCGCTGGCAGGCCAAGCATTCTTTCCTTTTGCTGATGAAGATGTTAAAAAGTACAAACGTTGGCTAGCCTGGTCAGCCAAGAGGTTTGAAAAAGAACGGCAGGATATTGAAGGAGAAGGCAGTACATCAGCATCAGCATCAGCATCAGCAGGCCATCCCCAGTCAAAAGAATCCACTTCTGCACCTGTGGCTGTGGCACAAGTGACCTCTCAGCCGTTAAAGACACCGGCAACCGGATCATCTGCACCACACACAAGAGTAACATTGGCTGCTGAAGAGGATTGGCTAACTTGTCTTGGGTATGGTTCTCGAAAAAAGGTCACGAGCACAGCAAAAAGTAAGCAAAGTGGAGGAACCGTTGAGGACCTTGAGTCGATGGTGCAGGACTATCTGAATGACTCAACAGAGGTCTTTCTTAATGATGATCCATTGCAGTATTGGCATGGGAAAAAACAATTGTGGCCACAACTCTCCAACCTGGCTATAAACTACTTGTCTTGCCCACTCGCAAGTGTGTCTTCTGAACGTGTTTTCAGTGCTGCTGGTGGCATTGTAACTCCCAAACGGAGCCGCCTCTCGCCCAAAAATGTGGAGAGGCTAACAATGATCAAGATGAATCAGCACCTCATACCACCAGATTACAAAGTACGAGAAAGCACGCCGCATGAAGACGAGGAGGACAGCAACGTAGATGAGGGAATTTCTTCTCTGTTCGGTGACGCTGACCTCATCCTGCCTGAATTCGCAGAGTATGATGACGAACTCTTATTCTTATTCCATGACACCGAGCCCTGAAAATGAGACAATGAATCAATAACTTTCTTTTTCGTCCTTAATTATTCACTTTTATTCCTGTGTGTCTGTCTTTCTTTGTTTTGCACAGTTAATTTAATTCAAACTTTAATCCCCTAATCACAAAAACAAGCCCATCAGCAGAACTGTCTTCACTTGTTTGCTTATTGATTTGAAGGTGCCGCAGTCTACATTCCTCAGGTTCACAAGTTCAGAAGAACATGCTCCTCTATCCTCCTCCTCCATTCTCCTATTTCCCTCAAAGCAGAGGGCTGGATTACGCCCAATGAAGAAAGACTCAGCACTTGTGGAGGTGTTCTACTTCTTTGCGGGTGAGTTGACGGCTCTGGGCCCATTGCTGTGAAGCTCTAATAACGGATAAAAGTGTTTTGGACCAAATATGAGGCGGAAATTTCTTGCAGTTTTTGCTGACTTGCTTGCCTTTGAGGTGCTCTTTGGCGGGGTTCCGGGTGTTTGTGGGTGAGTTTTGGGGTCTGGGAGCACTGCTGCGACAGTCTAATCTTGATTGCATTTGCTTTTCAGGAAATCCGTGGTGGAAAACAGGAGTTATGATGATGACCTAGCTGCACAGCGCGTTTGGACCGAATGCCGAGAGATATTGTAAGTATGAGATTTTGATTTTTGGCTGTTTGGGGGTGTTGTCGCGTGCTTTTTTGCGGGTGGGTTGGCGGGTCTTGGGGCATTCCTGGGAAGGTCTAATACCAGATAGAAGTGGTTTGGACAAAATCCATGCAGAATTTTTTTTTGCTATTTCTTCTGACAGCTTGCTCAATGTAGCGTTTTCGGGGGCCTGTTTGGGGGCTTCCTGGTGTTTGTGGGTGGGTTTTGGTGTCTCTGTCGGAGCACTGCTGCGACAGTCTAATCTTGATTGCATTTGCTTTTCAGGAAATCCGTGGTGGAAAACAAGAGTTATGATGATGACCTAGCTGCACAGCGCGTTTGGACCGAAGGCCGAGAGATATTGTAAGTATGAGATTTGGATTTTTGGCTGTTTGGGGGTGTTGTCGCGTGCTTTTTTGCGGGTGGGTTGGCGGGTCTTGGGGCATTCCTGGGAACGTCTAATACCGGATAGAAGTGGTTTGGACAAAATCCATGCAGAATTTTTTTTTGCTATTTCTTCTGACATCTTGCTCAATGTAGCGTTTTCGGGGGCCTGTTTGGGGGGCTTCCTGGTGTTTGTGGGTGGGTTTTGGTGTCTCTGTCGCAGCACTGCTGCGACAGTCTAATCTTGATTGCATTTGCTTTTCAGGAAATCCGTGGTGGAAAACAGGAGTTATGATGATGACCTAGCTGCACAGCGCGTTTGGACCGAAGGCCGAGAGATATTGTAAGTATGAGATTTTGATTTTTGGCTGTTTGGGGGTGTTGTCGCGTGCTTTTTTGCGGGTGGGTTGGCGGGTCTCTTGGGGCATTCCTGGGAAGGTCTAATACCGGATAGAAGTGGTTTGGACAAAATCCATAAGGAAAAGCCTTTTGGCACTTTTTGTAACTTAGGGTTCGTTAGGGTTAGTCCTAGCAGCAGGATTGCATGTGTTTCGGGGTGTTCTAGATTTTTGCAACTGAGTTCTGGGGTCTTAGAGCACTCTTGGAGCGATGCTGGCTATGGATACTTTTGCTTGCTTGCAAGTGGTTTGAATACAATCCACGGTGGGTAAGGGGGTATTTGGGCCTATTTTTACTTTCAAAGTACGTTTTGTCACCATTTTTCTGCTAGGCCTCGTTTTTTGAGATCTGATTGGGGGTCTTCTACATTTTTGTGACTGGCTTTAGTAAGGGTCTGGGTAGGAGCACTGCTGGGAAGGTCTAATTTTGTTCTAAAACACAGTTTACAGTACACCTAGCTTGAGGGGAAAGATCCGCAAATTTATTATTTTTTTTTTTGAAACTTTTTAATAATTTTATAATACAAACACAAACAACTTGCAAGGCATAGAGAAGAAGAAAAGACATCAATATAAACAACGTTGCATTACATGGTGTGGGAGCGGGAAGGTCAACCAATGAGCATATGTTACCTCAAGAAAGAGTCTCGCATGGGGGGGGCAGAAGGAACAAAATGTAGTCCAATACACAGCAGCAAGTGGAGGAACCCTCGGGTTACGGGGACGTAGGTGCAACATCTGGGTCTGGGAGAGGGGGGGCACATATATCGCCACGGTAAGTGTTCCATTGAGTCCATATCTTCCCCCATTTTCGGGGCGTACCCCGAGAAATATATACAGTTTTTTCCCTGAACATACACCAATCCATGTTTTGTTTCCATTTCCGAATTCCGGGCGGTCCCTGAGCGCCCCACAATTGCGCAATGTCTCTTTTGGCGATCATATTGCCCAAGGTCACCCATCGAAGCTGCGATACGGAGTAGTCGTTCGGTTCCCACACATTCAGCAAGCATCTCCTAGCCTCCGGCACCGATCGCACCCCCGTAACCTCACTCATCACCTCATGCACACGGGTCCAGAATCGCACTATATCAGGGCACTCCCAGATGATGTGTAAAAAGGTTCCCAGGAGACCGCATCCACGCCGGCACAAACCATCCACAGAAAAGCCCATGTGCACCAAACGGGGACCAGTCACATACACTCTATGCAGGATTTTAAGTTGCACAAATCTAAGGCGCGCCTGGATGGCTACCTCTCTAGGGGAGGAGATCGCCGCCTGCCAGTCCTCATCGTCCAGCTCCAGCCCGTCACCAATCCAGACCTCTCTAAGGCGAAACAGGAGATCAGACCTGGAGTTGATCAATTTTTTATAAATAAGCGAAATCGTACTATCAGGAACATGTCCGTCCAGTACCCTGTCCTCAAGCGGGGACGCCTCCGGAATCTCCACCCCCGAAGGGAAGACCGAGAGCACTGCGTGGCGGACCTGTGCATAGCGAAAAAATTCACGATCGCTCAGAGCGTACTCGGTTTTCAATTCCTCAAACGTCTTCATTCTCCCTTTGGTCCAAACGTCGTCAATCCTGCTGATACCTATCAAGTCCCACCTATCAAACCCCTTCGACTGCCAGAGAGATCCAAGTCTATCGGATGCATACAATGGGGTGGCACGAGTCAATTTATCAGTCCACGCAAGCGCCATGGAGGCATGTCTCCACACCTGGACAGCCGTCCTAGTGGGGCCCGTTACGTTTCGAGGGGTGAGTCTCGAGTAGAGGGCTCTATTATAGTCACCCCCCGGCAACAACCATTTGTCCATCTCGAAGGCCGGATTCGGCGAAGGGCCGTACATGTAATGATTTATTGCCCCCAGTTGAGACGCCCAATAATAGCGACGGGTATCAGGCAAAGCAATTCCACCATCGTACCACGGGAGCGACAGTTTAGCAATGGCGATCCGGGGCCTACCCCCCCCACACCAGTTGTCTTTGTAAACTCTCAACCTCACGGAAATATTTAGCCGGGACAACGTCAAGTGTGTTTTGCAATGCGTAGAGGAAGCGGGGCAGTGACATCATCTTAAACAATGCCGCTCTACCTAGGGGAGAGAGAGGGAGTTTCCCCCAAGCAACAACATCTGCCCGAAGGCGCTGAAGAGGGGGCAGCAAGTTCCGTTCAAACCGCAGTTCAGGTTTCAGAGTGATAAAAATGCCTAGGTATCTAAAGCCATCCCGTACAATCGCGATGGGACAACCACTCGGCAGAAGAGGGGCGTCTCCCGACAGGACGTATACACAGGACTTCGACCAATTGATGACAAGACCCGAGTTTTTACGAAAGGACGTTAAGACATCGAAAAGTACAATGAGGGATTTACGAGGAGATGTGAGATACAGCAGAATATCATCAGCATAGAGAGATACACGGTCCTCAAACTCCGAGTTCCATCTAATGCCCTTCAGGGACGGTTCCCACCTCAACCAGGCCGCCAGTGGTTCCAAGGCGAGAGCAAACAACAAAGGGGACAGGGGACAGCCCTGTTGCGTACCCCTGCCCAGTGCAAAGGGTGCAGAGACCCGACCATTGACCACCACCTGAGCCATGGGACCGGCGTAAAGCAATTTGACCCACCAAACGAACTCCGGACCGAAACCAAACTTGGCAAGAACCGCCCACAAATACGGCCATTCTATTGTATCAAACGCCATCGTAGCGTCCAAGGACGCCAAGATGGCGGGCTCACGTAGCGTCTCGGCTCGCGCCAAGACGCCATGCAACCTTCGGAGATTAAGCGCCGTGTTACGCTGCGGTATAAAGCCGGATTGATCAGGGTGAACCAGGTCCCCAATGACAGTCGCCAAACGTGTCGCCAGCAGTCTGGCCAGGATTTTAGGCTCCGCATTAATCAACGAAATGGGTCTAAAGGAGGAACAGCGATCCCGAGGTTTACCATCTTTGTGGATGACGACTATAGAGGCCAGTCTCTGGTCTGGTGGGAGAGAACCCACCTCCAAAGACTCGAGAAACATAGAGCGCAGATGCGGAGCTAGCGTGTCCGGGCGTAGTTTATATAGCTCAATGGGGAGCCCATTAGGGCCCGAAGCCTTGCCGGATCGGACCGAACGGATAGCAGCGGCAATCTCGTCCACAGTAGGCGGCGCATCCAGAGCATCCCTATCAATAACAAGCAATCGGGGAAGTGCAATATTCTGCAATAATAGGTGGGAGTCCTGCTCAGATCGATCAGACACCTGGGAATACACCTCGCGGAAGTAATCGGCAAAACATGTAACAATATCAGCAGGGTCAGTACAACACTCTCCATTCTCCGCAACAATCACAGGGACAACACGACTTGCATTCTCCCTCTTATCCAGCCAAGCCAGTAATTTCCCAGCCTTATCACCCACATCATACAGGCGGCCCTGCTGTTCCCTTCCCATTTCCTTAGCAGCTTCCGTGACCAGAGCCCTGTATTCATGTTGTTTCAACTCCAATAGATGTAACCCTTCAGCGGTGACCCCAGATTCCAAGCACCCCTCTAGGGCTGTGACCTCTCCCTCCAGGCGAACCATCTCAGCACGGTTGGCCAACTTCACGCTACCAATCAACGAGAGGGCCTGGCCACGAATGACAGTCTTGTAAGCTTCCCAAAGTAAACTTGGGGAGGAAACAGAGCCCACATTTTCCGCAAAATAACAATCGTGTGTTTTAACCAGCTCAGCCCTGACCCTGGGGTCCTTCAAATACCAGGGGTTAATCGGAGCCACTCGGCCCGCCGAACCCCGCTGTGCATCAACTACCAGCCAAAGCGGAGAATGGTCCGAGATACCCCTTGCCAGATGTTTAACTTCCCGTATGAGGGATGCACGGGCCGAGGGCATTAATATATGATCTAACCTCGAGAGACTACCATGAGCACCAGAATGATAAGTATATTGCAACTGCCCCGGGTGAAGCAAGCGCCAGCAATCAGTGAGCCCCAGCATCTCTAGGAAGTCACTCAACCAAGTCTGGGCCTTCGGCAGTTCCCTGGGAGGGTGACGGTCCCACATCCCAGAGACCACCGCATTAAAATCACCCCCAACCAAAAGCAGACCCTCGGGGAGACCCAGGATAAGTCCACTCAGATCAGCGAATGTGGTGGCTTGGAGGCCCGGGGGCACGTACACGGAAACCAGAATAAGAACCTTCCCCTCCCAGCGCCCCACAATGGCGGCGTATCGTCCCTTATCATCCAGTATGACATCATCAATGGCCAAGGGGAGGGAGGCCCGAACCAGAATGCCCGCCCCTCTGGAGCCCGAAGTGAAACCCGAGTGCGCCACAAGGCGATAACCACGCCTATTCAAAGCGTAGCACTTGTTGCCGAGCAAATGTGTCTCCTGCAGTAAGACAACATCAGGAGACAAACGTTTCAGCAATTGCAGCACCACCCTTCTCTTGATCCCATCCCCCAACCCGTTCACGTTCCAACACAGTATCTGAAGTCCCCTACCCCCCATCCCCGAATTCAGCCCCTCCCCCGCCCCACACCCGAAGCAACTTCAAAAAACAGGAGTTTGCCTTTCCCTCGCCTTGCAAATAACATTAAAATTCAAACCAACAACCCAGTCCCCCCAACAATGCCAAAACAACTATACCCCCCACCCCGCACCCCTGCTGAAGACCAAAAAGCCCCATAAACTTGCAGTGCGCCTGTCGCCCAACCACCCAACTAATCTACGAAAAGAAAACCCAGGAGAAGAAAGGACCCGCTCACCCCCCACCCACCCCCAAAAGGACTAATACTAGCAAACAGTAATGACACGGCATTAGCACAGTTCAAAGCCAACGTGTAGGGTACGGGGTCAAAGTCAATATCTACTCCTGCTCCGTCGGGCCACCCTCCGCCCGATCCGACCTGCCAGAGTCCTCAGAAGGTTCTCGATCCGCAGGCAGCGAGTCAAGCCAGTCACTCACGACCCCAGGATGGTCGAAGAAAAAAGTACGATCCCTATGAACCACCCGCAAACGGGCCGGGAAGAGCATGGCATACTTCATAGACCTGTCCCTGAGTCTCTTCTTGACCCCTTGAAACCCCAGCCTCTGTTTCTGGACCTGTTGTGTAAAGTCCGGATAGAAGCTGACAGTAGAGTTCTCAAAGGCAATGGGACCAGACTGCCTCGAAGCCTGCAGGATAGCGTCTCTGTCCCGGAAATGAAAGATCCTCGCAATGATGGGTCGTGGGTTAGCACCCGATTTAGGTGTGCCGCCGGGGATCCTATGTGCACGCTCGACAGCGAAAAACTTGCTAAGACCCTTGGGCGCCAAGTGATTCAGCACCAGGTCTTCCACCAATAAGTCCGTCGAGGCAGCAGTCGATGATTCCGGGACCCCAATCAGGCGGATGTTATTGCGCCTGGCACGGCTTTCATAGTCCTCCAGGCGCCCAGAGAAATAGTCATTAGCTTTCCGCAAATTCCCGACTTCAGCCTGTAAATCAGAGACGTCCGTAACCAGGCTAGTGGTCTTGAGATCCAGGGATTTGACCTTTTCGTTTGTCTTCGCCAAATCCGCCCTGATCAAATTGACATCAATCGACACAGTGTCCAGTTTGAGAGTCAAGGCCTCATATTGTTGCCCCAATGAAGCCTTCATACCGGTAATGGCGCCCATGACATCCCGCAACGAGGGCTCTTCCTCAATCGATGAGTCCTCCGGCATTGTCGTCGAGGGTTTAGATGCTGCGCCCGGCGATCCCTTAGTAAGGGTGTACCGGTCCATAATGTTCGTTTGCAAAGCACTCCCTCGAACGCCCGGTTTAGTCTTGCGCCTCTCACTCTCTGGCTTGGTGGCCATCTTAGATCCTGGACCCGTACGGGTCGCCTGTTGTCGGGTGAAAATGGTGACTGCGGTGGCAAATGCAGGACCAAAAGGGCCAAGGTGGTGCCAGTCTCAGAACTGAAAGCCACGACAGATCGGCATCAGAAGCGGATAGACCAAAAGTATAGGCACGTCTGGCTGTCTGCGTAGCTAACAAAGTCAGGCCGATCTCCGGACAGGAATCGAAACCAAAAGCGATCGCCAAGCCCATGCAAGTCCAGCAATCCGTTGTTGTTCACTTACTGGACGGCAGGCCAGACAAGATAGATCTGGGCGTCACCGTGGAGCAGGCCAGAAAACTGCGGCGATCTGTAACTCTGGACCCCGAAGTCCAAAAAGGTTTATTGGAACAGATAAATGATCAGTAGAACTACGCCAATAAACACCCGTCGTCCGAACCAGGATAAAGTACAGGATAGTCGATGGAGGTGGCGAGGGTCCGGGAGCCCCGTGCTCACGCGACCATCTTGGGTGCGCGCGAAGCTCCTCCCCCAAGATCCGCTAAATTAATTTGGCCATACTTATTTATCCTTCAAAAGGTGACTCAGACAGAGTACGCAATTTCAAAAATATTGTACTGTCTATTAGGAAAATCAAAGTGTGACTGTTTGCACCACACAGCGTACATACCTTATATTTATTTATCAGTGGTATTGTAGTAGCACTTACTGTTTTCCGTTCAATAATTACAGGCCGGGTTTCAGTCTGTGCAATGGGGAAAAAAGATGGGGTCAGGCTTCACATTAACGAGCCGCAATTCAACATCCGCCAGGCAGGCAGTGGACAGGGTGTCTTCTGTCAGTGGTCACCAACATTGATGGACGAAGCGTCAGCTGGAATGGAGGAGTGCCGCTAATAAGAGGAATTGTTTGCTGCATGCAACTTACTTACCAAATTCAACAGGACAACTCCAACAACATACAGATACTGTATCCAATGTTTTCTTCTATGAGTGTGACTGCATTTCTTGGATCTCTCTCTGCTTCTAAATTGATCCCTACAGCCATTCTATAGGTTTTACTTCGGCTAATTTTTAAACCTACTTTAATGTAAGAAGTGTTTCTCTGAGTGCAGAGATAGGCTAGTCATGTGTGGTTTTGCTTGATGTGTGACTAAATGACATCAATAATTCCACACACTTGCTGGGGAGGATAAGGTCATAGCAACAGGCTGGTGAAGGAATCCGAGGATATATTCTAGACTTACTCAGCTTCAGTACTATTTCTTGTAGTAGTAGGAGCCAATGTCAAATAAATTCAACGCAAGTACTAGTTATACTTGCAATACTTTACCATTTGTTAGGCTACATTGTGGCACTGTTCTAGTGTACTGTCACCTGCTATATTCTCTATCGTACCGTAACCGTTGTAATGCTACAGTAAGGACAAACCAGGTTTCGTTTTCTTTTTTTCCATAGGCATGCAACTGCCACTGTGTCACACCACTAGTACCACCGCAATGAGGACATTTCATCCGCCCAGGATTGCCAACCTTAATCCCCATTTCCCGTGGAGCCAGTCCTGGGCCTAGCCGTACTTTCAAACACAAATTACAGGTAAGATAAGCGTTTGGTGGGAGGTAGTATAATGGAGTATTAGGACTAGACGAGAGATTGACGGTAGTACTACTAAAGTCCTAGGACTCTTCAGGAAAACAAACTTACTGTTAAACCCCCACCCACCAGACTCAAAAGCAGTAAAAAACAGGTATGGTCAGATAAAGTTTAAAAAAGTATATTTATGTAGCCCTAACAAAATAATCTCCCTCAAGACCCTCCCTAACCCCAACGATTGTCTTTCAAAAGTCCCAAAAAGAACCCAACTCCCAAATCCCACCCCCCAAAAGTCTCTAAAAAAAGGGCAAGGGACACTACACTACTGGAGGGTGCTGTTGAATTTAGCGGCCAGGGCATCATACTCCTTGCGGAGGGTGGCATGGTCGAAGCGGAGGCCCTCCACCAAGTTCTTATAGTTATGGACCTCCTGCTCCAGGTAGGACACTCTTAGGGATAAGCGGCGCTGGCGTGCCTTGCAACTCCTGTGGGGGGCAGCTGATGTCTTTGCTGCTTGGCGGTGGTGGTTGGCTTTGGTAGCCCGGCTCCGTACCGCTGGAGCACTGCGCTGGCTGGCAGCCCGTGGGGGCACGGAGGAGGATGCAGCTGTCCCAGTTGAGGATGTTGTGGTTCCACCGGTTGACTGCGTGTCCTCCTCCTCCAGGGACACCAGCCGCCGATATTCGGCGACAGTGGCATCCAGCCTCCGTTGCCGGGCCATTCGAGCCTGCTCCCTCCGTGATATCGATTTGGAAGGAGCAACTATATGAAGAAAGAAAGACATAGTCTGTAACTAATGCTCCTTAACATTAATAACATAAAGTGATTGAGCCGAAAGTTGTGTCACAGTACAAGTAGCAAATTGAAAGCACAGTACATAACTATTGAGGACAGTATCTATCTAACCTCCCACTTCTGCATCCTTGCTCTAACATTAGTGGGAGTTTAATGAACAAATTCTACGACCACTATGGACTTCCATTACAGTCGACTATGACAGTACACCAGTCTTATTCTTCTTCTTCTCTCTTGTTTAGGAAAATTGGTACATTATCTTATGCAAGCCGGCAGAATGCCAGCGCAGTGAACTTGCACCCGAGAAAAACAGACGCACACCATGATGAGTGAGACAGACTTGCGTTACTGTACCGGTCCAGTACATGCAGGTGGTGAAGCTATTACTTTTCTATTACGGGTGGCACTGAGAATACTCTGTTACAAGGGCTACTGCTTAATTAATTTACCTTTCACCCTACAGTGCAAATGAGTACTAGAAAAGGAAAATGAAGAAGCTAAATAGTTTGATTATCTATCACTTCACATGGGATGTATTTGATGACATATGGGATGACTTTAGGTGCTTTGCTTATTATTGAGTGAACAGTGATACACCCACACATGAATGACGTACTACTACTAAACTAAAGTTATTAAGAGAGGTACGGAGTGTCCACCGTAATAACCGGATATATGCTGTGCTTGCAGTTGCAATACAAACTACTGCTACTATTCATGGTAGTATTGGACAAATTTACAACTTCTTTTCCTTGCCTTCCCTACACTGGAACGGACGTGCGGGTGCGGTGTTACATGCTCTTCAAGGTAACACTTAGTTCATCCAGTGACCATCTACTCTCTCTAGATACACATATGCTATCTAAGAGTCAGATAATACCATGCTCCAGGCATCCATCCATTCAAAGTATATGCACACATACAGTTTCTGTTTCACCCACCCAGGCTGTTCTCCTTCCACCCATCCTTGCTTCATCATTGACCCAGCCATGCACCATACCATATTCTTTCCTTCCCAGCCACCTCGGGGACCAAGCAAACACATATCATTCTTCTTTGCCAGCCATCATAAAATTTCTCGTCCTTCCACACTTACTTACACCCTTCTTTCGCTTTTCGTTCATCCCATCCACCAAGTTCATCTAAGATCTTATTGGGATTCTTCTCACCAAAAACTTCACAGCTAAGTCGAAGTACATTTAGAGGAGGATACTACC
The DNA here is from genome assembly GCF_964261635.1 of Lissotriton helveticus. NCBI lineage: Eukaryota > Metazoa > Chordata > Amphibia > Caudata > Salamandridae > Lissotriton > Lissotriton helveticus. Next base: position 148,999,489 of record NC_136057.1, read on the forward strand.
TGGTTGATTTATAATACACCCATGCAGAAAGCACACTATGCAGTCTTCAATCTCAATAAGTAAGGAATATATAGCTTACATAGCACTTGCACCGCATCCTCCCCAGAGTCCTCGTCCAACACCACCACCTCCGCGCTGTCCCCGCCACCAGATGTTACACCTACAAAGTACATTTAAGAATGTTAGAAATACACCACTCACTACTATATAATATTTGGTCTAGGAGGAATAAAGAAATGTTAAAAAAATGAAATACAATGTAATAATTTGTAACTGTATACTCTAAAGTAAAAATGTCCCTTTTTCCAGGGAAGGCTGTTGTCTTGCAGCACTTTTTGGCACAACTGATGAATGCTTGCTTTTTATTTTTAACACACACCACTTTTTCTCCTAACAGAAGCTTGACTTCTAAGAACACGATCAGGGTCAAGCTCAAGTTCAAACCAGGTGAGAGCTCAGCTCGACCACAAGAAATGTGTCCAATTAATCGTTAGCACTAAGCACTTTTCCATTTTCAGTTAAACGTTTACTTTTATGACAAAGTTGATTTGAATAAATGTGTTTAGTTTTAATAAAGCTTTTAAACTTAAATAGACTCTGTGGTTTTTGGTCCTCCAGACTAGAGTGGATGAGCTAAAGGTTTTGGAATTTTTGCAAGCATGAGTGCCTCCGACACTTCTTGACTGTGACTCCGTACTCTTGTCCTGCGTTGGATAATCTAATCATCATTGGGGATCAATCATCGGTGACTTTGGGAGCTAAATGACTCTGCCACACTATCTAGTCAGTAAGGAGATTGGGGGTTCTTCAAAGTCTGATATCACTGAGGTATGTGGAAAGAAAGTCTACCTGCGCCTATTATAATTGATAAACAATGCACTATTTAGTGTTCATAGTTCGGTTTGTGCAGATTTGTCCCTGCAACAGTAGTAGAATGGATTGTCCTCCTATCCAAACCAAAAGTAAAGTAGTATCTTATTCTGTCTTGGTGGTCATTCACCTTTTTATTGTTGGCAATTGTCAAAGCATAAACATTTAGAAGACTTGAAAAGACATTATGGACAATCCCAGAGGACTGCACTCAGTGCATAGAGCTATTGCTGACTAGAATGGGAGTCCAATGGAATTGCCAAATGTGCAATCTTAGTTAGCTACACAGACAGACTAATAAGAATAATCTAGTAATACCACAGGGAGTCATAGTTGAGGCAGGATAAGAATTTAGATCCAGTCTACAAGAAGATCAAAGACGATTTAGAAAAAATCGAATGAGGAACGCTAGGAAAAAATAGGTACTCTATATTAAAATTAAAACTTACTGGGGCCAGCAAAGGAGCCCTCGCCTGCCCGATCCTGGCCTGCATCCTCCTGAACAGCACTCTCCTCCTCCTCCTGTGTCCTCTTGCCCTTGGGGGGAGCTGATGTACAACATGAAAGAAAGAAAGACCAGAAAACATGGATGAGATTTGTCAACCAAATCAAACATTTCAAAAGAACAATAACAAAATATTTTGGAGAAATAGCAAATAGATAGACAACTATCCCACGGGATATATTGACCAATCTCATGTGGTATACTACGTTATTCGTATTGCCTGATTTGCGGACCGTTGACTTTGAAAGTTCCTATGTAACTCACTAAACAGACTACTAAAAAGGTTTGCCTAGGCCTGGCAGGCAGCAGTCCGCAGCACGCGAAGCGACAGACAAAGTCCATCGTGCTTGCAGATCAGTGAATACTCAAACTATCAATCCACCGACCACCACCACTATTTCTTCTTATAGCCATGTGTCTAAAGGAAGTACTGGACTTCAGTCTGTTGGGGCTGATTTAGAAGTCCCTTCCGGCTCATTTTCCTCCATTGTTGCGTGACTTTTGTGACGCAGCGGCAGAACAAAAGAGGCGCCATGGTGCGGCGTATATAAAAAAAAAAAAATACGCATATGGGAGATGCATCACGTTGTAAAGCCCTGCGCCATCAGGGGGCGTTCCGGCGCAAGGGAGGGCGTTCCTGCGCAGGAACGAATCCTAAAAGTGGCTGAGGGAAATCTACAAGATGTCAATCAGTCACTTTTAGGACAATGATGCGTGACTGAAACACTGCGCCTGCTTGAAGCCGACGTACGACTTGATGCAGCATTGGGGAGATAGGGCACCCCAGAGCATTGCTGGAGCTGCGCCATCGTTGGCACGCTACTCCAGCAATGGGCCGCCTTTACGGCACAGATGCGTAAGGCTTCTGTGACGTTTTGGGCTCATGGGTGGTGGTGGTGGCATGGCGCACAATTACTGCCGCATCCCTGCTACTTTGCAGGGATGCGCCGGTAATTGAAAATATGACCCTTAGTGTCTAGCATTACGCAGTTCTTTACACTACACTCATACATAATTTCTCAGGCCAATGAAATGAACACAAAATACAAAACAAATAAGTATAGTAGCAAGGCTACTGAGAAGGAGAGCAGTGCACCTGAAATGCATAGAAGATTTTGAAATATAATTTACCTACAATGTAATCGGCAGCATTATTGCTCTTGGTAAAGAACAAAGATTTGCAAATAACAGAGCCGGGTAAAACACAGTAGTGATGAAATAGCTAGAAATAGCTACTACTACTCACCAAGCCCGGGGACCTGTACGCCGAGCGCGTCCAGCAAGTCGCGTTCCCGGTCCATGACGTCCGTCCAGCGGTGGGTGGCCTGGTTATAGGTGCTCCGGACCCCAGAGAGTTTAAACATGGCCCGGCACACCTTCTCCCACCGCTTCCGGCGCTCCCGGATGCCATAGCCGGTTGCGATCTGCCCGCCTCCCAGGATGGTCTTGGGGAGGCGGCGCTGGACGTGGAATATTAGTGCGGCCACCTCCTCCGCACTAAAAATCTCCCGGGCTGTCACTGTCTCCCCCCTCAAACGCCCGCACGGGAGCCGGGCACGGGGTGCGGGACCCTTCCCCTTCTCAGGGTGCTTCCCGGCTCCCTTTACCATGGTCTGGGCAGAAATGAAGTTAAATAATAAAAAAGAAATAAAATAGGGAAGAATAAAAGAGTTTAAAAAAGTAGTTTAAAATTAACAAAAAGTAGCAGAAAACACAAAAATATAGAGCTAGAAAAATAGAGGGATAGATAATAAGTAAAATAGATCAAATAAACTTCAAACAAGCAAAGGATGGCAGAGATTCAGAGAGGATACAGAAAGCATGCCCAGAACCATAGCAATGAATGAGAAACAAGATGGCCGCACCCATTCACGACCGCGTGGGTAAGTTCGCGCGAGATTTTCCTTGCGATCACGCGCAAAATTGTACTAGCGAGCAGCACACTTTGCGAGATTACACATAGCGTCCGGAAACGGAATTACGTCACGCAAAGAAGATGGCCTCGCCCGTGTACGAACATGCAAAAAATCACGCGAACATACACGCCGCAAAAAAAAAATTGTGTATTCGCACGCATTCGCGGCTTCCGAAATCGATCTCGCACGGATTCGCGCCCCGCAAATCGCGCGAAATTGTAGAAAAATGATTTTTGCTAAACTGAAAGCAATCAGCAGGTGCAAAAGTTCAAACTTAACATTAGTAACCATTCACTCTAGTGCTTCCTGAGGGGCCCCTCCAGAGTTCAGTTGCCTATTTGCAAATATTCTATGACTCTGCTATGACCCAAACAGCAGGCTCATAGAATAGCTACAAGTAGACCATAAAGGTCCTGTGAAAAAAAATTGCACTGCAACAGAAAGCAAATTACAGATAAGGAAGGAAGTAGGTCCCAGCCAGACTGGAAGTTTCAAAATTACTGACACATTAATCACCCCCAAATTAATTCATGGCAGTTGAAGAAGGGCAGGTGTGCTTGCTTTCACTGCAACAGAAAGCAAATTACAGATAAGGAAGGAAGCAGGTGCCAGCCAGACTGGAAGTTTCAAAATCACTGACACATTAATCAACCCCAAATTAATTCATGGCAGTTGAAGCAGGGCAGGTGTGCTTGCTTTTTTTCACCCCCATAATCTACAGTGATAAACAAACCTAATGGGTGGCAGTGAGGATGTACCAGAGGGTGGCATGGGTGTACCAGAGGGTGGCAGTGGTGAAACAGAGGGTGCTGTGAACCTGTGATGATAAACCAGACGTAGAAACAACATAGTCGCGGCCGTTGCGAGCCGAAAAGTAAGTTCGCAATTGCGAAATGGTCCACAAATCCTCGCGAACGCTCGCCAACACAAAAAACATAAAAATCCGCAAATCCGCGAGAGTTCGCAGATTTTGCGGATTGCGAATCCGTAAATTCGCAAATTCGCGTACGCGAGATCCGCTATATCTGCCCATGCTTATATGTTACATATGCTACTGACTAGCCAACTATGCCACCATATGGTTACGAAATTATACATTGGAGCACAGGAAAACAATCCACTGCTAGCAGATGAAGCACTAGAACAATGGAACACCACAATAGACACACCTTTAACACAAGAGGAATGGAGTTTCTGCTGTACTCTGACTGGGCTACTAACCCAATATTGTAATTTGCGCATCATATACTTTAAGTACTTTCAGCAAATGTACTATACAGCTGCCAGACTACATAGATATGGACAGCAAAAGGATACACGCTGTCAGGGTGTGGGATGACCCATGCAGACTTCCTGCACCTGGCATGAAGCGGTGCCCAGGTGCAGAGGTACTAGCAACAGGTGGTGCAAGATCTTTGTGCCCCAATTCCATTTTTATTTGTTTGTTATGGAACTCCTACGGAGGTCCACAAAAATACACCAATGCAATAAAATGACATGCTCTAAATACATACAGAAAATATTTCTTTTTTTTCAGAGCGATGTCCAGACTATAATAAAGAAGGGTGGTACCAAAATGCCAGCTGAGGAGGGTGCTACAGGGAACCCCATTACAGCGCATCTGTCGGGAGAAAGGGGGCTACTGGAACAGCAGCAACTCCAAGTTCTATGTGCTATGGCGTCAGATTCAGTAGATTGCACTATACCAATGTGGACACTGGGACTGGTTAAGAAGTTGAAGCCTACAGGGCGCAGTTTCGAAGCACAGGCGCTTGCATTGGCCAAAAGAATGGTGCCAATGCATTGGGGAAAGCGTGTGTCACCCAAGCTTAAAGGATGGGTGTTGGATATGGGATATAACTGTAGAGACAGCATGGAGACATACGAAGTTATCAGCTGCCTCGTGCCCTAGACATACATATATGGGCCCCTTTGGCGGCTCACTACTGGAAGATCCTGATATACTCACCAACAACCAGTTTATGGTGATTACATTTGAGCGGGGCCATATGCCATATCTATTTAATTAATGTGAATGTACAGTGTGTAGCAAATAAGAAAAATGCTGATGGCATGCTAGTTTTGTACTTTTTTCTGAAAAGTGGAAATTCAGTTTAAAAAATACAAAACAAACTCTCAATTCATTAGAAGATTTTTACTATCTTTCCCTCTAAATATCGAAAACATAAAGAACACAGATTGGATGACACCAGGCAGCCTAAATCATTTTGTTGTTACAGTTTTCTTCTGCAGTGACATGGCACTTGCTCAGTGAGGGTGGTGCAAACAGCAGATGACTTCTCATGCTAAAATAAAGTCAACAAGGTTGGAAAATACATAAAAAAAAATTAGGGAAGCATTTACTGATCAAACCTATGAATATTAATGATACAAATTCAAACATTTGAACAAACGTCTTTCCCAGCTTGAGAGGCATTTATAAACACACCCGGGGTCCACTGCTGGAGACAAGGTGCCAGAACCAGCGGGGTCGAGGATACAAAGGTACAGTGATGGATTAAGACACTGTTATTTAGAATGCTGGTGCCAGAGCAGATACATTGTTGTGCCTGCGGTGTGAAAACTGCTCAGGTTGTGAATGTGAGGACTGATGCAGAAATACTTTCATTACAGTACATGTATGTATGGCTTGTAAAATGCATAAATCTAGCAATTAGCACTTTGTGGTGGACTGCACAGGCCAGGGCAATGTGGAGTTCTCGGGTGGTACAAAGCTACAAAGCAGCTGGAAGAAATGACTTTACCTGTGTATTAGGTGCTGATGTTAGACTGGAGACAGCTAGAATGCTCCATTTTTGTGTCTGAATGTATTTTATGGGAAGATTAATCTGGATTCCAAAATACTGTTTATGTATGTATGCCCTTTTTGGATGAATGACTACTGAATAAAATGATTATTATTACATTAATTAAAGTATGTGGCGTTGATGACATGAAATAAAACAAAGACAATCATTGAGTTTACGGGAGGCGTTTTAGTTAGGGAAGGGACCCCTGATGCTCTTTCACAGGCAATGATGTTTAACTCATCTCACTGAGATGGGGATTATCTTAGACACAGTGGTGCCGAACCCATGGAACACAGACCAGTGGGGTGTGGAGAGATTTAGGTGAACACACAAGAGAAGTGTAGTGATGCCACAAGATGGTGAGCTGGCAGTAAGGTGGTTGTGAAGGGAGAGGTGAACACATATAGGATGACTCCACCTGCCACAGCGGGGCTGATTCTTTCTGAGGTGCTAAGAGGCTGGGAGCCTAACTTCAAGTTGCAAGGAGAGGAGTTGGCCTAAAGGCTAGGTTGGTCGAACTCTAATCTGGGGAACCGGGTTCGAGTCTCGGCATAGACGTGCAACATCCTGTGATTCTGGGCAAATCACTTAGGGTCATATTATCAAGAACGGTGATAAAATTAGCAGGAAACGGCTGCTAAAGCAGCGATAATGGGCTTGCTAATATGCCCTTGTAAATTTCTATAGCAGCCCAGGTTAACACCAGAACCTGGCCTGCAATGGGAATTCACAAGAGCATATTATCGCCGCTTTAGCAGCAGTTTCCTGCTATTAAAGCGGCAATAATTGTATCGCTGTTCTTGATAATATGCCCCTTCATCTCCCCGTGCCAAACAAAATGATTGTGTCGTCTTGTAATGCAACTGGTGCTGGTGTAAAGCGCTCTGATACCCGATACCATCGGGTCAAGTTTACGCTATATAAAACTCCGTAAAATAAAATATATCTTGAATGAGTTTCCTATATTTTGACAAGAAACAAGATAAGACCGAAGTGAAATATGATTATATGAGTGAATGTTTTAGACAAGAGTTGATGAGATGGGTAAATCTAATTAAATTAGGATTCTGCAAGTATTCAGAGCGCATAAGGAACTGGAGAAGTTACATGTGTGGTCTCCATGGCTGACTGGGGTTTACAAAACCTGAAGAGGATGTCTCTGTGTGAAGAGTTGTGTCATAGTAGTTTTCCTCTGTGTGGATGAGTAAGAGGGTATGCATGTGTGAGAGGAAGGTTTGGAGAGGGTACTGTGTTCTCTTGTCACAAAGGGCGATGTGTAAAAGCTAATCCCTGCTGTCAACCCCTCAACTGTTGATGATTCCCCATTCAAAGTGCTGTCTCCTTTTCTTGATGTCTTTAGTACTGCACACTTAAGCCTTCGTAACTTTTTTCCACAAAAGCTATCCAAGGCGGATTTGCATCTTTTTCCCACACATCTAAGGGATACTGAAGGTACCCATGGTTTGTGGATTTCCCTAGAAGAAACCGGGAAAATAGCCATAATTATAGCAAAATGCAGTTTGTTTGAAAGATGGGGAAAAGTGCTGTGCAAGAGAGCACACGATTGTTTCCCTACAAATTGCATCAAGAAATGGCTTGTTGTGGTAAGATCACACCCTTCTGAACTTTCAGGAGTTAACAAAAAAATAGTTTTTACCACAGTTTTTTGATTTCCTAAGCAGTAGCCAATTTTTCCACTTTGTGGTGGATACAAGTGTGTAATCCATGGGTGAATCTGGTAAGCTATACATTTCTGAAATGTACACTAAGTTCTAAAATCAGAAAGGGTTTTTTCATGTAGATCAATCACGGTTTCCCCCGAGAAACTAATCATTGAATTAAAAAAATATGAAAATACATAGGGAAACCAGCAATAGCAGACAATGTCTTCATCTGTATTTTTTTGCCCCTATCACAGATTTAACCAAAATATTATTACAGTTTGTCCGTTAGACCCTTCTGGTTGAAGAAACATATTGTGGTTTTTAGTTGCCTACAAACAGGTGACACTCAGAGCCGACAATTGAGTTGCAGCTTGCATAATGATATTTCATTGTGTACCGACCATGCATTAATTCATAAGGTAAAATTTCATGAATGAACCATGAGTTCGCAGAAGCACGCATTTTAGAGATGGGCTTCAGATACTGAGTTTAGGAATAATGAATATTTGCACAACTCTGAATTTGAAGTTATCCATATTATCATTTAATTCAGAGAGCATATATCTAAATGTATTCTTTCTTCCACATTGGATTTCATTTGGAAGAAACAATAACTGCTAATAACAAATATTCTATTATTCTGTTTTCCCCCACTTGTTTTGATAAACACAATACCCCACTTGTGTGGATGGCCTATTTGCTGCAACAAAAAGGTCCCAAAATGCAATTTGGAGGCATTGTAGCAGGGACTCTGCTCATACACAGAACTGTGCATTGAGACTTGGAACCTCAGTGAATTAGGGTGTACCAAAACTCACCTTAGTAGCCAAAATCCCCTACCAGACTAGCAATCAGTGTCTCATTGGTTCTTCCATACCCCAAATGATAAGACAACCCAGAACATGGAACTTAGAATACCTCAGGCAATGTGGAACACATGAACACTCTTTCGTTATACACTCATACTAGTCCAAAAAAACTGGGAGTAAATGAAGACACATGCAAGTTTGAAATATTTATTTCTCATGCCGTGTTCTCAGGCGCAGTATCTTAGCTAATACAAGCAGACATATTATAAGCAAAAAGATTATCAGCATAGTTACTATTCCATAAAATACAAAAGGAGAAAGCATGTTAAAATGCTAAATGGAAATAGGCTAGATTACACCTAGATTTCACGCTCCCTCGCTATTAGGTTATTTTATATCTACAGAAGGTCTCTTGGGTTTACAAGGGCGGCCCCATACCTCAGGTCCTAGTAGAAATGGATCACATAATTTTCTACACCAGCTCTCTGCATGCAAATGTTCTCCAAAGTGTGTGTTTGCATGCCTATGCGGTGCATTATTAAACGCGCCCAAAATCAGAGGTGGCCACAGCTGCATATATGTTATGTCTTGAACGTGCGCTGATCAGACCGGACAACAACCACTGTGTTGAAATAACCTTGAAGGCCCCGGCACTCAGTGTTCAGACAAAGCTTACCAAACAAAGCTGCTACTATAGGAAAACATATTATTCTCGTGTGAAGCAAAACAGTCTGCTAAACTCTAAACATTTTGTAATAATGTGTGCCGTGTGCAAAGGCAGCAGAAAGGAAAAATGGCGTTTAAACTTCTAATAAGCTAATGCACACTTAACACAGTGTAAATGCAAGGCACATCCCCATGACAGCATCAAGTGTTCATCATGGAAACTGACCCATTTTGACAAGGTGGGAAGCTGTTGTATTTGAGCCAGGACTCGTCCGCCACCTACTTAACCCAGATATTTGTTAGAACTAGACACCAGGAGAGTCCAATGTGGTGTGAGTGTGTGACTGAGCCTGTAACCTGAGACAAAACTGATTAATTCATGGAACATGCAAAGACCACAGTGATAATACATTGACTTCAGAGGGTCACAGTTTTCATCTGTACCTATCTCAGGTGATAGGCACATTCATAAATGTTGGATAACATTTTTACTATGAGAAATATGGGAATGCTGGGTGCTACCAACATTGTGGCTCCCCATAGATTGGAAAATGAAGTGGGATCCGCACGTCACCCCACTCTGAATTCCACTCTGAGTCCAGAAGGCGTATTGGGGCCTGATGGGAGTTGAGGGGAAGATTAGAGGTAAAACTCTCCAAGCTGCCCCCCACCTCGTACAAGGAATGACTAGTGGGGCCATTATGGGGTGGGGGCATGACCTGCACCCTTTCAATTTAATTAATTAATTTTGTTCTGGTGTCTAATGGTCCATTGCCAAATCAGAGAGGCAGATTGGAGATAACCCACCAACCTGCTGGCCTTGGGGTGGGCAACAAGAATGCTGAGTTCATTTTTGCAAGAGGGGCATGGCCAGTTTGTTTGATTGGCGAAAACATCCCTTTTTTGACAAAGTTTCACCTGTCTGCAACCTCCTCCTTGAGGAGCAGATTCAGGGTAAACCTCCTAGTCTCTTTCTGGGTGGGCAGGAGATGCAGAAAGACTGATGGGCCTGTTATGGCATACCTTGATGCCTGGGTGGGATGCCTCCAATCGTAATATTCCTGGCATCTCTTTGTTTCTTGGTGAGTGCTGAGCAGGCCTGGTTCTAGCGGGTGCGCCAGGCCCATCCAAACATGAGCCTGGCCCACCCAAACAAGAACAAAGTGATACCAGAGGGGATGATGGACAGAGCGTTTGAGCATATCAATCAACTCTCCCCCAGTAAACTGATCTGGGTTTAATCCCATCCAATCTTTAGCTCACTCCACCACCCCAGTTCTGACATTTCCATATGCAAATCAGTCTGACCCTGTGCCTCATGGGAACAACCCAGCCCGAACTGTCAAGCTATGTCATCCCTGTACCGGAAGCAAGCATCCTGGGATTCATAATCCTCATCAGCAAGGCTATCTTGAATCCAGTGGTAGAGTGAGCAAGGGACCCACGTCTGGGCATACCCTGCCAACTTAGGGCGAACAAAGCCATACCAAAGGGGATGATGGACAGCGCGTTTGAGCAAATGAAACACTCACCCCCAGTTAACTGATCTGGGTTTAATCCCTCACCATTCTTTAGATCACTCCACCACTCCAGTTCAGACATGGCAATATGCAAATCAGTCTGACCCAGTGCCTCATGGGAACAGTGCAGCCCGAACTGCCAAGCCATGTCTTCCCTGGACCGGAATCAAGCATGCTGGGACTGGTTTCGGATTCATAATCCTCATCAGCCAGGCTATCTTGAATCTAGTGGTCGAGTGAGCAAGGGACCCACGTCTGGGCATTCCCTGCCAACTTAGAGCGAACAAAGCAATACCAAAGGGGATGATGGACGGAGCGTTTCAGCAAATCAAACACTCACACCCAGTCAACTGATCTGGGTTTAATCCCTCACCATTCTTTAGCTGACTCCCTCACCCCAGTTCAGATATGACCATATGCAAATCAGTCTGACCCTGTGCCTCATGGGAACAGTCCAGCCCGAACGGTTGTATTTTCTCAATGTGTCCAGGTAAGACGTTGGACCCTAGATAGATCCCTCCTATTACAGGAAGGTTAAGAAAATGACCTACTAAAGCATATAAAGGAGTATTTTGAAATCAATAACACCACTGCGTCAGAACAAACTGTATGGGAAGCATTTAAGTCTTACTTAAGGGGGGTACTTTCTACCATAATGATACAGAGAAATATAAGTAGGAAGAAGACAGAGGAAGATTCGCTCTATAAAATCAAACAAAAGGAGCAAGAGCTACAAAGAGCCTCACTAGAGCAACAAACCAACTTGCCTTCCATTCAGAAGGAGCTAGAGAACTTAAAAGTCAAATACCAGGCAAATCTTGAAAAGACCATCAAAGAGAGGTGGGATGCTAGTAGATTGCAGAACTTCTCCTATGGCGAAAAATGTTGTCGTATTTTGGCTTGGAAGGCCAGGTCCGATCGAACTAGAAACCAGATAACCAGGCTAAAGATACAGAGCTCTGGCGAAATAACATTTAATAATGAGGAGCTATTGGAAGAAGTTAAGCTATATATGTAGAACCTATATACAGGTATAGACAATAAAACTTCCACTGAAGAAGCAGCTCACTGGCTGGAGGAGCTCAACCTCCCACACTTAAAGAATGAGGATAGTTCAATGCTAGGCTCTTTGATTAAAGAGGGGGAGATTCACGATCAGCTCAAAAGAATGGCCAGAGGAAAATCAGCTGGCCCAGATGGGCTTCCAGTTGAAGTTTATCAAATGGGGGCAGCCATAGTAGTTCCAATTCTTATGTCTCTATTTAATAAGATACATTTTGAGGGACAGTCTATCCCACCGACCTGGCTGGAAGCCACAGTAACGTTAGTTCTAAAGCCCAATAAGGAACCGCTGACAGTTGAGTCATATAGGCCAATCTCGCTGCTAAATATAGATTATAAGATGTTTGCTGGGGTTTTGGCGGCGAGATTGGCCAAAGTAATTAAGTCCTTAATACATGAGGATCAGAGGGGCTTTATGCCAGGCAGGCAGTTAAATGAACTGACCCATCAAGCCATTGCTGCAATAGACTATGCTTCAGAGCAAAAAAAACCCTTGACTATCGTGGCAATCGATGCCGCTAAGGCCTTTGACCAGGTCCACTGGTTATATCTATGGGAGGCTCTGTCTAAGTTTGGCATTCCAGCTAATTTTATAGCATCCATAAAAGCGCTATATCATAGTCCTAAGGCCAAGTTCCTTGTAAATAATCTGCTAACAGATTGGGTTCAAATAACACGGGGTACCAGACAGGGATGCTCCCTGTCTCCTCTATTGTTTAATCTTTATATAGAGCCTTTGGTAAACCAGTTAAGATCTGATACTCTGATTAAACCCTTCCAGATTAATGAGTTAGACCTGAGATTTGCACTATATGCTGATGACCTCCTAATGTATACATCTAATCCTGAGATATCCATCCACCGCCTATTTCATCATGCCAAAAGTTTTGGGGTGATCTCAGGATATAGAATTAATAAAGAAAAAACGGAGGTCATGCAATGGAATTATGAGGATAAACTTCCTGAATCAAAACCCCGGATGAGATACCTTGGAATTCATTTAGTTCAGAACATTGTAGAAACATCCAAGGTGAATTTGGATAGAGTTTACAAGGACATCTGTGGGACTTTACAACGTTGGTCTGGCCTACCACTAAACATCTTTGAAAGGGTTAATTTAATTAAGATGGTTATTTTGCCAAAGGTTACTTTCCTTTTTAATTCAATACCCTTGTCATTTGATCCTAAAGATATTGCCAAACTACAGGGAAGAATCGGATCCTTCATCTGGAATTGTAAATCGCCCAGAATTTCTTTAAAAAAATTGCAACGGAAATTGAAAGCTGGAGGACTTGCCATGCCAGATATTTTGTATTATTGTCATTCTTTTCACTTTAAAAACTTCAGGTGTATGGCAGACAAAGCTGATACATCTTCTTTAGGACGGCTATTCCAGGCGTTATTACATGGCACCCCTTTAGGGCAAGAATTCTTTTTGTTTAAATTTGGGGATCCAAGATTTTACAAGAAGGTTAGATTAAAGGTGCTAGGAACTGCCCTGAGAAACTGGGTGTTTGTGAGAAAGAAACTGGGTATTCCCTATTACACTCCCCAGGCCCCTATATGGGATTCGCCTGGGATGCCAGAATGTCTCAGAGACCAATTATCAATTCCTCTTTAAACAGCCGGTATTATGCAATGGCAGGATCTTACGGATAATTCCCAGCTACTGGGGTGGGATTCACTCTCCAGGTTGACAAATGGAACTCTCACCAGATTCAAATACTATCAGCTATCTAGCTGGTGGTCTACCATTCCATGGGAGTTCACAACCAACCCAAAATTTGAATCTGTGATGAGAAAGGGTAAATGGAAAAAGGAGATTTCCTTTTGGTATGAGGCCTTAAATGAGAAGGATGAAATCTCAGAGAGTGAACTTAACAAACTCTGGGGAGGTATAGACGACCTGCAATGTGATAACTTGTTAGCATTATGGGGAGACTCCTTTAAATTGTTAAACATAGTGGTGAAATCTGCCCCCTTAAAGCGCAATCATCTGTTCACCCTAAACAGAGTCTACATAACTCCAAAAAAACTGGTTAAAATTACAAAGCTGGAATATAGCTGTCCACGTTGTAAGGCCCCTGCGGTAGACGATATACACATGTTCGCAGAATGTCCAAGTTTGTTACCCTATTGGACTAAAATTGGAGAGTTCATATCTGACGTACTAGGCATAAATATTGAGATCTCTTCTAGGATAATTTTTTTTGGGTTAGGGGCAGAATACCAGCTTCAGGATCTGATGACTAAATTCATCTTTTATATAATTATTCTATCAAGGCGTGAAATTTGTAAGGCCTGGAAGTCAGAGAATGCCCCTACATTCACGGAATGCCTGAAATATATTATCAATGTGAGTGAGTCCGATATGGCTTGTGATAGTTCTAGTCAAGATAAGATCTGGGCGGCCCTCGTGGTTTGGCGGAACCGATGACAGTGTTCCTATGATTTCACCTGGGTACTGTTGGTGCTTGTTCTCCTGCCGAAGAAAGGGTTTTCAAGGTCGAAATGGTATGGAGCGGACATAGCAAACAGCCAAGTCTAGATCGGGGTCTTCACCCTCCTTCCCTACAAAGGTCATAATCCTCGAGGTTTCGTGCATCGTAATGTAGGGAGGAGGAGATGCCCTAGCTAGAACACCCAATCTGGTATATGAGGAATACAAAAAAATTTAAAAAAAAGTCCTGCCCGAACTGCCAAGCCATGTCTTCCCTGGACCGGAAACAAGCATCCTGGGCCCGGTTTGGGATTCATAATCCTCATCAGCCAGGCTATCTTGAATCAGTGGTAGAGTGAGCAAGGGACCCACGACCCTGCCAACTTAGGGCGAACAAAGCGTACCAGAGGGCATGACCGTGACCGTCCTGATTTCCTCAGACACGGTCGCTCCTCCTCACGCTGCTCCTTGACCTGACACCAGACGGGTATCGTTATTGCAAGTCCACTGCCTGCATTGTTGACGCATATAATATTTAATTGTAGACGCATATAATATTTAAATTAGCACCGTACGCCATATCGCTACACATCGACTTTAAACCTGTTGAACCTGACTAATTAGCATATCACTCTAGCGCGAGTCGCCCATAGCGCGCTGCAACGCTCTTGTCATTTGTGCTGCCTTTATTTTCAATGTGTGCCTGACTGTGTCATTATATTCGCGTTTCACCATTTCTGTGTCCCAACCCTGCATCACTTTTGGCTGAGTGCCATTTTGGCTTGTTTGTTGTTGTTTTGCCTTCCCTCCCCGGATCTCCACCTTGCCTCCCGCATCCCAGCTGCTCCTCCCTCCCACAGATCGTCAGGCTCCACTCTCCCTCGAGTCCTCTGTGACCGTCCTGATTTCCTCAGACTCGGTCGCTCCTCCTCACGCTGCTCCTTGACCTGACACCAGACGGGTATCGTTATTGCAAGTCCACCGCCTGCATTGTTGACGCATATAATATTTAATTGTAGACGCATATAATATTTAAATTAGCACCGTACGCCAGATCGCTACACATCGACTTTAAACCTGTTGAACCTGACTAATTAGCATATCACTGTAGCGCGAGTCGCCCATAGTGCGCTGCAACGCTCTTGTCATTTGTGCTGCCTTTATTTTCAATGTGTGCCTGACTGTGTCATTATATTCGCGTTTCACCATTTCTGTGTCCCAACCCTGCATCGCTTTTGGCTGAGTGCCATTTTGGCTTGTTTGTTGTTGTTTTGCCTTCCCTCCCCGGATCTCCACCCCGCCTCCCGCATCCCATCTGCTCCTCCCTCCCACAGATCGTCAGGCTCCACTCTTCCTCGAGTCCTCTGTGACCGTCCTGATTTCCTCAGACACGGTCGCTCCTCCTCACGCTGCTCCTTCACCTGACACCAGACGGGTATCGTTATTGCAAGTCGACCGCCTGCATTGTTGACGCATATAATATTTAATTGTAGACGCATATAGTATTTAAATTAGCACCGAACGCCAGATCGCTACACATCGACTTTAAACCTGTTGAACCTGACTAATTAGCATATCACCTTAGCGCGAGTCGCCGATAGCGCGCTGCAACACTCTTGTCATTTGTGCTGCCTTTATTTTCAATGTGTACCTGACTGTGTCATTATATTCGCGTTTCACCATTTCTGTGTCCCAACCCTGCATCGCTTTTGGCTGAGTGCCATTTTGGCTTGTTTGTTGTTGTTTTGCCTTCCCTCCCCGGATCTCCACCCTGCCTCCCGCATCCCAGCTGCTCCTCCCTCGCCCCTCCCCTCCCACTATCCACATATGACAGATGCTCCCGCGCGCAGCGTTCACGCGCAGCGGTCGCGCCCCATGCGTGCCGAAGGTGCGCCAAAGGTAAGCCCGTCTACGCCCGTCCGCGCCTGGACCGCGCCCAGCGCCAGACCCCCTGACCCCCGCAAACCGCACTCCTCCCGCATAACGTATGACGCCTCCACCCTCTTAGCCCTTAACCCCGGAGGCACACCACAATGCTACGAAGCTGCCCCAGGACGTACCCACGGTCCCTTCGCTTGCCACTCCTGCAAGTTCGCCTGCATCAAGACCCACACCAAACCCACGACCTCCAAAAACAGCTCCGACTCTAACCACCTGAAATGCATCCTGCTAAACACCCGCTCGATCCACAAACACGCCACAGAACTCTGGGACCTACTCGACACTGCGTCACCGGACATCGCCTTCCTTACAGAAACCTGGATGAACGCATCATCAGCACCCGACGTCACCATCGCCATCCCGGACGCGTACAAGATCATCCGAAAAGACCGTACCAACCAAACAGGAGGCGGCATCGCCATCGTCCATAAGAACACCATCAGAATCACGACCAGCTTCCACGACTACCTTGCTACCGCCGAACACCTCCACTTCCAGATCCACACCGACCCCAGGAACACACTCAGAGGCACCCTCATCTACAGACCACCAGGAACCCGTAAACAATTCAGCGAAGACATCACTGACTTCATAAGCCCACATGCCCTCCCCTCCGAAAACTACATTCTACTGGGAGACTTCAATTTCCACCTAGAAAAGAAAAACAACTGCAACACCACCACCCTTCTGGACAACCTGGCCAATCTCGGACTCAATCAACTTGTTGACACCCCCACCCACTTAGCCGGTCACACGCTCGACCCTATCTTCACCTCCAGCAAACACATCTCCTTCAATCATACCACAGCTCTCCATTGGACAGACCACAGCTGTGTTCACTTCAGCTACAAAACTACCAAGGCTCACAACCCCCCACAACCTATTCCTCGAAGAAACTGGAACAAAATCACCACCGACCAACTCATCACATCGCTCAACCAAAACCCTCCAGCCCTCTCATCGGACCCAAACGAAGCTGCCACCAAACTCAAACAATGGATCACTCACAGCGCTGACGAATTAGCACCCCTAAAAAACCAGCATATCAAACAAGGTAGCAAAAAGGCCCCCTGGTTCAACAATGACCTTGAGAATTCCAAGAAACTATGCCGTACTCTCGAAAAAACATGGAGAAAAAACCCAACCACTGACAACCTGACCACCCTCAAGGCAGCCACCCGCAAACACCACCAGTTGATCCGATCCACCAAGAAATCAGCTTTCAAGGATCGACTCGACAACAACGCCTACAACAGCAAGGAACTATTCAACATCGTCAAAGAATTTACCAACCCCACCGCAGCCTCAAACGACATTACTCCCTCCGAAGACCTCTGCGACTCGTTATCCTCTTTCTTCTACAACAAAATCGCCGACATACATAACAGCTTTAAGAACATTTCAAAAGAACAGCCCACCTCACACACCTCCAAACCCGAACCGCTCCCTAACAACCTTAACGCCTGGAACCCAATCACCACTGAAGACACCATCCGCCTAATGAAATCCATCCATTCAGGCTCACCAACCGACCCCTGTCCCCACCACATCTTCAACAAAGCAGACTCCATCATCGCACCCCATCTCCGTGATGTCATCAACTGCTCCTTCAACTCCGCTACCTTCCCAGAAGCTGGAAACACGCCGAACTCACTGCCCTCCTGAAGAAACCCACAGCTGACCCATCTGAACTTAAGAACTACCGCCCCATTTCCCTCCTCCCTTTCCCTGCCAAAGTCATTGAGAAAGCCGTCAATAGCCAGCTCGCCGCCTTCCTTGAATCCAACAACTCCCTCGACCCCTCACAGTCCGGCTTTCGAGCCAAACACAGCACCGAAACCGCCCTCATTGCAGCAACAGATGACATCCGAACACTACTGGACAACGGAGAAACAGCTGCCCTCATCCTACTCGACCTCTCCGCCGCCTTCGACACAGTCTGTCATAGCACCCTCATACAACGCCTCAGCAACGTCGGAATACAAGGGAAAGCCTTGGACTGGATCATCTCGTTCCTCGCTGGGAGAACCCAGAAAGTCCGACTCCCCCCATTCAAATCAGAGACCACCGAAGTCATCTGCGGAGTCCCACAAGGATCATCACTCAGCCCCACCCTCTTCAACGTCTACATGAGTCCCCTCGCATCCATCGCGCGACAACACAACCTCAACATCATCTCCTACGCTGACAACACCCAGCTGATCCTTTCCCTCACCAAAAACCCTAACACCGCCAAAACCAATCTTCATGAAGGCATGAAAGAAGTAGCCGAATGGATGAAAAACAGCCGCCTAAAACTTAACTCAGACAAAACTGAAGTTTTCATCCTAGGATCTTCACCCTCTGCCTGGGACGACTCTTGGTGGCCATCGGCCCTGGCCACAGCACCCATACCCACAGACCACGCACGCAACCTGGGCTTCATCCTAGACTCCTCCCTCTCGATGACCAGACAAGTTAACGCAGTTTCATCCTCTTGCTTCAACGTACTCCGTATGCTCAAAAAAATCTTCCGTTGGATCCCCACCGAAACAAGAAAGACGGTCACCCACGCACTGGTCACTAGCCGACTGGACTATGGAAACACCCTCTACGCCGGAACCACAGCCAAATTACAGAAAAAACTCCAACGCATCCAAAATGCATCGGCCAGACTCATATTGGACATCCCTCGCCAAGCTCACATTACCGGCCACCTGAAAGACCTCCACTGGCTTCCCGTCAACAAGAGAATAACGTTCCGTCTCCTCACCCACGCTCACAAGGCCCTCTACAAACTAGGACCCGAATGCCTCAACACACGACTGTCCTTCTACACACCCACCCGCCAACTAAGATCCTCCAACCAAGCGCTTGCCGCAGTTCCGCGCATCCACAGATTCACCATGGGAGGAAGATCCTTCTCCTACCTGGCGGCCAAGACCTGGAACTCTCTCCCCACTCACCTCCGCCTCACACAGAACCACATTTCCTTCAGAAAGGAACTTAAAACCTGGCTATTCGATAAATAATGCACCCCCTCCCACAAGTGCCTTGAGACAAATTTCTGAACTTGAACTTGAACATGATGGAGGAAGCGTTTGAGCAAATCAAACACTCACCCCGAGTCAACTGATCTGGGTTTAATCCATCACCATTCTTTAGCTCACTTGACCACCCCAGTTCGGACATGGCCATATGCAAATCAGTCTGACCCTGTGCCTCATGGAAACAGTCCAGCCGGAACTGCCAAGCCATGTCTTCCCTGGACCAGAAACAAGCATCCTTGGACCGGTTTCGGATTCATAATCCTTATCAGCCAGGCTATCTTGAATCCAGTGGTAGAGTGAGCAAGGGACCCACGTCTGGGCATACCCTGCCAACTTAGGGTGAACAAAGCGATACCAAAGGGGATGATGGACGGAGCGTTTGAGCAAATCAAACACTCACCCCAAGTCAACTGATCTGGGTTTAATCCCTCACCATTCTTTAGCTTACTCCACCACCCCAGTTCAGACATGGCCATATGCAAATCAGTCCGATCCTGTGCCTCATGGGAACAGTCCAGCCCGAACTGCCAAGCCATGTCTTCCCTGGACTGGAAACAAGCATCTTGGGACCGGTTTCGGATTCATAATCCTCATCAGCCAGGCTATCTTGAATCCAGTGGTAGAGTGAGCAAGGGACCCACGTCTGGGCATACCCTGCCAACTTGGGGCGAACAAAGCGATACCAAAGGGGATGATGGATGGAGCGTTTGAGCAAATCAAACACTCACCTCCAGTCAACTGATCTGGGTTTAATCCCTCACCATTCTTTAGCTCACTCCACCACCCCAGTTCAGACATGGCCATATGCAAATCAGTCCAATCCTGTGCCTCATGGGAACAGTCCAGCCCGAACTGCCAAGCCATGTCTTGCCTGGACCAGAAACAAGCATCCCGGGATTTATTCAAACGCTCTGTCCATCATCCCCTTGGGTACCACCCAAACAAGAGACTTGGCCCTCGCAGGGAGGACATGAAGGCCAATAGAAAATGACATCTTTCATTTAAAACGTTCCTAAAAACGTTGCTTTTCTTCCTTTCTGGGAGTTACGTGATTGGGCCTGGGCTCTTTCTCACAGGCACCCCCAATCATGCATCTCATTTTAGAAGGTGGGCTGTGTTGTGCAAGTACAGTGGGGCATGGCGAAGGGGAAACATTCTTTATTTGCCACTGAGTTACTTCAATCCTGCTGTGTATTCAGCGCTGGAGAAAAGAAGTTTGATTATCCTTATTCACCTTTCCTGACCCCTGCAGCAGCTTATCAGATCAGGCTGTAACACAAAGTGTGACTAACTGAGTAGGTAAGAGAATGTGTTACTATTTGTTCTTTTTTTTTTTTAAATCTGCACAGGCCCAGCAAGGCACATACTTTGAGTTAGGTTCATTTAAATAGTTTTTTCAATATAATGGCCATGGATGCAAAACAACAATAAAAATGTCCAAGTAACTGGTGATCCGCTGGAGTGCAATCCTTTGTCTGTTGGTAGTTTTGAAATGCAGATAAGATGTATTTTATATGGATAGCTCAGTCGGTTACTACCCTTGTCACAGAGAATATTTTGTTACTTGCACTTCAGAAATGACAATCCAAACACAGGACAGTGGCCTATGAACTGTCATCAAAGAGCTGCATGCAAATCTCAATGGTATAGTTAGAACTTCACTTTTTTTGTGTTGCTATATAGTTAGAACTTCCCCAGTCTTTCATTATTTTAATGTTTATTAAAAGAGTTTGGGCAGATATACAATTTTATTAGTAAAGTGAACCCCCAACCACTGGGGTATGCTTTAAATCCTGAGTTTGCGCTTCCCCAGTCCAAATCCCCTTAAAATATACTGCCCGCCAGTATGGATGACAACTGATTCCTACACGTTGTAATCCTCATTGGCGTTTGTGACATTCCCTTTAGGCTGATTTACATACTTGTATGATTCATTGTCTCTGTATAATGTGTGCATGATGTAAAGCACTGTGACACCCTACACTGATATAAGTAGTGCTATACAACAAATTAAATGCATATGAGAGAAGGGATATGGAGAGATGAGGGGGAATGTTGTACTAAAGGTATATGCAGAGAAAGTGGTCACTGGTGGGGCGTCAAAAAATACTTTCGCTCTAGTGCTAAAGCCGGCCCTGTCATGGTCTTTCTGTTTTTGTTGATTTAATTAGTAGTCAGGTCATTAGGGCAACTGTGGAACATATTTTAAAGTGCATGCTAATAATATTTACTGATATATTCAATATTTGAAGTTTGAAGGGGATTTTAGTAATGTTTTTTGGTGGAATAATGAAAGTGGAGCTGGATGGTGGCTGATATGAGGCTGAGGCCCAAGGTCAGCTGTGAGCTAAGGTGCACAGGAGAGGGATGGTAGAAAAGTGGATAATCAGACCTGGAAGTACTTATGTTGAAGCCTGGCCCGCTGGAATTTGAGGGTTTGCACTTAGGTCCAGATATTGCTCTTACTTTCAAATAACTCCCCACATGCTCTGTATACCCACAGAATCGATCTGTTGTATCATGGTGACTGTTTGCAAGTAGATATGATGTAATCTAGGTCATGTAGGATACCACAAGAAGCAACAAATTGTGCCCGCAGTGGCCCACCCAACTGCACCCTAGGCTCACCCAAATAAAAAATTCCTGGAGCTGGGCCTGGTGCAGAGTGGAGGTAAAACCTGCAATTACCGTTCAAGGGCCAGACAGACTGAAGTTGAATGTTTATGGGCAGGAGCGCACTGGTCCATGCTCATATAGCCACTCCCCCTACAAAGAAATTAACCCTGGCGTCCAGCGGATTCCCCCGATCATATCTTTTCTTCATTCGCAAAAGACCAGCGGGTACGCTCACCAGTTTCCTGGTGGCCGGTAGCTGACAACACTGAGGTGAGCGAGGAGTCGGGCGGCACGGGCTCATCTTGATGGGGGTTGTTGCAGCTTAAAGGACACGTGTCTCTCTCCCCAGGCAGTGGCATTTGCGGTGTTCGAAGCTCCCAAATTCAGGCTCCGAAGGAAGGAAGTAGTGAACTAAAAAAAGTTTATTGAGGTCATATAGACCCAGATTGTTGCTGGCAAGCAGCTGGCGACCCGTGCTTCATTCGGGAAAAACTGATTAAGGCTGTTTATCCAGCAGAGGGTTCCCCGTCGCCTTTGGTTGATAAAACATTACGACCTTACTGCATGGCTATTTTGGCACAGAGAAAATCAAGGATAAGGGTGCCCCTGAGTGATTGTAAGGAGCTTGAGCCAAGAAGCATGCAGTATTCAGAACAGCGGCTACTGGAGCCGTCAGCCAGACCTAGCTTCCCGAGTTTGTGCCTCTTGTTTCATTCTCAGCAAATGTAACCACAAAAGTAACTGCTACAGCATCAATCAATCAATCAATCATATCACTTGTAAAGCGCACAACTCACCCGTGAGGGTCTCAAGACGCTGGGGTGGGGAATGCTGCTACTGCTCGAAAAGCCAGGTCTTGAGGAGTTTTCTGAAGGTCAGCAGGTCTTGGGTCTGCCGTAGGTGGATGGGGAGGGGGTTCCAGGTCTTGGCGGCAAGGTGGGAGAATGATCTGCCACCAGAGGTCGCTCTTCGGAAGCGGGGGACTGTGGCGAGGGCGAGGTCGGCGGAGCGGAGCTGGCGGGTGAGGGTGTAGAATCTGAGTCGTCTGTTGAGGTACATTGGTCCAGTGTTGTGGAGTGCCTTGTGTGCGTGGGTGAGGAGCTTGAAGGTTCTCCTCTTGTGGACCGGGAGCCAGTGCAGGTCTCTCAGGTGGGGTGTGATGTGGCTGCGGCAAGGGATGTCGAGGATCAAGCGTGCAGAGGCATTCTGGATGCATTGGAGCCGTCTCAGGAGTTTGGAGGAGGCTTTTCCGTAGTCCAACCTGCTGCTGATGAGGGCCTGGGTGACCGTTCTTCTTGTTTCAGTGGGGATCCACTCATAGATCCAGTGGAGCATGCGGAGGGTGCTCAAGCAGGAGGCATTGACCTTAGTCATCGAGAGGGTGGAGTTGAGGATGACTCCTAGGTTGCATGCGTGGTTGGTGGGTGTTGGAGCGGTTCCCAGTGCGGTTGGCCACCAGTAGTCATCCCAGGCCGAAGGGGTGGATCTGAGTATGAGGACCTCCGTCTTGTCCGAGTTCAGCTTCAGTCGGCTGTTCCTCATCCATTCAGCGACGGCCTTCATCCCTTTGTGAAGGTTGGTTTTGGCGGTGTGGGGATCCTTGGTGAGGGAGAGGATTAGCTGGGTGTCATCGGCATATGAGATGATGTTGAGGTCGTGCCAACGGGCGACGTGGGCGAGCGGTGCCATGTAGATGTTAAACAAAGTTGGGCTGAGGGATGAGCCCTGGGGTACGCCCCAGATGATCTCGTTGGCTTCGGAGTGGAAGGGGGGAAGGCAGACGCTCTGTGTTCTGCCGGAGAGGAAGGAGGTGGTCTAGTCCAGGGCCTTCTCTTGAATCCCGGCCTTGTGGAGGCGTGTTCGTAGTGTGTGGTGGCAGACCGTGTCAAAGGTAGCTGACAGGTCCAGGGGGATGAGGGCCACCATTTCTCTGTTGTCCAGCAGGGACTTGATGTCATCGGTGGCGGCGATGAGGGCAGTCTCGGTGCTGTGGTTGCTGCTGAACCCGGACTGGGAAAGATCCAGGATGTTGTTCTCCTCAAGGTAGCGGGTCTGTTTTTCGTTGACGGTCTTCTCGATGACCTTTGACGGGGAAAGGGAGCAGGGAGATGGGCCAGAAGTTCTTGAGTAAGACGTTGATCTCCGCATGCTTCCAGCTCTCCGGGAAGGTTGCTGTCTCGAAGGAGGTGTTGATGACTTTCTGGAGATGGGGTGTGATGGATGTGCTGGCTTTGTTGAAGAGGTGGTGTGGGCATGGGTCTGACGGAGATCCGGAGTGGATGATGTTCATGATGTTGATGGTGTCGTCGTCGTTGATGTTGGTCCAGGAGAGCAGGTGGTTGATGCGGATGGTGGTTGTGGGGGCGGAGGTCTCAGTGGTTGTCGGGGCGGTCGTGGTGTTAAAGCTGTTGTGGATGTCTGCGATTTTGCAGTGGAAGAAGGTGACCAGCGAGTCGCACAGGTCTTGCGAGGGTGCGACGTCGTTGGTGTTGAAGCTGGGGTTGGAGAGTTCCTTCAAGATGTTGAAGAGCTCTTTGCTGTTGTCCACGTTATTTTGTAGGCGGTCTATTAAGGAGGCCCTTTTGGAGGATCTGATGAGGTGATGGTGTCTGCGGGTGGCGTTCTTGTGGGCTGCGTGGCTGTCCGGTGCTCATTCACAGAGCCAGATCTTCTCCAGCTTTCTGCAGATGTGCTTAGAGGCACGGAGGTCTTCAGTGAACCAGCTAGCTTTCTTGTTGGTGTGACTGTTGGAGGGTTTCTTGATTGGGGCGAGGGTGTTGGCGCAGTTGTTGATCCACTGTCTGAGGTTGCGGGCAGCGGTGTCGGGGTCGGCGGTGGGCTCTGGGTGAGGGTAGTGGTTAGCTGGTCTTCGGTGACAGCTCCAGCATCGGCGAGGCATCTGTTGTGTGCGGTGGTGCGTGGTGAGTTTCTTGATGGTGAAGTGGGTGCTGCGATGGTCGGTCCAGTGAAGTTCGGTGGTGTGGTTGAAGGAGACGTGGGGGCTAGGGGAGAAGATGGGGTCAAGCATGTGACCGGCGGAGTGGGTGGTTTTTGTGACTAGTGGGCAACAATACTGAGCCCGTAGGAGAAATTAGAGGGGAAACAGCCTCGGGTAAAGTAAAGCCTAAATAACACCAGCTGTTCTCAAAACCGATGAAATCTGTGTCTGTGGTGATGGCTGCCTCAAGTGAGCCTTCGGTCTTGACTCTCACTGGGCTCATCGAGAACCAACCTATCGATTCCCCAGCTCGAAGTACCCCCGCCCTGTTTCGATGAATTTCGCTCCCTATCAAATCAAGGAGCACATTCCACAGAAAAGAAGAGTTTCTCAACCACTGAAGCGCCTCAGTTTCGAACCTTCTTGGACATGTCGGCATCTGGAAAGAGAGTTTATCTGGATGATCAATTCTTTCAAATCACAGTGAGGCCAGGCAGGCATCCATTGCACAGCAATCCAAGCTCAAAGAAGTGCTGAGTAAAGGACACTTTCATGTTTTCTGGGAGTTTCTCCAGAAAATCTCGAACTACTTCTTGGACTTTGCACATGGCACTAGGTCTGAAGTTTTAATTTCTGGGCCCGATCCTTTTTTTTTTTTGCTTGTAGGGGCTCTAATATATAAATTGAGGGGCAATTTTGGGGGTGCTTCTGTGGGGATAGGGAGGCACCCCTATCCCAGAGGCATGAGTAGGGTGACCAACTGGCATGGGTGCAAATTCAGGACGGTGGGTGTAAAAATTGAAAAATTCAGGACAAAAGGTCAAAATTCAGGACAAAAATTCCGGACAGAAGGTAAGACACATCTGGGGAGATCGCGCAATAATATGTAAGTAAATCTACAACCAACATAAGTGCAAGTCAAAATAAGTTTATATTAGGTATTAGAGCAACAAAAACTGTAACTTGTACAAATGAGTAACCAATTGCATATGCTTGTTTTTTTAAATTAACTGGACAATGTTACTTCCATCTAATGTGTTAATATTTTCCCCCTTGCCTTCATGCCCACCACATGCCTTAATTGCCCAGACTGGCATATTGTCATTCTGTATGCCACAATCAGCCAGCATATAAAATGACAATGGGACCATCTCAGTCTGTGAGAGGCTGGGGAGGGGCTGCTCTTGAGCACAGAGGAGTGTGAGGCGGCCCCAGCCGGGAGCTCTCAGAACACTGAGGTTTCTCAGAGGTGAGCAGTGCAGGTCACTGTCAGCCCCCAAATTACGGACAAAAAGGCATCCGTAAGAGGGATCGTCACAGACAATGGACGTGACTTCCAATTAATGGACGGTCCGTGAAATTTACGGAGGCTGGTCACCCAAGGCATGAGTGAAGTAGGGTGCAGAACCATGGTGTCCCTTTTTTGCAGGGTTTGGAGAGGGGGAGTGTGGGTAATTCCCCCTCCGGGTAAGGGAGCACAGAGGGGCACGGGTGCTTTATGTGGAGGAGGCTTGGGTGGGAGGGGGCACCGTCAGTGAAGAAAAAAAAGAGCGTGATCTAATAAGGTGGTTTATAGAGGCCGCAGTTCAGGGCAAGAGACAGCAGAAAACAGAAGTTTAGTAATGCAAAATGTAAAGTCAATTGCTGGCAATGTTAATGTATGTTTGAACAAGTCTAAATATGGCCGATTGATAAGTTAGCTGATGTTTTATTCTAGAGAGGTAATTTTCTTACAGGAGACACATTCGAAGAACAGTGCTACCAAGGTTTCTATTACTAAGAAGTATTCTCAGGTCTACTTCACTTCAGGGGTGTAGAGATCTATTTAGGGAATGGTATTGACTGGGAGGTAAGGGAAGTAATTTGTGTCCCTCGAGGTAGATGGCTGTGGCTAAAAGTCTTGATTCAAGGTCTTCCCTGTATTCTATTGAGCTACTATGGCCCCTTTACTGATGAGGGGGATTCTTTATTAAATAATCACAATATAGCTATGGGTGCAGTGAGCCCAGTGATATTGGGGATGAGGGGGGGCATTCATTTCATTCAGGATCTTTCTTTTGATAAATCGAATAAGGCTAACAAATAGCAGAAGCCCAAGACCAAAAAAGTAATTTCCTCAATGAAACAGGATTTCATTTTAATAGATCCCTGGCACACAGATCATCCTCGCACAGCACAATATACATGTTTTCCACACTGCTTTAAAACTGCTTCACGTCTTGATTTTTTGCTGGTCTCTTAAAAGGCTTGGGTCAGATACATGGGAGAAAGCCTTTTCCGATCATTAGGCAGTCTCTATTACAATCGAATTGGCCACACCCGCTAAAGAAGGGCCCAGGTGGCAGCTCGATACAGCTTTACTATCCAATCGAGAATGGCTAGAGGATATGCGCGTATTCATAGTGAGGTTTTTCTTAATTAATAGGCATTTGGCTTTCTCTTTTTTGCCGTATGGGAAGCCTTCAAAGCTACAGCACGAGGACAAATTGTTGCTTATAAAGCTCACCAGAATAAAGAACATGACAGCCAAATACAGAGATTACAACTAGCGTGAATGATGCTACAAGGGCAACTATAGGGTCAGCTGGAAGTAGGCTCTAAGAAACCGGCCTACAAGAGGCTACAGAAACTTTGAGAGACTTATTTGTACTAGAAGAAATGAATAGCTCAAAAGCTCATCAGTATGAGGAGAGCCAGCAGATAGGTACATTTCTGTCTCGGCCTACACAAATCAAGCAGGATAAATCTGTTATAAGGAAAATTGAGAATCCAACCACTTCTCCATCAGTATCAAAGAAAGACGAGGTTGCTTCAATCTTTTTACAACATCATAAGTAGTTATATAAAATTATGTACACGGTGTCTCCCTCTTATATGGAGCAGTATTTTAGTTCCTTTTCCTTGCCTCAACTTTTCAAGTCTCTGATTACATCAGGGTGAAGAAAGATAACAGAGGCCAAGGTTCTTTCAGCGTTGGTCAATATGCCCAACACAAAGCATCTGGCAATGATGACTACCCTGTCGAATTGTTTAATCATTTGTAAAAGAACTTGTACCCTTTCAAACTGAATTATTTAATTTTATAAAGGAAGGGGGAGGTTCCCCTCTCCTTTAAAGAGCCCTCAAAAGTGAGCTTTGTTAAAAAAGGCAAGACTCAAACAAATTTTAAATCCTATTGACCTATTAGCCTGCTCTATGCAGATTATAAGCTCCTGACTAAAATATGGGCTTCTCGGATAATTCCAGCTGGTCAATTATTTGACCATAGTGACCCCAGCTGATTTGTGTCTAACCGTCTTATGGCCGCAAATACAAAATTCTCTCTTTTTATTTTTTTGGAACTCTTTATTGAACTTTGCTCATCACATGATAATTGAGCAAAACCAGTTCTGTTCATATATATTACATACATTGCAAGTGTATAGATCCCTCGGTGGTGTACCGAATTCATAGTACAGTAAACGGGGCACTTTTACACCTCAACTCCAACATAGCCTGCAATCTGTTCAGTGTCTCCTCGCGGCCCAGTTTCAGTCTTTGCATGCCCCAAACACTCACCTCAAAATCTCCTATATGCCTTCCTAGCTATCTTTTGAAGGCTTTGCAGTGCCTCTTCCCATTCCTCATCATCCAGGTCTCCCAAATCTTTCCCCCAAGCCTCCCTTTACCTTACTAGGGGATCCAGGGAATTTTTAACCAGCTTACAGTTAATAACTAAGATCTTCCTCTCCAGAGTGTCCTCAGTGAGGAGACGGTCCTCCAGAGGGGAGTCAATCGGCAATTGTTCCCCCTCTAGCAAATCCCTCCGCAATGCATTTCCAATTTGTAGGTATTTAAATCTCTCGGTTTCCCTCAACTGGAATTCCCTTTTTAAAGTGTCAAACGAAACAATAGCCTGACCCTGCCACTCATCCCCTAGATGCTCCACTCATATGAGTTTCCATCGAGAGAACCCTTTCAGGCTCTCCAGCTCCTGCAGCATGTCACTACTCCATAGCGGAGTCATGTTGGTTAGTCTGTCCTCCCAGCCTAAGAACCTTGTAGCCTCGCTCCACGTGCGAACCAATGTTGGGGTAAGCCTTGTTCTTTCCTTTTCTGATACAGAACCCCCTTGTGAACTCTTCGGCCCATAGCAGCCCAGCACACTCTATATGGAGGCTTCTGTCGGTTCGCAAAGACCCCGTCATTACCCATTAACAATATGGAGGCCCAATGTTACTTCCTGAATGTCTGGTATCGCAAGACCACCATCGTAACCCCCCTCTGTAGCCTGGACAGCCTGCGGCGGCTCCTCCGCTGTAGCGTAGGAGCGTTGCCCCACTACTTTCTCCCAGTGCGAGAAGCAAAAACATAATTTGGTAATACCTTTTAATTATTATCATTTTATGTTTGCTTTGTTGGCGGGCGGGGCTTCTCTACTCTTGGAGCAGGGCAGGGGAGGAGTGGTGTGCCCACTCCTGAGTGCGCAAAGACTGTTTGGTTACCCTCTTGGGCTGCCCAAACCAGACATGCATTCTTTTCCCTTCTCCATGCAGGCTGAAATGCAACCTGCATAGAGAACAAACCCACCCCTCTAGCCCCTGGCTGAGCACAGTGTTACGGTGCTCCAGACCAATCGCAACACTGCACACAGTGTTGTGATTAGCTTAGGGGAGGGAGCCTGGTTGCCTACTTCCTGTTCCTGTCAGAGGCAGGGGAGCAGGAGAGCTGAAGCAGAGAAGGCATGGGACCCAGCCTCAATGTTAGTTAAAAAAATAATTTTATTATGAACCCCCTCCTGGGTGACCTCCCCCACGACCCTCCCGCACCCAGCCCTCCCACTCACAAGCCATGCCGGCCATCACTGTGGACAGCAAAGTACGTGGGGTACCCGCCCTGATAAAGGAAGTCCCGCACTTCATGTTCAATTTTGACAAAGAATTCCATAGGGATACAAAATTACCTGTCATGAAACATATATCAAGCGTGGGAGAGACATCATCTTGTATAACGCCACTCTCGCCATCAATGTCAACGTCAAGGTTACCCAGTCCTGGACATCACTCTTCAGTCTGTCTAGTGGTGGAATCATGTTTAGGCACATAAAATTCTGTGGATAAAGGGTAATGTGTATCCCCAGATATAGGAAACTGTCCCTTACAAGGCAGGACCGGGGAAGATGCAGCTCTTTGCTCACCAATGGGAAGACCTATGACTTGGCCCAGTTAATACCATAACCGGAATAACTATCAAAGAGCTCTAATACATGTAGAATTCTGCTTATGGAGGAGGTGAATCTGGATAGGTACAACAGAATATAATGGGCATGCAAGGAAATTAGCTCCTCCCACTGTCCCCGACATTGCACTCCCCATACCAATGGGTCCTGTCTCACCCATGCTGCGAGTGATTCGAGAGCCATAGCAAAGAGCATGGGAGAGAGGGGGCTTCCCTGTCTCGTACCCCTATGAAGGGCAAAGATTCTGAAAAATAATCCGCTCCATTGACCTACACTCTGCCCAACGGCTGCTGATACAGTAGTCTGACCTATGCACAAAACCTCGGGCCCAGTCCCATCCTTCTTAGCATAGCCAGAATATAATTCCCCTCTATACAGACCAATGCCATTTTGCTGTCAAGGGACATTACCAGTGGTGGGTCTGCCTTAGGTCCCCCTGTCTCGTGGAGTACTCAAAATATGCATAATATATTCAGGCGGGTACTGCGCTTCGGCATAAAGCCGGACTGATCAGGATGAATTAAGGATGCGATGATGGTCCTCAATCTGGTTGGCAACACTTTGGACAGCACTTTTGTCTCAACATTCAACGGGGATATGGGACAGAACCACACTCTGCAGGTGGCTTGCCCTTTTTATGTAGGACACATTCCTACGTGGGCCCTTCCAACATTAAACCCCTTGCATACTGCAATGCATTCTTGAATCTACCAGTGTTTTATTACTGTGTTTACAGATGGTCTATGTGAGAAAAACTGCTGTGTGATGCCAAATAGTAGGAATATTGTCTCACTAGAGGGTGGTGGAGTTACCAGTGGTCCACCAACCCCTATGCCTCCACAAATGGTCCTATTTGTCAGATTCAGCTCCGCAGTATCCGGTTGTAGTATATAATGGTCCACCTCCCAACGTCACAAACACTCCTCATATATTACACAGAGAGTTTGAGCCATTAGGTGAGGGAAAAAAGAAAAGGGAGGGAAAGGGAAGGGACCGCAGGGAAAGGGAGTAACCTGTAACGGCAAAGAACATACACTTAGAACAATTCCATATACATTGGCTACTCTCAAATGGTCTCACTAAATGATCAGTAGTACCTGCAAAATAAAGGAAACAAACTTCTGTAGTATTCCTCCTCATTCACCATCAGCCTTGACAGTATTGCGTCTATATGAAACATAAACAAGCATAAGGATCATATGGAACACACATAGGGCTTTCACTTAAAGAATAACATCAACCACCATTCAACCTACCATGACTATAGAGTGAGGATGCCTTGCAATAATGGGTTCTGATGAAAGAAAGTAATATAATGATCACCCTGGTCAATATTTCCTTTGGTAATCGTCAGGAAAGTAACTTAAAGAA
Source organism: Lissotriton helveticus (assembly GCF_964261635.1). Taxonomy (NCBI): domain Eukaryota; kingdom Metazoa; phylum Chordata; class Amphibia; order Caudata; family Salamandridae; genus Lissotriton; species Lissotriton helveticus. The sequence continues at coordinate 149,030,864 of NC_136057.1, forward strand.
CAAACGGAAATGATTCCCACTGTCTTACAGATACGGCAGTGTGTAGGGTGCAAGAACCACAACACTCCGCTCTGTCATGGAGAAGTAACTATAGTATACGCATGGTACACAACATTGAAGTCCATATGAAATACCCAAGTGCCCTGGGAACCCCGGCACTGACTGTATTCCACGAATGTCACAAGGTGTACCAATAAAGTTAAACCGCACGGCAGCGCGTAGGTGTGACCACTACCGCGCTCCGCCAGTTATCCTCCTGCACCGAGTCTGTCCCAAAAGAAACAATATCTCAACACATTTCTGCAAGATGAGCTCTCTACCAAAAGCTGTGTGGAAACGACAATGCGTAGCCGATTACTACCGCGCTCCGCTTCCGAATAATACTCAGACAAGCACTTTCCAACGGCAATGCGGCTGAACGGCAAAGCGCTCAGCGAGAGCTTTAGTCCACAGACACTAGTTCCCACTCCTACCTTGGAACAGGATCGAACAAACGGCTTCTCAGAATACAGGAAACCTGCAACCAGGGGTGACGAGAAAAGGGTGCTCCTCTGCCAGCCGGTAAGGAACAGGAACGAAGACGAATTACACGCAACAGGATGCGTGTCAGCAGCACTAATATAACCTCCCCTCTGCCGGGGATTCTGGGAGTTGTAGTTTCCCTGGCATGTCACTCCTTCTCTGTGCGTGGTGTAAGCCGGATGGCTAGGCAATGTAGGCGCATGACCAGGATCCTGACAGTATGTCCTCCCACCTAGCGCCTCCTAGGACCAGGCCGCATAGGGAACCTACGATGGAAAGAGCGGATGGCTTCAGGGGCATGGACGTTATGCACAGGTTCCCAGGAATCATCCTCCGCCGAGTACCCCTTCCAGGAAACCAGATAGCACAACACACCCCTCCTCCACTTAGAGTCCTTTATGCTCCGCACCACATACTCGAAACCCCCATCACAGAGCACGTCTCCTAGCAGAGAAAGCGGGCTTCAGCAGGCTGCAATGGAACACAGGATGTATCCGAAGAGTACCAGGCAATTTCAATTTGAAGGCCACAGGATTGATTTTCCTCAGGATGACATAAGGACCGATGTACCTAGGATGAAAGATGCTTCGCAACTTGAACCTGAAGTTCTTGGTGGACAGCCATACCCTGTCACCCACTTGATATATCGGGCCCGCTCTCCGATGCTTATCCTCCCACCTCTTGTACTCCAACTTCGCCTTCTGTAGATGCACCCTGACCTTCTTGTGCACCTTTTGCAGTTTCCGCATTTGTCCCATGACCGTGGGTTGCTCGGCCACTCCCTCCGGGATGCTGATAGGCAGTATCCGAGCGTCAAAACCATAGGTGGCACAAAATGGAGACACCCCCACTGAACTATGCCAGGCATTGTTGTATGCTATCTCGGCCATCCACAATAAAGAGACGCACGAGTCATGAGCATCCGCCGCATAACACCGTAGGTACTTTTTCAGGGTTTGGTTAAGTCTTTCTGTTTGCCCATCAGTCTGCGGGTGGAAACTAGTGGAGAGAGAAGGTTGGATATGCATCGCCTGACACCACACTTTCCAGAAATTAGCGATGAATTGCGGGCCCCTATACGACACTATGACATCTGGTACTCTGTGTAAACGTATCACGTTACTCAGCAGTAATTGTGCCGTTTGTCTAGCTGTGGGAAGATTAACACAAGGAATGAAATGTCCCATCTTTGTGATACTATTGACAACCACCAGTATGGCCGTCTTGCCTTGATCTAGTGGTAGACCCGTAATGAAATCTAGGCTGATGGATTGCCATGGTCTTTTAGGTGAGGGCAGAGGCATCAACATCCCTTTCTTTTTTCCTGTCTCATTTTTTGCACGAGCACATTCTTCACACTGCCTTACCCAATTTGAGACGTCGTCTTTATCGGACTCCCACCAGAAATGACGTTGCAACAATCGAACAGTCTTGCTCACACCCTGATGACCTGCTAAAGGGGAATCGTGACACCACTCAAAAGCCTTCTTCTGCAAGGTCTTGGTAGGTATAACAGTTTGTTATCGTGGAAAGGAAGCCCTTGCTTTAGCACACGACTGTTACCTTTAGTGGCCACAACACCCATGCATCCTGATCTTTAGCTCTGCGGATCATGTCCAAAAAACTGTCTGCCTGATTCACACAGACCACCTTTGCAGGATCCACAATTGCCTCGAATACTTCCTTGCTAGTGTCCTTGTTGGTCTGATCCTGTCTGGACAGCGAGTCCGCTTTCCTGTTTTCCGCCCCAGATCTGAAAGTGATCACGAAGTCATACTCCGAAAAGAACAGCATCCACCTAATTTGTCTCTGAGTGAGGTGTCGTGCTGTCTTCATAAACTGGAGATTTCTATGGTCAGTGAATACAGTGATCGGGAAATCTGCTCCCCACAAGAATTGTCTCCACTCTTGGAAAGCCCTTTTTATTGCCAACAGCTCTTTCTCAGCAATGGTGTAGTTCTTTTCTGCCATGCTCAATTTCTTTGACAGATACGCTACTGGATGCAGCTGCCCTGTGATCTGGTTTCTCTGTGATAGAATAGCCCCTATCGCTTCATCCGAAGCGTCGGCTTCCACTATGTAAGGGTTTTCGGGTTTTGGATGGGCTAGAATGGGAGCTGTGGTAAAAGCCTCCTTTAGTTTCCTAAAAGCTTCTGCTGCCTCGCTAGTCCAAAGAAAAGACACCCCTTTCCTGAGCAATCTGGACAAAGGCACAGCCACCTGTGAGAACTGGAGGATAAACCTGCGATAGTAGTTCGCAAACCCTAGAAAACTCTGTACATCTTTCACACAGGTGGGGATGGGCCACTCTTGTACTTCCTGTAACTTTCTATCAGACATTTGTAAACCCGTGGGGCAAAGCATCACCCCCAAAAATTCCACCTCGGGCACACTGAATTCACACTTGCTCAACTTACAGTAAAGCCTATGTTCCCTCAATTTCAGTAATACATCTGAAACATGCTGTCTGTGCATTTCGATCCTTTCAGAGTATATCAGGATATCATCTATGTAGACTACCGCACAGATGTCCACAAACTCCTTCAAGACATCGTTTAGGAAGTATCAGAATGCCACAGGGGCATTACAGAGCCCGAACGGCATGGCGGTGTACTCATACAACCCATAACGAGTCTTGAAGGCAGTTTTCCACTCATCCCCCTCCCGCACGCGCACCAAATGGTACGTGCCACGGAGGTCCAGTCCGGTGTATATCTGTGTATCCCGCACTTGATCCAAGAGCACCGATATGAGAGGCAAGGGATATCGATTTCTTACGGTATTCTTGTTCAACATGCGATAGTTCACACATGCTCTCAGATCACCATTCGCTTTCTTGATAAAAAACAAAGGAGAGGCAGCAGGAGATCTGGACGGCCTAATGAACCCAATTCTCACATAGTGATCTAGGTATTCCTTCAGATGTTTGGTTTCGGGAACTGACAGGGCATACACACGACATGATGGAATGGTGGCCCCCTCCACTCGATCAATACGACAGTCATACATCCTATGTGGTGGTAATTGTTCTGCCTTGCTTTCGCTGAACACATCCTTAAAACACAGATATTCAGAAGGCAAGGTAACCATTTTCTCAGCAGCTGTAGCCACCACCACCGGTAACAACAAAGCTGCAGAATGAGAAGTCTTATTTGCTTTCACGTGCTCCATATATTCATCCGACAGGAACTGAATCTGTTTGGCCTTCCAATCAATAGTAGGGTTGTGATTGCTTAACCAAGGCATTCCCAAAATGACCTCATACTGAGGGGCCTCTATGATGTTCAACATCAGTTCCTCTCTATGTCTACCCTCAGGCATTTCCACAGACAGAAACACTAAATCAGTCTGTTCTGTGAGGAGACCAGATTTCAATGGTTTTCCATCCACTGCTAACACCTCTTCAGGCGTAGTTCGAGGCACACGGTCTAAAGATAAGGAGGACACCAAACCACTGTCTATAAAATTGCCCGTGGCCCCCGAATCTATCATGACTTTAACATGATGTACCTGTAGTTGACTCTCAAGTATCATGGGAAGAATGATATGGGGTTCTGAGTCTTGTAAGGTCAAAATGGTAGAGAAGGGATCCTCAAAGGCTGTGTCCCTATCCTGCGGTATCTCGGATCTCCTGTCGGGTATACCTACGACAGAAACCGCTAATCTTTTGCTCCTATTCCATACCCCCGAGGTCTTAGGTTTGGTGGGGCACTCTTTTACAAAATGCCCCTTCTTCCCGCAGTACATACACAATCCCCAATGCCCTGCGGCTCTCTTTCTCCTCTCTGGATAACGGTGCTCTTACTGCACCGATTTCCATGGGTTTGCTACCAGTCTCTGATGATGGTAGGGCTCTACGAGGGTTACCCTCAGAACTAAAAGAAGTTTTGTCCCAACGTCTCCTATCACCCCCTCTATCTGTTAACCTACCATCCAATCGTAACGTCAAATTTATCATATCCGTACAGGTAACGGGTTGAGGATCAATTTGCGCAATGATATGCTTTAAGCCATCTCTTAGCCCTTGATAGAAAAGAGACATTCTTTTTTCTTCAGGCCAGTCAGTTTCCGCTATCAATCTATTAAACTCAGTGAGATAGGACACTAAATCACGCTTTCCCTGTCTAAGAGTAAGAAGTTCTCGGTCAGCACTGAACGTGGTGGCCCTTCGATCGAACACTCTTTCGAACTCTGCGCGAAACGCCGACCAATCCGATAGAATAGCGTCGTTCTTCCTTACGAGGGGAACCGCCCAGTTTGCTGCATCGCCTACAAGATAGGAAATGGCAAACGCCACTCGTGAGTGATTATTGGGGAAGGATGCTGATTTGCAAGAGAAGTGAAGCATAATTTGAGTGAGGAATACCTGTGTCTTAGCAGGGTCTCCAGAATAGCGCTCGGGACTGGCCAGAGGGGTGGGAGGAGGTACTGTAACCTGTACCTGGGGAGAGGATGCATCAAAGGGGTTTCTATTCAGCTTGTCTACCTTTTCCTTTAACGCTGCTGTTTCTGCTTTAGAGGAGGCTAACTCCTGCTGAACCATCACTAATGCCTGGAGAACATCCTCCATAGTAGCCATTATAATGACAACCGAACCGGGCAGAGCTATATTCTTGGGCGTGTAATTCTGTCAGATTCAGCTCCGCAGGATCCGGTTGTAGTATATAATAGTCCACCTCCCAACGTCACAAACACTCCTCATATATTACACAGAGAGTTTGAGCCATTAGGTGAGGGAAAAAAGACAAGGGAGGGAAAGGGAAGGGACCGCAGGGAAAGGGAGTAACCTGTAACGACAAAGAACATACACTTAGAACAATTCCATATACATTGGCTACTCTCAAATGGTCTCACTAAATGATCAGTAGTACCTGCAAAATAAAGGAAACAAAATTCTGTAGTATTCCTCCTCATTCACCACCAGCCTTGACAGTATTGCGTCTATACGAAACATAAACAAGCATAAGGATCATATGGAAAACACATAGGGCTTTCACTTAAAGAATAACATCAACCACCATTCAACCTACCATGACTATAGTGTGAGGATGCCTTGCAATAATGGGTTCTGATGAAAGAAAGAAATATAATGATCACCCTGGTCAATATTTCCTTTGGTAATCGTCAGGAAAGTAACTTAAAGAACAAACGGAAATGATTCCCACTGTCTTACAGATACGGCAGTGTGTAGGGTGCAAGAACCACAACACTCATCTCTGTCATGGATAAGAAACTATAGTATACGCATGGTACACAACATTGAAGTCCATATGAAATACCCAAGTGCCCTGGGAACTCCAGCACTGACTGTATTCCACGAATGTCACAAGGTGTACCAATAAAGTTAAACCGCACGGCAGCGCGTAGTTGTGACCACTACCGCGCTCCGCCAGTTATCCTCCTGCACCGAGTCTGTCCCAAAAGAAACAATATCTAAACACTTCTGGAAGATGAGCTCTCTACCAAAAGCTGTGTGGAAACGGCAACGCGTAGCCGATTACTACTGCGCTCCGCTTCTGAATAATACTCAAACAAGCACTTTCCAACTGCAATGCTGCTGAACGGCAAAGCGCTCAGCGAGGGCTTTAGTCCACAGACACTAGTTCCCACTCCTACCTTGGAACAGGATCGAACAAACGGCTTCTCAGAATACAGGAAACCTGCAGTCAGGGGTGACGAGAAAAGGGTGCTCCTCTGCCAGCCGGCAAGGAACAGGAAGGAAGACGAATTACACGCAACAGGATGCGTGTCAGCAGCACTAATCTAACCTCCCCTCTGCCGGAGATTCTGGGAGTTGTAGTTTCCCTGGCATGTCACTCCTCCTCTGTGCGTGGTGTAAGCCGGATGGCTAGGCAATGTAGGCGCATGTCCAGGATCCTGACACTATTGGCCCCCTCTTACCCGGGAGGACTGATCCAGACTCCCTATTGAGCCCTGGCTCCACCACCGCGTTCATATCTCCGCCCATCACCAGAATTCAGTCTAACCAGAGGACGCTCACCAATGGGAGGGTACCCCCATGTAAACTCAGCAGGACATACACTGTGCAGACTTTGACTGTCATGCCCTCTCAGGATTCAGAAAGCGCTACATATCTGCCTTGGGTGTTGTGCCAAACCAAGCCTACAAGTGGGACAGAGCCCTTGAGTAGGATTCCCACCACTCGTGAGTCTGTTCGATGGCCAGCATGTGCACCTAGCTGAAACCCAAATCAGTCAAGGGCTCCGTAATGCTGACCTTTTAAGTGTGTCTCCTGAAGTAGGACCAGATCCGGGGCGTGCCTGCGCAAATACTGGAGAACCAGCGTCCTCTTAGTCTTGTTTTCCAGACCATTCACATTCCAGGGCTGGACCGACAGGTCATTCTTGTTGGGGTGTCCACAAATACTTATCATCTTCCTCCTGAATTCTGTATAGATGAGCTGTCAGCAAGTCCATCTTGCCATCAATAGAGCGTATGCCCTCCCTAGGCTCCATGAACATGGCAGTTATGTCAGCATTGTCCGGTGAGTGTGAGTCGCCTGTCGGTGAGCCGCTGTGCATCCTGGACTGACATTTGTCAAATTGGGCCTTGGACTGTTTATGATCCACTTTGCCCACAGAGAAAAGTACCTGATCTGTAGTGGAGGGGAAACACTATGCCCAGTGTTGCAACTGTGGGCAAGTATACAGGCAGAGAAGGGCTGTCACCTAGTGTCGCTGGAGGAAAGAAGCTACTGGAGTGACTAAAAGGTAGATGACCCAGCAAATAGCCGTGCAGATCACAATCCCCACATTCTGAGCTGCACAAATGAGAAAGCGTGAGGCAGATGACCAGGCCACAGAACACCCAAATTCAAAAGCAAAAGAGGGGTGGCACTGGCCGCTTGACCGCAGTACTAGGCTAGATTGTCAAATCCAAACGTATCAGTGGGCCCTAATTGGCGCTGGCACAAAGATCAATGGATAGGAAGTCGGGGTCACAGGGCACTCTGGAAGGCCGCAGCCAGAAAAGAAAGGGCCCACATAGTCTGCGGCCAGGTCCAGCGTGAAATAAATTGCCACCGCAAGGGACAATAACCACACAGTAGTTGCCCACAGCCTCCCTGACAACACTTGGAGACTGGACCTGCCACAGAGCAGTGGGAGGCGGGCGGCACGGACATTGGAGAGAGAGCGGCGACTAGGGCTGCGCTCGGACTGCTCAGCATATTGAGTCTGCAGACAGCAGATTCCGTCGAGGAAGAGAAGGGGTCGGCTGCTCAGTTTAGCACCAAACCCCAATGGGCCCCCGAGGAGGTGCGTGAAGTTAGTGTGATGCTGAGCCATGTCCCCCGAGAGGTGACCACTGCTGTCAGCGAGGTGCTGAGTCCGATGGGGGCCCAAGTGGCACCAAGGCAGAGCGAGACGGCCGACCCGGCACAATACAGCAATAGGACGCACCCCAATGCACACAGAGGCACAGGTAGCAAGCTGAGGAGGTCCAGGGGTCCATTCCTGGAGATCTATGTCACACACACACCATGGTGTAGAAGCTTCCCCGCAGGTCAGTACAGGCAGAAATAGGTGTTTGGAGGCCACCACCGGAGCTTGCTTATCGGGTGGCTATCTTCTTCGCTAGCACTCCGATGCCCCCCGTACAAAGCCATTTTTAAGTCTCAAAGCCTGTGATTTGGAAAAACCCATGGTTTGTGAATGCAAAATGGCTTTCTGTGACATACTAAATTTAGTCTGTGATTTGGTAACAGGTTATGGAATCGCAAAAAGGGTGTAATGAATCACTATTTGGAAGAGGCGTGTTAGGGCATCTATTGCTAATAGCGATTTGTTAAGCTATTTATCAATGTTTTGTGACTGAATTCCAGTCATTTATGTAATTTTCAGTAGGGTGAATGTGCACTGGGTGCAAGCTACTATAGTACCAATAAGTGGCAGTGATGCACATGGCCAACTAAGGGCAGAGTGACTGATGGATATCGCCCTGCCTCAGCCCCAAGCCGGGGATCTCCTGTAGTGATCAAAAGTGACCCAGTCATCCGGCCCGAAATTCTCTTATTTTAATACAGTGATTCTAATTATGTTATTCATGACATTGAGCTACTCAAAAGTTTCTGTAACTCATTTTCTCATTTTAACTAAAGGGTTACTGGATAAGATATTCCACTGAGGGTTTACTATTATTTGGCTTCTCTTCCCAAGCCTCTTCTGCCACTTCTAATAATGTGTTGGTTTGATTTTGCCAAACAATAGTTCTAAAAACAAAACGTCAGTGCTTGCTTGAGTTTGACACATAATAACATAGAGGGCTTTAGGTAGCAATTTTATCCCAATGTATGCCCTTCGTATCAAGCATAGTTTTTAAAGTTAACTTTAGAGTAGCAAAATACCCGTTCACTAACCAATCTATCTGTGGGTGGTAGGCAAAGGTCTGGAGTTGTTTGAAACCTATGTCACATATCTGAGCCAACAGTTTGGTGCCAGAAAAAGGTCCATGATCAGTCAGGACTTCTTTAGGAACTCCAGTTTGAGGGAAGACTTCTTTCATTGCCGCAGCTATTTGTAAGGTACCAATCTGTTTCTGGAGTATAGTCTCGAGATATTGCGTGGTGTACTCAAAGATTATCACTATATATACGTGTGCCCCTTAAAAGAGGGTATCAGAGATCCTACTATGTCTACACCTATTTGATGAAAGGGAAAATCAATAAAAGGCCTCTTTTGTAAAACTGCTTTTGGAGTAACATACTGGACAGTGTTTACAATATTCACAATATTAACAATTTTGTATACAATGTATTAACTTAATGGGAAAAAAGGAGCTTCTAGCAGCCAATGGTCTTCCTGCTGAATAGTTTCTTTTAGCAGGACATCACATTGATGATTGTCAATTCCCATGACAAATAGTTCATTTGGAACATTTGGCATTTTTCTGACTTGTGCTGGAACATTTCCTCTTCGAGTTGTATTTGTCATAAAGGATAATTCTTCTTATGCCCAAGAACACACTCAGTTCGCAGCTGATATCTATCTAGGTAATTACTCTTTTTCCACTAACTTTCACTTGACAATAGAAATATGTGACTTGTTCTTTGATAAAATACATATAACTATTTATTATCCCAATCTTCATGGGTTACTCTTCCTTCTTTTTAGGGGGAACTCGGGCTATATGGTCCCAGTCCCCACAATCAAAACAAACCGGTTTTTGAGGAAGAGCAGTGCGACCACCTGGTGTGTGGTTTGAAGGTGTCTCATGTTTTGTAGAACTACTGTTCTACCTTCTTTGATGGAGAAATTTTTTTCCCAGTCTTACTTTTCCAGTCCAGAGCTCATGAAAAGTCACATGTTATCTATGTAGAAGTAAGTAAAGTACGTTTGCTTCATTGTCAAACCCTTCTCGGGATATTAGGAAGTAAGGTATTTTAAAATCTGTTTAATATACATTTTTCCCACAATTACTTTCTTAGTGGAAAGTTTAGGCGTGTGCCACATATCATTTGTCTTCAATTTATTAATATAATGCCTTTGAGTCTCTCCCACAAAGCATTTCTCTTTCATGAAACACAAGCAATATGTCTCCATGTCAATGACTAGTCTCTCAAGAATATTTATTTTTAAAAATGATAATTTTAGTGTTTGGTATGTTCCACCCTAGAGAGGCAGCTTAGTTAGCTGCTTGGAGCTCTCCCACTAATAGCAGTGCTCCATAGAGTCCTCTCCTTTCTTTTGGCCAGCATTAATTTTGAGATTTCGCTCAAAATTGGTGAAAAAGATGTGTGTCTTCTTGTGGGATATATTTTTGTAATATCACAGATGGAACTTTCGAACTGGCTCTCTGTTGGGACAGTACATTGGCTAGTTTGACCGGGATTGTATCTTGAGAAACAGTTATTTGACTTGTCTGTTCCAAATGAATCTGAAGAGTTTGTTGTAAAGAGTGACTATTATATTGTATTGTATTGTATGCAGTATTTATAGAGCGCAACTATCACCCAATGGGTATCTTGGCGCCATAGTACGTGAACCGTCAGTCAGTGGAAGATACCAGAAATGAGTTTAGAAAGAGACCCTCCGAACTGTCAGGTTCTAGGGAACAACCATGTTTTAACCTCCTTCCTGAACTGCAGAAGATCTTGAGACTGTCTGATTTCCAGAGGGAGGTTATTCCAGAGATTAACAGCGGCAGAGCTAAACACCCTGCTTCCTGATTTGGCTTTGCAAATTTTAGGAGCTCTCACCAAACAAGCTGTGGAAGAGCGAAGGCACCTCGATGGAGTATACCATACAAAAGTCTCCTGAAGAGGTTTAGGTCCAAAACCATGCAAAGCCTTGAAAACCAGGCAGAGAGACTTGACCTAGGCCCTCTGCTTTATAGGTAACCAATGAAGCTCTGCAAGGGCCAAAGAGCCTGATGAACGACGTGGTTTAGCCAGTGCTAGTTTGGCCCCCAAGGTTTAGACTCTTTGAAGACGTTCAACCAAAGATTATGGGGCCTCCAATAATAAGGCGTTACAATAGTCCAATCTGCTGAGAATGACTATCTTGTGGTGATGACTGAATATATCTTTCTAGAGCCCATTCCAGCTTTATCTGACCCTCTGCGCGCTGCTGAACTAATGCTTCCATATTCTGTCAGCCAAAGAAATCCCAATTAAGACAATACTTGTTAACGTGGGACTCAGGTTAGGACAACAGAAGGCGAACTAGGAGGTAGTATGTGGTCAAGTCTTATCTAGTCTTTTCCCCAACAGGTCAAACGTATCAAGTCTTTCCCCCAACAGCAAAAAAGCAATGACGTGGTAAAATGTCTCTTTACCACCTCTCTGTTCTTCCCCAGAGGAGTATTCCACTCATAAAAAAAGCAGTCATTTGTGAAATTAGTAGGAAGGAAAATAAATATATCAGTACTCTCAAACTTTCAGTAGGCCGTACTGTCCCATGAACCACCTTATTACTTTCTTTGCCTTTGATCCAGCGCTGCTCTAAAATAAACCTCTAAACCATCACTATATCTCCCAGGAGCTATCACGCTTTACTCCTCACTGGGGCCCATAACACCGCGAGTCACTCATTCACACAAATCACCCTGTTCCCAAGATCAGTGAAAACCAGAGGATGAGCTGCTGGAATAGCGGAGTGTCCTACTTCATCTATTTAATCTAAATTCTATACATTATATACATATGCATTTTATTAGCTCTTACTATGGTATTAATTCTCGAGAAAACATTTAAGACACCCCATTTTTTGATCAATGGATCAGCTAGTACAAGTTGACTAATGGACGACAAGACCAGTTTAATTCTCCATTTATTTAATTTTATTTAACATTTTGGATCTCCTAGCATGACCTTATTTTATTAATCTTTTGATTCTAATTCAATTTAAACAACAAACTTCCCAAAAACACCCTCTCTATTCTTTCTCTATGTTCACAACCCATCAGGACTCCGACCCATCAAAAGTTAAAGTCAAGAAAAATCTCAAAGTCTTTGCACCATGGCAAATCGATCAGTCCGACAGCATGTCGTGGTGTGAAAAGTAATTCAAAAGCAAGCTTTTTTCTCTCTTCCAAACAACCTCTTTTATACCCTTTTTCCCTTACTATCTAGCTAAAATTTGAAACTTTTAGAGTCCACACTCAATCCTCATTGGTCCACTCAAGGGGTGGATGAGGATAACCTCATCTCCTCATTGTCCATATTTCCGCCTAGTCATAGTTCTAAGCACAATAAAGTTCCAACTGTTTGTTATTGCATTCTTTCACCCGTGTCCTTTAACTTGTCACTTTGCTGAACTTTCCCAGGCTCACAACACGGACATCTTAACTTTGCACTATTCTGCTCTTCAGGCCACGCTGACCTTGACACCAGCCGCACAGGCACAGACTGCTTGCACATCTCTCTAGCACAGTTGTGCATGCGTAGAAAGACATTCTCTTGGAGGCTTGCAAACCCTCCATGTTTTACTAGACCGCATGGCCCATAACGGGAACTATCATAGAAACAAACACAATTAAACATTAGATTTCGAGGTTAAGCCCTTCTATTTACCTCCCTCCCTTCTAAGTTCACCCTGTTAGTTCTTACCTAGCTTAAAAGCCACACATATGCGTTGTTTTCTTACTATTCTCCGTCATTTCTGCCACAATTATACTTTTAAGAAGCATACATGCATAACCTTTCATTAGATTATAGCATTTGTGCACTATATTAGTAAGGCAGTTTCACACAATTAATGTATTACAGTTTGCAACACAAGCAAATTAGTATCCCACGTGTATTTGTGTGTGTGCTTTCTAGTCTACGTTAATTAATTTTAAAACCACACAAATAATACATATTACGGTTCTGGGAAGGAGACTTCATGAGGGGTATACAAAAATGTTTGTTTTCACCCTCGCTCCATGAACTCCCCCCTTTGGTGAATAGTCACCAAATAACACCCAAACTTTTTCATAACATGTTCAACACATGTTTCAAGATCTTTTCAATTAGTATGGTTTACACTAGGGTATTTTCCATTTTCTTTCTATCTTGATACAGTTTCTATTTAAACTCTTCCATTTCAATGTCCCCCATTCACGTTCTCTTCCTTTGCTTTCTTTAATTTTCTTTTTTATAGACTTTTTAAGCTTTCTTCTTTTTCTAAGTTTGCAACCTAAGACTAAGAATATAACTATCATTATGGTTACTAGAATTAATGCTTTCCCTATTATTGATCTACCTATTTCATAAAACCATTTCTTAACAGCTGAAATACTCTTACCAAGTTTCTCAAGAACACCATCAACCTCCAGTTGTATAATTTCTTTATGCAATTCTGTAAGGTTTGTAATATACCTTTCAATGTTTTGACTTTTGTCAGGAATATAGGTACAACAGTGCTGTACCTTTAAAATTCCACAGACTCCTCCCTCTTTTGCCAAGATTATATCAAGAGCAAGTCGATTTTGCATCACCATAGCTCTCATGGCAAACATTTCTGTGTTTACCATTAAAAATCCCCCTGCAGTGTCTGCTTATAAACGATCTACTATCGTTGACGATTTCCGAATTTTGTTTGCATTAAAAGATATACCCACTGCTGGTATCAATGCTCCAAAAACATCACCTATTATTTCTATCACACTCTCTCTTCTTTTATGACTTAAAGGGTTACCTATCTCATGAATTCCGTTAGTTCCCCTATCTACATGGAAAATTTTAGGAAAGACCAGATATAGCATGACCCATAACAGTGATCAGACAATCTATAATAAGCTTTGTTCCCACACAAGAAATAGATATCAGGAAAAACAGGATCATTACCTCCTTTAAATCCCCAACCCCCTTTATTAATATATGTATCTTCACATTGACTCGCTCCCACAAAATAATTATCATACACAGTGTTGTCTCTTCAAATACATAGCTTTCCTAATAGTGGAGTATCTATACTTATGGCCACATACACATTATGTCCCTCAATATTGTCATCCTCAAATGTCCACATTGTAGATTTAGATTTCTTTGCATTTTCTTTTCTTTTCTTTTGGATTCTCCTTTCCTCTACCATGTCCAAAAAGACTTTCTCCTCAATTCTCATTTTACAAGTCAAATTTCACAGGTTTGATTTTGTTCAATCCAGCTACCACTTTCAATTTTGCAAAAACATCATCCAAATTTGAATAATAGTACTCTAATTTAGTGGTTTTGTAAAACAGACTAGCTAACACAGTACATGTAACCCCATATGTTATTGGAAGGTAGTGATATGTCACACCTTCTGATACCAATGCAGGTAATTTCACACAAACGTAACAATCACTGGCATCCATAGTTCTCACATATTCAGACAATAACTTCGAAAATATGTTTCTAGAGTAGTCACTAATGGAATTATCTTGATGCACTTCTGTTTTGTATATGTGTTTCATTTCACCCTTTGACTCATAGGCCTTTTCTTTCATACTCTCATTTGCCTTTGCTTTTTCAAAATCAGGCTTGAAAGAAATCACAATAGCTAATATCAACCATACCAACATTAATAACCCTGTGCATATTAACCATATTCTACACCACTTTCTAAAAATAGTACATTTCAATCTTTGTACATCATTAGTAGCCATTTTTTTTACAGCACGTTTATTACAATCTTTTCTGACCTTATAGTGTCTTTTTCAAATCATTTTGCACTTAAAAGTGTCCTTATCATCCAAAATCAACAATCTTGTTCCTTTCACCTTTCTATATCTATCTTTGGTTTCCCAATTTATGTACTCTTTTGTCTCTTTTAAGTTTCAGTTCACTCATTTTGTTTTTCCTCACTTTGATGATCCAAATTCTCTTGACTGCTGTTGACTTCCTTTATTGGAGGCAGTGCAACATATGACCAATCAGGTTACTTGTATTTTTTATTTGGTCTCCTTACTCTTTTTGGCCTTTGCAAAATCTCTATCTTTACTCCCAACAAATCCTTCTGACTGGTTATTTCGTTTACTTGATCTTCTTAAACTTTAGCTTTGTTGACCAGTTTGAATTTCAGTCCATCATTTCCCTTAGGCCAATTATCTCCTTTACGTGGTCTTTTGTTTTCAGGTTCGACAGTACCACATTCCACTCTCCAAGCACTCTTTCTTTTGCTCCTCCTTAATTGAGTTTCATCCTCACTGTCATCAGACTCAGTTTCAGATTTTTCATCAGTTTCCTTTATGGTGAACTTTATAATGTCTATTTCATTCACGGAATGAGTTTTTTCTTTTGTCAGTTCTTTCACTCTGTTAGGAACCACTCCATAGCTGGTACTTGGAAGCTCATCTTTATCGTGAGTTGTTTGCTTTTCACCAGTTTCAAGATTTGCCTTCCTGCTTCCAGAGCTTTCAAACTGTCCTTTAACACTTTTCTGACTACCAGGTTTATCTTTATTTTGATCATTGTTCACACTGGTATCAGACCTTGCCAGATCTCAACTTTCGGGTCAATCTTCAGAATCTGGTACTTCAATGACTTCACTTTCTCCTTCAGATGCAGAGCTTGTATCTGATATTTCCAGATGTCGACAAACAGGTCGAACTTCCGTATCTGGATTTCTGTCCGGTTCAGCTTCAGAATCCGAGTCAGTTGTGCTTTCTGCTTCTTCTTGTGGATTCTCAGGCTCAGGTACACGGATTGTAAGGCTGGCATGTACCCATCTCTTTACTCCAGCACACTTAACTGCAGTGGTGCTAACTAGAATGTCTTGTCTTGGTTTCTGCCAACGAGGAACTAGACAGTTTCTTCTCAAGAGTACCTTTATCCGAACCCAATCTCCAGGGACTAGATCATGAGCTGGATGTTTCTCTTTTGAGGTGGCCTCAGGTCCCACCTGATGGAACACAGAAGTTACCATGTCAGACAGGTTCTTGCAATTATCCAGTATGATATCATCATTAATAGTCAACAGTTTATCAACTGGCACAAATGCTTGTCTCATCACTCTTCCCATCAGAATCTCATGAGGACTCAATCCTGTCTTTCTATCAGGTATATTCCTTAGGGTCATCAGAACAAGTGGCAAAGCATCGGGCCATTTCAGTCCAGTGACCAAACACATTTTTGAAATTCTGTCCTTTATTGTTTCACTTACCTGCTCAACTACCCCAGAAGCCTCTGGTCTGTAAGCACAATCTAATTTCTGATGAATGTCCAGTGCCTCACAAATCATCTGTATTAACTCATTCTGAAAATGAACTCCTCAGTCACTTTCAATCATTATTGGGAAACCAAAACGTGGAATGATCTCTCTTAACAATAGTTTTGCAACAGTCACTCCATCATTTCGTCTGGTAGGGAAGGACTCCACCCACCAGGAAAACAGGCAAATGATCACAAGTACATATCGAAGCCTATTACAGGGTGGCAACTCAATGAAGTCCAACTGCATTCTTGTAAATGTTCCTTCCTACTGCCCTGTGGTTCCCAAACTCACAACTGTTTTCCTTCTTGGGTTTATCTGCTGACATACAAGACATCGCTGACAAAGGCTCTCAGCGATCATCCTGAATTTGTGATTGTACCAGGTTTGCCTAAACAGTCTTATCATCGCATCCCTTCCAACATGAGCTTTACCATGGTACATTCGGGCCATGTTAGAGATCATGCTATCAGGCATTACTGGTCTTTCATCTTTGTAAACCCAAATTTCATCCTCCTCTTTTTGTCTACATCCTGCTTATAACCAAATGTCTTTTTCTTCCTCATTTGCTTCTTCTTGCATTTGTTTTACCTCCTGCCGAGTCTCAACCACTGTTGTTAGCATTAAAGGACTTGAAACATGTTCCTCTTTTCTGTCCCGATTTATAGATGCAAGATTTTTAGCACTGTATTTAGCAATAGAGTCAACAAAGCGGTTGCCTCTAGTGACATAATCATCTCCTTTCTTGTGAGCTGCACATTTCACAACAGTAATTTTCTTAGGTAACTGGATTGCATCAATCAACATTTTCACAAACTCAGCATTTCTGATGGGGGATCCTGCTGAAGTTAACTAACCTATTTGGGACCACAGTTGACCATAATCATGGACAACCCTAAAGCCATACTGACTGTCAGTCACTATGGTAACTCTGATTTCTTTTCCCAGTTGACATGCTCGAATCAAAGCAATCAACTCCGCTACTTCAGCATAACAAATTCCTTTCAGACAAGATGCTTCCAGGACATCTGTCACTGTACATACAGCATATGCAGCACTCAAAGCACCCTCATCTGTTCTCAAGCATGAACCATCTGCAAACATCACATAATCAGATTCAGGTAATGGCTCATCCTTAAAGCCAGGTCTTGGGTTGGTACAATACTCAAGAACATCCAAACATTTATGATCAACTTCCTTTTTCACCTCCCCATCCATGACATCAGGTAGCAATGTAGAAGGATTCACATTTACACATCGTGTTATTGTCACATTATCTGCACCTAGAATTACCTTTTCATACTTTGTCATCCTGTTATTTGTAAGGAACTGTGTTTTAGTCCTAGTGAGGAGAATTTCCACTGAATGAGGTACATATACCTTCACCGGGTATCCCATCACAATGACTACGCTCTGTTCCAAACTCACACTTGTAGCAGCTACTGCTTTCAGACATCCTGGCAATGCCTTGGCAATTGGATCCAATACAGCTGAGAAGTATGCAATTGACTTTCTCAATTTCCCATGTCTCTGAATTAGAACTGATAATGCACATCCCTCTCGTTCACAGCAATACAGTTCATACTCTTTCTCATCATCAGGCATACCCAATGCTGGTGCTTCACACAGACTGGTTTTCAGTCATTCATAGGCCTCCATTTCTGTCTTGTTTAGCACTATGGGGTCTTTTACATCTGCTCTTGTCAATCTCTGCAATGACTTTGCTATCAGGGAAAATCAACGGATTCATTGCCGACAATAACCTACTGTTGCACTTGGCCCGTTTGGCAGGTTCACCCCTAAAGTTTTTGCTTTGATATATGACTTTGATATATGATTGAGTCTTAAGTTCATTATGTGAATCGGGCCCTGTGTCCCAGTGTAAAGTGCGTGCGCACTCTGAGTGCATGTTGTGAGATTGGCCTGCCCTCCCATAGGAATGCATGGGGGATATGTGTGTACATGGTAGTTCCTGATGTGTGGGGAGTGCAGGGTCTAGTTTGGTATGTGTGGACTTGTGTGATTAAATGCTGTGCGATGATGTGCGCAGATTTAATGTGTCTGGTGTGGAAGTGCCACTTCTAGAAGTTGGTGTGTCTGTGTAATAAATGTGAATTGACTGTCTGGCTTGTGATTGGCTGGAGCTGGCTGATGTGCCTGGCTCCAGGAGTCAGGATGGGTCTGCCCCGGTGGTGAATGGAGAGAGCTGCATGTTGATGGCAGGGAGGAGTGCACCTGGAAGCTGAATAGGACTGGGCCTTCCCTACACAATGCTGGCTCAGCCCCCTGTGGTGCGCCTGATGTCCCTAGCCTGTCCTGTGAATGGGGAGAGGGGCTGAGCACAACAGAGTGCTCCAAAACCAGTTGCATCTGGTTTTTCCTTAACCCTGCAGCCTGAGACAAAGGGAATATATGTATAAAAGAGGGGCTGTGACCCCATAAAAAGGTTCTCTGCCTCCCTGCCTGGAGGTATAATAAAGAAATGGTCCTAGATCTATGATTATGTTCAAGAAAATACTGCTAATGAATCAAAAAATTATATATTACATAGGACTTAATCCTAAAATGGAGAAACATAGAAAAGAGCCAAATGCGTTTCTGTAAGCCAAATAAAAAGAATTACCCATCAATAATACATAACATGATGTTACATCCAGACATATCAATTCACAATTTATTTAATTTCATTATTTATTTAATTTATTTCACATTAGTATATACATATTAATAAAAACAGTTTACAAAAATCAACGGGATGCTGCCAGATGCAGTGAAGGGTGCAAAAAGGTTTGTGCTCAAGTGAAAGAATAAGAAAGGGATGTTAAAGCAAAATCAAATAATTTCAAAAATAAGGTTTAATTCCCTACATATGAGCCTGACCACGTCTTTATTCAAATGATTCTAAATGGCATTATTCAGGGAAGGAGGGGGGCGGGAAAGAAAAGGGGTTAGGGTTCAGGCTTAACAATTGGGGGTGGGGGTTTTGTCTACGTTTCAACCCTTGCGCATTGGTGGGAGGATTAACACCTCAGCTACGGGTCTTCATCAGGACGGGGGGGGTAGGAGAGAACCTAAATTGTAGTAGGACAGCACCCCAAAAAAGGGAGGTTAGCCACCAATAAATGATGTGCTCCAATCATCAAATAAATGAGAAAAGTGTTCTCTCAGTCCATCAATGACGAGAAATGTTCGCCGGAAAAGTCAATTCCGAAAGCGGGTCAGAGCAGCTTATTCAAAATGACCCAAGTTTCCAAAAACGCTGCTAGTTAAAGGCACAGCCAGTAAACAAAGGTCCTGGCTCAACTCTTTCAGTTTGCTTGTTCGTGCTACTTCAAGATACTCAGGTCTTCATTTACTTAAAACCCGACCGAGACGGCGTTTCCGAAACAATCAGCCCTTTCATTTTCACTTGACCTCCATCATAACTTTTGTTCTCTAATTGAGCTACTTGATGTTCAGCTACTTTCACTTTTGACCACATGGCTTTCTCTTTAAGCTTTATTTGCTTAACTTCAATCTCATCACTACAATATTTTGCATGCCTCAACACTTCATCGACAGAGCATGACTGCCAGCCCATCAAGTTATGCTTGATCATATCCCCCTATCTCTGGTCTTAATTCAAAGACAAATCGATACACGAAATGACTCATGTCCTTTTCGCTTAATTCCTCATATCAACAGATCTGCTTAAACACTAACAGCAATATTTCATTATATGAATGTACTGATTCTTTGGGTTCTTGCAATGTTCTGTCAATCTTTACCCAATATGTTTCTTTTGGAGGAATTTTATTCTTCAAGAATGTTATTACCTGTCCATATTTCCGCATTACTTCAGGTCCTGGAGCATCCGTTTTTTAATCTCTTTTGTACTCTGTTTTTGGCCAATCCACAGTAATCTTGCATTCAGACCATAAATCTGCTGATACTACTATGTCAAACAACCCATCTAAATCTTCCCATAACACTTTTGAGACCTTTACAAATCGATCCGCTTGTCGGTACCATTCCACTGGTTTCTCTCGTAACCTAGGGAAATCATTTGTAAATGACAAAATAACCTGTCTAGTCCAGGGAACATGCACATACCCTCCTCCTGGTATTTCTCCCATAGGGAACTCATTCGCTACATGCTCTTTTTCTCCAACTGGAAACGCTAATGATGTTTTGTCATTAGTTTCTTCTCTATTCTTTGTCCATTTACTCTTGCACCGTTCCACATCTCATCACTTCCTCAACCACACAATGAATTCTTTTATCTGAGTTAATCTTCCGGCAGTATTCATATTATCAATATCTTTTTGAGTAAAATCTACTCTGTAAGGCTTTTGTAATGTCCCAATCTTTGCAAAGTCTACATCAAGTTCATTTGCCAATCCCTCTAATCGGTCATGCAGATTTTTAGCTCTCCATGTAACGAACATTAATTCATCATCTTGGCATGCTTTTAATCTATCCGTCCCAATTGTTCCAATTATTAATTCTTCCATGTCGATTTTTTATCTAACCACATCTAATGCTTTAAGTTCTTGATCTTTTAATTTCAACGTTTTGAGCCAATTCCCTAATTCCTTTTCTGTCGGTCCTACAGAAGTTTGCATTAAATCAATTTTCTCTACACTCCTTTCAGGAGTTGCAGAATCTGATTTTTCACCCATCGGGAACTTATATGGGAGACTCTGATTAAAGGTCAAATCAGGTGGTGTCATATGTCTAGTATGCCTAACTTCAGATAAATCTGGATAAACCTTTTCTCTGACTTTTTGTAAACTCGGATTCAAAGGAATAGTTAACGATGTCCTTTTTAAACATGTTATTCAATTTCTTAAACCATGTAGGTTTTTCTCTTTCTTCCCCATAATAAAACTCAATTTTTTCAATTGTCTCCTAATTTTCAAACAATCGCGCACTCTTCTGCAAACTGCTTCGCTACACCAACCTATCACAGAGCGGTTCACACTAAAGCATCAATCAGCACAGAATACGTCACAATCACTTTCAGCGAATGCTTTCACAGCTTTTGATAACGCACCAATCAGTATTCACTACGTTCCAGTCACGCGGACCAATCCCAGCGCGACACCTCTGAATCAGCCCTGCTTCGACTTCTGTAGCCCTGGCTGACCCCTCCTTTACAAAATTTATTGGCACACTGTATCTACACCTTTATACATCTAAAACCAGTTAGTAACCACATAAAACATTTCCATTTGTCTGTTTCGATAAAACTAAAGTGATAGTTTCTTCAAACTCACAAGAATGCTGTATTTCCAGTAGACAGCGCTTACCTCTTCTCTACCACAGAATTAAGTTTCGCCGATAAAGTAGCACTTCCTCTACCTTAAGCTTAGGTGAAAACTCTATTACTCTCTCAGGGATAAGTTTTAATCGGAATACCCAATTGATTCTTGTGCTTAAGCCCAAGATTTTATATGTTGCCTTCGCTATTCATTCACCACTTTTACACGTAAAATGTCCCTATCTTGTAATACACGACGATATTACCACTTTGAAACAGACTATGTAATGTGCGACTTACTTGCCACACTTTCCTCTTCCTTCCTAGGCAGAGTAACCAGCTTCCTACTTCCGAGAAGCCTTACAATTCCGCCTACACATAACGTAATACAGACTCAACATATAATGTCAGTCATAATTTCTGTACATCAAAACTCTATATGCATTACCCTAGTAAATCTATACATTGCCTGTCCAAAGTCAAAGTCAAAGTCAAAGTCAAAGTCAAAGTCAAAGTCAAAAAGATTTTATTTGTGTTGGTACTCGACAGAGGACCACAAATATAGCATTTTAAAACGAAAGTAAAAAGGAATATACATCATTAATTAATATAAAAACAACATAGTTTTAAAGAATTTGTACAAATTATAACATACAAGTTCGTTCGGGGGCAATTTGCCCACTGTTAATAGTTCTTTTTCCTTTGTTATCCTGCAGGTACGATATATTGGATCAAGATACATAGCACGAGCTACTACTACTTTAGAACTAGGGCAAACAAATAGTAAATGCTCCATGGTCTGCTCGCCCCCTTGACATAAAGAACAGAGAGAGGAGAATTTCCCCGCTGACCATTTTGATTTATAGGATTGCACAGGTAAAATACCTAATCGTAACATCAGGATCACCCTCCTTGCACTATGTGTAAGGGAAAACCCAATATAAGGCTGGATGTGTTTATACTCTAATGGGTCAGTGAAAGATTTGTATGTTGGTAATTTTTTACTATGCGCAAGGTCCAGATCAAAACTCAGCCTTGGGGTGAAACATTTAAGAAAAAGTTTTAATTGCGATGCAGACCAGGTGAGTAATATATCTGTAGTAATTTCAGCCATTCGAAATGCAGCTGTCATGTTCCCTAGGAAGGTTTGCTTAGCTGCTTCTGTATCAAAAGTTTCTTTGTTCAGCAGGAATCTAAGTGTTCCCTCCTTTGCGTGGAGGAGGTTGTAGGCCCACCTAATGATATTGGCCACAGCCGTGGCATAAGCACTTGTTATAGCAAATTCTAGCCTTAGAACTTGTACTGGTGTTGCAGCTGGGACCTTCATGATTCTTTTCAAGATTTTTCCTTCTTGGCGATCCATGAAGCCCCATTGTTTGATAGGGATATATTCCATTGCGTACGACAGGACTGCCGGAATTTTTACTTTATATATTTTTAATAGTGAGGAGAAATGCCTGCTCCCAGTAGCGCTATAAAGTCTTGAGAGTGCTCCAGCATGTAAATCAGATTTCTTTATTAAATTATCTAAATGTTTTGTGTTTGTTAGATTCTTTGAGAGAATCCTACCAAGATATATATATTCATTAACTTCATCGATTTTTTCTCCGCCTAGCCTCCAGTTGTATTTAACACTTTTTTTTCTCCCAGAGAAAGCTATAACTTTTGTTTGCTTTATATTTGGGATTAGGAAATTTACTTTTGAATATTGATACAAGATGTCCAGAGAATTTTGCAAACCAAATGGAGTGAGATCAAACATCACTATATCGTCCGCATAAAGCAACGAGTGTATACTTTGTTTGTTTATTTTTGGAGGCAGGCTCGAGCCCTGTTGTAACTGATTTGGCAGGTCGCTGAGGTATAACGAAAATAACATAGGGGTTAGGAGACATCCCTGTTTAAGACCATTAGCTGTATTTATTCTTTTCGTTAAGCCTTTTTCGCCCCCCATTTGGACTTGACACCAAGTTTTGGTGTGAAGGCTTATTATTACTTGTAATAGGTGTTCGTTGATTCCAAGACTCCTCAATTTATTCCATAATGTGGGTCGATCGACACGATCAAATGCAGTCGAATAATCTATAAATGCCATATAGACAGTCTGAATTTTTCGTGTCACATATTTGTCGAGGATGACCTGAATAATTGCAATATTATCCGTGACAGAATGCTTAGGTCTAAATCTAGCCTGAAACATAGGTATTAGACCCAGCGAAAAAGCCCAATTTTTCAGATGATATAATACTTCCGCAGCGAAGATTTTTCCGGTGGCATCCATCAATGCTATTTGACGGTAGTTTCCTGCTACCGTTTTGCTACCTTTTTTGTGTATAGGGATAATTATGCTCCCCTGCCATGATTTTGGTACTTGTCCAGTGGTCAAAATATAGTTAAAAAGTGGGGTTAACATAAAACTCCATTCCTTAGGATCTACCTGCAGGGCCTTGATCGGTATTTGGTCGGGACCGAAGGCACCTGTGCTTCTGGCTTTTCGAATATGGGTTTCTACCATTATTGCCGTTGTTTGAGGAATTAAGAATTTATGTTTTTCCTTTACTTTATCTGTACTATTTTCTTGTAGTTTAACCATATTTGATTTATAGAGATCAGTCAGATAAATTTCCCACTCTTTCGGCGGAACCGGTACAGCTAATAATTTCTTTTTTGTTCCTGTTAGTTTAGCTATTAGGGACCAATATGTTCTCTGGTTGTGTTCTTTTGCAGCAATTTGTAAGTCAACCCAGTTGCGATCGTGAAAGGTCTTTTTCTTACTGGTTTTTTCTCTTCTCAGTTGATTTTTCAGTTTGTTTATTTCTTTCTTTTTTGTAGGAAAAAAATTTAGATATTGAGCACGTATCAGTTTATTTAGTTTTTTCTTTGTTAATGTGTTCCGGGTTGCCTGTCCAAGATAACCTATAGCAACCAGACTCCCGCTACCAAGAAAAACGGATCCAGCGCTGCTCTAAAACAAGCCTCTAAACCATCACTATATCTCCCAGGAGCAATCACGCTTTACTCGTCAGTGGGGCCCATAACACAGCGAGTCACTCATTCACACAAATCACCCTGTTCCCAAGATCAGTGAAAACCAGAGGATGAGCTGCTGGAATTGCAAAGTGTCCTACTTCATCTATTTAATCTAAATTCTATACAATATATACATATGCATTTTATTAGATCTTACCATGGTTTTAATTCTCGAGAAAACATTTAAGACACCCCACTTTTTGGTCAATGGATCAGCTAGTAAAAGTTAACTAATGGACAATAAGACCAGCTTAATTCTCCATTTATTAAATTTTATTTAAAATGTTGGATCTCCTAGCATGACCTCACTTTATTAAACTTTTGGTTCTAATTCAATTTAAACATTTTATTTATCATCTAAAGAAAGAGATAATTAATTCAAACAGTTTACATTTATTAGCAGAATAGTTCAGAAAAATAAGTCAAAGATATATTACCAATCTTCTCGGCAATGGAAATCCGGATTAGAACAGCAAAGTTCCCCAAAACAGCCTCTCTATTCTTTCTCGATGTTCACCACCCATCAGGACTCCGACCCATCAAAAGTTAAAGTCAAGAAAAATGTCAAAGTCTTTGCACCAAGGCAAATCGATCAGTCCGACAGCATGTTGTGGTTTGAAAAGTAATTCAAAGCAAGCTTTTTTCTCTATTCCAAACGACCTCTTTTATACCCTTTTTCCCTAACTATCTAGCTAAAATTTGAAACTTTTAGGGTCCACACTCAATCCTCATTGGTCCATTCAAGGGGTGTATGAGGATAACCTCATCTCCTCATTGTCCTTATTGCCGCCTAGTCATAGTTCTAAGCACAATAAAGTTCCGATTGTTTGTTATGGCATTCTTTCACCTTGTTCTTTAACCCCTTGCCTGCTTCTGTCGGCTGTTGGCCGACGTCAGCACTACCTCCCTGGTGCTGCCGTCGGCCAATGGCAGACGTTGCCCCGCCCATTTTGCGGAAGTGCCGCACTGCCACAAAATCGCAGCCGCAGGAAAAGGGTTAACTTGTCACTTTGCTGAACTTTCCCAGGCTCACAACACGGACATCTTAACTTCGCACCATTCTGCTCTTCAGGCCACGCTGACCTAGACACCAGCCGCACAGGCAAAGACTGCTTGCACATCTCTCTAGCACAGTCTCGCATGCGTAGAAAAAAGACATTCTTTTGGATTCCTGCAAACCCTCCATGTTTTACTAGGCTGCATGGGCCATAACGGGAACTATCATAGAAACAAACACAATTAAACGTTAGATTTCAAAGTAAAGCCCTTCTGTTTACCTCCCTCCTTCTAAGTTCACCCTGTTAGTTATTACCTAGCTTAAAAGCCACACATATGCGTTGTTTCTTACCATTCTCCGTCATTTCTGCCACAATTATACCTTTAAGAAGCATACACGCATAGCCTTTAGATTATAGCATTTGCGCACTATATTAGTAAGACAGTTTCACACAATTAATGTATTACGGTTTGCAACACAAGCAAATTAGTATCCCACGTATATTTGTGTGTGTGCTTTCTATTCTACGTTGATTAATTTTAAAACCACACAATTCAAACATATTACGGTTATGGGAAGGTGACTTCATCAGGGGTATACAAAAATTTTTGTTTTCCCCCTCGCTCCATCACCTTCATGCTTCACTTTTTCTTATTTCCTTTTGAAAAAATGTCTTTTTCTAGCTCTCATACTTCTATTTTTGTTTCTACGCTGGGACGCTTTCGGGCAGCCATGCGCTTTATAAATTAAATTTCATTTCATTTCATTTCTACAGATCAAATCTCTAAATATCATTTTACTCAGTTCTGGTTAGTCTCTTATATAGTCCTCTAATCAAATAGGAGCACAGAGGGAACAAGAGACTCTGGGTCGCCCTCCACTCAAAAATCATAAACACACAAAAAACCCGGTCTCTGAGGCAATTTAATTTATAAACGGAGTGTGTATATCCCAATGGTTTTCTACATTGCGTAGTGTATGTATCCTTACAAGTTCAAGTTCAGAATTTGTATAGCGCACTACTCACCCAGAGGGTCTCAAGGTGCTTGAGGGAGGGAGGTGCTTTACTTATCGAATATCCAGGTTTTTAGTTGTTTTCTGAAGGAGAGGTGGTTCTGTGTAAGGCGGAGGTGGGTGGGTAGGGAATTCCCGGTTTTGGCCGCTAAGTAGGAGAATGATCTTCCCCCCATGGTGGATCTGTGGGTGCGCGGGATTGCGGCGAGGGCTTGGGTGGACGATCGTAGTTGGCGGGAGGGGGTGTAGAAGGAAAGTCATGTGTTGAGGCAATCGGGTCCTAGGTCGTAGAGGGCTTTGTGTGCGTGGGTGAGGAGACGGAACGTTATTCTTTTGTTGACAGGGAGCTAGTGGAGGTCTCTTAGGTGGCCGCAAATGTGCGCTTGCTGAGGGATGTCCAAAATGAGTCTGGCTGAGGCGTTTTGGATGCGTTGGAGTTTTTACTGTAGTTTGGTTGTGGTTCCGGCGTAAAGGGTGTTACCGTAATCCAGTCTGCTTGTGACCAGTGCGTGGGTGACCGTCTTCCTTGTTTTGGTGGGGATCCAACGGAAGATTTTTTTTAGCGTGCGTAGGATGTTGAAGCATGATGATGAGACAGCGTTGACTTGTCTGGTCATCGAGAGGGTGGAGTCCAGGATGAAACCCAGGTTGCGTGCGTGATCCGTAGGTATAGGTGCAGTTCCCTGGGCCGGTGGCCACCATGAGTCGTCCCAGGCAGAGGGGGAGGATCCTAAGATGAGGACTTCCGTTTTGTCCGAGTTAAGTTTAAGACGGCTGTTCTTCATCCACTCGGCTACTTCTTTCATTCCTTCGTGTAAATTGGTTTTGGCTGTGTTTGGGTCTTTGGTGAGGGAGAGGATTAGCTGGGTGTCGTCTGCGTAGGAGATGATGTTGAGGTTGTGTTGGCGTGCGATGGATGCGAGGGGACTCATGTATACGTTGAAGAGGGTGGGACTGAGTGATGATCCTGGGGTTAGCTTGTGCCCCAATCCAGTTTTGCTTTTGGCCTGCAGCCATTTTGTTGTTTGTTGTTGTGACTCCCTGCCCGGACCTCCACCCCGCTACCGCCTCCCAGCTGCTCCTCCCTCGCCCCTCCCCCTCCACCATCCATATATGACAGATGCCTTTGCGCGCAGCGTTCACGCACAGCGATCGCGCCCCATGTGCGCCGAAGGTGCGCCAAAGGTAAGCCCGTCTACGCCCGTCTGCGCCTGGACCGCGCGCAGCGCCAGACGCCCTGGCCCTCGCAAAACCCTCTCCACCCGCATAACGTACGACGCCGCAACCCTCTCAGCCCTTAACCCCGGCCGACACCCGAACTGCTATCTAGCTGCGCCTGGACACACCCATGGACCCTTCACCTGCCACTCCTGCAAGTTCGACTGCATCAGGACCCACACCAAATCCACAAACTACAATCAGAACTCCGACA
Organism: Lissotriton helveticus; assembly: GCF_964261635.1. Lineage (NCBI taxonomy): Eukaryota > Metazoa > Chordata > Amphibia > Caudata > Salamandridae > Lissotriton > Lissotriton helveticus. The sequence goes on from NC_136057.1 coordinate 149,058,733, forward strand.
CTAACCACCTAAAGTGCATCCTGCTGAACACCCGCTCAGTCCACAGACACTCCATTGACCTCTGGAACCTACTCGACACCACATCGCCGGACGTCGCCTTCCTTCCAGAAACATGGATGAACGCCTCATCAGCACCCGACATCGCCATAGCTATCCCGGATGCCTACAAGATCATCCAAAAGGATCGCACCAACCAAACAGGAGGAGGCATCGCTATCGTCCATAAGAACACCATCCGCATCACGACCAGTTCCGACGATAACCTCACTTCCGCCGAACACCTTCACTTCCAGATTCACACCGACCCCAAAACCACACTCAGAGGCACCCTCATCTACAGACCACCAGGACCACGCACACAATTCTGCGAAGACATCACTGACTTCATCAGCCCACATGCCCTCCCCTCCGAGAACTACATTCTACTGGGAGACCTCAATTTCCACCTGGAAAAGAACAACAACAGCAACACCACCACCCTTCTGGACAACCTGGCCAATCTAGGACTCAAACAACTTGTCGACACCCCCACCCATCTTGCAGGACACACGCTCGACCCTATCTTCACCTCCAGCAAGCACATCTCCTTCGATCACACCACAGCTCTCCAATGAACGGACCACAGCTGCGTTTACTTCAACTACAAAAAGACCACGACCCCACAACCTATTCCCCGAAGAAATTGGAACAAAATCACCACCGACCAGCTCTTCACATCGCTTCACCAAAACCCCCCTGTCAAATCATCGGACCCAAACCAAGCAGCCACTAACCTCACACAATGGATCAGCCACAGCGCCGACGAACTAGCACCACTGAAAAACCAACTAATCAAGCAAGGTAACAAAAAAGCCTCCTGGTTCAACAATGACCTTAAGAAATCCAAGAAGCTCTGTCGTACTCTCGAAAAAACCTGGATAAAAAACCCAACCACTGACAACCTAGCCACCTTCAAGAACGCCACCCGCAAACACCACCAACTGATCAGATCCACCAAGAAATCAGCATTCAAAGACCGACTTGACAACAATACCCAAAACAGCAAGGAATTATTCAACATCGTCAAAGAATTTACAAACCCCACCGCCGGCACCAACGACATCACTCCCTCCCAAGATCTCTGCGACTCTCTATCCTCATTCTTCCACAACAAAATCGCCGAAATACATACCAGCTTTGAAAACCAGTCCAAAGACCAGCCCACTCCACCTTCCCCCCGAACAAAAACCACAATCTAGCAACCTCTGCGCCTGGAAACCAATCACCACCGAAGACACCATCCGACTGATGAACTCCATCCACTCACGATCGGCAACCGACCCATGTCCCCACCACATTTTCAACAAAGCAGACTCCGTCTTCGCACCCCACCTCTGCGATTTCATCAACTGCTCCTTCAACTCCGCTACCTTCCCGGAAATCTGGAAACATGCCGAACTCAGCGCCCTTCTGAAGAAACCCACAGCAGACCCCACCGAACTTAAGAACTACCGCCCCATCTCGCTCCTCGCATTCCCCGCCAAAGTCATTGAGAAGGCCGTCAATAGTCAGCTCGCTGCCTTCCTCGAATCCAACAAATCCCTCAATCCTTCACAGTCCGGCTTCCGAGCCAAACACAGCACCGAGACCGCCCTCATCGCAGCAACAGACGACATCCGAAAACTACTGGACAAAGGAGAAACAGTTGCCCTCATCCTACTTGACCTATCCGCTGCCTTCGACACAGTCTGTCATAGCACCCTCATACAACGCCTCAACGACGTCGGAATACAAGGAAAAGCTTTGGACTGGATCATCTCATTCCTTGCCGGAAGAACCCAAAGAGTCCGCCTCCCCCCTTTTAAATCAGAAGCCAATTTCTTACTCTACAAAACCCACTATTCTTTATTTCCTATATGGTGGTTTTTTAATACTTTTTTGCCTACTTTTAAAAGACCTTTCTCAACAGACAGTACCCAAGAAGGTAGATAGTGACTGAAAATATGACTTTAAGCAATTCTCAATACATTCAGTTCACCAAAAACCACCAACAAAATGTGGAAAAAATGTGCGGTGGACAAAATGACCCCTAACGGGCGCATCACCAACAGGGTAACTGGTAGGTACTCACCAGATAAGCCCACTATTCTCATCATTGGCGGTCATTTTGTCCCAAAGAAATGAAATAAAACTGTGTAAGTGCATTAGAGTGACAAACAGTAACACTCCACTCTTGTGACAAAAAGTGAATAACATTGGCAGCCACACTTGTATTACAATTACTTTATTAGTCACTAAGTGTGTGCTGTCAAATTAAAAATGAGCTGGTTGCTAACCTTGCATACCAATGCTACATGCCAACATGTTTCTTTCCCATGAAATTTTAGGAAAGTTCTTCAGGGCCAGACACTTCGCCACAGCACCAGTGTTGGACATACCATTCTGGTTGACTGTCGATTGAGAAAAGTACAGAAAACAAAACACTGTGTAATGAACACATTAGTTCACCCCCATAGTAAACCATATTTTGAAGTTAAAAACATTATAATTACCTTCACTCAGCTTATGTCTCTCATACCAGCTTGTGAGGTAAAAATAACGAAGAACAAAACTCCTCTTGTGAGTCCTCCTTTTTGATTGACCCTTCAGTCATTGTGTCAATCTAGACCCATGCCCCCAGAGAGGAGTAAGATGTTAAAAAAACTTAATACGTTTTCTTGAGCTATAAACACTTGCACACACAACGTATTGTTACACCACACAGCCTCAGTATATTGTTGCCTCATGACCATTAATCCTGATTTAGCATCCTACAAATCTCCTATTACATTCTTATTTCACTTAGGAGTGGAGTTCTATCCTGTGCCGCTACAGAGTGCATAAATAAGCAATCAATAAGTCCTCAGACACGCAACTAAAATCTCCTTGCCCGGCCCCCCTGCTCCTCACCGGCTGGGGCCTCATGGAGCGTGGCGTCTCCTCCTGCATCCCGCTACCACTTCGTTTCGATGTTAAAGCCTCTTCAAAAAGCGGTCACGTGATACCGCGGCCAACTTGTTATGCGTATCCGCCATCTTTGAAAGGGAAAACTTTCTCTCTTTCTTTTACTTTTCCCGAACACAATAATATCGCCTCATTTAAAAAAAGGATTGAAAACTATGGTCCAGGCGGAGAACAGCCATAACAACGTGGGGATTACCCCGCACTGCCATTACAACGCGGGGATTACAACGAAAGTCGTTACAACGACTTTCGCTGGAGAGAGCTGTTGGATAGGGAATAGTTTAATTTTCTATCCAACACCTTCCGTACTGTCAACGTGGGCTGGAGTTGGAATAGAAAATTAAACTATTCCACTATCCAGCGCCCTCCAGAGAAAGTCGTTGTAACGACTTTCGTTGTAATCCCCGCGTTGTAATGAAATGCGGGGTAAAAGCCCGCGTTGTATTGACATACAACCACACTATTTACTTATTTTATGCGGTATGTATTTGAAACCACCAAACTATATTAGGTAGCACGAACACTTTTTAATAGACACTCCTCATGCGGTCCTTGCTGGAATTGTGTAGAACAATTACCAAGGTCTTTATTAAAATAATTTGTAATCTCCATATCTTATACTTAGGCTGTTATTTATGTCTACCATCACTCAAGCAGACTATACCAGTCAAGTTCATGTGTGATCTCTTCTGCCAATAGCATCATTTTATATCTGTTCCTACAATAAGACTCCACAACATGGAGCCTCAGAGGAAAAATGTCAGATTAACCATCACTGATACCAAAGGCTCAGAAAATAAGGAAAGGACAAATAATGTGTGCTGAAAGTAATATGTGCGAAAAGGATTAGCCAACCCTATTCCACTCAATAACCTCATTAAGTCCCTGTTGATCACTCTTTTCGTGATCGATCCACCGTGCTTCCTTTGAAAGCAGGATCTTATCAACATTCTGCAAATTACCCAGTACCTGTTCAAGGACTACCCAGGTGAAGCTATTTATTATTTTGCAGTGTGGCAGTGTTGTACCAATTTAGTTGTTAGTTTCCCCGTCTTTATAGTGCTCAAGTGTTCTTGCATCCTGGTCTTGATTTTTCTAGACGTGAGCCCTATATATTGAAGGCCATATTCACAGAGTAGTCTATATACCACATTAGTGCTATTACAATTGCTAAAGTGGTTAAGAAACCACTCCCTTCCTGATTTTAGAAACACGCTCTTAGTTTTTTTTAGTAAGAGGGCAGACTGAGCAAGAACCACAGTGGAAATGTCCCTTAGGGATGGTGGTCACCTTCGTTTTCAAAATAGGTGGAACTCGAGTATGGACCAGTTTGTCCTTCAGATTGCTAGATCTCTTAAAAGCAAACCTGGGTGGTGGGATTTTAAAATCCCTGTTTGATAAAATCGTCCAGTGCTTACGAATGGACTGCCTGATCCTAGTTGATAACGGATCAAAGGTAATGACTACTGGGACGCACTCGTCTTTTTCTTTCACATTTTTCTCTAAGAGGACACTTCTGGGGGTACTCAAAGCTCTTTTCTTGGCTTGTTTGATAACTCTTGAAGGATAATTTCTCTGATGTAACTTCATTGTTAATCTCTGGGATTGCTCCATATAGTCTTTAGTCGATGAACAATTCCTTCTGTAATGCAAAAAATCCTCTTTTTCTCTCGCTCTAGGCATCCATGTTCAGTTATATGGAGAGACCTCAGAGACTAACAAGCTGATATTTGATGCTCTAATAAACAGCATTATAAACTTATTTATACTTGGAGTAAGTCATTATACTGGCGACGAGGAGGAAGAATCCACGAACATTGAAATTCACTGGATATCAACGTGCATTGAAACATTACCTGAGACTGTTTTCTTCTTCGAAGAGTATTGCTGCAATTTAAGGCTCTCTAAATCCGGTCCAATGAGGAGCCAATGGTGGTGAGTGACACGCTGTTTGCCAGTGGAGGATATGTGATGAGTGTAGCGCCGCATTTTTTCTCTGGGGTATAATCGCGATCTTTGAGTTCTTTGCGCATTGCCAAGTTGTGAAGAGACGAAAACAGAGGCAAGCGCCCATGCGAGTATTGAACTTTTTTTTTCTCACTATTTGGACCTCAGTGACTGTTGACTGTGCGCATGCGCAAAGCACATCAGGCAACGCACGTCAGGTATGTTGCCATATTTAGGTCAGGCAGTAAAGACGCTCCGATCTCGATCGTCAAAGTGCATTTCAGCTAATAATTATACAACACGCTGATGTGCACAGGTGCATTAAAGTGAGAAAATTAATTTGGAATGTTGGAATTGTGTATTTTAAAACGCTGATACACACAGCTCAATTTGCACCGCTGATGCACACAGCTTGTGTGTGTTTTGTTTTGCTTATAGTCAATAATAGCGTTTGTTACAGCAATAGTAAGCACTAGAAGAAAGAAACAATATTAAAATATTTGTTAATAAGAAAAATTACACAATAAGATAACTGCCATGACAACACAAAGGGAAGTAACAGTAAATGATGAGGAAAATGATACAGGAGAAATATTGAGTACTGTTTTAAGAAGACACTACCTTTTGATCTTTCAGAACAACAACATGTTACTCAAAGATGGGAGAAGTGGACAAGAAGATTTGAGCATTTTTTAAATGCAACATGTAAAAATCATACCGATGAGCAAGCAAAAGATCTGCTGCTTAATCTTGTTGGAGACAAGGTAGATTTAATAATTACGTTTCCAGAACAAGAACGGTACCCATATAAGGGACTTATAACATGTTTAAATGATAAATTTGACCCTCAGAGAAACTCAGATTTTGAGAGATATAATTTCAATATAACATGTCAAAAAGAAGATGAAACATTAGATAATTTTGTTACAAGGCTTAAAAAATTGGTAACATTTTGTGAATTTGAAAAATGTAATAATGAAGTAGCAATAAGGCTAAGAGTAATACAAGTTTGTAACTCCAAGAAATTCAGAAAAAAACTTTTAGAGAAAACACATGATTTACAAGAAATTTTACACATGGCAAGAACAGAGGTGCGAGCTGAGAAACATGCCATGAACATGGAAGAAGGAAGAATAAAAGCTTTAGAGCAAGTGAGACAAATGTCAGAAAAAAGTAAACAACGCAAGAAAAATTGAGCTACCTTACAAGGAAAAGAGATTGTGTTATAAGTGCGGGTTTCAATTTCCTCACCAAAACCTTTGTCCAGCAATGGGCCAACAATGTAAAAAGAATGTGGAAGATATAACCATTTTGCAAGTATGTGTAGATTCAAGAAAGGGAAGAAGGAAAGCTGGACAAAGAAAGAAAGTGGAAACAAACAATTTGATTTAGATGGAAAAAGAAGAAATGAAAATATAAAATACATAAAAGGAATGGAAGAAATTGAAAGAGAAGAAGAATCTGAAAAAGAATTTGAACATAGTGAAAGGTTATACATGATGCAAGAAGGAAATGAAGTTCTACAACTCAACATGATAAGAAAAGATGACATTAAAAAACAACTTCAGTTGATTTATTAGTGGGTTCTCAAAAAGTACCTTTGGTTCTTGATAGTGGAGCAACATGCAATATAATGTGTGTTACTGAGTATGCAAAATGACTGAAAAACCTACTCTTAAACCTTCGAATGTAAGTGTTTTTGAGTGGGGAGCTAAGCGTCCTGTTTCCTGTTTAGGAAAATTTTAAGAAATCTTAAAGCATCAAGATATAAGCAGCAAAGAAGTAATACATGTCTTACAAGGGGAAGTTCAAGGATCATGCATATTAAGCAACATAACTGCTCGGTTTATGGGGTTACTAGCAGTAACCTGTAATTTAACTAATGACAATCCTATTTTGCGAAAGTATCCACAATTATTTGATGGTCTAGGAAAATTAAAAGATAAAACAATCACCTTGCATATAAATGAAACAATAAAGCCTGTAGTGCAACTCACAGAAGAGTTCCAATTCATATGCAAGCAAAAGTTGGAAAAGAAATCAAAGCACTTCTGGAACAAGACATAATTGAAGAAGCAACAGGTCCAACACCATGGGTATCTCCCATTGTAATCATTCTAAAAAAGACACTGAAGATATTAGGATCTGTGTAGATATGAGAATTCCGAACATTGCTATCGAAAGAGAGAGATACCCAGGCCCTCATTTGAATGATATGATCAGTAATATCAATGGTGCCGTTGTTTTTTCAAAACTTGACTTAGGTAAGTGGTATCATCAGTTGGAAATTGACAATCAGTCAAGATATATTACAATGTTTTCAACTCATTTAGGTTTGTTTAGATACAAACGTCTAAACTGTGGAATATGTTCTGCTGCAGAAATCTTTCAGGAAATTATAAAAAATGTCGTAAGGCCGATACAGAATAGCATGAATTATAATGATGACATTTTAGTTTTTTGTAAAGATCAGGAAGAGCATGATCAAGCCCTAGATGGTGTATGTAAACAACTCATCAAAGCTGGTTTAACTCAATCTTAAAAAAATTAGAAATTATTAAAAATGAATTAACATTTTATGGACATATATTTTCTCGTGAAGGAATGAAACCAGATCCCAAAAAAATAATTGCTCTAAATGCAATACAAAGACCCAAAGATATAACACACCTGCGATCATTTCTAGGAATGGCCAGCTATTGTGCAAGATACGTCAACAATTTTAAAACATTAAGTTCACCTCTAAGGGAATTAACGATTTTAGAATTATTAATAAACCCGGAAAAGAGTATAATCCAGCAGATTATTTATCCAGGCACCCTTCTAACTCAAAAACAGACCAACATCTAGAAGCAGAGAAATACATTTGTTTTTTAATTAAATCAGCAATACCTGGAGTTATTACAGAAAAATAATTGGTTGAAGCCACATGTTCGGATCATACTGTGCAAGAGGTAATTAGAATAATACATGAAAAGATTTTGGAGATTAATAAATGGTGCAAGTCGTTTCAAACCAAGTGTGAAAAAAAGTGATATTTTGGACTTTAAGAACATTCAGTCAGAACTATCAGTAGCATCCTTGGGAATATTACTCAGAGGAAATAAGAAAATTATTCCAGCTTCTTTACAGCGACGAGTTATTAATTTAGCTCATGAAAGCCATAGAGGTATATCTGCTACTAAAAATATCGTAAGAGAAAAATTATGGAGCCCGATTCACAGAATGAATTTAAGACTCAATCCTAAACTTACTACTATTTTGGTATTCACAGAATGCACTTACTACTTTTGGTATTCACAGAATGAACTTACTACTTTTGGTATTCACAGAAGTTAGGATTTCGTCTTAAGTTTGTCTTAAGACAAACTTAAGACAGACTTAAGTTAGGATTTTGTCTTAAGTCTGTCTTAAGTTTGTCTTAAGTCTGTCTTAAGTCTGTCTTAAGTCTGTCTTAAGTTTGTCTTAAGACAAACTTAAGACAAAATCCTAACTTCTGTGAATACCAAAAGTAGTAAGTTCATTCTGTGAATGCCAAAAGTAGTAAGTGCATTCTGTGAATACCAAAATAGTAGTAAGTTTAGGATTGAGTCTTAAGTTCTTTCTGTGAATCGGGTCCAGAGTTCTCAAAGTTGGATCAACAAGTGGAAGAAGTAATTCAGTCATGTCATATATGCCAATGTACCTCAAGAGAAAAAGGAATAGAAGAGCTTCACATGTCAGAACTTCCAGACGCTGCATGGGTTAATGTGGCAGCAGATTTCTATGGACCTTTAGATTCAGGACATTATCTGTTAGCTATAATAGATGAATAGTCTCGATTCCCTGTTGTTAAAGTAGTATCTTCAACGTTAACAACAGCAGTACTTCCAGGTCTAGATGACATTTTCTCAACATGGGGAATACCTAATGTGCTTAAAACAGACAATGGTCCTCCGTTCAATGGAAATTACTTTAAAAAAAATCATGAATTATTTAGGAATTGTGCACCGGAAAATAACTCCTATGTGGCCCCAAGCTAATGGAATGGTGGAAAGGTTAATGGCCACCATTAAAAAGGCTGTACAAAGAGCAAAGTTGACACAAGTTTCAATAAATCAAGCACTATGTCAAGTATTAAGAGATTACAGAAGTACTCCTCATACATCAACTGGAAAGTGCCTGTCAGAATTAATGTTTGGTCAATCAAGACATACCTCACTTGCCAGCAAATCTGCCAAGAATTCATAATGAAGTATTAAAAAAAGACAAAGAAGCAAAATAAAAAATAAAATACTATGCAGAGAGCAGAGGAAGATGTCAAAATCGAGAGTAGCAAGTAGGTGATCTAGTACTTGTTCGTCAACAACAAACAAAAACATCTCAAAGATTTTATCTAAAGCCTTTGGAAATAACAAAAGTCCATGGAACAGCCTTAACGGCTGAAAATGAAAATAAGACTATAACAAGAAACAAGACATTCTGTAAGAAAGTTAACCTTGATGAGCATGAAAACATGCAGTCAAATAATCAACAAGACGTACAACTAAACAGGAAGTCTGAAAAAGTTTCAAAGAAACCCTTACGTTTAATTGAACATTGCTAAATGTGTTTTTCTTTTATTTATTATTTATTATTTTTCTTTTTATTTCAAAGAGGGGGAGAATGTAATGATGTACATCATTATGATGTAGGGACGTTCTGGTATGAAAGGTTGGGGGTCTTTAAAGAGATACAAGTTCAATTGTATGGAGAGACCTCAGAGGCTAACAAGCTGATATTTGATGCTCTAATAAACAGCATTATAAACTTCTTTATGCCTGGAGTAAGTCATTATAGCTTCCTTCTTACTGTTGAGTAGTCATGAGATCTTTTTCACGCTTTCTATGTCCACCATCTCCTTTCCTGAGTCTTTCTAGTCTGTATTCCCTGTTTGTTTCTTTCTTCTCTAGTCCTTCCTTTCTATTTATCTTGCTCTAACTTTGGCCTGATTTAGATCTTGGCTTACAGGTTACCATGTCACAACGGTGATGGAAATCACGTCCGGCAAAATATTAATCTCATTATATCCGATGGGATTTATATTTTGGTGGGATATCCATCACCATTGGGACGGAGTAACCCACCCACCGAGACCTAAATCAGGCCCCAAGTCTTTTTTTCTATGGGTTTCATTCAGACGAGTAGATGCTTGAAGGACCGAGAAACCATCCTGACACCATCATGTAAGTCTTCCCTGCCACCGGGTTGTTTAGGGGCACCCGATGATTGGTAATATTGGTTCCCTCCTATTTGCAATTACAGGTTGTGCCAATACTGATCCTTTCATAATTGAGGAACTGAGAAAAAGTGTAATGCCCTGTGTTGATTATTCCATATAGTGTACCTGTTGTTACTCTTTATATCTCCCCACTCTGAAGGTGGGTTAGCCACTTCCCTGGGGGGCTCCACTGTGTGTGTACAATAATAACTGTGCCATTAAGCTGGATTGCTTGTACTTCAGAACAGTTTCTGATCCTAAACGTGTATTTGTTTCTTCACAGTGGCATTCACCCTAGGAGAAAGGTAAGAGTCTGATTTACTTCTGTCTGCCTTTTATCCCTACCCACATTGTATCCTCACTCTCTTTAAACTGATCCCACTGTTTTCCTTCTTTCAACCTCTCTTCTTTACTTCTTTTCACTGTTTTCATTCCTCACTCATTACCTTTGCTCAACTGGGAAGCCTGTCAAAATAAACAGAGTACAATTAATCATAAATGGCATTTGAAGTGTGTGAGTGATAGTTTTGAGTGTCAGCGCCTATCATGATATGATGCAATGAAGTGAAGCCAGCTAAAGTAGCATTGTGTTGAAATGAGGTTCAAGTCCCTGTAAGATTAAACAGCTTTTTAATTGGGCAATAGACCAAACTCTCCAGTTACCACACAGCTGAGTCACACAAAATGTGTTCCCTTCCTCACACATCACATGAGAAGGACTGACTACACCTCTTGAGATGTCCCCAGATGTCTTTAGAGTGAACTGAGGTATCCTTTGGTAAGTATATCTGGAGATGAGGTTTGCTAGCTTTAATCAGAGTGGGGCACATTTGGTCCCTGGGACATCCAACAGGGTTTCCAACATACTCTAAATAACCCATACAAACAGGGGTGTTTGGCCTGGCAAGATGGCTGCCTGGTTGTGACTCCTGTAAGCTTCCGCTGATTAATCCTTGTCCATTCACTATAAAACAATGCCTTTGTGGTGGTCTTGGGGCCTATGAGACTAAGGTAATTTGTGGGGGCCCTGCTGAGGTCATGCAGAGACACCCCGTACCACTTTATTCCAAAGCGAGTGAGCTGACTTCTGGGGGCTGCGGTTGGCGACCGCGCCAACCTGGCTGGTACGCCAAACTGATGACTTGGCGATCCAGAGCGTGAATGGACTTCATTACTATCTTGGGAGGCAAATTCTGTTGGCCTGGGACCGGCCTGTAGTGTTGCGGGAAGGTGGGCTACACTATGTTGTTCGCTGCGCAGGGGCAAGGCACGTAGACCCCGCATGTGTAAGTAAGGTGCTAGTGTCATGTGTATGCAGCAGACGTAAGAATAAATAGCTCGTGGACCCAGGCATAGTCAGAGTTGAGACCACCACCTTAACACCTGAGTGGTCTTTCTTCCAAGCCTGGCCGCTAACACACTACACTGGCGACGAGGGGGCCTAAATGGCCTCCCCTTCAACTTGTCGCTACCTGCGGCCCATCTTGCTCCCTCAGCTGGCGCTGACCCCCTCAACACATGCAGAGGGCAGCGCTGCCAACTGTGACATGCAAGATTCCTCCAGCTAGAACCCTCGTCAGCCTCATGCTGTGGCCTACGCTGCATTCCTCCATGCAGAGCCGCTTCGAGTGGACATGGTGGGCGGAGGCTCCTCCTTCTCGCAAGAGCAAGCGCCCCTGCCTCTCCCAGCTTTGGGCCATCTCCACGTGGCAGGCCGACGCTGTTCTGCCATTTCGGTGAGTCTCACGAAGTTCAGTGGTCCAACCACTCCCCCCCTCCCACTCTCGCTACTGCAGTCCAGGCCCATCTGTCTTCTCTGCTCCTCTGGTTGGGGCCAGGGTTGTGAACTGTGCATGATCCCCGGCCACCCTGCTACTTTTCTCCATTGAGGCCCACTTCCCTGTCTCACCCAGGCACGTGGCCTTCTTTCTCCAGCTGCCAGCCCTGCTGCTTCTCTGGACTGCTTTGGAACACTTCACGGTCACAGGGCCTCCAGCCTCTCAAGCTACCGCTGGGTGGGGTGGCTGGAACATTTGGAGAACTATTTCAAAGATGCTTGTAAGCTGTAGGCATACCATGCATCTACATCTAGGGGGTGCTGACATCCATAAAATCTCAAAGACTGTTGTTGAGGCCAGTTCCCCACGGAACTATACCACCCTGAGGGACGCCATCACAACGCACTTCATGCATTATGCCAACCTGACTACAAAAGGTTCATTCTGCGCCAGGCAGCAACCCAACAAATCAATGGATGTCTTCCATAGTTGGCTGAGTGAACTTGCCAGTACATGCAGTCATCCGGATGAGAACAATGAAGTATGCACCCAATTCATTCAAGGATGCACGTCCTCCAAACTTCAAGAAACAATCCTCCAAGAGCACAACATGTCCATGAGGGACATCATGACACTGTGTCACTCCAAGGAGCTTTGTAAAGCTCACACTATGCACATGGACCCCCAAAGCATCAACCTCCATCAAAAAAGAGCCTGTCAACGCTGTCCAAAAAAGGGCACGGACTTCAGAACCAGAGCCCACCAAGCCGTCATCAATCCCCACAAAACAGGTAGCACAAGCCTGCACGTGTGGCTGGTGTGCTGTCTCATACCCTCACACTGGAGCCTGCCTCACCAGCGGCAACACCTGCAGTGCATGTGGCAAACCAAACCACTTCTCTAAAGCATGCTGCTCATCTCAGCGACAACAGGCCAAAGCTCCAAGGAAAGCGGTCTGCACAGTGGAACCAGACATCAATGAATTTGTCACCCCTGTGGCAAAAACTACTTGAGAGAGCGGGCATTATCAAATGTATGAGAGGCCCCGCACCATGGGTCTCCCCAATCATGGTGATGAAGAAGCCCAAACAACCAGAGGCAATCCGCATTTGTGTAGACATGAGGGTCCCTAAGCTGGTGATCAAGCGAGAACGTCATCTCACACCAACCATAGATGACATCATTGGGTATCTGGAGGGTTCCAAGTGGTTCTCCAAAATGGAACTTTGATCTGGTTAATACCAGATCCCTCGAAACCCGAAGTCCCACCCTATCACCACATTCTACACACATACCAGCCTTTGGAGGTACACCCAATTAAACTTTGATATTTCAAGCGCAGACAAAGTTTTCCAAAATGGAAATGTTCTACAGGGCCTGCCTGGCGTGCTGAATGTGAGTGACGACATTCCCATCCACGCTCCCATGTTAGGAGAACACTTGACCCATCTCCATGCAGTCGTCACATGGCTTTAAGAATGAGGGCTGATGCTTCATCATGAAAAATGTGACTTCTTGTGGAAGGACATCAGCTTCTTCAGGTATCACTTCTCGCACAGAGGCATTGGCCCGATCCAAGTGAAAGACATGCAGGATGCCCCCACTCCCTCCTCAATGTTAGGAATCTGCAGCTTCCTGAGGATGGCAACGTACTGCAGGCATTTCATGCAGAACCTGTCGGACATCACTGCCCCACTCAGAGAGCTCACCAAGTCGTCTAGTGCTCGGGCGTGGGGGCAGAGCAAGTAGAAACATTTAGACAGACCAAGGCTGCATTGTCAGCCGATGCTACTCTTGCCTACTTCGACCGACTCACTCACATATATCATGCCCTCCGAACAGACAGGTGGGAGCACTCTTTAAAGATCGAGGACACATGGCATCAGATGTAGGAACCTCCCAGCACATCTGCAGAATGGTCTAAAGTACACAGAAGGGTGCGGGAAGTGTCAGTAAATTCTAGATTTAAACTAATCCAATACAACATAATTCACATTGCATACCTCTCCCCCAAAATCCTGCATGCTATTTTCCCAGACAGCGATCCTGGGTGTGTGCAATGTGGACACACAGCAGCTGACTTTTTCCACGTCATGTGGGGTTCTCAAATCACACCTTACTGGGATAAGATCTGGCAACACTTACAGAGGGTCCCAGGCTGGATACTCCCAATAGAGCTGAAACACTGTTTACTGGGGCTAGTTCTACAAAGAGATTACAGAAACTTAGCAGATATTTTGTAATACTTGGGTTGACACTGGCTAAGCAACCTATTGCCATTAGATGGCTGAGCCCTAGACCTCCCTTGTTGGTTGAATGGCTGAGAGCTCCAATGGAATGGGCTGGGACAGAAGAAATCCATATGAAAAAATAAGACGCGACTATAAGGTCCCAGGATCAACAAGTCTCTACTCAGCAAGCTCTAGACAATACAGAACACCGCAGCCAGACTCGTCCTCAGCACCCCTTGACACGAACACATCAGCCAACAAATACGAAACCTCCACTGGCTACCCGTCAAGAAGAGAGCCATTTTCAAGGTACTCACCCACGCCTACAAATGCCTCCACAACACCGGACCCCATTACCTCAATGTGAGAATCTCCTTCAATGTACCTAATAGAAACTTCTGATCTGCCAACCTCGCCCTCGCCAAAACCTCGCACATCCGCAGAGGCAGAACAAGAGGAAGAGCCTTCTCCTACATCGCGGCCAAGACCTGGAACAAGCTCCCGTTCGACATCAGACGCGCCCCCTCCCGGAACGCTTTCAGGAAGGCACTCAAGACTTGGCTCTTTGACTGAACGGAACTTCTTACCCACCCCCACCACTGCAGCGCCTTGAAACCCTCACGGGTGAGTAGTGCGCTTTCAATTCCCTGACTGATTGATTGATAAAGTGGCAGATGATTTAATGGCGTTGGCAGGCATGGTTCAGAAGTTGACCGCTGATGACAACAACGACTGCTCTGCTGCAGGAAAGATGTCAGAAGATGTACCTCCTGGTACTGTTGACACACAAACACTGTGAAAAAGCTGCATGAACTCTGACATGGGCTGGGTGCACTGTTAATGCTGTGGAGAGATCTCTTCTTTACTGCCCTAACACAGCAGCAATCTAATACTGTGCTGCGCTTATTGGTACTGAATCAGAGTGTGGGTGGGAGAGGGGCATCATTTTCTTTAATCTTTGTAGGTTTCTTGTTTATTCTCTTGGATCTCATTGAATTTACTGGCATGTGATACTTGCATATGACACAACAGATGTGCTGACAGCCTTCAAATTGCTACTATCGTCAAACTGTAAAAGGTCACTGGGATCCATATGCTGCGCTTCGATGATGTATCTCCTGTAACATTGTACACTGTTGAAAAGCCAATAAAAATGATCTAAAAAAACCCAATACAAACACGTTCTATTTCCACAAGACTGCGGTACACATGTACGACCCCCAAGACAAAATGGCGCTCACTTGAGCTGAATTTCCAGTTACCAGTTAGAGCAGCACTTGTGCACAGGGATCAATCATTGTATTGCATGTTAGAAGAATGGGGGACCCCTGTTTCAAACTTAATATGAGTACAACGGTCTGTCAACAACCAGTTATGGAGCGACAGAAGAAGGATAGGGACCACCTGCCTGTAGGCCCCAAAGTATGTATTCACACAAGCACCACAGATAAGAAAAGAAACAGCAAAATGTTGGAAATGGAGGTGGGCAGCTACTGAGGCCTCCTTGTGTGTGCAGCTCATGGTCAAAACCACGGCTCGCTAAGCACAAACAAACATTACAAGTGCCCAAGATAGTGTCAGCTCTGTAGATACTCAAACTAACTCTCAATGAACTGCCTGCTCCAAAACACTCTTCCCCCACACACACCTACACCTACTTACTATGTAGAGTGAGATGGTTTGCCCATCCTTCAAGTGGAAACTGCGCTTGGTTGAGGGAACTCTGCCAAACTCTTCAACATGCAGTTTCACAGGAATTTCCTAGAACACTGCTTCCCAAGGAGGACTTGTACACACTGGCCATTTATAAAGGGATGGCAGAAATTATAAAAAGGTGTAGTTTATAAACTAAGGAAATTAACATTGTGCTTCTGAATTCTCAAAAGTAGCCCAATTATTATTATTATAAACACTTATAGAGCGCACTGCAACCCAACGGGCATCCTGGCGCTAGTCAGCTACATAATAGGGGATAGACATGCTAACCAGAGAATCTACTTCTACCCCTCACAAAGAGGCATATTATATCCTGGGGAATAACAAGGTTCTTTTCTTGCGGAACAGCAGCAAGCCTTGCGTTCTCCTTATTTCTAAGGGGAGGCTGTTCCAAAGGCGAGCTGCTGCCACGCTAAATCTGACTTTTTATATCCTCATTTTTTAAATGATTGCATTATTTGTATTTACATGTAGCAGTCGTGGCCATATTACACAAAGGCTTTAGTGGTCACAACCAGGCCACCAATCTTGATACATGCCTTCTGCACTGAGAGCAGGTAAGGTTTGGAAGTCTGACACTTCACTTTCTTTCCCACAGATGTCTCAGGATCAGATTCCCCATCAGTCGCCTTTTGTTTCTAAGGACATGGATCAATCTAATACAGAGAGCCCTAACTTCAGGTCTTACGATTTGATGAAGTCTCCATGTGATAAAGAGACCTGCCTGGATAGCATCAAGACTCCAAAGGATATTCAAGATTCCCCATGGACAGAGCGTTGGTACAGCCAATTACAGGCCAGTCTGAGGCTAGCGGGTCTCCCACTCACAATGGACAGGACGAAGGAACCAATAACAGGTAAATGTATGCGTCAATAGCCTCAATCTTTGCAGTGTACCGATAACTTGGGCCATCCAATATGTTATGTCATCCTCCTTGACACCAGGATCTGGAAACCACCCAGTACATCAGAGCCCCAGAAGTCAAGCCTTGACAGTGATGTTGTTTTATAAGGCTATGTATATGATTTTTTTCAAAACACCCACATTTTTTTTTAAAATGTATTTATTGATTACGTTTTCATAACAAAAAACTCGAGACTCTTACACAATTGCTGATCAACACTTAAGTACACCATTGTTTACACACTGCCAATTAAGAGCATCAGTAAAGCTTCTAACAACGTTCACCTAACACCAGCACCACTGATGTTGTTACCAAGGCAAGCAAAATGAAAAGCGGCGATAATTTCATCGCCCTATTAGAAAGCTGTGGCTAACATCAGTTAGCGACAGCTTTTAGGTGATAGCGAGTGGTTTGTGGCCCGCTTTGCATGTCAGCGATATTTATCGCTAATGACATGCAAGTGGGTGTACCCAACCTGTTAGCGACTGAAGGCAGTCGCTAACTTCGCTATCGCCTATTATCAACGCAGGCGTAGCGATTCAAATATTTGCGCTAAGCGCGAATATCGCCAAATTCTAACGCCTGCTCGGACCACTTCTTAGCCTGTATATCCAATGGGAGGTTAAGTCCCTAATAGCGATAATGCCTGAATATCGCTGAATTATCAGCGATATTCACGCATTTCGCCACTTTCGCCGGATATTTTATCGCTTTGTAGATACCCGTTGCTAATAGCACGTTATCTCTGCTATAAAATCCGGCGATGCGTGAGTAAATGCGCTGTGAATCTGCATCGGTGAATGCCAAGGTATCTGCTCTTTGGTCAGTTGCGTGTGAGATATCTTCAAATTGCATTGTGTATAATTGGTGCTGATTCCACGGTAGCACAGCTGGGATAATATGAAGTCCAAAAGAATGGGGTGTGGAAATCGCACACGAGTCGAGTAAAGGTGAGATGGGTTAATGAGTTGGGTGGTGCTTTGAAGTAAAACACCCTGTGCTGAGGGTTGTAAAAATGCAAAGTTAGCGCTGGTTCCCTCGAGAGCAGGGTCCCTTTAATGCACTCTGAAGAACACGTTCTTTGAATTTGCTTAATGAAAATTTCTTAAGATTGGTTCGTGCGTAGTCTTTTTATTCTTTTTCAATGATTTTCATGTTCCACATTATTAATTCATAATGTATACAAACGTATATTTCTTGTTAGCCCAATGCATTTCGGGCGTTCGCCCTTCATCAGGGGACATAATTCTGAAAGCAACCAAGTAAGGCACACATTTAATATATCATAATACTGATGCTGATAATTGTTTTTGTCATGCAAAGGACAAATTCAGGCTGGGTTTGGTTAACCTATAAATCTCGATGAAGGAAAACGAAAGGGGAGTGTTAGACTCAAGAAAAACAAAGAAAAGAAAGGAGTGGTCATTTCGGTGAGAAAAGGCTGAATATGAGAACATAGTTATCAGTGCTAAATACACCAAGATGTGTATGACAACGGTGTGAACTAGGATTACCAAGTGCGTGTGACTCATGCGCTTGTGCAAATAGAGTAAATCAAGTCACGCCTTTAAATCTGACCTGTTACTGATGCGTAAAAGTACGCTCGGTACCGTGTACAGATCGTGGCTGCCGTCTGTAAGAAATGTAAATGCATGATAAGATTGATACGGTTTAAACAACCTGATCACAGAGGTCAGGTGTTTGGGCGCGTAAAACGGCACTAAGGCTTACCTCGAGCTCTTGTGGGTGTAACGTGTAGTCCTCTCCACACGGGTATGAGATTCCAAAGTGTTGGACGGCCACCGCCATGATCTAAATAACTCGGGCATGTGTGGAGAATTCCATTAGGTTCGGAGCGATCATGTGACCAGTGGAATGCGTATTAATTTCTGATAGGTGTGTTACTATGGTGACGTGAACCGTAACCGTGTCCGATGGAATACGTACTACTTTCCGTTAGGTGGAAAAGAGGTCAGATGGTGCGTTTCTATGGTGACGTGAACCGTAATCGTGTTTTTTGGGCAAAAACTTTATCGTACAGCGATAGGAGTGTGGGATCACCTGTTAGGATTGAATGTGTACAAAAATGCTGGAAAGAAAGAATGGGTAAGGATAGTAGTGGAAAAGATATAATGGAAACAATAAAGGTAATAGACACAGTTATGAACCTAATTAAATGGGAGTAAATTACAATGACTTTCAGTAACTTTCAACTACAAAGTTCATTTATAGGTGACAACTGAATTCCAAACGTTCGTTGAGTCCTATGGGCTGTACCGAAGACAACCGGTGTATCCAGTAGAGTTCTCTTCTGAGTAGGTACTGGGCATTGTCTCTTCCAGGTAATATAGGTACCATTTCTAAGATACAATATCGCAGTTGACTGGGATTGTGATTATGTTCATTAAAGTGGGCGGCCACTGTGGATTTCGTGGATCGTAAACGAATGTTACTCTTGTGTTCCACTATTCGTGTTTTTATTTTTCTGGCTCTTTTTCCCACGTATGTGAGGCCACACGGGCATTTTAACATGTACACCAAATTAATGCTATCACACGTTCCATTTATGTTGAGTTTAATTTTAGTTCCGTGTAGTGGGTGAGTGATTTCATTGCCTTTGATAATAGAATTGTAGTTCCCACAGTTGTGGCACGGTAGCGTTCCTCTGAATTCTTTTGTGGGGACATTAGTCCTACAATTCAGTAATTCCTTGATATTTTTGGTTCTTTCATAGGCGAATCTTGGGTTTAATGAAAACATGCCATTGAAGTCTTCCTCCACTGCTAGTAATGGCCAATGTTTTAGAATTACTCTTTTGATGTTTTCACTTCTGGTGGAGTATTTGGAGATGAATACAGCCCTCTGTTCGTCCTTTGCATGGAATGATTGTAACAGTTGGGCTCTGTTTATTTCTTGTGCTCGGTCAACGGCCTGATGCAACGTGGTTTCAGGATATTCTCGATCTTTAAATTGTTTGATAGTGGTGATTTGTTGTTGTTCGTAGGTGTCTTGAGAGGAAGCTCTTCGCTTAAAACGAAGTAATTGGGAAAATGGTAGATGTTTTTTGAGTGATGGAGGGTGGAAACTGTGAAAGTGAAGGAGGTTGTTTCTGTCAGTGGATTTCTGGTATACACTGGTTTGTAATGTGCCCTGGTTGTTTGTGACCAGGACGTCCAAAAAAGATAACTGTGTGTCACTAATGTTGGATGTGAATTGAATGCGATCATTAACATTGTTGAGGTTTTGGATAGCTGTTTGTAGTTCAATGGTTGATCCCTTCCATAAGATGAAAATGTCATCGATGTAAAGTTTATATAGAATGAGATTGTCTTGCCACTCCGTGTTGGTTAATATGTGTTCTGTTTCAAATTGGTGCATGAAGATATTGGCGAAAGATGGAGCCGCACAATTTCCCATGGATGTACCTGAACATTGAGCATAAAATTGGTTTTCCCATTGAAAGTAGCTGTGAAACACCGTAAAGTGCATTAGTTCCATCAATAGTAGTTTCAAGTTTTCTTCCTTGTCACTGTTTAGCAGTGCGTTCTCAATTGCAGGTAATCCCAGGTTGTGGGGGATGGAGGTGTATAATGCCTTGACATCAATGGTGCTTAAAATCATATTGGTGGTGAATGATGTTTTTTGTTCTTCCAGAATGTTCAAAAAATGCGTGGTATCTTTGATGTACGTGGGTATCTTTTGGACTAGTGGTTGCAGATGCTTATCAATGAATATGCCCACCGGTTCGTGGATGGAATTGATGGTGGACACGATTGGACGGAATGGAGGAATGGTTGGATGTTTATGGATTTTGGAGATCATGTAGATATATGGGATGGATTGATTTTGTTTCCCCAAAAATTCTTTGTCCTTTGTGGTGATGATACCTATCTCAATAGATGTGTCAATGATTTTGGTTAAGATTTTGACGAATTCCTTAGTCGGATCACTTTCCAATCGCATGTAGGTGTCCTTGTCATTAATGTGTTCCATTACATTTTTCCCGTAAAACTCAGTGTCCATGATTATTAGGGCACCGCCCTTGTCTGCTTGGCATACTGGATGTCTTTGTTGTTCGCTAAGGTTTGAATTGCCTGTCACTCTTTTTGTGTCATGTTGGTCTTTTTGGTTCTTGGAGATTTGAAGATCTTAACGATATCCTGGCTCACTACTTTTTCAAACGCGTCGAGTACTTTATGACTGATAGGAGGTTGAAATTTGCTCGGATTTCTGAGTCCCATAAGTATATCAGGTTTCATGATTTCCTCTTGATTTGGTCTCTCAATAATGTTGGTAAAGAAATGCCTGAGGCGCAAACTCCTTAAGAATTTGTACACGCAAACTTGTGTCTCTAGAATGTTCGAATGGTTCGCGGGGACAAACGATGTTCCTTTTTGTAGTGTTTGTGTTTGAAATCTTATTATTTCATGTTTGGATATGTTGATTATTAGGTTCTGTGGCTCCTCGTGTTTTTGGAAACCGATTCTGTTGAGGGTCCTGTTTTTGCTCCTATTCCTGCCCCTCCTGGTTCTTTCTGGGATCCTCGGCCTCTCTCTAAAAAAGGAGTGGTTGATTCTTACCTTCAATTGTCTTCAGTGAGGATATCACTCTGAACTTGTGATTCTTTTCTTTGGTACATGGGACCTCTTCTGTGATGCTGTGAATCAATCGTCTGACGAACTTTCATCCGATGACCTGTCTTGGGTTGGTCTCTGTTGTCGTCGGCGGGCGTACATGTCGGCCCAACTGTATACTTCTCTGGTACAATAGTCAGTGGTGTCTCTCTTAAATTTCCTTAGTTTGCGTTCATTGATTTCTTTAGTATATGAGTCCAATTGGATATTTATATCTTTGAGAGCCTGGTCACATTCATCCTTAGTCATCATGGAATTAAGCTCTTCTTTAAGTTGGGATGCTTCTTTGTTAAGATCCTCTAAAAGTTTCGCCAACTCTTCAATTATTAGTAGTATAAGATCTAGCGAACATTTATTAAGTATGGCGAACCATTTTTCTGTAAATCGTGCGTTGTTTTTGCACAGGGTAGATTTCAATGATATCCTGAGGCCACGCAGAATTTGTTGTGCCTTGTGGTATTTTATCAACATACTGGCGTGAAGACGCTGATTGATAATCCGTTTTGACATGTAGATCAGTTGTTTTAGGTTTGCTTGTGTAGAACCAGTGCTTGTACTTGGGCCTTCATCATCTGGGATGAGTGAGTAAATGCGCTGTGAATCTGCATCGGTGAATGCCAAGGTATCTGCTCTTTGGTCAGTTGCGTGTGAGATATCTTCAAATTGCATTGTGCATAATTGGTGCTGATTCCACGGTAGCACAGCTGGGATAATATGAAGTCCAAAAGAATGGGGTGTGGAAATCGCACACGAGTCGAGTAAAGGTGCGATCGGTTAATGAGTTGGGTGGTGCTTTGAAGTAAAACCCCCTGTGCTGAGGGTTGTAAAAATGCAAAGTTAGCACTGTTTCCCTCGAGAGCAGCGTCCCTTCAATGCACTCCGAAGAACACGTTCTTTGAATTTGCTTAATAAAAATTTCTTACGATGGTTCGTGCGTAGTCTTTTTATTCTTTTTCAATGATTTTCATGTTCCACATTATTAATTCATAATGTATTCAAACGTATATTTCTTGTCAGCCCAATGCATTTCGGGCGTTCGCCCTTCATCAGGGGACATAATTCTGAAAGCAACCAAGTAAGGCACACATTTAATATATCATAATACTGATGCTGATAATTGTATATGCATTAGATAATGTATATTGGTTTTGTCATGCAAAGGACAAATTCAGGCTGGGTTTTGGTTAACCTGTTCTACGGAGTGCATTGAAGGGATGCTGCTCTCAAGGGAAACAGCGCTAACTTTGCCTTCTGTTCTGATCTCAGGTGTGGACAGCTATAGGGTGGATGCTACCCGGTCCATGCAGTGCTGTGCACTGGAGGTTATGTCATTGTGAGCTTTCTTCAGGTCTGCGTGATGTATTAAATGTTGTGTTTTATTACTTCAAGCTTTATCTGTTGTCCCTATTTGAGTAATAACAAAAAAAGGCTTGCACCTGATGGATTACCACAGTGCAGAAGGAATAGAATGATGAAGGGAATAATGGATTCCTTACTGGTCATAAGTCCTGCGGTTGGATGCTATTTTCCTCCCTGTGGTTTACTTTGCCTTCTTTACCCTGGCTTGGGGGACGACCTTCTCAGAGACGATTTAGGGTTTATAGTAACTGAGATCCCTCAACTTCCCTCCAACTCAGATTGCTGTCATCTGTGTTCAAGATCTTGCGCAAACAAACCCCCTGGTCTAAGGTTGAGGTAATCAACCACCAGGCTACAAGATCTTGAATCGACTGGGTAACTGGAATGCGAGCGTATCCTACTCCATGGAACTACTTCTCACAAACGATTCTGCAGTTTATGGCCTTTCTCCAGGATGTCAGAATTAGTGCTCCCTTTCATTAAAGGATGTGTTCCATGTTAGCAGTTCTACGATAACACATCAGTGACGATATGATGTGCAAATAAAAATGAGTATATGTTTTTCTTTTCTGTAGTCTCTTTCTGGTTGTTTTGTCTGCACCTCTGGACGGTGGCTTCAGCATTTCAATCTGGGAAACTGTTCCAGAGACAGGCGTGGTGTGATGGGTAACAGAACAGACAGGAAGCTTGATAAAATGCTTCATATATAGCTTGAAGGTATGAAAGTACTCAAGGTACCCAGGTGATCGCACCAGTTCCAGGTAAGAAGTGACCCAAATCCAGAGCATCAGCAGGCAAGGGTTAAAGCAATGTTCCAACCAGTGGCGGCTCCTCCTCTAAGGCGGAGGAGCATCACCCAACTGAGCAGGCCAATACAGAAAAAAGATCTCATTGTTATTATCATTTTATTTTCCATCCTTTCTCAGATGGGTAGGGGCGGGGCAGGGCCGCTCTGCGCACAGAGCAGGGCAGGAGTGTTTTGCCCACTCCAAGTGAGCAAAGTCTCGGGCCGGCCAAACCAGCATGCGCCGTTTGCATGTTCTCCACCCAGGGGCTGCATTACAGCCTGTGTGGAGGACATGCCCAGGCTCCCAGTCCAAGCCGAACCACGACGCTCAGACCAATCACAAAACTGCATTGCAGCATTGTGATTGGCTATGAAGAGCGCGAAGAGGAACGAGAGCTGGTGACAACAGGTAAGTGTTTACATCTTTTTTTCATTCCCTCCGCCCCACCGCTATTAAATAACAACCGCCACTTGTTCCAACATACCAAAAGGAAACAGAGGTACCAAACCATGTAAAGAAATACACCCAATATTTAACAAAGCAGTAAATACCACAACATAACAAGGTGCTTTTGAATTGGCTATGACACACATCTGGTATGCATTCCTTCAGGTCTTTACTAATGCGACCACTGTTGTTTTTAATCTCACTTTCGATGAAATGATTTTTTAAATCATGGTTGTCTTGAAGTGGTCTGAGATCCTTTTTACATTCTAGGCACCTGAGTGGTTTCTGTCATTTTTTGATAGAGTTCCTTGTTCCTGGTGATGTAATTTTTTGAAACTTCGTAGACATATTGATGCTGCTTTTCTATTCATTTTCAGTTTGGTTCTGATGTGACATGTAAGTATGGATGCATCATTGTCACTTCTGGTTCTAGGAGGGCGCTTCTTTCACGTCAGCGTCTTTTATCGTTTAAGGCTGTAGGACGATCATGAAGCAGCATTGCTTTGCATTCCGATGTGTCTCACGATCAGATTGGTTGATTGCAACAAAGACACACTGCTTAGGTAGATACTAATCAAATAAGGCTAGGATTTATAACATGAATTTAAACAAAGTAGTACATAAAAAAACTGATATTTAATTTGAATATATAAAATACAAAAAAAATGAAAAGCACCTTTAGAACTAGCTCTGCAACTGAAGAGAAAGAAACTATTTTATGCGGATGTCACCAATGTGCACCGGCTCTCTGCGGGCCCTCAAAGTGATGGGATCTGAGGGGTAAAATGGCTGACACGGCGACCCGTGATGCATGCTGTGTGTGGTAGGTGAAAGTGGCAATTTAACAGGCTAACGGATGAAACCTGCTGACTGAAAGCCACTCGATGTATGTGTATTATGTATGACTTATGCAGGAAAACCAATAGTCTGGCAACTTACCTGCACTGCCTCAACGGCCAGACCTGAGAAAGTGACATTTTTGGGGTGCCGGTTGAGGGCGATGGTGCCTTTCCTAACTTCGCAAACATAGGGACGAACAAGACATAATGTGTTGTTTGCAACAAACACAGAGATGCGACTTCCCAGCTGCCTTTGCCCAGTAAGCTATTGACGCGAGTGGTCTTCCAACAACGTATGTGCTTTGCGACCATCAATGGACTCCTACACTGCTCCCAGGTGGTATTCTGTACATCATCGCTGTCTCATTTCTGAACTATTTATGACTGGCTGCCAATGCCTATGTTCCCTACTGCATTGGTCCTACTGGCAGCGGCGGCTCCTCCACTCTGGCAGAGACCGTTGACCCCCCTGCCTGCAGCCTCCAAAACTTGAGAAAGAAAACGATAATAAAACAGGTTTACTATCATTTTATTTTTCAAGTTCTGGGCCGGGGCGAGTCCTGGGGGGCGGGGCCATCACAGGGCAATCACCAGGAGGAGTGGTAGGTGCCCTGCTGTCAGTGAGCATGACGGTTTGGCCAGCCGTCTCAGGACAACCAAACTAACATGCGCACTGAGCTGTCTCCAACCCAGCTGCTTTGCCAGGTTGGAGACAGCAAAGCACACGCGCCAGGTCTCCCTGGGAGCACAAATCGCGAGTGCTCAGGCTAATCCTGATGCTGCTCTAATGCCTAAGAGCAATGTCAGGATTGGCCGCAGTGGAGACTGGGAGCCTGTGCTGCAGTGAGGAGCAGAAGAGCGGAGATGTGGAGGGCAGAAAAGCAGGAAAGTTCTGTATTTTGTTTTTGTGTTGTCGTAGTCTGTTTCCCCGCCCCCCCCAAAGCTCGCCCGGCACTCTGCCTTAATACTGGCCACTACTGCGTGCTGGATTTCACAGCAGCTTTTGATATGGTTAATCACGTTGTAATTTTGATCCAGCTCTCTGAACATGCCATTGATAGACAAACTTTTCTCTGGTTTCTCAACTTTTTATCTCAGAGATGCTTTTAAGTGTCTCGGGTCTCATTCCAGGCCTTGAAAAGATTCTGTCTCTGCGGGGTGGCATACAGCTTAATTTTATCTCCACAGATTTTTGTATTCATTGTTTCTGTATAAAGCATCTTATCAGATATGTTTCTTTGATATGAAAGCTCTTGCTATGGTGAAAATAGGTTTCACTATAGGTAACTTCTTTTTATTCTGGCATCTTGTAGTGCTGCTTTTGTTAAAATCTTAGTATGCCACAATTTAAATCAAGTTGAAGGGAAAAGAGAAACATTTACAGAGTAAAGAAATTCACCCCAAAACACATTTTGGCAATAAAGACCAATAGAAGCAGGACAGAATTACACACAAAAAACTACCTTGCCCATAAAAAGAATTGAGTTTTAAGGGTCCTCAGGTTAATGAGCTGATTGCTTAAAATTTAAATCGGCAATTTATTCCAAAGATAAGGTTTAAAGTGAGCAAGACTTCTGCCTCCCATTCCTGACTGTAACCCTAGGTAACACTTACATCAATTGATAGTTAGGTAGGGCTGAAATCAATTTCCTTAGGGAGATTGTTTCAGATCAGAAAAACTTCTTAAAAATGAAGCAAAGGGTTTTAAAAAGAACCTTCTGCTTAGTTCGGAGGTATAACTTTACTCAAGAGCAGGACTAACGTGGACGCTTCATCTTACTGGAATGGAGCGGCAAAAAAATCCTTTGCCATCCATGAGTACTGCCAAGAAACACCAAGTCATGCTCCCTGCAGAGACAATGGCTTTTTGGTCTAGTCTTAGAATCAGATTGGTGTCATCAGCATAAGAGACAACAGATTACCTAAACAATTCAACCCGGGGGAATAGAGGTCGTAAATAGATGTTAAGAAGTGTGGGTGACATGGAAGTCCCTTGTGGTGCTCCCCACACGTTATCCTGCTCATTAGAGTGATATGTAGAAACCATCACCGAGTAGCACCGGAGTTTCCAAATTAAATAAACGAATTCAGCACATGATTATTTAGTCCTAAATCCCCCAAATGCTTTACATAGGACATCATGATCCACTGCATTAAACAATGCTTGCAAACCCTAAAGGATCAGGGCAGCAGCAATGATCTGTTTTAGTTCTTGGTGAAAGCAAAGCATATATGCGGCTGTGTTCACTATGGCTTGAGGACCCCTTGCCCAGGCCAGTCCTATCTGTGCACTGCTAGGTTGCATTTGAGGTGGATTTTGACATGGATATGTGGAAAATTAATATGTTTTGGTAAACATTATCTGCGCCATCTTGCCTTTTCCCCCGATGCCACACTTTTGTCGTGCGCACCCGCCATTTTAGGTGCCTCGATCAGAACCACCCTCTGCACGCCACAGGCCCCCCAGCATAGCCCTTCACCCTCGCAAAACCCGCACGCTGACAACCCCCCCCCCTCCGCTCTCGCATGCCTCGGGTCATAAACCCCTCTTCAGCGCAGCTCTGCCTCAGAGCCCCATCCTGTTCCCAGCGCGACACCTCCCCTCATTCCTTTCATGGTCCCAGGCCCTTTGATGCAAAATCCCTTTTCCTGTGCCCGTTTGTCTTCCTCGTTCCCAGGCCGACACCTAGCTCTGCCGATACTGTTTTTCGCCCCTCCCCGTACAGTAGAGAGCTTCCCTCATCAAAGGACCCCCGAGTTGATCAAAGCCCCCACCCTATGAGATCCGATCAAACCCCCACATTCCGTGAATCAGCGGAATGTCCAGCTGCGCGATAATCATCACCTATTGTGACCGGGGTGGGGACTTCAACTGTAAATGTGTGTGGGAACGGGCCTGTAGGGGAGATTCAGAGGATGTCCTTTCATACTTCAAAGCATTACAAGACTGTGTTACCTGCAATAAAATTCAGTTAACTGTGTATAAGAGGCCAGGCCTCAGAGATGCGGTTAGAGCACCTCGTGACGATACTTGCTGTCCGAACTGATGTGTTCTCCTCCGGAGAGAATAAACCTTGTTTCCTGCCTTCCCGTCTCCAGCGCCTGCCTCTTCATTGGTTAATGTTCTATGGGTTCAAGTGGCGACACCGCCGGGCAATACTTAAGGATCTCTTGTTCATCAGTTGTCCGTGACCTTTTTAACAATTGGCGTCCCAAACGTGGGGCCCATCAGCGACTCGTGGATCCAGTGGGAGAGGTCCTGACGACAGAGTGAACGACTGCAACGATCGGGAAGTGCACCTGTCCGATAGACCCTCGTCTGACAGCCGATCATCCGAACTTCACTGGTTCCGAACAGACCTCTCTCGAGTGATCTACGGTCCTGACTGGGAACCATCAGGAGTGCCGCGAGGATTACGAAGAAAAGAGGACGATCGGGCGCTGGATTCGGAAGACAAGAAACTGTCCATGCGGTCCGGGTAAGGTCGTGTAAACGCGACGAATGGCGAAATAATTATTTGAATTGTTTAGAAAATACTAGTATTACTCTTTTTAATTTATTTGGAGATCCACTGTCTGCAAACGGAGAAACAACAGGCTCTCTCTTTGCAAGCAGTGGAGGATAGGTAATGCAACCGCCGCGCCTATCTTTCTCCCCCACTGATTAATTACTTGAAACTGAACTATTGTTCACAGATTGTCTTCTGGAGATTCTCTGTCTACAAACAGGAAAGGGCCCCCTCCCCTTTTTGCAGATAGTGAAAGGGTAGGTAACGCAGACCTTTGCGGGCCTACTTATTCTCCCCACTGAATTGTTTTGACCGAACATTTACTATTTGATATTGGTCCATGAGGTATTCACTGCCTGCAAACAACGTAGAATAGGAATATTCTGTCTAGTCTTTGCACACAGTGATAAGATAGGCAGTGCTGACTTTTTGTCCCCATTGTGCTCCGTCATGTCTGTCTTCTCCCCACTGATTGGTAGCCTGTTTAGCCCGGACCGCCTATTAGAGATGAACCATCCGGCTCTACTGGAAGGCACCCCTAATAAGGACATGTTCATGAAGCATGGATTGATCGCTATAGCCTATAACAAACTGTGGCATAAATATACGAAAAAGGATCGAGAAAGTCAGTGGCCACTGATAGGATCCTTTGATGATGACAAAATAAGCGCGCCAGAAGCAGCCCTTGGTAAAAATAAAACAACACCCACTATGCTCGATAGTTTCGGCATGTGGCGCAAAGAAACTGAACAACGTAAAAAGAAAACCGAGAGTAGGTTGGGAAAAGAGCTGCGAAAAGCAGCCCACCTAGCTGCTCAGAAACTAGAAGGGGAGATAAAGGAGAGAGAGAAAGCCAAACAGAAACTAGATAGGGAAACATCAAGCCAGTGTCCGGTTAGAACGTCCTCCACGCTCTACCCTGATTTACCCTCGAAACAACGAGCCAATGATGATCTGCTGTTAGGTCCTCCGATCATCTACATGCCCCCTCCATATGCCCCTTCCCAACCCTTAGCACAGCACCCACCTCCCCCAGGTACGAACGAGGGTACCGCCACAGCTTCGGCCCCGTGGCCTCTGTACCGGCCGAACCCCTTGTATTAAATACTACGCAAACGACAACGTTGGACGACCCTGAGACCCGAAGGGCTGGTTCTGCAAGAACAAACAGACTAAGCAAAGATGAGCGAACAGGGATCGAAAAGATAGCAAGGACACTGGTAGAAAGGAAGGAAGGTGAAGGGTACATCACGGATATGTTTAAATCGTATACTGGGAGTCACAGACGACATTTTACCGTACGACTGTGTTACCATGTCTTGAACGCATACAAGGACCGATATCGAGACAAAGGTCCCGAGAGCCTTACGACTCTGTACCGGAAGGTCGATATCGGGGATGAGGGCGAGTGTGATGTGACGGACCTCCTTATGCGTACGCTTGAGGTCTTCCGCCACCTCACTGAACGAGAGTCGGGAATTAAACCCACGACCTCCGTAGTGACCGAGCCACAAACTGAGCAATCTAACACCATGATGCCGATACGAGAGGCTGCCCCTTACTGGGTTCCACCACGAGGTGCAGGGACTAACGATGATGCAAACCACCCAGATGCAAAAGGAAGGGTAGTGTACAACTGGGTCTACCAGCCTTGGGACCGGCAAGAGATTCTGACATTCCGGAAATCTCTGCCTGACCTACGTAAAAACCCCATGGCCTTCTACACTGAATTGGGTACAGCCCTAGGTTCCACGATCATGACCCTGGCTGACATCGACTTGTTTTTCGGGTTATGTCTACCAGCTGATGTGTGGAAGCAAATCCGAAAGGTCGACCACCTTGAGCTGTTTGGACATACCTGGTCACAACTCGATACCATCGATAAACAACGAGGACCTGGACAAAAGCCTATAAAATCCATTCTAGACCTTCCAGATAAAATAGTGCTGAAATTGAAAACCCTGATCCCAGAAAAGAAAGTGGACTGGTCGATAGTAACGGCCTGTCGCCAGAAACCCCAGGAGGATGTATCGGAATACTTCTCCCGGTTTGAAACGGTGTTCTCCGATTACAGCGGCCAGGACATGACCACTGCAACCGGACACCATCTGTTTGTCCAGAATTATGTTAAGGGTCTGTCATCGGAGGTCTCCCAGAAACTGCAGGCTAGCGAGAGTAGTTGGGCAGCCTCCAAACCTACGGCTATCCTCCAGATGGCCCAATATTATGAGCATCAGAAAAATTAAAACGATAGGGCAACAGAGAGAAAGAAGAAGGACTTGAAAGAGAGGGTGATGATGGCCCAACTGCAAGGGGTGACTATAGGATGAGACCAATACCGGGGAAACTACCAGACGAACGCCCCTAAGGCTGCATTTCCCCAGGACCGCACATTGACTCCCCACACCGGACGTACAGACCTTAGACAGGACCAGTGCGCTTTTTGCAAAGGAACTGGCCATTGGAAATCCCAGTGCCCAGTTCTTCTGGAAATAATCAGAAACAAAGACCCCAAGGACATAGTAAGTGGACCGAGAAATAAGGGACAACAGCGAGGGCCTCCAAACGACACAACTAACGATAGATCAGGCAGACCAAATACATTTGATCGACCCAGACAGAACCAATACCAGCAATCTGACTACGATGACGCCCACGACTTTGCATAGGACTGCCAGGGGCAAGGGAGGGATCCAGTCGAGCTCTATGTTGACCAGCAAGGCCCTTACGTCACTGCTAAGGTCCTGGGTACCAAGTCTCCATTTCTGGTAGACACTGGCGCAACACGTAGTGCGTTATCTAAACAACTGATTCCGGGGGCACCCTTGTCTGGCTCACTTATAACATCGACAGGTTTCGATGGAACGCCCTCCACTAACCCTTTGTCTGCCCCAATCCTCTTTGACATAGAAAATAACACCACTGACACCACGTTTTTGCTCTCCTCAAATAGCCCTGACGCCATTATGGGACTTGATTTATTGAAACACTTCCGAGCGACAATCAGATGTTCTCAAGACGGAGTTCGAGTTTTCCTTTACGACAACCCCGTTCTGCTTAGACATTGCCCTCCACGACGCATGTTTTCCATCACCGATGCCGACACCTCCCTGCTCGACACCCTGCCTCCGTATCTGTGGGCCAAAACGGATTCGGACGTAGGGCGTATGTTGATTGACCCAGTACACATTACTGTCCAACCCGATGCAACACTCCCGAAACTTCCACAATATCGGATATCGCCCGAGGGCGAGAAGGCATTGGTGAAGATTATTCAGTCACTAATAGATGCAGGAGTGGTAGAGGAAGTGGTAAGCAACGTTTGCAATAGCCCTATCTTGCCCATCATCAAGAAACAGGGAGAGGGAGATGAGAAGGCATACCGTTTTATCATCGACCTTCGAGAGATCAACAAAGTGGTAGTACCCCAGTACCCTGTGGTCTCAGACATCACCACCATCCTGACTTTGATTCCTTCTACTGCCACCACCTTCACTGTCATTGACCTTAAGAACGCATTCTTTTCCATTCCCATCCACCCAGACAGCCGATATCTCTTTGGCTTCACCCTAAAAGCCCGCTCATATAGGTTCTGTCGAGCACCCCAGGGCTACACAGAAAGCCCTAGCATCTACAGCCAGGCCCTCAAGAGACAACTGGATCAAGTCCAGTTACCCGATGGAGTAGTGTTAGTGCAATATGTCGACGACATCCTCTTGGCGGCCGACACCACTCCACTGGCAGTTACAGCCACCATTCAGCTCCTGCGCTTCCTTGCGGAAAATGGCCACAAGGTCTCCAAGAAGAAGTTGCAATTCTGTCAACCCCAGGTCACTTACCTCGGCCACCTTTTGTCCAAAGAGGGAAGGAAACTCACTCCTGATCGAATCCAAACCATTCTCGACACTCCTGTCCCTAAGACCCAGAAACAGGTTCGCTCCCTACTAGGCCTCACCTCTTTCTGCCGACAGTGGTTACCAAACTTTAGTCTCGTTGTGAAACCGCTGCTTTCTCTGCTAGGTAAAGATGTCCCCTTCCCACTCCCTTGGACCCCTGAGTGTCAAACCTCCTTCACGGAACTACGAGATGCCCTTTGTTCGGCCCCTGTCTTAGGTACCCCCGATTACAAAAAGCCCTTCTCCCTTTACACTCACGAAAGGGAGGGGTGCGCTTTATCTGTCCTGACCCAGGCCATTGGCCCAAAGCAACGACCGTGCGCTTACTTCTCTGCCACTCTTGACCCTGTAGCCAGAGCCTTGCCTGCCTGCCTTCGAGCTGTAGCTGCCGCTGCAATCTCTATCCGACAGAGTGAGGGGATCGTACTCTCGAACTCCCTCACGGTACTGGTGCCCCATGCAGTTGACACCCTCCTGAACCAAACCAAGACACAACACCTAACGAGTGCACGACTGACTAAATACGAACTGACTTTGCTTGCACCCCACATCACCCTGAAAAGATGCACCACACTGAACCCGGCAACTCTGTTACCCTTGCCAGAGAACGATCCCAATGCGCATCCCGTACATGACTGCGTGACTCTTACGGACGAACAGACTAGAAGTAGGGTTGACCTCAGAGACACAGCTTTCCCTGACCCTGACGGGGAGCTGTGGGTGGACGGTTCTTGCATCAAGCTCCCCGACGGCACCACTTCCGCTGCCTATGCGGTCACCACGGCTCGAACTGTAGTCGAGACAGCCCGCATCACGCAACGATCCGCCCAGGCAGCAGAACTGATCGCCCTGACACGAGCCTGCATTCTGGCAGCAGGAACCACAGCGAACATTTACACCGACAGCCAGTATGCCTTCGGGGTGGCTCACCATTTTGGACTCCTTTGGAGGGAAAGGGGATTCCTGACCTCACACGGCACCCCCATTTTGCACGGGGATCTAGTCTCCGCCTTGATCGAAGCTGTCCTCCTCCCCAAGAAGCTTGCCGTCATCAAATGCCAGGCACACAAAAAGGTGACAGACATTATTGGACAGGGAAATGCACTAGCCGACATCACTGCCCGAACGACAGCTGAAAACAGGACGACAACACGTATGTACGTGACCAGGTCACAAGCAGAAAAATGGACTGACGCTAGGGACACTATTAGAGACATTCAAATGGCTAGCACACAGCACGAACTGACTGAATGGGCACGGGTGGGGTTGAAAGATGACGAAGGCTGCTGGCGGACAAGAGACACGAACAAATGGTTGCTACCTGACTCGTACCTGATTCCCATACTGACTATGGCACACTCCCCTGCCCACATAGGATCAGCCCCCATGATTGAACTTGTCTCCAGAGTTTGGCACAATGATAAAATCGCAGACTCCGCCAAACGTCTGGTCCAACAGTGCTTGATATGCCTGCAACACAACCCCGGGAAGGGAACTGTAGTACCCTGGGGGGGATTTGGGGTCCCAGATCACCCGTTCGAAGTCCTGCAGATGGACTACATCCAACTAGACAGATGTCAAGGCCTGAAATATGTACTTGTCGTGGTGTGCGCATTTAGCAAATGGGTGGAAGCATATCCAACCCGTGACAACACTGCTATGGCCACTGCAAAAGTACTGTTAAAGGAGTTTTTCCCCCGTTACGGCCTTTGTCGTATTTTATGGAGCGATAATGGCCCCCACTTCATAGCCGAAGTCATCCAACTCATCTTAAAGGGGTTGGGCATCAAACAGATGTTCCACGCAGTCTTCCACCCCCAGTCTGCTGGACTTGTTGAACGACACAATGCCACACTGAAGATTAAACTGGCCAAGATAGTGGCTACCACAGGTCTGAAGTGGCCAGACGCCCTCCCATTGGCATTGCTATCGATGCGTTCCACCCCCACCAAACATCACTTGACACCTTATGAAGTTGTTTTCGGCCGACCCATGAGCGCCTGGTCAGCACCGAAACCGACTTCCATTCATGACGTCCCGGACGTCCTAATGTCTGATTATCTGTATAAATTGACTGAAACTCTGTCTGTCATTCATCAGCAGGTGCAGCAGGCCATCCCCGATGCTTCCAGGGGTCCGGGACACACCATCCAACCCGGGGATTTCGTGCTGATCCGAAATTTTCAGCGGTCGAAGAGTTTGGAACCCCGGTGGACGGGCCCCTGGCAAGTGTTAATCACCACCC
This sequence comes from Lissotriton helveticus, assembly GCF_964261635.1. NCBI lineage: Eukaryota > Metazoa > Chordata > Amphibia > Caudata > Salamandridae > Lissotriton > Lissotriton helveticus. The sequence continues at coordinate 149,093,248 of NC_136057.1, forward strand.
AGACAGCTCTTCGTGTGGAGGGGAAAAGGCATTGGCTGCACGCACACCACTGTAAGAAGGTCTCCTCGACCCTGGCCACGACAGACAACATCGACAACCAAGAAGAGCTCCTGAACAAGGATCGACCGTCGCTAACCTGCTATCCTGATACCGAGGCACTTGAACTTTCGAGATTCTCTGATCCCACCGTGCCATCCAGAGAAGGGTATTTCCTGCGTCGAAAGGAGGGAGCTTCGGCTAAGTAGACCACAAACAAGTTGAATCTCAGAACGGTGACCCAAAGCAACCAAGGGTTACCTGGAGAGAAGCTAACTAAGTCTGTGGTTCTGCCCACTACCGAGCACCTTGAAGATGAAGATGATGGAAGCGCCAGATAAGAAGATGATGGAAGCGCCAAATAAGAAGATGATGGAGGCAGCAGGAAATACCCACTACAGAAACCCAAGAACAGACAGACTCCACAGCTCAAAGACAATCGCACTCTTCATCACAATCCTTTTTTGCTTTCTCCTCATGACCACACTCTGGATTGTGGAAGAGAATGCACCCGCTCACGAAACATTCTTGACCACCGCTCAGCCTACCACCATAAAGGAACATTATCTGATTCCGCTCTCTCCTCAACTCCGAGAGAGACGAAAGGAGTTTTGGAATAACTCTTTCGTACAACTACTTCACCAACACAATCTTGCTACCAATGCTACCAACTGTTGGATCTGTGGGTTGCTACCCCACGCCACTGGACACTCGATACCATTCATCCCTTCGCCCTTCTCAGTTCATGGCTCCTGCCTTGCTTGGCTGATCCTCCTGCAGGAAAGCTATAAGGACAATACCACCTCCAGCAAAACCGTAACGCATTTCTCCCACGGGGTCAGGCGAAACAGAACAAAGACACACTTCTGCCCGCAGACCTCCAACGACTCAACCCAAATGGACATCCCTGCTAAAGAGCGAATTGAAATGCAGGTGTTCAACAATCCAACCAGGCCCACCTTCTCCTACCTGCGGAAACGAACGGCCGCCACCTTGACTGTAGCCCTGTCAGTCATCAACGTCACAGGCCACCTGTGCATAGAAGGACTTGGGACACAGCTGGTGGGTCACAGTGCTTGCCGTTTTACCAGGACTCTGGACTCCATGGATCCACCTTCCTTTGTGTCGTCCCCAAACATGTATTTCGTCTGCGGCACAAAAGCTTACACCTGGCTCCCCAAAGGCTGGGGGGGCACTTGCTTCATCTCCTTCATCCTTCCTCCGACTTATGTGGCCCCAGCGAATCACCATAGACAAAAACGAGCCAAGGACATTGAGCAAGCCGATTCAACAGGAGCGCAGTTCCTCGATGCTATCAAGGGACTCGTTCCCCTCTGGGGCCTGATGGCAAACAGCCGTGCCATCCGACATCTGACTCAGGCAGTTGAAACCACAATGAACATCACCGCTGGTATCTTTGCTAACAACACCGCCGAGCTTCAGGCGGTCCGCCTGGTGGCCCTCCAGAACCGCCTTGTCCTAGATGTGGTTCTTGCGGACCGTGGGGGAGCATGCCGCATTATTGGGTCCAGCTGCTGTACATACATACCGGACAACTCGCCCTCAGTGTACAAGGCCATCGAACATCTTCACAGACTCTCTTCAGAAGTCCACCAGGATCAGGAAGAATGGTCGCTTGGTGGTTGGTTCTGGAACACCGTTAAGACCTGGGGCTGGAGACTGTTCACCATTATCCTGATTCCTGTAGTTGTAATATGTGGTCTATGCTTGGGAATCCAATGTCTGCCACCCCTGTGTTCATTATGCGCAAACTGTATTTGCCCTAAGACTGTGGACTTTGGAAACGAATGCATGGGAGCTTTATATGATGCCGAGGTTAAGAATTTGATGAAGATTGACATTGAGTAGACAAGTTGGCTAGATATGTTAAAGGGAGGACTGTGGAAAATTAATATGTTTTGGTAAACATTATCTGCGCCATCTTGCCTTTTCCCCCGATGCCACACTTTTGTCGTGCGCACCCGCCATTTTAGGTGCCTCGATCAGAACCACCCTCTGCACGCCACAGGCCCCCCAGCATAGCCCTTCACCCTCGCAAAACCCGCACGCTGACAACCCCCCCCCCTCCGCTCTCGCATGCCTCGGGTCATAAACCCCTCTTCAGCGCAGCTCTGCCTCAGAGCCCCATCCTGTTCCCAGCGCGACACCTCCCCTCATTCCTTTCATGGTCCCAGGCCCTTTGATGCAAAACCCCTTTTCCTGTGCCCGTTTGTCTTCCTCGTTCCCAGGCCGACACCTAGCTCTGCCGATACTGTTTTTCGCCCCTCCCCGTACACTAGAGAGCTTCCCTCATCAAAGGACCCCCGAGTTGATCAAAGCCCCCACCCTATGAGATCCGATCAAACCCCCACATTCCGTGAATCGGCGGAATGTCCAGCTGCGCGATAATCATCACCTATTGTGACCGGGGTGGGGACTTCAACTGTAAATGTGTGTGGGAACGGGCCTGTAGGGGAGATTCAGAGGATGTCCTTTCATACTTCAAAGCATTACAAGACTGTGTTACCTGCAATAAAATTCAGTTAACTGTGTATAAGAGGCCAGGCCTCAGAGATGCGGTTAGAGCACCTTGTGACGATACTTGCTGTCCGAACTGATGTGTTCTCCTCCGGAGAGAATAAACCTTGTTTCCTGCCTTCCCGTCTCCAGCGCCTGCCTCTTCATTGGTTAATGTTCTATGGGTTCAAGTGGCGACACCGCCGGGCAATACTTAAGGATCTCTTGTTCATCAGTTGTCCGTGACCTTTTTAACAGATACTGTCAGCATACATCTGAAACTGATTACCTTCTTCTTACTTTCCACCTCATGCATACCTCCTATCCGTAAACACAGCCTACACTAAGGTGCATGCATGCTGGCCTCAATGACCAATATTGTATTCCTGCTAACTTGTCACAACTCATTTGAAAGATCACAACCTCTCCTCCTTCGAAAGTCATACCCCTCCAACCTAACCATAAATTTACCACTAACCGTGGATTCCACAGTAGCGCGGTTCATGGAGTAAATTGCTTCCATACCTCGTCAGGGGTAGTGACCACAACATAAATGCAACTACAACACAATAAAGAGCAATTATTTAAAAAAAAGACCCTGTGCGTCAATAAGTCTCCTGCATCAAATGCTAGGTGCTGACATTGCTCGTGTATTTTTATAGCGCCAACAAGTCCACTGGTATTTGCTTTGCTCAAAGAGTAGAAAATATAAAAACACACTCCAACAAAAATAAGAACACGCACTGTAGAAAAGATTGATTGTATTCATAAGGTGGGACGTTCTGACCACCATGAGGGTACAGTGCAGTTTTTAAACAGTTTCAATGCAGGTTCTTCGCTGATTCAAATATTTACAATCAGCGAACATCACCGAAAATGTAAAAAACATTGAGTCAAACTCAAGATCTGAAATTAGCAAAGTGTGATCTTGCACAAGGGAGCATAGTAGGATGTGCTATGGCATAATTATTCACAGTGCGAACTTGACAACGCGTGCGTACCTTATCATAGAAGCCCACTGACCACAGAAGAATCTGTAATGGAGATACTTGTATGGCACTGAGACATACCAAGCACACTAACTCGAGGTCCAGTACTCCCTCTTCATTAACCATTTAGATATCATAACCAACACGATCTTCTTCGTGGTCTCGTCAAAATGAGGGTAGGCCTGATACCCCTTGTTAAAGTCAACCCATGCTTCACGTCAATGAGGATATGTGTTTCTGTGAAATTAGGGCCATCGCACTGCTCCTGTGCCTTCTACTGTGGTGGGGGCGGCCAGCAGTCGGCAGGCACACGTGGAAGGCACAGACAACGGCGGGCCGTACGCAAAATGAAATCCCCATGACTGGAGGGACTAAGCACCTAGAGATAGAGTGTTGAGCCTGTGCCTCTATCCTGGCTGGTGCTGAGGAACCAATGAGGTTCTTGGTGTCTCCTTAGGCCTCAATGATCAGTGCACGCTTGGGTGCTGGTGGCCACTGCACCTGGCTGCCACAGAGCTGGGGACACTCCTGGAGGCTTGGGGGCTATACTTACCCATCTGATTTGGTGATATAGGGCTGATGCTGTAGTATGATTCTGGTACAAAAGGGGGTGGTGATGGACGGAACCTCTGAACCAATCAAACACTCACACCCAGTCAACAGATCTGGGTTTAATCCATCACCGTTCTTTAGCCCACTCTGCCACCCCAGTTCAGACATGGCCATATGCAAATCAGTCTGACCTTGTGCCTCATGGGAACAGTCCAGCCCGAAGTACCAAGCCATGCCTTCCCTGGACCGGAAACAAGCTTCCGAGGACCGGTTTCTGGCATTTCAGCCGTCTTCAGCCCAGCTTGATTGAATCCAGTGGCAAAGTGAGCAAGGGACTCACGTCTGTGCTTGCTCACTTTGCCACTGGATTCAAGCAAGCGAGGCTGAAGACGGCTGAAATGCCAGAAACCGGTCCTCTGAAGCTTGTTTCTGGTCCAGGGAAGGCATGGCTTGGCAGTTCGGGCTGGACTGTTCCAATGAGGCACAGGGTCAGACTGATTTGCATATGGCCATGTCTGAACTGGGGTAGCAGAGTGGGCTAAAGAACGGTGATGGATTAAACCCAGATCTATTCACTGGGTGTGAGCGTTTGATTGGTTCAGATGCTCCGTCCATAACCACCCCTTTTGTAGTATGATTCTGGCACCTTTATTATTGCACACTTGCCATGATTTCACACACTTGGAAGATTTACATTTCCAGGGATGCAGAGAGCCTATTCTGATCCAGATGTAATTTACTCTTACTGAGTGGAAAGATAATGGGGTCCCCCACAAAGCCTAAGAGACCTTCTATATTTTATAATACATAGTTCCTATATAGGGAGGGTGTTAAAACTAGGCGCTATAGGACCCACGTTGGGCGCCATGTTGCAAGCATCCTGCTCATACACAGCACTGTGCACCGAGACCTAGGATGTAAGTGAATTGTGGTGTACCAGAAACTCACCTCCGTACCTAGAAAACCCCCAACCAGCTAGCATCAGTGTCACATTAGCTCTTCATCCTATAGCAAAGTAACCAATGATTAGACAACCTAGAACATGCGACTTAGGACCATCTCAGGAATGGTGGGAAGTGAGAAAACTCTTTTGTTATACTCTCATACCAGTCCATAACAGGAGTAAATAAGAGACACAGTAAGGTTAAAATATTTATTTTAACAACGTGATCTCAGGTGCAGTATCTTAGCCAACATAAGCAGACATATGATTAAAAATAATATGATCAGCATGGTTACAATTCCATAAAATACAAAAGGAGAAATCATATTACAATGATGGTGAAAACAGGCCCTATAATGCCTAGTTTTAACACCCTCCCTATATAGGAACTATGTATTATAAACTATTATATTATAAACTATAGAAGGTCTCTTAGGCTTGTGTGGGGAACCCCATTACCTTTCAGCTCAGTAAGAGTAAATTACATCTGGATCAGCATAGGCTCTCTGCTTCCCTGGAAAAGGAAATATACCAAGTGTGTGAAATCATGGCAAGTGTGGAATAATAAAGGCACCAGAATTTTACTTGGCTCACAGCTGCCAAAATGTTGTGTCTAGAAAGCGTTACTCGAACATGTAAAAAAACAGCTAACATGTTTTGATAACCTTGACGGCTTCAGCACTCACTGTACAGACTAGGGGCACGATGTAAGTCTAGAGATGTCGAAAATAAAAAAATGTTCTCATGTGAAGACATTCGTGAAGGCTAACTTACAAAAACAGCTATGCAGTGTTGTGTGCAAAAGAAGCAAAAGGTAAACTTCTAATGAGGCATGCTAATATAACATGCGCGCAAAGCAGGCCTCAGGCCATACTACAATGCCACTGGAGCGCTACACCTAACCCACTCACAGGGTTAACCCTTGGTTGTTTTTTAACATGGGACACCCTAGGTCCTCAAATGACCGGCTGGCACCTCCGGTGTGCTCCCACTTGACTCAGTCGGAGATTTCTCCAGACAAGACACCAGCTGCTGACCTACCCTCATCTGAAGTGGCAACTCCAATTGATAAGCGAAATATTATTCTGGAGTAAATACAGGAATCTAGGACTGTCATTGAGCAACAGCTGGGGGTTATGACCACAAACTTAGGCCTTTTGAAAGATGACCATCATCAACTGTTTGACAGGGCCAAAGCTAACGAGCTGGCACTCTTAAATATGTCCCCTAGCCACGGGGTACTCACCACACATGTGGCACAGCTACAACATCGGGTGGATCTTCTTTAGGACTGGGCCGAGGATGCAGAGGGGTGAGCTCAATGGAACAATATGCAAATAATTGGATTCCCCAAAGAAACTCAATTTGTGGAGGATTGACTCTGGATGGTGGTGGCCAGCAAGGGCATATCTGACATGTTTGTGGTTGAGCAGGCCCACAGGGTCCACATCAGAAAACGTTTCCCGGGAGAACTTCGGAGACCCATAGTCACCCATAGTGGCCAAGATCCTTAAATTTAGAAACCAAGATGTGATGTTGAAAGCAGTCAGGGAAAAAGCACCCACCCTAGTGGACAATGTGAGAGTCTTCTTCTTCCCGAACTATTCCATCGCAGTACAGCGCACACGGGCCTCTTTTCAGGAGGTTAAAAAGCAACTACATGTGCTTCTCTTCCCAGCCAAACCTAAAGTGCTGCATGACCAAAAGGCTAATTTCTTTGAGGCCCCAGAACAAGCCTTGAAGTGGCTGGCTGGATTGCCACTTTCCTTAATCCTGCAGGTGGGAACAGATCGGGTTGGCAAGACAGTGGAGATGGCGGCCCAGGCTGACAGTCCGTAGGGTCGCAGAGGGACCCCCTTCCCCGCAATATGTCTTGGCAGGTCAACTGGTGGCTATTTGTTCGGCAACCCTACAGACCTCTCATCTGCACATTAGCTCTAGTTTGTCCCAAGACAATGCTTTAGACTCAGACACTAATGGGAGTATATTTTTGTTCCTGACGGTCACTCCACAAACCGTGGGTAAATTGTAGGGCCGTTGTCAATTCCTGCACTCAGCTGGGGGCGGGGGGGTGAGCTAAGTTGTCAGTATGCTGCTACCCACTGCTAATGCGTCCTTGCTCCCCTTATGGGAGGACGCCCTCAAACCACTATGGCTAGAGGTCCTATTAAGATAGAAAGCTCTTCGTTGCCTGCACTCTACCACAGGCAGCTTGCTCTCAGTCGAGACCCGTTACTGTCATGTTGTTAGTACTGTTTCAGGGATCAGGGAGTCTCTTGAAGGGTCTCTGTCAATGTTGCATAGCAGCAACATCTTTTGCTGGTTTGAGTGCTCACTCCCCTATAGCAGGTGCACCTAGTTTACAATGTTTGTATTGTATTAAAATTATCTTTTTTCAGGCTTAGTTGAATGACGGAGACTCGCTGGACCGAGTATTGGGGAAATGTTTTGATCTGTTTGATTGTGGCAACTGCAATGATGATAAGCGAGTAGTTCTGTGGGGTGCTCGAGCCATACCATATATGCAGTTCCACAGATATAGGAATGTGCGGGGTATTGAATCCATACAAAAGAGACAAAGAATACTGGCCCAATTGCATTGACGTCAAGCACAAATACATTTTTTCTAGAAAGCACATCTTGTTGCCTCTGAGGTTACCAAACTGCACAAGCGATGGCGAGGACAACTCTTTCACATGTCTTATTTGGCCAACACACAGGGGGTGGCGCTCTGGATCTGGGAAGGAATGCCATTTGGGGTCCAAGACTCCAGGATAGGCACAGAGGGTACTGTGTGCTGTAGAGGGGCACTCTAGATGGAAAGGCAATCATGCTAGTGTGTATTTATGTGCCTAATACAGATCAGGAAGCCTTTTACACACATTTTTTATCAGTATTAGCAGACTGGGCCCCTTACCGTGGGTACTGGGTGGGTATTTCAATGCTGTACTAGATATCTTTTTGGATAGGTCACTCCCCCTAATACTGGGTGCCGTGCTGGCACAGCAAGCCCTAATGTTGAAACAATGGAGGGACAGTTGGAGGGTGTTCAATGTATCGTATGGTCGCAATGAGGACATGATGGAGGATTCATTTCATTCACATCCACATGCACTACACTCAAGATTGGACCGATTCCTCCACCCAGCACATCTCAAGAAGAGCGGTACCCATGCCATCTACTTGGGTAAGACCATAGCGGATCATAATCCTCTATAGATCACACTTTCTTACGGCCGTGTACCAGCTTCAATCCCCACTTGGAGACCCCAACCCTGCCTTTTAAAGGATGTAGTATTACGGGACACCCTGGCAACTGCCATTGACACATACTTCTCAGACAACGCTGGCACTGCTTCCCTGCCCATGGTGGAAGGGGAGGCATTTAAGGTGAGCTTCTGGGGCACACACCATCAACACAATGGTGAGGGCTAGGAAGGTAATCCTGTGTAGAGGACTCCCTGGGTCAACTTGTGATGGCAGTGATCGATAATGCTGACATAGCGTCTCAGTTACCGGAAGCCAGGGTACCATATGTGGAATTACTAGAATGCCTCTTAGTGATGGACCATATGATGTATACGCTGAAGGTGCACACTGAGGCAGTTAAATGGGTGCACTACTGGTGCACCAAATACATCCAGCACTCCGCCACATCGATTCTAGCAGTTAATACTCCAGCCTTGGGCACAAAGTAACTCAAATCGGGATCAACACAGCGTTTTATGACTATTACAGTTATACTCAGCACACCTTCCTCCCGGCAGAGGTGGCAGCTTTCCTCAAGCAGGTGATAATTCCAAGGGTACAGGTAGCTGACAGGGAGGATTTATCTGCTCCTATCACGACGAAAGAAATCAGAGGGGCTCTGGAGGAGCTGGCATGCAATAAAATGCCAGGGTATGATGGACTCCCAGTGGAGTTCTATTCCACATACTCCACTAAGCTAGTCTCACATCTTGAAAAAGTTTACAACACATCCCTTGACATGGGCATTCTACCCTCATCTACTAGAGAGGCGCTAGTGACATCCTTGCTAAATCCAGGGAAGCCCAGTGAGAATTATCCTCGTATTGCCCACAGTCGATACTAAACACTGAATATAAAATAGTTGGCAAGATTCTGGCTCCCGTTGCTCCCACAACTGATACATATTGACCAGTGTGGTTTTGTTCCTCGCCGAAATACCTCCTTGAATATTCAGTGACTGTTCAAGATAATGGATTCATGGACCTTTACCTGTTTGCGGATGCCTCTCCTTGGATGTTCGACAAATTTTTGATACCCTGAGCAGGGATTTCAAAATAGCAGCCCAGACCCAATTTGGGATACCGCCAGCATACATTAAATAGGTTAAACTGCTATGTACTGCTCCCACGGCTAAAGTTTGAACAGGTCTATACATATCCGATACCTACCCGGTATGGCGGGGCACGAGGCAGGGTTGTCCCCTTTCTCCCCTTCTTTTCATACTGGAAATTGAGCGGATAGCTCAAAGGATTCGACAGAAGGCAGGTCACCGGGGATCCCCATAGGCAAAGCAGTACATACTATAAAACTCTATGATGATGATAAGATCTTGTATTTCAAAGATATTTGGGAGGCTCAGGTAGAGATGGCGCAATTGTTGTCCAGCTTTAGAAAGGCCTCTGCATAAATATGGACAAATAGCGTGCTAACTCCTTTGCCAGCACGTATGTGGAGCCCACACTCCATTTCAGCGATTCTATGATTCGAGTGGCCCCTTGCTCCTTTCGGTATCTTGGGTTCAAGTATACAGAGACGCCCCTGATTTATTGGAAAGCAATCTCACATGTACGATCACAGCACAGCACTGAAATCTCAGGTGGCCTTCTAGGTTACCTTACCCCTTTCTGTAACTGGATGGCTGGCCTTTGCGAAAATGATGATGCTACCACGCCTGTTGTATCACCTCATGAACAAACATATTGCAGTACAGGAAACTGCCTTTACAAGGTGGTTTTTACCACGTTGTACCTTTACCACACTTTTTTTACCACACATGTTTTTAGAACACATCTGCTTATACAACGTATCCCTTTACCACACATTTAAAGTAAGTTTGGGGCATTGTAAAAGCATATGCGTTCCAAAAAATGCGTGGTAAAGGCATGCAGAGTATTTTCCTGCGTTGTTTCGTCAACCTTGTAGTAGTGGCTGTGGTGTTTAAGCTATTGAATACCATACAGATTGACCTGGAGAGCAATCGGGAACTTGCCTGTTGCCGCTGGGAGACCGGGTGGAGGACTGCTGACCAATTTGACCCGCAGGGATTGCCGCCTGCCTGCCGCCTGCCTGCCTGCCTCCCGCTGCCCGCTCCCACTACCATCAGGGGACGCGCTGGCTGTTGCGTGGAGTGCAGGCTAGGGAAACTACAAGCCCCACCAGCCCAGAGAACCACGTGATCAATCCTAGCGCCAGGAGGCGCATAAAACTACCGTCAGCCCTGCTGAGCGGGGGAGAGCAATCGGGAACTTGCCTGTTGCCGCTGGGAGACCGGGTGGAGGACTGCTGACCAATTTGACCCGCAGGGATTGCCGCCTGCCTGCCGCCTGCCTGCCTGCCTCCCGCTGCCCGCTCCCACAACCATCAGGGGACGCGCTGGCCGTTGCGTGGAGTGCAGGCTAGGGAAACTACAAGCCCCACCAGCCCAGAGAACCACGTGATCAATCCTAGCGCCAGGAGGCGCATAAAACTACCGTCAGCCCTGCTGAGCGGGGGAGAGATATCGGGAACTTGCCTGTTGCCGCTGGGAGACCGGGTGGAGGACTGCTGACCAATTTGACCCGCAGGGATTGCCGCCTGCCTGCCGCCTGCCTGCCTGCCTCCCGCTGCCCGCTCTCCCACTACCATCAGGGGACGCGCTGGTCGTTGCGTGGAGTGCAGGCTAGGGAAACTACAAGCCCCACCTGCCCAGAGAACCACGTGATCAATCCTAGCGCCAGGAGGCGCATAAAACTACCGTCAGCCCTGCTGAGCGGGGGAGAGCAATCGGGAACTTGCCTGTTGCCGCTGGGAGACCGGGTGGAGGACTGCTGACCAATTTGACCCGCAGGGATTGCCGCCTGCCTTCCGCCTGCCTGCCTGCCTCCCGCTGCCCGCTCCCACTACCATCAGGGGACGCGCTGGTCATTGCGTGGAGTGCAGGCTAGGGAAACTACAAGCCCCACCAGCCCAGAGAACCACGTGATCAATCCTAGCGCCAGGAGGCGCATAAAACTACCGTCAGCCTTGCTGAGCGGGGGAGAGCAATCAGGAACTTGCCTGTTGCCGCTGGGAGACCGGGTGGAGGACTGCTGACCAATTTGACCCGCAGGGATTGCCGCCTGCCTGCCACCTGCCTGCCTGCCTCCCACTGCCCTCTCCCACTACCATCAGGGGACGCGCTGGCCGTTGCGCGGAGTGCAGGCTAGGGAAACTACAAGCCCCACCAGCCCAGAGAACCACGTGATCAATCCTAGCGCCAGGAGGCGCATAAAACTACCGTCAGCCCTCCCTCGCGGGACGCCGGGCTAAGCCCAAGCAAAGGGCGGGCCCTCTGTGGCCCTCTGAGGCCAGAGGAGGACGGGACGGGCCACCCCCTTTGGATCGGCGACAAGAGGAGGTACACTGTTTTGAACTATACATCAACACTCTGCGGACAGTGTATTTACCCCAGTAAGCCATCTTCACCGTTTAAATATTACCACACTGTATCATGTCACGCAAGGGGACCTATAATAAATCTCCTTCACAGCGCGACCCAGGTCAAGGGACTTTAAACTTTACTGTGACCAGTAGAACTCAGCCCACTACTAGTGAAGAGGAGAATGAGCTGCGCCAAACGATAGCAACTAGGCAATCTTCCCCATTGATCCCTGATAGTCCGCAGAACTTCTCTCTTTGGGAGGAAATAAACGTTTTATGTGGCACTAAGTATGCCCCTGTGGCATCGCCATCCCCCGTAAAAAGCACCAGTACCATTACCCGTAATAGGAAACCTTGTGATTTATCTCTACCATCTCTAATAGATAATACCCAAGGTATTGCATGTTTTCAGGGCCCAAATGCTAAAAGGAAGTACAATGGGTCTAATGACAGCGGGAATCATCCGAAATTACCAAAAATGTGTGTTGGCCCCACATCACCAGTCACTAACCCTACCTTAATTACGGTGGAGACTGGAAAATGTGAAGACTAAGTACCTTCTCCCTATTTCCCTCTACTGTCTCAGCTAGAGCTACTGTTAAATTCCATCGTATCACCATTGGTAGAAAAAATTAATGTCTTGGGTGATAGATTTACAGGTATAGAGAAAATCATTCAAGCCAACTATCCACCAATTATCAAAGATCCATCTAATGGGGGAAGAGCCCCTCCGGCTACTATCATAATAAAAGAGAAAAACACTAAAATCAATTCTCCGTCCTTTACTAAGAAGGTAATAATCAATGGTTCTGACCTATCTATTACCCCCAATGCTCCTTTGTCTATTAACATAAGTAAATATGCCCAGACTTCTCCACAACTTTCTAATAAAACTGCTATAACTGTCCCTAAAGTCGCCCCCAAATCTGGGTTTATTAAGCATACTGCTGCCAGACGGGACCCAAAAAGAGCAGCATTTATACATCTACCCCCAGAAGCCGCCCCATTTGTTCTTGTTCTTTCGGGAATACCGGCACCCTCCCACGGGAAACCTGAAGGACGCCAGGAACTTCTCAATAAGGTTATATTCTGGCTATCTAAAAACAGACCACTTGCACCCAATCACGACGGTGGAATCCTTTGTGTCAGAAGGGTGGGCTGGCTAGGGTCCTTAACCAAAGACATTAGTGGGGATCTGGTCCTAGTGAAATTTAGAAATAGGAACATTGTCCCCTATCTACGATCTAACCGGCCCCAAAAAAGAGACAGCCCTATATCTGTGTGGGACTTACATGATTTTTACCCAAAGCACCACATATATCCCGACAATACGATCAAAGGCGGACTATACCCATCTGCTGGGAAGGGGTCCCATATGTATACTGAAACTTAATCCATGTTGTACTTGAATTTTCTGTACTATGTACTGATATTGTACTATTATGAACTGCTTTTTTTTATGTACTTTTATGGTTATTTATTCTTTTAACCGAATAAAGTCAAATTGGAATTGGACCTGGTATGGGGACAGGGGTGCCTCAAAGTCAGCCTAGGAGAACTACCAGTGCAAAAAGAGAGGGGAGGAATGGGGGCCCCAGACTTCAAAGCCTAATGCAGAGTTGGATGTAGAAAGCCCACCTCTCTATATAGTGCACCACAATGGGGTACACTGTGCAGGGAGGTCGCGGAAACCCTTACTGGTTTACAGAGGCAAAAGTAGATAATACGTACACTATTTTGTTATAGTGTGGGGAAGCAGTTAGGTTTATTAGACGGTAGTGCTAAGCCTTTGTTGTACTCACAGAGGCAATAAATGATACAGTCAATTAAGGAAGTCGAGACCAAATTGGAAAAGTAGTACTTCTTTTTATATAAATATTTAGACCAAGAATTTCGAATACAAGGTAAATACATTTTGCAATACGATAAAATCACAATAAATGTAATAATCAAAGTTACAATTACTGGAATCAGTGCTGGTTTATTAAGATGAGATATTCAGTACCAATCATCCTATAATACTGTGAAACCATCATGGAGCTGGGAACTCGTAATGGCGAGTGTCTAGCCCATGCACTCCTTATGGCTTCCCGTTTCACCTACAATATCCAAGAATTGATATGGATATTACAGGGGCATATCTACTCTGATAGATTTGTCCTCACAGAAGATATAGTATATCCTGCCTTAGGGCTATAAGGCCTGCCTGAGGGTTGTCTTACCTATATCCCCTGCAGTGTCAGTGGGTATGGCACACAGGGATGTCTGCTATGTCGACTCTTTGGTTTTGTCTGCAACAATGCTTACAGGCTGCAATGGCAGTGAGCATGGCATTGGTGAGGGAAGCCTAGGGTGGCACAATTCATGCTGCTACAGTTGGGATCCCTATTCAGTGCCAATGCCACAAGTACCAGGGGGACCATTTACTAAGGACTTACAAGGGGTGCTGAAGTTGTGCCAATTGGGAAACAAAAGACCTAGTTTAGGGAAAGAGCTTGGCACAAGGGATCCGGTTGGCAGGGACCCTGTGATCTTCTAGTCGAAGTTACACCATTTTCCAGGCAAAAAGGTGGGGCTAACCGTGACCAAAAGAGGCAATTTCCTACACTGTGCTGCTGCAGTGATTGGCATACTGGCTGGTCATAACCGAAATAGAACCATACTGAGGCTCAGCTAGAGCGTGGCCAGTTACATAGATTGTTATGCCCTGATGCCCCTTTGCTGGCCACACCTACATTGCTATTGCGCACTGCACTGACGTACTGGAAACTACCAAAGAAATATATGTTGGTCCGGGAGCCTCTTGAACCTAATATTTCCCTGTGAGGTTGTAAAAAAGGTCACGGACAACTGATAAACAAAGATCCTTAAGTATTGCCCGGTGGTATCGCCTCTTTAACCCACAAAATATTAATCAATGAAGAGGCAGGCGCTGGAGACGGGAAGGCAGGAAACAAGGGTTTATTCTCTCCGGAGGAGAACACATCAGTTCGGACAGCAAGTATCGTCACGAGGTGCTCTAACCGCATCTCTGAGGCCTGGCCTCTTATACACACGTTTATGATCTTTATTGCAGGTAACACATTCTTGTAATGCTTTGTAGTATGAAAAGACATCCTCGGAATCCCTCCTTCAGGCCCGTTCCCACACACATTTACAGTTGAAGTCCCCACCCCGGTCACAACAGGTGATGATTATCGCGCAGCTGGACATTCCGCCGATTCACGGAATGTGTGGGGTTGATCGGATCTCATAGGGTGGGGGCTTTGATCAATTCGAGGGTCCTTTAATGGGGGGAAGCTTCCTACTGTACGGGGAGGGGGGGGGCAATAAACAATATCCGCAGGGCCAGGTGGCGGCCTGGGAACGAGGAAGACAAACGGGCACACAGGAAAAGGGGGCTTGTATCAAAGGACCTGGGACCATGAAAGGAATGGAGGGAGGTGTCGCGCTGGGAACAGGATGGGATTCTGAGGCAGGGCTGCGCTGAAGAGGGGTTTATGACCCAGGGCATGTGAGAGCGGGGGTGGCCAGTGAGTGGGGGTTAGTGGCATGCAGAGGGTGGTTCTGATCGAGGCACCTAAAATGGCGGGTGCGCACGACAAAAAGTGTGGCATCAGGGGAGAAGGCAAGATGGCGCAGATAATGTTTACCAAACCGTACTAATTTTCCACAGTCCTCCCTTTAACATTTCCAAGACATCTTGCTGGCCTATTTCCTATCCATGTCTACTGTGGCGGTCATGAGTAAAGGAGTAGGAACCCAAGTGAAGGAGCTGTAAACATTACATTTAAAATCTTTCATCCTAGGAGGCGGGCCTATCGTTAAGCTCGTTGCAGGGAAGTCATAGTAATGCAATATCGGACAAAAACGATTCTGTAGTGAGAGCATTGGGTACATTTCATAGATGCTTATAGTCATTCGGAATATGGACTGATAGGTTATTACATATGTAAGTTCATTTCGCATTCGGTTGGAGCATAATCAATACAATGGTGGCTGGGAGAGAAATAAGACGTAGTAAAAACGATAATCAGGGGTGTCATTGTTCGAAGGGGAAGTCTTATCGTCGTGGACCATTATAAGTGAGTTCTCAGCATTCTTTGTCGTCTTCTGTTGGCACTGTTGAGCACCGGCGGTGGAGCTATGTGTCCAGCTCTATTCTAGGTCCTGCGTTGCAGGGCATGACCTTTTCCTCGTTTTCCTGGTCAAAAAGGTCCTTTTTCGCCCTGTGTCGAGTCGATTGTCAAAGAGTTCAGGTGGAAGAAGGGGGTGTGCGAGTAGTCCTTAGGGTAGGTCGGAGGAAAAGGGGATGGAGCAGGGCCAGATCGGGAACAGACCAGGGGGACGGAAAACTTCAGGTGGGCGGGCCCATGACCGGGTTCAGAGGGCATGGACTTTTCGGCACATGTTGATCATCGAGCAGGGGCATCAGGTCAGCCCTTTCCTCTCATTTTGTCGAAAACAGTGCCTCGTCCTGCGACTCCTTACTGTTGCGGTCTCGCCTTGGCCAATGTCGCAGATGTTCCACGATCTGCAGTCAGGCCGCGTGCTCCCACATCCGGTCTTTCTCTCCTCCGACAGGGGTACCCTTAAATGAGTTTGAAAAGACAGTCTTTAGAGAATTGACAAAGGAAGGTAATCACATAAGTCTATTTCTCTCCCAACTCCAAGCAACTGAGAAACATCCGTTACATTGGGGTTTACAACCAACATATAAATAATTGATGATGGGTTTGCTGGATTTTCCTATGACTTTCCTTCGTAACTATTTCTTTGGTGTTTGTTGGTATTACATTCATTGTCGTGGTACGAGATCTGATACCTATTCATTGCATTTGTTTATTACAGTCATGTCAGTTCTTCTGGCAGAGACCCACTTTCCTAGTACGAGCCTCACGAAGCTACACCGTTCTCCAGGGCTTTGTATTTTACGAAAAAGTGCAACGTGCTATCACCATGGTCTGACAGGTATCTTTCTGAGGAAGGAACATAGGCTAAACAATTTTCCATTATATCAATGCATCTCACCTTTCAGCTAAACATTTTACTTTTAACAGGGTTTATTGCAACAATTTCTTCATTTCGGTCTAATCTTAACTTTGCAAACATCATCCTAATTCCTACAGAGTCTCTTACAACCTGACTACTTCATTAAAAACCGGGGTCTTATGGAAAACAACTAGGAGCATAGCGAACTGGGGTGAGGGACTATCGTCTTGCTTTGTGTCATGAGGGCGTTATCTAGCAGAAGGCCACAGTTCAGTTGGTAAGCGTTCAGTGACATTTCTCGAATTCTAAACTCTGTAGCTTGCTCATCAACAAATCATTCCTAGGGACAACGGCTGGCCTGTGTTAGTTGTAAGTCGACCCATCTCTTACAACTGGGGGTGAGGGACATTTTTAAAACTCTCGTCCGGATCAGCTGATACGAAACTGGGGGCGTTCTGGGAAGACGGGGATGCTTCGATCACTTTTACTGTTTGGGCATCGAGACAGTTCGGGACGGGGAAGGTCGTGTTACCTGAGGCATTTTTATCATAGTAGCCACTGACATGTAGTTCCCTTATTATGGGTCAGATTAGGGAACCTCAGTCGTCTTACCTGTCCTTTCCTTTTCGGCCAATTTTAGGTTTCATCAATATTTAGTAGAAAGGAGAGGTAGTAACATGGCATCAAAGTGATTTTATCGAAGACAAATTTGTGCAAATACTTGCGGTATTTGGAGCAAATTGGGTGGTGGTTTGCCAATTTGGAGTCAGTCGTTAGGGAGAGTGAGAGTGTGGAGAAGAGAGACAGAGAGAGAGAGAGAGAGAGAGAGAGAGAGAGAGAGAGAGGTGTGCAACAATAGGCTAAATAGTACACGTGCGACATAGGGAGTGGCCGTGTATTAAGATAGGCTATTCAGCGCATTAAACAACATGAGACATTACGGGTCTGTGTTAGAACTTTGAAAGCATGCAGTTTGGGACGGATGAGCATTAGGCCGGGTACAAAGGGACATGCATTGAGTAAAAGGCATCATTGTGTCGCACTTCTCGCACTCTCGGTCCTTTGACTAGTTAAGTCAATGCTTTAGTCGTATAAAAACATTTTCTCATAGTTTCAGACGTACATGACACGTGCTCATTCACGCAACACGGATTAGGGGTGATCGTGTTTCATCATATCATACAACTTATTGGCTCTTTCGTTACAAGAGTAGTTTGTGGGTGTCCTTAGGTGCCACCTTGCAGCGCTAGTCCGCTTCATGTATCAGACATGGCGAGGTTTCAGATCTTCACCATATCTCAGTCGTAATTCCAATGTAACCTGTAGAGGGAGGAAAAGAGGGGAAGGGAGGGGGACAACATTCGGGCATATCAAACGTACGGGCACGAAAATCCTTTACTTACCACATACTCGTCTTATCTCCTCGGGATATAATCCCTGGGGTCTTGGTTTCCGAAGCCGGGGGGGGGGTGGGTAGTGTGGCAAGGATGGCGAGCGATAGGTTGTTCATGAGGGAGACGGTCCGAGTGTGACATTATAGGCCGTGTATAGGGAAACGTTAAAAATCAGAGGCGCTTAGTGCGAGGTATCTAGTTTGTAGATGTATCTAGCTATCGGGGTCCTTAAATTTCTTTTTTTTCCAACGCTGTGATTGTCCTAAGGCATATCAGCTCTTCGGCCAACCCTGTTCCCTAGTACCTTTGAGTACCATACCTTTATAACATTCTATCATTTACACCACTTCACTTTACCCGCCCTCGGAAGTCGAGGTCCTTCTCCATGCATTAGTTCCTGATCCAGTCGCTTATTCGGGGGGCAGAGTATCGTGCCTTAGATTCGATCCTCCATCCGGGGCTGAGCAACCGTCTTCTAATAACCTTAAAAAGAGAACAAAGCAGAGCGCACAAAAAACTCTCCCGCTGATCCCACATTTTACAAAAAGCATGCAATACCTGTTCATAGTTTGGAAAACCTTTATTTGCACAATCGTTCAGCATGTAGATATGAGAATGCAATTGTATTTGGCCGGACACGGCGATGGCTAAAGTGCGTACAGTAGGGGGGGGCTATTTTGCAGCATTAAAAACATGTAATAAAAAAGGGTTTATTCATTCATTTGCAGGAAACTAAAAACGTCTATCAATAGTTGAGGGATCAAGGGGCATTCATTTCATAATTGGAAGCACAGTCGGACTAGTTGCAATCAAATTTCCTATATGCATACCGTGGGCGTGTGTCATAAGCGAGGTTACGTATCAGTTACAATAATATCATAATAAATCGTACATTGAAATCAACATTTTAACGGGATCCTTTTACATGTTCGCCAAGTGAAGTGTACAAAAGAGCATATACATATCTCAGAACATCAAGTTTTATTAGCTAAAAACACCACGAGGTGTTCGTAAGTTCCTATTGATACCGGCGCCATTTTGGGCGAGGCCGGGTTAGTCCGGAAGTAGCATCAGGAAAAATGTTTTCCACAACCGGCGGTTGGACCAGAGTCCCTTTTGGCAGTTCAAAAAGACTTGTGCTAACAGAAGGAGTGGCTATGTCATGCTTATTTCGTTAGCGATCAAGGCAGTTGTTCCTCACCGGAAGCCTGTAGGGGCCGAGGGCTCCTGGGACTTTTTTGCAGAATCTTCAAGGCTGTGGGGATGCTGTCGGAGGTGGGGGCTCATGCCCCGGTGGGCAAGCGTCCGAGTTACATCGCTGGTCAAAGTTACTCTAGCGGCCTAGACCCGCCTTCCAGGGGGACCAGACGCCATTTTGAGACTCCGCAGCAGCCGCCCTTCGTCGTGTCTACAAGAGTGGAAGAGACTTCTTGGGGCGAAAAATGGAACACCATGCCGAAGGAGCAGGACATTCAGCTCGAGGCGCTAGGGTGCAACTGTGGCGCCTCCACCTGGGGAGGCGAGGGAGACTCGTTCGCGCCGTCTCCCTCTCCCGGTGCACTCCACGCTGCCCTCTTTCATGGGCATGCATGATGGCCACCCCATATCCCGTACTCCACAAGTGCACTTGAGGGCCATCGTATGTCTTGTGCTGCGCAAGTATGGTCGCCGCCATTGTATGGCCTGTGCTGCGGAAGTATGGCCGCCGCGGTGCATGTCCTGTGCTGCGGAAGTATGGCCGCCGCAGTTCTATGGCCGGTGCTGCGGAAGTATGGGCGCCGCTGTTCTATGGCCTGTGCTGCGGAAGTATGGGCGCCGCCCGGCTGGAGGATTTCGGCGCCGGGCCGGGGCTGGGAAACCTCCTACCCGGGGAGGTGGGAGAGGCCCGTCCGCGTCGCCTCTCCTTCCCAGCCCACCCTGCACCAATTCTTCGGCGGAGGTATTTGTGATGGCCGGACCAGGAGATCCGAGGGAGGGGGTCATCTGCATCCGCCCCCTCCCTACTCGTGGCCCGGGGGACGCCGCCCCAGGAAGAAGAGGACGGGAAGGCCATTTCATGCCGGGCCCGTGGTGCCTCCTGGACATCCCACTGGCGATCTTTTCGATCGATGGCTGTCAGCAGGCCCCGCCCCACACGTGCTGTGTGTTTCACCTTCCGGATGGGCGTGACCGGTGACCTGCGGCATTTCGGGAACTTCCGGAGTGGGGGTAGGTATTTTGTTTGGACAGGCATGTCTGGGTAATGGGGGGTTGTCTATGCAGGCCTGTAATTGCTTTTTCTTTTTACAGAGTGGGGGGGGCGGCAGAGAGTAATCAGTCCCATTGCACTCGAAGTTTGAGTTCATTAATGGAATGTATACTAATCTGTCCGAGACTACTCTGTGTATTGTTTCTGTATGTTATCCGAAAAGGGTGGCTTTTTGTGTCAGGGAATGGTAGCGGTAGTACGGGGTTCGTCACCGGGTAACTTAGAGCTAGTCTGGGTTTCCCGTCTTATCGTTGTTCGATCTATGAGGATTCAAACATGTCGCTGAAATCGGTCTGGCGAAATCTGTGCCGTCGGGCGTAATCAAACGTGGTGGTTCTATCTGGCCTGTCCGTGTCAGTCTGATTCATCTTTGTCTCACGCCTTTTCCCTTTCTGCCGGCCTGTTATTTCTGTCGGCCCTCTGCTCTTACCCTCATTCAGTAGAGTCGGGCATTGGGCTTTCCAGTGCCCGGAATATTTACAAAAAGCACATTGGTTTTGCCCTAAGTCTGGTTGTCCTACGCGTAGTGTCGGGGGATTACTTTCGGGTCGTTGTGTCTTGGGGTTGTCCTGTCGATATATTCCTTTACACCGTTCCCTTCCTGCGTTTACTCCTTGGAACCGTGTTGCCGCTATCCCTTCCTTTTGCCTACCAGATGCTTGGAAGGTTGTCTGTCGCGTTTCTTTACCTACTCTGACTTCGTCTCTTTTCTTTCGTTGCATTGCTTCTTTGCGCCACATACCGAGACTGTCGAGCATAATAGGTGTTGTCTTACTATTACAAAGGGCTATTTCTAACGTTTCTATTTTATCAAGATCGAAGGATCCTATCAGTGGCCACTGACTTTCTCGATCCTTTTTCGTATATTTATGCCACAGTTTGTTATAGGCTATAGCGATCAATCCATGCTTCATGAACATGTCCTTATTAGGGGTGCCTTCCAGTGGAGCCGGATGGTTCATCTCTAATAAGCGGTCCGGGCTAAACAGGCTACCAATCAGTGGGGAGAAGACAGACATGACGGATCACAACGGGGACAAAAGTCAGCACTGCCTATCTTATCACTGCGTGCAAAGACTAGACAGAATATTCCTATTCTACGTTGTTTGCAGGCAGTGAATACCTCATGAACCAATATCGAATAGTCAACGTTCGGTCAATCAAAACAATTCAGTGGGGAGAATAAGTAGGCCCGCAAAGGTCTGCGTTACCTACCCTTTCACTATCTGTAAAGGGGGGCTGCTCTTTCCTGTTTGCAGACAGAGAATCTCCAGAAAACAATCCGTGAACAATAGTTCGTGTTCAAATAATTAATCAGTGGGGGAGAAAGATAGGCACGACGGCTGCCTTACCTATCCTTCACTGCTTGCAAAGGGAGAGCCTGTTGTTTCTCCGTTTGCAGACAGCGAATCTCCAAACAAATCAACAAAGAGTAATACTAGTATTTTCTAAACAATTAAACAATCATTTCGCAATTCGTCGTGTTTACACGACCTTACCCGGACCGCATGGACAGTTTCTTGTCTTCCGAATCCAGCGCCCGATCGTCCTCTTTTCTTCGTAATCCTCGCGGCACTCCTGATGGTTCCCAGTCAGGACTGTAGATCACTCGAGAGAGGTCTGTTCGGAACTAGTGAAGTTCGGATGATCGGCTGTCAGACGAGGGTCTATCGGACAGGTGCACTTCCCGATCGTTGCAGTCGTTCACTCTGTCGTCAGGACCTCTCCCACTGGATCCACGAGTCACTGATGGGCCCCACGTTTGGGACGCCAATTGTAAAAAAGGTCACGGACAACTGATAAACAAAGATCCTTAAGTATTGCCCGGCGGTATCGCCTCTTTAACCCACAAAATATTAATCAATGAAGAGGCAGGCGCTGGAGACGGGAAGGCAGGAAACAAGGGTTTATTCTCTCCGGAGGAGAACACATCAGTTCGGACAGCAAGTATCGTCACGAGGTGCTCTAACCGCATCTCTGAGGCCTGGCCTCTTATACACACGTTTATGATCTTTATTGCAGGTAACACATTCTTGTAATGCTTTGTAGTATGAAAAGACATCCTCTGAATCCCTCCTTCAGGCCCGTTCCCACACACATTTACAGTTGAAGTCCCCACCCCGGTCACAACAGGTGATGATTATCGCGCAGCTGGACATTCCGCCGATTCACGGAATGTGTGGGGTTGATCGGATCTTATAGGGTGGGGGCTTTGATCAATTCGAGGGTCCTTTAATGGGGGGAAGCTTCCTACTGTACGGGGAGGGGGGGGGCAATAAACAATATCCGCAGGGCCAGGTGGCGGCCTGGGAACGAGGAAGACAAACGGGCAAACAGGAAAACAGGGCTTGTATCAAAGGACCTGGGACCATGAAAGGAATGGAGGGAGGTGTCGCGCTAGGAACAGGATGGGATTCTGAGGCAGGGCTGCGCTGAAGAGGGGTTTATGACCCAGGGCATGTGAGAGCGGGGGTGGCCAGTGAGTGGGGGTTAGTGGTATGCAGAGGGTGGTTCTGATCGAGGCACCTAAAATGGCGGGTGCGCACGACAAAAAGTGTGGCATCAGGGGAGAAGGCAAGATGGCGCAGATAATGTTTAACAAACCGTACTAATTTTCCACAAGGTCTCCCTACCACCTCAGGCACTCTAACTAGATGCAGACTAAAACTCTAGGAGGAAGCTGGGGTCACTATGGTTGGGAAGTTAGTTAGAAGTGGCTCCCTAATGACCCACGAGGATTTTATACACCCTCGTAATCTCTCCGACTCCCTATTCCTCACTCATGCTAGTATCCTTTGATATGTGCATAAATATTGGGCGGCAGACAGACAAGAGTTCTTGGGGCATATTACCAACCAATAGAGATAATTTTTGTCTCTAACTTGTTTAGAGACAAAAATTATCGCCGCACATCGGCGATTTTTATCGCAGATAAACCTTGCTATTAGCAAGGTTTATCGCAAATGCGATAAAAAACGGCCGCAATGCATGAATATCGCTGAAAAGTCAGCGATATTCATGCATTATCGAGCAAATGCTCTTAGCCATGTTATCCACCTCCCATTGGATAACATGGCTAAGAACTGCTCCTGGGCAAGTGTTAGCTTTTGGAGATATTCGCGCTTAGCGCGAATATCTCCAAAAGTTGGTAATAGGAGATAGCGATGTTAGCGACTGTTTTCAGTCGCTAACATCTTGGCACGCCCACTTTGCATGTCATTAGTGATAAATATCACTGACATGCAAAGCGGGGCCCAAGATGGTCACTATCTCCTATTAGCTGTCACTAACTGGTGTTAGCGACAGCTTGGTAATAGGGAGATCATTTTATCTCCGCTTTCTTGGCTTTTAAAGCCAAAAAAGCGGAGATAAAGCCCCTTGATAATATGCCCCCTTGATCCACAAACTCCTCCGGGTGCTGCACACGATGGGGCACGGTCAGTGCTTGGTGCGGTGGCTGTACAAGGGATTCCGGAAACACCTCATGGCATCACTCGCTTCCTTGAAATGTAGGTGGGAGACGGATTTGGCTAGGGAACTCTCAGAAAATGAGTGCCCATGTATTCTACAATAACCCATTATACTATCTGCAACTCGAGATTCAAATTCATTCAATTTGCTATACTACACAGATCATATTTAACATCACACAAAATCAACTAGATGAACCCCACTGCATCCTTGATGTGTCCTCTTGCCTTGTGCTCCGGCCTGACCTAATTCATATGCTGTGGTCTTGTCCACAACTCTCAAGCTACTGGGTGGGAATAGCAGGGAACATTAGGCAATGACATGGGGTAGGATGTGGGAAAGTGCCCCTTTTTGGCATGGTTACCCACCACTTTGTGCCTGACACATGATGTTCTTTGAGTTGGTGTGCCGTGGGTTCCTACTAATCAGGTTCTCAGGGCCTACGTTCTCTCCCAAAGCTGTACC
Organism: Lissotriton helveticus; assembly: GCF_964261635.1. Lineage (NCBI taxonomy): Eukaryota > Metazoa > Chordata > Amphibia > Caudata > Salamandridae > Lissotriton > Lissotriton helveticus. Next base: position 149,117,503 of record NC_136057.1, read on the forward strand.
TTGTAACCACAATTGGCACATCTCTGGCCAAGGGTAAGCCCCTTGTAAAAGATATCATGGGTGAATATATGTCTTTACAACGTATGCTTTAGATTGCAGGCCAATACACTGCGGTCGTTACAACGATCGTGTTGTCACAATGCAAACCATTACATCACAAGTCGCTACAACGACTTGCTGTACGGGGCGCGCTGGACTTAGGAATAGTATAATTTACTATTCCTACTCCAGTTTGTGCAACAGCGGGGAAGGTGTTGGACTGTAAATCCAGCACCTTCTGCCCCCTATAGCAAGTCATTGTAACTCCTTGCGATGTAATGGTTCACGTTGTAATTACATGTGATCTACAGCAAGGTGTTGTAAATGCTTTTTCCCATCATGGGTGCCAAGGGCACTGTGACCAGGGAAGGCCTCTAAGGGCTGCAGCACCTTTTTTGCCACCCTTAGAGGCCCTGTACCTTAACACTCATACACTGCTATTGAAGGCTGCGTATTTTAGTGCAAAGAAAAGTGAAGAGTCGACATAACACACATCCCTGTGTGCCATTCCTGCGATCCACTGCCTGTGGCCTAGGTAAGGCACCCCGCTAGCAGGGTGCACTACAAAACCTCCCTGACCGAACCTGCAGCATCTTTTCCGAACTCCATTGGAATCCACAGGGTCCCAGACGTCTCCTTTGCCCTCTGCATCCGGCCACCCCTGTGACGATGATGGTGCAGCTCCTGTGCTGATTGTTGTCCCCTGTAGTGCTGATCTCTACCCCAGGAGCTCTGCTCCTACAAGTGACCGGCTCGCAAGCAGTCCCTGACCAGAGGCCCACTTAACTCCATCGGCTAACATTGGGTCCCTGCACCCGGACGCCCTAGTGTCACTGGTGGTGCTATTTGAATGCCCAACTGGACGTTGGGGAACTTTGGTCCTAACGCCCAAAACTACTTCTCGTAAGTCGTTTACTTACCTGAGAACCGATAACACTCTTTTTTCCATAATAACCAATTTTACGTGTTTAGTTTCTAAAAAATAACTGTGTTGACCTACTGTTTTGTATGAAAAGAAAGTAACTGTGCTTTAACTTAACTTAAGAATTGTCTTACTTACCTGTAAGCGGCAACATCCAGTGTGTGATATCTCAGCATATCACTTAAAATCCTGAAAGTAACTGAAAAGTAATTCAAGAGTTATCAAAAGAAATTTGGCTGTATTTCAAACTGTTCTGAAATGTATACAAACCTGTAACCAATTCCAATGTAATCCACAATTGCATTTATGTGTACAGCTTTAGAATTCAAAAGTATTTCTTACTTGCCTGTACCAAGTCCTGGTTGGGTCTACAAAATAAAATATACATATACCTTTCTTAGACTTATCTAATGGGTGTGGATTCAGTCACTGAGTGTGTCATAAAAACAGCAAAAAAAAAAGAAAAAGGTACCCCTGTAAAGATACTTGTAGGTTTGGGAGAAAGAGGGAAGAACTAATACAAAAACTAGAATAACTCCCACACGACCTGTATTTGTTGTACATGGGCCCGCTTGGGCTTCACGGGCTGACCAGTACTAGGATCTCTAAGTCATAAGCCTAACTGCTCACCCACACTACCACAAAGAGAGCTGTGGTACTTGTCTAATTTAGCCTCTGCTATACCTCTTGGGACTCCCTGGACTCTGTGCACACTATAAATGACTTTGGTATAGTTTATACAGAGCCAGCTTCCTACACAGGCAAGTGGGGATGACTTAGAACAGTGTATATTGGGCTGCACATGAGACCTAGAGTATCCAAGATGGGAGTGCGGTTCACAAATTTAGCATCACTACTAGCGAAATGCCTCCTCACTAATGCTGGAAGTGCTGATCTGCCCCAAAAGTGGAGGACTGGCAGAGGGAGGTCCATTGTGGGGGTCTTGCAGAAAGTGCAGCACTCAGGCGGAGGAATACAGGGGTCTGCGTAAAACGCCCATCTCCATGGAATGGGATACGATATTGGGGCTTAAAAGCACAAGGCTCAGATCCCTAATGTGATACTATGGCAAAGCGGGTTGGCCACATGAGTCCAGTGCTAACTGCGCCCTTGTGTAGCTGTATGCTGCAGAGGTTCCAGCGCCAATGGATGTACTGGTCCATATCCAGACTTTAACACACACGCACACGCATTTCTCCCCTGACAATGGATACAAAAGCTCCTTGGTGACACTTTTTGATTGTTTTGGGATCCGGGTGGGGAGTTGGTTATATTATACAATTATTTTACTCCCATCTTGGCATGACTGGGACTGAGATTAAATGGCACACCCTGGGCATTGTATACACATGCTATTGTTTCGATTTGACTGCACTAACTTGCTTATTGAAGAGTCATTGTCCTGTAATGCTTAATTTTGATGAAAATGCAATAAAGTTTGTGTTAATGAAAAGTTTACACATTGTCTATGAGTGAGTCCAGCGTTGATATGCATGTCACAAGACTAATGAAGAAGCTTCAGCAGGTTGTGAGTGCTCAGCACTGGAGGTGTGTGATAAGGTGTCTCTGAACCTCTAACGCTGCATACATGTGCCTGGAAGTTGATTATGCAAGCACCATCTAACAGCACTAGACCTCTGACAACATGGGGAGATCATCTAGTTATCAACGCAACACTTACACCACAATCCACAAATCGTGTCGCACAGAACCACTAACACCTTGGACAGCCACTTGTGCTGCAAGGCACCACCAGCACCTTGGACAGAACCTACTAAATTGCAGCACCACTGACATCACCAAGAGCACCTCCAACAGCTCAGCACCAGTAACACCTTGGACAGCCCCTTGTGCTGCAAGGCACCACCAGCACCGTGGACAGAACCTCCAACATTGCAGCACCACTGACATCACCAAGAGCATCTCCAACAGCTCAGCACCAGTAACACCTTAGACAGCCCCTTGGGCTGCAAGGCACCACTAACACCTTGGACAGCCCCTTGCACAGCCTAGCACCCTTTACATAACGGATACAGCCATAGCATTCCCATTATCAGAAACACCACAGCAGCAGAGCACTGTCCACCTCCACTGTTAGCACCATTAGCAGCAAAGTTCTACCTATGACCATTGTGGAAAAGTAAATTTTGCCATGTTCTGTGTCCCTACGCCTCATCCATCATATGTCATGTGTGCATGACCAATATGCATATGTTATTCCCCATGTCCGATTAATGACGCAATTCCAGTAGTGTCCACCTCTGGTATGTCATTTTCCAGTCCTCGTGAATACTACGAATATCAGGCCTAGGTAAAGTTATGTTGCCACGTTTCTCAGTGTGCACGTTACTCCATAATAATGTCCCCGTTTCCAGGCCTCAAAAGGGCCCGGACAACAGATTCAGCTCCTGTCTCCTGAAAGCCTCGCTGAGGAGCGATACAGCCCCCACCTGTATCCTCGACCCTTCACTTACTTCCTGCCTCGCAGTGCCCGGTGCAGCTTGGCTCTGCCTCTGAGTCTGCCAAAAGTATGTTATAGTTCCAGTTATCAGTTCAGTCCTCCTTCTCTGCATTCCTGAGCTACTGAACTGCATCAATAGTTTCCGTCATTGTCTAGCCTATTCGGCTCCACGTTAGAGAAATACTGTATTAATGGTCATTTAATATTCTTCATCTCGCACTACATGTAGAATAATGCATGGTCCAGTCTTAGAGTCAAGTTAGCTTTTCCCCTCATGACTTCTAGTTTATATCAACATGTTCCCTAAACATCAGATACCAGATAGGGTTTAGGTACATGTCGCTCCGACCCTCCAGACTCTAGTCTCTGCTCCTAGCACAGAGTTCGTAGCCCCCAGCTTCTCCTAGTAATACGTCATTGCCAGTTTTCGCGCACCATTAGGTTAGAGGTCCCGGCTCCTTAGGTAGCCCCCTCCTATGTTTCCGCCCCATTCATGACATATTCTGTTACGTTTGCATCACATGTCTATGTATACTCCCAGTTACACCTACTTTTACTGTTATCTCTCGTGACTGCTACGCGTCACGCCTTCTGCTCCACCCACTGTTACGCCTACTGCAATGTAATGCTATGTGTTTGCGCTATGTATATAAGTTGATGTATTGCTATTAAAAGTCAGCGCGCTCATCCCAGATCAAGCCCCGGCAGCTGCTGGGCCCCGGTTGTCCTGCCGGGCCCTGTTACCCCTGTTCTATGCAGGTTGTCCTGATCCTGTCCTTATGCTGTAATAAACCTGCAGAAACTCCTACTACCTCGAATCTTGACTCTTATTTTATTGAGCTATCTGTTATTTATTCATTCATTCAAAAATAGATCCGGTATTATTTATTTATATACCACATAATGGCGCCCGAATAGGGACTTGCCCTTTCCCCACGCGTCGGTGAAGCCACGCCGACCCCCTGACCCTCTGCAGTCGTGACGGAACCATACCGTGCACTGGCAGATATTTCTGCTCCAAGTATCCCTCAGGCCCACGGAGGAGACGGAGGAGGCGGTCCAGCATCCGAACGAGACGGTGGAGGAACGCGGCGAGTCCCGACCAGAGCCCAAGCCGAGAGTCCAAGGTCCGAGGTATCCGGAGGCCCACCTGTAACTGAAGTCCGAAGTTCGTCGTCCGTCGTCCAGTCCAGTCCGAGGCCTTCCGTTCCGTGCTGCCCGGTGAGTACCATTGCTGGGGTAGTATCTAGACAGGACCAATCTAAATTGACTCCTGGTCCGTGGGTTGGTGGTACCCAGACTCACAAACGAAGTGTTCACCTAGGTGGATACGGGTCTTGATGCGTCCCTTTATGGGACCGGTATGTTCCGTACTGTTACAGCAGTGCATCCAGTAACTCTAGTCTGTTCCGTTCTCGAGAAAATCTGTTCTGTTTCTGTTCTCAGTATTTTCAGGTAGTATTCTGTCCGAACTGTTATGTTATGATGTTGTTCAATGTATTTCCAATATCGTGGTATGCCTGAATTGTTTTCCCAATTGTTATTGTTCTTTGTGTATTGTATTGTGTTCCGATTCAAGTTTACAATGCCGCTCTTTTCCAAGTTACGACAGTTAAAAACTAAGAAGGGTTTATTAGAAGAAGCAGTTCCTGTTCCGCCTAGGGACAGTCCAGGTCATTTTATGTATCAGAAACATGGCATAAGCGCCATATTGTATCTAGATTTATGGGTAGAGTATACCAAACAGTTAGAAGAAAAGTATAGATGGCCCGTATCGGGTACATGGGATGCCGAATGTATCATGCGAGTAGAAGAAGCATTATGGAAAAAGAAAGCCAGACAGTCACAGAAAGATGCCATCGAGTTATGGCGCAAAGAAGCGCATAGAAGAACCGAAAAGGAAGTCAGAAAGTCAGAGTTAAGTAGAGAATCCCAAGAACGAGCCCAAGAAAGAGAATTAATCGAGATAGGTGAACAAGTCAAAGCCGAACAGTCAGACAGACAGAGGCATGCCCTCATTAGGGGTATGTATCCTCTTCTTGCCGAGGGCTTGCCAAAAGCGACCCCAGAGGCATCCAGTAATTTCCCGCCACCATTAGTTCCGACCAAGCTACGTCACAAACAGACCGCAGCTGATATTTTTATTTCGTCCTATTTGGACGACACAGTCCCAGAATATGCAAATCCTGTTCGCGCTCCGCCAGTCCCTGTAAATCAGGCACTTCCCGCTCCTCCAGACACCGGAGTACCTGTTACGGTACCCCCGGTCCAGCCACCATTTCAACTTCCCGCTCCGCCACGAAGAATGTCCGTCGATGATTCCAGTTTAGGGGCCGCAGGAGGAGGTCCTCCTCAAACCCCGCCGCCACACAAGCGTTTAACATTACTCGAATTACATGCTCAAGCGTTACAGCGCACGCCCAAACATCAGTCTGTTACAGAAATCAGGCAAACCCTTAACGAATGTGTCTATGATCCAGTTCCAGGCGAATATAATATGGTTTTATATTCCTTACGTGTAAGGAGGGTGACCGAGTATCTAGTCACCTTACCGAATATGAAAGAAGATCTAGACAGAATATATCGTTTCATCCGTACAGGGGATGATCCAGAAAGTATTGGCGAGATTATGTCTCAAAGGAAAGCCGAGATCCAGCTCATGATATTAAAGTTCCTGATCAATTGTCTAATAAGAGAACAAGACTACCCGTCTAAAGATTCCGCCGAAATGAGAATCCTGACAAGGTGGAGTGATAATATAGCCGAGGGTAAGCACAAGACCGTCGGTGCTATGGAAAGTATGTACAAGAAAATCCGTAAAGAGATAATAAAGATACACGAACAGCGTAAAGCAGCACAAGTAAGCGAGAAAGAAAGTATCTCTGATCCTGAAGAGGAAGACGAGAATTCCGCCAGAATAGCGTATGTAGGAAGATCTAGATTTCCAGATCGCCATTTACGCCTAGAACGCAAGTCTATTTTCCATCATCAAGTACCAGAACAAGGTTCCCTAGAACAAGTATTTCAAGCTACCGATCACATTCTGAAATCACGAATCGGTTACAGTGAGTTAAGTACCATTTATGAACAAGAACTAGCCCGATCAGCAGTCCGGTGGATTACTGATTCTACCACTTTTCCAGACGAAATAGTGGCACAAATGTTTCTGAAACTGCCCCCAGCCGAGCAACGACTGGTGGGTATGTATATGATCCAGCACCTCATTACTCTGTATGAGGGTCAACATTCTGATCCAGGTCCGTTGCATGATGTCCTGAACGAGTTACTCCAGTACAAATGGAAAGGTCTAGGTACCGATTTAATTAGTGTCATTCTAGAACAGCGTCACAAATATAGAACGTTCCTGAACCCGCATTTTGTTCATGTCTCACCCCCAGAAAGTAAATCATTCTACATAGAAAGACAGAATCCGTTACGAGAAGTCCACCCAGTCAGAGGGACGGGTGGCGAAATGCAACGAGTGTTTGTATACACTCCAATATCAAAGATGGAACTTCTTGAAATGAAGAAATTAATTCCCTGTCATGACAAAGATCCAGCGGGGTTCCATAGAGAATTAAAAGACATGCTCCGTATGGGAGAATATACTTACCCAGATATTATTAAAATGTTAAAGGTCCTGTTACCCGCAGGGGTGTATGAAAAGCTAAAGGAAAAGGAATGGGAGGTGGGAGAGAAAAAGATCGATTGGGCAGCTCTAGAAGCTGAAGACAAGGCACGAGTACCAGGTACCGGTCTTGGAGATAAATGTAAAGAATTACCAGAATTACTGATTCAAGTTTTACCCAGATTATTGACAACTAGGAAGGAAGACTGGGATGCAATCTCAGCCTGTAAACAGAAACAAGATGAAGATATTAGTGATTTTTATTCTAGATTTGAAAAATGTTTCAGTATCAACAGTGGTCTCAAGACAAGTAGTGAGTCATACCCTCACCTTTTCGTTACCAAATTAGTCGAGAATTCAAGTCCACAAATTAAAAACCGAGTTTTGAAAGTCGAAAGCACCTGGCAAGCAAATACTCCGTCCCAGATGCTCCAGATGCTCCAGTATCACCAGAATAGAATCAGGGAAGAGCAAGAACACGAAAGAAAACGTATGAAAGACACGAAAATGAAAGTGCTAGTTGCACAATCTGTTCCTCAAGACAGTCAGAAGAGGGGTCCGAATCAAGCCAGTCATCCTGCAGCTCCCGTTAAAGGGAACTGCAATTATTGTAAACAGCCAGGTCATTTTATAAATGAGTGTGCAGTCCTGAAACATAACATAGCTACTGGTAAGACTAAAGAAAGACCACGTCCGCCTAGACAAGAACAAGTTTCACAGATTCCTCAGTCACAGAATGCACAACAGACAGTTACAGTACCGCAGCCTATTGCTGCAACACAGCACGTTACATCACAGATGTACCAGTATGCACAGACAGAGTATCCAGAGTACCAGCCATATTCATGAAACAGCCTAGAGAGGGAGGTAGGCTTGCCTCTCATCGAGATACCTGTAGATCAAGAGGGTCCCTATGTTCACAGTCAAGTATTAGGGAAAGACAGAAAGTTTTTGATCGATACAGGGGCAAGTAGGACCACAATTAGTCATGCCGAAGTTCCAGGGGCTCCGCTCTCAGGCTCAAGAAATGTTTCCCTTGGATTTTCAGGAAAGCCAATAGTTAATGAGATATCAAAGCCAGTCACTCTAGAAGTAGGTCCATTGTCCCGTACTACTGATCTGTTACTTACTAAGTCATGTCCAGAAAACCTATTAGGCATTAGGACACTGAAAGAATTAGGTGCAGTTATTTGCTGTTCCCCGGAGGGAATACGTCTGTTCCTACGTGACTTTAAGGGTCACTATGTATTACGAGATTTTGATTCAAGATTGTCTAATGTTCCACAGTACTTATGGGCGCAAGGTCCAACTGATGTAGGTTACATGCAAATCACACCCCATCGTGTGACTCTCAAACCAGGTGTAGTGTTACCACGAATCAGACAGTACAGATTGCCACCTGAGGCTGTAGCAGCCTTATCCAAAATTATAGACGAGCTCATGGCTCAAGGAGTAGTTGTAGAAACTGACTCCAATGTATGCAATTCTCCGATCATTCCAGTCATGAAACGTACTGATCCAAATGCACCCCCAGTATATCGATTAGTGATTGATTTACGAGAGCTCAATAAATGTATTATTCCTCAGTACCCAGTTGTCCCAGACATTTCTTCCCTGTTAACAGCCATTGATTCCGAAGCCACGTTCTTCACTGTCATAGACCTCAAGAATGCATTTTTTAGTGTTCCAATTCATCCAGACAGCCAGTTTCTTTTCGGATTTTGTTTAAATGGAAGGAGCTATATGTTTACACGTGCTCCTCAAGGTTTCACAGAAAGTCCTAGTATTTACAGTCAAGCACTCAAGAGACAACTAGACAACATTCACATGCCAACTGACACTGCCCTGCTCCAGTATGTCGATGATCTACTGATCACAGCCCGTTCTGAACGTGATTGCGAGCGAGCGTCACTTGCGGTCTTGTATTTCCTAGCCGAGATGGGGCACAAGGTGTCACCTTCGAAGCTTCAATTCTGTGTCCAGCAAGTGGTATACTTAGGACACTTACTGTCCAAGAGGGGTAGGCAGTTGACACCCGACCGTATCCAGTTAATAGCGAGTCTTCCCCAGCCCAGAACCCAGAAGGAGGTACGTGCCTTTATCGGCCTTACTTCTTATTGCAGACAATGGATTCCCCAGTATGCATTTCTAGCCAAGCCACTGATACAGTTAACGACACAGGAGGCAGCCGTATCGACTGTCCTCCCTTGGACATCTGACCATACACTGAGTTTCAACGAGTTAAAGAAAGCCCTATGTCAAGCTCCAGTTCTAGCTACACCGAACTACAGTAAGCCTTTTACACTTTTCGTTACTGAACGCGAAGGTACAGCATTATCTGTTCTCACACAAGATCAAGCAGGTCAATACAAGCCCTGTGCTTATTTTTCGAGTACACTAGATCCAGTCGCCCAGGCGTTGCCTGCGTGCCTCAAGTCAGTTGCAGCCACAGCACTAGCAATCAGACAAAGTGATTCCATAGTTTTAGGGCATTTCCTGACCGTACAAGTCCCACATTCAGTAGAAGTTCTTTTAAACCGAACACAAACTCAGCACTTGACAATTGCACGTTTAACAGGTTATGAATTGACACTGTTCCAGCCACACATAGAAATTAGACGCTGCAACGTCCTGAATCCTGCTACACTGTTACCATCAGTTAATTCAAATCCTGACACACATGATTGTGTGGAAGTAGTCAACATTACGACAAAGCCAAGACAAGACCTGACAGACATTCCGTTACCAGACCCCGACCTGACACTTTATGTGGATGGTTCATGTATGACAACTAGTACAGGAGAACTAGTCGCCGCGTATGCAGTGACTACTGACACTGAAGTTATTGAAACACACCGTATTGACACCCTGTCCGCTCAAGCAGCAGAGCTAGTCGCTCTGACACAAGCCTGTATACATGCCAAGAACCTGAAAGTTAATGTTTACACAGATTCACGTTACGCATTCGGAGTTGTACACGACTTCGGAGTGCTCTGGCAGGAGAGAGGTTTCATGACTTCTCATGGAACCAAGATTCAGCATGGTCTCCTTATTCAAGCCCTGTTAGATGCCATACACTTACCGACATCCGTTGCTATCATGAAGTGCAAAGCACATACGAAAGTTACTGACATTATTTCCCAAGGTAACGATCTAGTAGACCGCACAGCCAAGCTTACAGCACAGACTCCAGACATTCCAGTTAACATGACACATACTCCAGATCCGACTACATGCATGACAGTTAAGGACCCTACTCAAGATGTCATAGATATACAGTTACATGCTACCCCCGATGAAATCAAGAAATGGTCTGAACAAGGAGGGGTCCAGACAGATCAAGGATGGTTAACGAAGGGTAGAGCCACATGGTTTCTCCCCGATTCTATGGTTCAAGTCATTATCAATACCGCACATAGTCCAGCACATTTAGGAGAAAAAGCTATGTTAGACAGTATCCAGAACATTTGGTTCAACAAGCATTTACGAGCTGCAGCCAAGCAGAAAGTCCGTACCTGTATGATATGTTGTCAGTTTAATCCAGGTAAAAGTGTCCCGGTGGAACAAGGTGGTTTCCAGCCCCCTGACCACCCTTTTGAGGTCCTCCAGATGGATTATATTCAGATGGAGCGATGTCGAGGTTTCAAGTATGTCCTTGTAGTTGTATGCGCTTTGTCCAGGTGGACAGAAGCATATCCAGTCCCAGATTACACAGCCGCGACCACTGCCAAGCAGTTGGTTCGTGAATTTTTCCCTAGATATGGACTCCCTAGAGTCGTATATTCTGATAACGGTCAGCCATTCTCCTCAGAGTTAATGAAACACGTTTCCCTTTTGTTAGGGTACCAGTGGAAGTTCCATTGTGTACGCCATCCCGAAGCAGCCGGTCTAGTCGAGAGACATAATCAGACTCTGAAAATCCGCATAGCCAAAGTATGTAAAGACAAGGGTGTGGACTGGTTAGTAGCTCTGCCAGTCGCTTTGTTTTATTTGCGCATGGTCGCACATTCCAGATCAGGTCTGTCCCCGTATGAGGTCGTATTCGGCCGCCCCCCTAACATGTGGGGTACTCCTAGACCCCGAAGTATTACCGATGTTTCATGTAATATGCTGACAGATTACCTAGCTTCCTTGATGTCTGCCCTCAACTCATGTCGTTCACAGGTTGCCGCCGCATTTCCAGACAATACTGAGGTGGCACCGCATGAAATCGTTCCAGGTTCCCTAGTGATGGTCCGGAATTTCGACAGATCAAGTCCGTTGGAGCCTCGTTGGAAGGAGCCACGTCAGGTCCTCTTGACCACCCGTACTGCCGTCAAGTTGGAAGGCAGGAAGGGGTGGGTCCACCTTTCTCATGTAAAACTTTTCAATGGATTGAAACCGGTTTCTAAAAACATTTCCCAGGATTCCCAGGATTTTAAAAACTGTCAAGACATTGTTTTAAAGGACTGTCCCGCAAAAGACATTATTACAACCCCTCCCTTGTTAGAGAAAACTCCGCAGCAGGAGTATAAGTTAAAGCTCAGGTCTAGTAAAATAAGTCAGTCAGTTTGATTGTATAAGTCCTCCCCTAGGTGAAACGGTTAGATTGTTTCTGACATGTATAAAATAGACCCCCATAGTGAGAGAGTCAGTAATAACTCGATTCAATGTATCGTTTTTCTGAGTTTCGTATTATTCATCAGCATTTTGATTTCCTGCACCAGCTATGCATTCTATCTGTATTTTCCAGTTCCTCATGTAAATATGTCTGCTAATGCTACAGTAGAGCACACGTTTAGTGATCTGCCTCCTCACGAATATTCATACCGCCTCGCTATGCGCAACAACACATTTATCCGTATGTTACATTACTCACACCAGACAAGCAATGCCACTAATTGTTGGGTGTGTGGTCGACTCCCCCCTTTCAAGACACCGAAGGGAGTTCTGCCACTCTTTCCTTATCCATTCTCACATAATGGTTCGTGTGGAGCATGGTCCACGTTAACGTCATCCTCAACAGATATGTCTTTTCTTAACAGTACATGTTTCTCAGACAAGAAAGGTCTCCCCCACAGAACAGGTTTAGATCTAGAAAATGAAGTATATAATTTAGGTAATTATTCGTCGAATTTCATGGTCCTGAATGTTCAGTCTGATACTACTCCAGACTTACCTGCTATTTCAGTACTACCTGTCAAAGGCGAATTATGTGTTCGTAGTTATGGTTCCATACATGTAGGTCATAGTGATTGTACTACCGTTATCCAGTACAGTGACAGTGGGAAATCTGTTTTCAAAGCTTCACGTCATTCTTATTTTATTTGTGGTCAAACCGCATATGTCCGTCTGCCCCTCGATTGGGAGGGAACCTGTTACATTGCTTTCCTACTGCCACCTGTTTTCCTAGCCCCATCTGATTATCCCAGAAACACACATCTAGTACACATTAGACATAGAAGGGAGTCCCCAATTGTCGATTATACTGAAACTACTCTAGAACAATATACAGATTTCAATAAAGGTTTCTTCTTCTTTGTAGGACCTGTCCAGAATAGTAAACTGATCCGTAGGTTAACAAGAACCCTTGAAGCTGTAGTAAATGAGACTGCCTCTGCTCTAGGTAACTTAACCGAAGAACAATCTGCTATGAGATTTGTCGTTTTGCAAAATCGTCTCATCCTTGACGTCATACTGGCCGATAGGGGCGGGGCCTGTAGAGTCATCGGATCTAGTTGCTGTATTTTCATTCCAAATAACGCGCCGTCTGTGTATTCAGCTATAACCAGACTCCATAAAATTGCCCATCTGTTACACCAAGATCCAGGCACCTGGACATGGTCAGGTTGGTTCTGGAATATAATTTCCGCATGGGGATGGAAAGTCCTGTCCTTTTTAGGTATTGCAGTAGCGATCATATTTAGCTGCTGCCTCTGTATACAATGTGGCCCTGCGATTTGCAGCATGTGTGCTACCTCTTGTATTCCTAGTCCCAAGCCCCGTTCTAAATCCCGTTCCAAGACAATTCGAGACGAACAAATGGTACTGTATGAAATGATAGATGGTATCATGAAAATTGATGTTTCCTGATGGAAACGTAGTGACAAGGAGGGAATGTGGAAAAGTAAATTTTGCCATGTCTGTGTCCCTACGCCTCATCCATCATATGTCATGTGTGCATGACCAATATGCATATGTTATTCCCCATGTCCGATTAATGACGCAATTCCAGTAGTGTCCACCTCTGGTATGTCATTTTCCAGTCCTCGTGAATACTACGAATATCAGGCCTAGGTAAAGTTATGTTGCCACGTTTCTCAGTGTGCACGTTACTCCATAATAAAGTCCCCGTTTCCAGGCCTCAAAAGGGCCCGGACAACAGATTCAGCTCCTGTCTCCTGAAAGCCTCGCTGAGGAGCGATACAGCCCCCACCTGTATCCTCGACCCTTCACTTACTTCCTGCCTCGCAGTGCCCGGTGCAGCTTGGCTCTGCCTCTGAGTCTGCCAAAAGTATGTTATAGTTCCAGTTATCAGTTCAGTCCTCCTTCTCTGCATTCCTGAGCTACTGAACTGCATCAATAGTTTCCGTCATTGTCTAGCCTATTCGGCTCCACGTTAGAGAAATACTGTATTAATGGTCATTTAATATTCTTCATCACGCACTACATGTAGAATAATGCATGGTCCAGTCTTAGAGTCAAGTTAGCTTTTCCCCTCATGACTTCTAGTTTATATCAACATGTTCCCTAAACATCAGATACCAGATAGGGTTTAGGTACATGTCGCTCCGACCCTCCAGACTCTAGTCTCTGCTCCTAGCACAGAGTTCGTAGCCCCCAGCTTCTCCTAGTAATACGTCATTGCCAGTTTTCGCGCACCATTAGGTTAGAGGTCCCGGCTCCTTAGGTAGCCCCCTCCTATGTTTCCGCCCCATTCATGACATATTCTGTTACGTTTGCATCACATGTCTATGTATACTCCCAGTTACACCTACTTTTACTGTTATCTCTCGTGACTGCTACGCGTCACGCCTTCTGCTCCACCCACTGTTACGCCTACTGCAATGTAATGCTATGTGTTTGCGCTATGTATATAAGTTGATGTATTGTTATTAAAAGTCAGCGCGCTCATCCCAGATCAAGCCCCGGCAGCTGCTGGGCCCCGGTTGTCCTGCCGGGCCCTGTTACCCCTGTTCTATGCAGGTTGTCCTGATCCTGTCCTTATGCTGTAATAAACCTGCAGAAACTCCTACTACCTCGAATCTTGACTCTTATTTTATTGAGCTATCTGTTATTTATTCATTCATTCAAAAATAGATCCGGTATTATTTATTTATATACCACACCATGGACAACAGGCTCTGCAGCACTCAACACAAGTCCTGCACTCACAAAAATAATGATCATCCAGAGCAAACCAGAACCCCTTAATACCCCAGTAAAGGGAGCACATTCAGCAGTACAGCACCCACTAACACACCATGAGTGTACAGTAATAAAATAACCATACCATGGACAGCACCCCAACAATGTGGCACCCTCTAATACCACAGCACTTGCAACAGCAGAATGTTCAGCAACACAGGGCATACCAATAACATGGACAGCACAGAAATATATCCTTGCAAACATTTTCTTCTGAAATGAAATTCCTCAATACCGTCAAAATCACGTCCTATGTAATTTACTGGGCTAATTTACTTGTCTACCTTCCTCCCTAGCTTATCTGATGGCGAGTGCTTGCTAGCGGGTTAGGTGCAGGTCGAGAACTTTTTATTTAAGTGTATGGAGGGCCATCATTTAGACAGTTCTGAAGTTGTTTTTTTCCAAAGATGTTTATGCTTTAACAAGCTATTACAGTAATCGTGTTCATGGCTGTAAAATAACTGATGTCTTCTGTTTTTAGGATTCACATTGTCTGACGTCACGGTCTGTAGCTTGGGAAGCCCATCAACATGTCTGTCCATCCTGCTGGGAGGAGCGAACTTGTGTCCAGGTGAGAGGAGCTGACCTACACACCATCCACTGTCCACCAGTCTGCTCTGTGTGCACAGACCAGTTCAGATCTGTCTTTGAACTAATTTCTGTATAAAAGAGTGCATCACTTAAATGTATGTAGAGACCAACATAGTAAATTACTTTCCAATGGTTTTTATTCGATTCATTATGCCATATAAAAAGGTTAACCAGAACATCTTTCGGTGAACACAGTCACCACCATTAAACTCCCTGTCCCCTTCCCAAGTACCCATCCCCTACACCGAGTTCCCACACATTCAACATGGAAGGAAGGTGGGGACGATCAGTCCCAGTGCTCTCAGAGTCTGTGGGCATGTCTTACACCTGCATCCCTCATATAGATGTGTAAGAACAGGACATCTCTGTTCATTAAACAAGCATTGGCGAAGCCAATAGGTCTTGGCAATTAGAGAGTTATTGGTGTGGTCAATATTAATGTCTTTTAGCCATGCTTAATAGCAGCACGTCTTCTGTTTAGATTGGCTGAAAGAGAAGTAATAAAAAAGCATGAAACCGGAGCCTGTGGACGTGTAGAATGGCTCTAGGTGTAAGTGTGTGAATTTCGAAGTTTGTGCTCCTTGGGGACATTAACATCCACCTTGATCATTCCGAGGAGGGGGACTCCATAGCTTTTATGGACTCCCTCCACTTAGCGAACCTTTATCAAAGGCTTCTTGTTGGAACCTAAATATGTCAGGTCACCTAGGGTAGCCTGGCCTAGGGTAAGGCAATATCAACAGAGGCACATGTGTAAAGGTTGCAAACCACCCAGCAGTAATCTAATGCAATATCACTCAAAAATGACACTACACCAATGTTTGTGTAAAAATACGAGCTTGTATTATAAAAATATTTTATCTACTCTTCAGTCATTTTACATCTCAATATACTGTTCAAATTGGTCAGAAGATTCCAGTTGACATATAACCTCAGTAGAATTTAGTTCAAAAGAAGTTGGTCTTCTACAGTGTTAGGTTTCTCACCCCAGTGGAGGCTCTCTAATTATATCACCAGAACGTCCACAACGTTGACACGTCCTCCACTTCAGTTTAACACATTAGAAATGTCCAGGTCTTAGAACCCTGGAAGGTTACCTCCCCTTGACAGAGCAACACCCTCCTCGCAAGAGATCAGTAACCCCAAGATGACAGTTTCAAGTTTCAAATGGAATGTTTCTATAGCTCAAATATCACTTGCACATAGGTAAATAAAATGAGGTCACCGTTTCTTCTTCCCCTTCCCCTCTGTAAAAGAATCTCACACTTCAGCATTCAAGTTTATAACTTTCCGCAATTGCAGGACACTCCCCCAGCACTGTGGAGATTTTTCATAAACGCCTCCCTCTGAGCTTGTTAAACGTAGGCTTGTCTCCGGCTCTCCCGGGCCCTTCCTGACTCAACACGGAGATCCCCAGGAAATAGCGGGTAATGAGGGAGGGTACTGTCAGGTGATTCCAATAAAGGGCTCAAGAGAACTCCTCCTCCGCTTCTCGTGTGATCCCCTCAGTCAAGCTGTTCTCCTCCCTTAAACCTCCACCTTACTTGATAATGGAGCGGAGTCTGGCGCTGACTCGGTTCCCCTCAGCTCTCCCGCCTCCGCTGCTACTCCGCTCACGAAGCACGCCCTAGAAGCCTGGGCTCGCAGGGGGCGGCGTCTGGGCTGAGGCAATCGGGGTTTCCGGCTCCCGGGCAAGACGCACTACTCACTGTCAGGATACGAGGCAGCGCAGGCGCGGGTGATTAGTGTTCCCGCTTGGCGCCGCCTCACTTGCTTGCTCGCCTGCCCGGACACCGCTTCTGAGCCTGCGCTCTCTCTCCTCACCCTGCCGCACTATTGGAACTGCACAGAGTCGAACGCTCTCTTCCTCCTGTGCTCAATGCCACACAAGCTCCGCTGTCACTCGCCTCTCTACTGCAGCTTCCTGGAGGCGCAGGGCGCCACACCTCGCTCCTATCCGCTTCCACCAAAACGCTGGTAGGTGAAGTTTACCAGGGGAATGTAGGGAGAAGGTCCCCAGCAGGAGCTAGGACAACGGGGGAAAGAGGGGCCAAGGGCTCAAGGGGGGGTCTTCCGCCACAGCCGGGCCAATTTCACAGAAGAAGAAGGCGGTTGGGAGGGTTTGGTCAGGGGCCAGAGGGGGAACGTCTCCCTGAAGTGGTTGTCTATCACACGGACAAACTAACTGCTTCCAGTGCGTCCTCCTCCTCACACCACTGCCTCTCTCCTCCAACTCCCTGTACTACACAAAATGGCTCCCTGACCCTTGCCCTTTTATAGCCAAACCACACAGGGTCCAGTAGGGTCCAGAAAGTTCTGGAAGGCCTAATGTTAACCTATGGGGCAGTCTAGGATGAGGCAGTTGGGGACAGTTGGCCGCCACCATTTTGTGAAACTCAGTAAATCCCTGACAGGAAAGGCACCTAAACTGAGGTGACTGTTTATGAGGGAAAAAGAGCACCTATCCCCCCAGGCCAACACCATAAAAATCTAGTGGACACAAAAATAAATAAAGGCATGAGGGGCAAAAAGGGGACAAAATAAATAATAAATTGGAGGGACTACGCAAAAAGTCAGACAGGTCTAACACGCGTCCCCCCCAGCTGAAAGTGGGGAGAGCTACCCAACCCCTTGGGAGTCCTCATCACTAAGGCGGAAATACCTAGAGAGACTGTCTGCATTGGCGTGGTCCACCCCAGGCCGATGTTCCACCTGGAAGTCCATTCCCTGTAGGGAGATGGACCACCTCAACAGCTTGGGATTCTCCCCCTTCATCTGCATTAGCCAACGAAGGGGTCGGTGGTCAGTCTGAACCAGGAAGTGCGAGCCAAACAGGTATGGCCGCAGCTTCTTCAGAGCCCACACCACCGCGAAAGCTTCCCTCTCAATTGCACTCCACTTCTGTTCCCGGGGAAGCAGTCTCCTGGATAAGAAGACTACAGGCTGATCCAGGCCCTCTTCATTCAGTTGCGATAACACTGCCCCAATGCCATGTTCTGATGCATCTGTCTGGACAATGAACTCCTTGGAGAAGTCTGGGGCCCTCAGGACCGGTGCTGCACACATTGCCTGCTTCAGTTTTTCAAAAGCTTGCTGACAAGCTTCCGTCCAAACTACCCGTCGAGGTTGTCTCTTGGAGGTGAGCTCTGTGAGGGGCGCTACAATAGTGCCCAACTCCTTCACAAAGCGACGGTAGTATCCTGTGAGGCCCAGGAAAGCTCGGACCTCAGTCTGTGTCTTGGGGGGTTCCCAGGCCATGATTGCCTCAATCTTTGCCTGCAGGGGCTGCACTGTCCCCCTACCCACCAAGTGTCCAAGGTACACAACCGACCCCTGCCCAATCTGGCATTTGCTGGCTTTGATTGTCAATCCAGCTTGTTTCAGGGCCTGGAGAACTGCTTGCAAATGTTGCAAATGGTCCTCCCAACTGCTACTGAAGACAGCAATGTCATCTAGGTAAGCAGCGGAGAAACCCTCCATTCCAGAGAGGACCTGATTCACCAGCCGCTTAAATGTGGCAGGGGCATTTTTGAGCCCAAAGGGCATCACGCAAAATTGGAAGTGTCCCTCAGGCGTGGAGAAAGCTGACCTTTCCTTCGCTCCATCTGTCAAGGAGATCTGCCAGTACCCTGAAGTGAGGTCAAAGGTGCTTAGGTATTGGGCAGCTCCTAGCCGGTCAATTAATTCATCCGCCCCAGGGATCGGATGAGCATCAGTCTTTGTAACTGAGTTCAGTCCCCGGTAATCCACACAGAACCTCAGTTCTGGCGTGGTGCCCGGTGGAGCGGCTTTTGGCACTAGCACCACCGGACTGGACCAAGGGCTGTTGGAAGGTTCTATAACTCCTAGCTCTAGCATCTTGGCAACCTCTCCATGGATGCTAGCCTTCACCTTGTCGGACAGCCGGTAGGTCTTCGACTTCACTGGTGGGCTGTCCCCTGTGTCCACATCATGGGTACACAGGTGAGTCCTTCCCGGGACAAGGGAGAACAACGTAGAGTACTGCTCCAGTATCTGGCGGCAGTCCTCCCGCTGTTCAGGAGTTAGAGTGGGAGAGAGAATCACTCCCTCCACTGACCCATCCTTCTCTTGAGACGAGAACAAGTCTGGGAGAGGTTCGCTTTCCGCTTCCTCTCCCCCATCAGTCACCATCATTAAGATGACCTTGGGCCTCTCATGGTGGGGTTTGAGTCGGTTGGCATGCAGCACCCGTAGGGGCTGTCGAGGGGTCTTAAGGTCCACCAGGTATGTGGCTTTACCCTTCTTTTCCAACACTTCAAATGGGCCTGTCCAGCGATCCTGAAGGGCACTAAGCTCTCCAGGCTCCATCACCCACACATTTTCTGGCCAGGCTCCAATTCCACCTGGTGAGCATTGTGGTCATACCACTCTTTCATGACTGCCTGGCTGGCCTCCAAGTTGTCAGAAGCTTGCTTCCACAACTTCGCCATTTGGCTCCTGAAGGCCAGCATGTAGCTCACCACATCCTGGGGGGGTTTCCTGGGAGACTTTTCCCAACCATCCTTCACCAGGCTGAGAGGACCGCGTACAGGGTGCCCATACAGAAGTTCAAAGGGGCTAAAGCCCACTCTCTTCTGTGGCACTTCCCTGTAGGAAAATAGCAAACAGGGTAGGAGGACGTCCCATTTCCTCCGCAGGCTTTCGGGCAGACTTCTGATCATGCCCTTCAAGGTTTTGTTGAACCTCTCAACCAGTCAACCAGTCCATTCGACTGGGGGTGATAAGGAGTGGTGAACCGGTAGGTCACTCCACACTCCTTCCACATTGCCCGCATGTAAGCTGACATAAAGTTGGTCCCCCTGTCAGACACAACTTCTTTGGGGAAACCCACTCGGGTAAAGATCCCCATTAGGGCCCTAGCCACCACAGGTGCAGTGACTGTCCTCAGAGGAATTTCCTCTGGGTACCGTGTGGCATGATCCACCAGAACCAGGATAAACCTGTGACCAGCTGTTGTTGGTGGATCTAAAGACCCTACAATGTCGATGCCCACCCTTTCAAAGGGGGTGCTAACGACTGGAAGTGGTTCCAGGGGAGCTTTCAGCTTCACCCCTGTTTTCCCACTGGCCTGGCAGGATACACATGTCCGACAGTAGGTGTTGGACGCCACTTTCATCTGAGGCCAGTAAAAGTGGAGGACAAGCCGAGCAAAGGTCTTGTCCTGACCTAAGTGTCCTGCCAAGGGTATGGCATGAGCCAATTCCAGCAGAAAGGCTCGGTATTGTTGCGGGACTACCAAGGCCCTTGATGAACCAGGTAAGGGTACCTTGGGTTCACTGTAGAAGAGTCCATCCTCCCAGTAAATGTGGTAGTGTCCCGTAACATCACCTGCTGCCTGGGCTTCAGCCTGTCGCCTCAGTCCCTCAAGGGTAGGGCACTCCCTCTGCCCCTACAGAATTCCTCTCTGGTAGGCCCTCCCTCCACATGCCACTCAGCAGGGATGGGTAGGTCCTCCAGAGAGACTACTTCCCCCTCCACGGACTCCTGGTCCACCACCGCAGGTGGCCGATCTGTCACATGGGGTGTGGAAGCCGAAGCAGGCTCTTCCTGTCTTCGGGTCTGTCCCTTTTTGGCAGCGGGTTGGGCCATTGTTCCAGGCTCCAACCCAGGCGAACTCCCTCTCCGGGTAGTCGCAGACCTTGTGCTCACACAGGCCCAGTCAGGTGTACCCAGCATCGCAGAATGCGTCCGGTATTCCACCTCTCTCCAAGCGTTGTACTCCATATCATTCCCAGCAGACAATCAACTGGCACGGCAGGGCTTATGGCAACTCGAAGTGAACCTGCAACCCCTTCCCACTCAAAGGGAACCTCAGCCACGGGAAAGTGGCCCATTCTGCCGTCAGCCATCGCGGCGGGGTGGAGTACATTGGGAACCACCTGCTCTGGAGACACCAGTTGACTTCTCACCATAGTCATACTGGCTCCTGTATCTCTCAGAGCCTCCCCTCTCTGGCCATTGATGGTGATCCATTGCCCATACTTAACAGTATTTGGGGGCACCTGGATCTTAGGAACCATCTCCCGTTCTCCCAGGGACACTAAGGTGACACCCGCCCACTCACCCCCCTTATCTAAGGGCAACTCCTCCCCGAGCGCTACACTAGCTACTCCCGGTGGTTTTCCTCCGGTGGGAGGGGGTGGTCTCTTTGGGCATCTGACATCTCCCTTATAATGTCCAACACCACCACATTCGAAGCAGTGGAGAACCCTTGGCTGCTGGCTTTGGCCAGGATTAGGGTTCCTGGGCGGGTTTGCCTTAGGGGTGAAACCTGTTCCCTTTCCCTGGAAATTGTTTTGGGGACCTTTAGAGAACTCTCGCTTTTTATCTCCCCCCTCCTTCTTCTGGGGGGCGCCCTGTCCGGCCTTTTGGGAATCCCCTCCAGTCCCCTTTGAGGACACCCGGGTACTTGCCCAGATGTCCGCCTCGTCTGCAAGCTTCCGGGGATTGGTCAGCTTGCTGTCCACCAGGTGTTGGCGCAGCTCGGGAAAGCATTTCTCGAGGAGGTGCTCTTTCAAAAATAGATCATACAACCCCTCATAATCCTTCACCTCACTGCCCTTTACCCAGCCCTCTAATGCCTTTCTTGCATAATCAAGGAAGTCCACCCAGTTCTGGGTGCTTAACTTGTGGCTCCCCCTGAACTTCTGGCGATACCTTTCTGGGGTAAGCCCAAACTTCCTTACCAAGGCTAACTTCATGGTGGGGTAGTTGGTTTGCTCCTCTGATTCCAAGGCCAGCAAGGTGTCCCGACCAGTAGGAGGCATGTACTTATACAACCCACCCCCCCAGTGCTTCTCCTGGATCCCATGGGCTCTTAAGGAGAACTCATAGGCTGCCAGCCACTTGGCTATGTCATCCCCCTGACTATAGCTGGCAATTATATCCTTAGGCAGGTAGGGTCTGGACTCCCTGGTTGGTTCTCTGGTTTCGCTGCCACCATTTGGAGTTGGAAAGGGTCCCCGTTGCAGGGCCTGGAGTTCTAACTCTTTTAGTTTGAATTCATGAGCCATTCTTCCGTCTTCCTTCTCCTGTTCTAACCTCCTCCCCTCCCTCTTTTCTTCCAACTCCATTTTTGCTATTTCCCACCTTAACAGTCTATCCTCTCTCCTGTCAGCTAACTCGGTTTCTGACAACCCTCTCGATGACACACTGCTGCCCTCCCGTGAGGTTGCCTTGGGGTTGATTGACATCTCACCCACCCCCGGGGAACATTCCGCAGTCCTATCAATGACAGTACCTCTGTCCGATTCCTCCTCTTCCACCGTTCCCTCCTCATTGTGCGCTTCCATCCAAGCCCTCAAACTGGTCTGGAGTTCCCCCTTCTTGGCACCACGCTTAAAGAACACTCCCAATTGTTGACAGAAATCTTTTAGCTGGGCCAATGAATAAGTGTCCAGTTTTTCCAGTGCAAATTACATTTTGCAAAAGGGCAACACAAGGTTAAGCACACAAAAAGAATAGAGTGGCAAGGGCAACCTGAAGCTACCTCCACCCCACCACCAGGAACAAATTTGGAAAAACAAAAGTAAAAATTAGGAGGGCCGCCAGGAGAAAACTCCAGGTGTAGGCTAGTGGATTACACTAAATTACTACAGAGTAGTTGCAACCACAGTCAAGATCCCACCGCTAGACACCAACTTGTTGGAACCTAAATATGTCAGGTCACCTAGGGTAGCCTGGCCTAGGGTAAGGCAATATCAACAGAGGCACATGTGTAAAGGTTGCAAACCACCCAGCAGTAATCTAATGCAATATCACTAAAAAATGACACTACACCAATGTTTGTGTAAAAATACGAGCTTGTTTTATAAAAATATTTTATCTACTCTTCAGTCATTTTACATCTCAATATACTGTTCAAATTGGTCAGAAGATTCCAGTTGACATAAAACCTCAGTAGAATTTAGTTCAAAAGAAGTTGGTCTTCTACAGTGTTAGGTTTCTCACCCCAGTGGAGGCTCTCTAATTATATCACCAGAACGTCCACAACGTTGACACTTCCTCCACTTCAGTTTAACACATTAGAAATGTCCAGGTCTTAGAACCCTGGAAGGTTACCTCCCCTTGACAGAGCAACACCCTCCTCGCAAGAGATCAGTAACCCCAAGATGACAGTTTCAAGTTTCAAATGGAATGTTTCTATAGCTCAATTATCACTTGCACATAGGTAAATAAAATGAGGTCACCGTTTCTTCTTCCCCGCCCCCTCTGTAAAAGAATCTCACACTTCAGCATTCAAGTTTATAACTTTCTGCAATTGCAGGACACTCCCCCAGCACTGTGGAGATTTTTCATAAACGCCTCCCTCTGAGCTTGTTAAACGTAGGCTTGTCTCCGGCTCTCCCGGGCCCTTCCTGACTCAACACGGAGATCCCCAGGAAATAGCGGGTAATGAGGGAGGGTACTGTCAGGTGATTCCAATAAAGGGCTCAAGAGAACTCCTCCTCCGCTTCTCGTGTGATCCCCTCAGTCAAGCTGTTCTCCTCCCTTAAACCCCCACCTTACTTGATAATGGAGCGGAGGGTGGCGCTGACTGGGTTCCCCTCAGCTCTCCCGCCTCCGCTGCTACTCCACTCACGAAGCACGCCCTAGACGCCTGGGCTCGCAGGGGGCGGCGTCTGGGCTGAGGCAATCGGGGTTTCCGGCTCCCGGGCAAGACGCACTACTCACTGTCAGGATGCGAGGCAGCGCAGGCGCGGGTGATTAGTGTTCCCGCTTGGCGCCGCCTCACTTGCTTGCTCGCCTGCCCGGACACCGCTTCTGAGCCTGCGCTCTCTCTCCTCACCCTGCCGCACTATTGGAACTGCACAAAGTCGAACGCTCACTTCCTCCTGTGCTCAATGCCGCACAAGCTCCGCTGTCACTCGCCTCTCTACTGCAGCTTCCTGGAGGCGCAGGGCGCCACACCTCGCTCCAATCCGCTTCCACCAAAACGCTGGTAGGTGAAGTTTACCAGGGGAATGTAGGGAGAAGGTCCCCAGCAGGAGCTAGGACAACGGGGGAAAGAGGGGCCAAGGGCTCAAGGGGGGGTCTTCCGCCACAGCCGGGCCAATTTCACAGAAGAAGAAGGCGGTTGGGAGGGTTTGGTCAGGGGCCGGAGGGGGAACGTCTCCCTGAAGTTGTTGTCTATCACACGGACAAACTAACTGCTTCCAGGGCGTCCTCCTCCTCACACCACTGCCTCTCTCCTCCAAGTCCCTGTACTACACAAAATGGCTCCCTGACCCTTGCCCTTTTATAGCCAAACCACACAGGGTCCAGTAGGGTCCAGAAAGTTCTGGAAGGCCTAATGTTAACCTACGGGGCAGTCTAGGATATGGCAGTTGGGGACAGTTGGCGGCCACCATTTTGTGAAACTCAGCAAATCCCTGACAGGAAAGGCACCTAAACTGAGGTGACTGTTTATGAGGGAAAAAGAGCACCTATCCCCCCAGGCCAACACCATAAAAATCTAGTGGACACAAAAATAAATAAAGGCATGAGGGGCAAAAAGGGGACAAAATAAATAATAAATTGGAGGGACTACGCAAAAAGTCAGACAGGTCTAACACTTCTGTTCTCCACACATGTGGAGGGGGCACACGTTGGACATCATCTGTGCCAATTTCCCCTTACTAGTGTTGAAGCCACGGCCGGTAGCCTGGTCAGACCACTTTTATAAATTTTTTCATGGGATTTGGACAACTCTCCTCAGCAGGCAAATTGCCGTCGCCCCCTGTCTCCAGGAAGGTGGATCCTGGCCAGTTAAGCGCTTCATTTGTTGCTTCTCTGCCCTCTTTTTCGGGTTGTTTGGAAGAGAATGTAACCAATGGTTGTTTGGAAGAGAATGTAACGCAATTCGCCGATTGGATCGCGGGTGCTGTCGCTAATGGGTCAGAGCAGCGCCAGACAAGGCTGCGCAGTGAATCTCCTTCTAAGCAATGGTTTACTCCCGTGCTGAAGACTTTAAAGCATGCCTGCAAGGCTGCGGAGAGGGCTTGGCGCTCTGGCGGCTACCACCTCCCTGATAAGAACATCCTCAGAGCCAAACAAAAACTTTATTACGTGGTGATAGGAGAGGCCAAAGGACAGTATTATGCCGCTCGTATTGAGTGGGCAAATAACAATTCTAAAGACATTTTTGCTATTGTGCAGAGCTTCCTGTCCCCCAGCGCCTAGGTTGCGGCTTCATCCTTCCACGGAGTCCTGGTGTAACACCCTGGCGTCATTCTTCAGGGATAAAAGAATCAGCATACAGGAGACTTTTCTGTCCTCCCCATCCTCTCGTCCTTGCCGCTGTATCCGCCCAGGGCAGAACTGGCCCCCCTCTCTCGGAATTGTATCCTATTGACCTTGCTGGTTCTCTCCGAATCCTTAAAGCCCTTAAGTCCGGCTCTCCTAACGACCCTCGTGTGGCCCGTTTACTTTCAGATGTGGCTGACACCATTAATGCGGAGGGGAATTTTTTGGTCAACAAATCGCTGTAAAGTCCACATTTGTAAAGCGCACAATCACCCGTAAGGGTCTCTAGGCGCTGGGGGCCGTCGGGAAGATTAAGCGAGCTATTGCCCAGAGTCACATGGTGGTGGGCTAACCTGCCGCCGGAGCCGGGGATCGAACCGTGGTCCCCAGATTCCAGCGTCAGTCGCCCTGGCCGCGGCGCCACACCTCTTCCACGTGGGAAGCTTGTTTGCCGACAGCCTGGAAACATGCCCTGATCCTTCCCTTACTCAAAAAATTGTCACTTGATCCACTAGTCCCAGAAAACTATCGTCCTATCTCACTTCTGCCCCGTCTGGCCAAAGTCTGTGAGAAAGCGGTCACTTTCCAACTTACTAACTTTGTAGAGGGGGCTGGCTTGCTTCATCCGGCGCAGTCTGGCTTCCGTGCCACTTATAGCACGGAGTCCGCTCTTCTGGAGGTCACGGAATTGATTCAGGAGTGTCTTGATGCCGGCAGGAATGCAGCATTGGTCATGCTTGATCTCTCGGCGGCGTTCAACACGGTGCCTCACGTCATGCTCCTTGATCGCCTATCTGAAATAGGGATCTCTGGGTCAGCTTTGCAATGGATCAACTCTTTTTTGCAGGGAAGGTCGCAGCAGGTTTGGCTCCCGCCGTGTGCCTCTGTGCCCTTGAGGGTTTCAACTGGGGTTCCGCAGGGGTCTTCACTTAGCCCTCTGTTATTTAACATCTATGTGACTCCGCTGATTTCTTTGTCAGAGTCTCTGGGGGCTAAGGTGATGGCCTATGCTGACGATACCCAGTTGTTGTTTACCTGGAGCAAGGAGGAGGACTCGGTTATGAGACCCCATCAGTGCTTGTCATCGGTCTTCCATTGGCTGGCCAATGCGCAGCTTAAATGTAATGAGGGAAAGTCTGAAGTACTGTTCTTTGGCTCTTTTGCTTCGGATTTTAGAGGGAGATTCTGGCCTCCTCGTTTTCCTTGCCCGCCTGAGAATAAGGGTGCCGCCAAAAACCTCGGCATCTGGTTTGATGAGAATCTGAATTTTGTGACGCATGCAAAGAAATTGGCTGGCACATGCTTTGGTGTGTTGAAAAGTTTGAGAAAGTTTCTGCCCTTTTTGCCGAGTTCGGCTAGGGAGACGGTCGTTCGGGCACTGCTTCTCTCTCGCTTGGATTATGCCAACACCCTCCTAGTCGGCAGCCCAGGTTTCCTTGTGAAGAAACTACAAGTGGTCCAAAACTCGGCTGCTAGACTCCTAGGGGGGTTGTCATCCAGGCACAGTGCCCGGGCTCTCCTTAGGTCTTTACACTGACTTCCTGTTGAAACCCGCCTGAAATTTAAAATGCTCTCAATTGTGCAACGGGCCCTCTACGGTTTCGGCCCGAGCTATTTGCAGAAGAGACTGGTTTTCTATACACCAGTGAGACAGCTGCGTTCTTCCTCTCAGCTGCTGATGCAGACTCCGAAGTTTAAGCGCCAGCGACTGGGGGGGAATTCCTTTGTGCGCAAAGCCTCTTTGGCTTGGAATGCGCTGCCCTTGGCCTTGAGAGCTACTCAGGATCCCCTTCTTTTTAGCAAAGCTCTAAAAACCCTTCTGTTTTAATTAGTATCTGTTCATTTTCCGCCTTGTTTTCTGTAAGCGCCGGGACACTTCCGAGTAGCTGTGCGCTGTATAAATTAAAATAACATAACATAACATAACATAACTGAGTGCATAATGTTTTAATTGCAAAATCATTACAACAAATAAAAAGGTCATACCTATTTTAAAATGCATTCCCGAGTATTAAGTAAGAAACCACCTTTTTTGTAGTTGTATGCACCACAAACTCAAGCCGAAGGTATCGTAGCACTGTACATACGCACCAGTTGCATTCATTCATTTTTAGGAATGGAGAAATTGATTAGCCCAGAATCACAGGATGAGACCTGACACAGAGACTTGAGCCCAGTTCCCCACCTTTTAAGTCAGCCACTCAAGGAGTTATTCCACATCCTCTCCTGGTGTTTATAAAAGGAAGCATAACGGAACAGTAAAGGCGAAAGTTGTTCTCCAATTAGAAGGTAAGCTTTTACAAGGCACACATCAGGTGTAAATAAATAAAGGCGGTGAATAGTAGCAAACATTGCAACTATAAAACAAGCCAGGATTTGCCCAGATTCACAGGATATTGAGCCTGCAGCCAAGACACGAACCCAATTCCTCAGCTTCAAGGTTGGCCAATCAAGCAATTTCTCCACATTCTAACTCAGTGCTTATAAAAGGAAGGATAGAGGAAAGCTTTTAACAAGCTAGGAGGCAAGCTTTTCACTGCACATACTTATCAAAAATCACATTAACAAAACATGTAGGGGCAGATTTATGAGTTCTGGCGCATCTCTGCAAATCAGCAGGGATGCGCCAGAACTGATGCGTCACGCAATTCCCTCCTTGCAGCACCACAGATGCGCCGCATTTACAATGCGGCGCACCATGGTGCAAGGAAGGGCAGATGCGTGACGCATCTTGTGGTGTAGGGGCGGCGCATTGCTGGAGTAGCATCGCAAGTGCGACGCAACTCCTGCAATGTACAGAGGCCACCCATACATAACGTGGTGCGTCACTCCTTACGCCTGCTTCAAGCAAGCGTAAGGATTTGAACCAGCAGCGTCGTAAAACGTACTCAGTGAAATCTTGTAGATTTCACTGCGTCATTTTTACGGGGCTTTCCTACGAGGAAACGCCCACCCTGCGACAGAACGCCCACATGAAACCTGACGCAGGTTTCATGTGGCACAGGGCTTTACAACGTGACGCATCTGCCTAGATGCGTCACGTTGTGAATAGGTCGCAGGGATGCGCCACGTTTCCGCGCCGTTGCGTGACGCAACGGTGGCGTAAACGTGGCGCAAGTCCGACATAAATCTGCCCCGTAGTTTTGTAATCCTTGTTGGAAGTTTGAATTGTTGATGCGATCGTACCTTGGTCATGAATCAGACTTTAAGAGCGTGCATTGATATCTGACTCGTATTGCAGAGGAGCAGCGCCGTCATGGTCCGCTCACATGTGCAGCTATTATTAATGAGGGCGAGCAAGTCAAGGGAGTAGTAATCGGCGCAGTACATTAGGAACGGGAAAGCAACCAACTGGATATCACGGAAGCAACATTCCAGTACCGTGCTCAATTGTACATCAAAAAAAGCAAGCCAAGGGAGCAGTAAAGCGCAGTGTACGTTGTGGATGTTATTTTTTTGGGGGGGGGAGTGTGTTTGAGAGGAGAGGGAAGCACTGCATAGAGTATTGAAAAGTAAAGAAAAAAGTAGATCCTAAAATGGTCCTAAAAACAGATGCAGTAGATGTTTACAAGCACTTGGCCCATGAGGCATGACCATGCATGCAATGGACAAATGGTGACAAAGAGTATGAGACAGATGAGGGAGCGAGCTAATGGGAAGCCTGTGGGAGGGCTGAAGCTCACCGATTAAACACAACTCATCTCTTTGAGACAGCACATGCACTGTCTAGCCTAGACCTAAAAACTGACTTCTGTAGGCAAGATCGTACACTACTTTCTCATGACCTAATAGCTGCCAAGGTTTATGTAACCACAAGGTCAAAGGTTGGCTTTGTTGGTTTTCCAAACAGAGAGAGAATGGTGTGTTTCGCTGTCGGGAGGAAATGGAATATCCTTGTACCCATAATATAGTGGAGTAGGCATAGCCCTGCCAATGGTCTGCCAACTAAGGCCAATTCAGGGAGTCTGTCTATGGTCTCACCCTGGATCTACGAAATTGCAAAGAATATATTATCCAAAAAATCAACAAAATGTGAGCAGGGCCACAGGATGTGTATGAGAGAGGCTGTTTCTTCACAACTACGCCAGCAAACGTCAGAGTAAGCAGGTTTGATATTATGCAGGTGGTGTGGGGTAAGATGCCAACAGAACAGCATTTTGTAGAGAATCTCCCTACCTCAGACAGGACAAGTAATAATTACTAGTACAAAGACATATATCAGAGAAACTAGATTGGAACCGCACCACCGCTAGTCAAAAAAAGTCCATCATCAAATGTCCATGGATATTGAAGAATCAATTAAGGAAATGGCTGCAACTACACGAGATTAAGGGCCAGATGTAGCTCGCCAATTACCGGTCAGTAACGGCCGATTTTGGCCCTTACCGACCGGTATTTGGGAATTGACATGTAGGGGGCATTTTATTTACAGAATCGGTATATTTACCGATTCGGTAAATTTACAGAATCGGTGAAATACCGAATCGGTAAATTTACCGATTCTGTAAATCAATATGTAGGTGGCACTGTAATCAGTGCTACAGGCCCTTACCGAATTGTTATTTACCATGGAATACTATTCCATGGTAAATAACGAATTCCAGTGTACATGCACATCTGTGCATGTACACCTGTGCCATGTGGCACACAGACATGCCCTAAGGGCATGTATGTGTGTCACATGGCACACAAGCCCGAAACAGGGGTGCAACAGGGTGTCAAAGTGACACCCTGTCCCCCTTGTAAAATCGGTAATTTTACCGATTCAGTAATTACCGAATCGGTATTTGCTATTGAATCCTATGGGCTTCAAAGCCCATAGGAATCAATGGCAAATACCTACCGAATCGGTAATTACTGAATCTTACAGATTCTGTATTTTTACCGAATTATTTACCTACATAGCATTTACCCAATTGTAAATACCGAATCGGTAAAATTCGGTATTTACCATTCGGTAAATTGCTATTACCTACATCTGGGCCTAAGTGTTTTCTTTTTTATACAGTTCATAAAATAAACCATCAGCCACCAATTTTCGTCCTTTTAAACAAAAGGCTTCTTCGGTGCATTGCCAATAGAAGGCAACAACCAAATAGGTTGGTGTAATTCAATGCCAAATTATAAACGGGTGAAAAGAGAGAGTGGTATGATAGCCACAGCCAGATTTTTGCACGTGCAAGTTCTATTGGAACTAGCACATACTGATGGAGACTATCCGCCCTAAGTAGTGCACTATAACCTGGATTGTAGCCACAGGCCTCGATTGCAGCCTGTGTAAGCTGCACCACTTACAACAGATATAGGTTCCTTTATATCTGAGGTCACTGCACTTAAAAGCTATAAATCACCCCTAAGGCATGCCTTTCAATCCTGAAGGCAGGGTGTTCGGTTAGAAGTGTGAGGGCGCCTCTGCATGAACGG
The DNA here is from genome assembly GCF_964261635.1 of Lissotriton helveticus. Lineage (NCBI taxonomy): Eukaryota > Metazoa > Chordata > Amphibia > Caudata > Salamandridae > Lissotriton > Lissotriton helveticus. The sequence goes on from NC_136057.1 coordinate 149,148,220, forward strand.
GACACCCCTACCATTCGGGAGTCCATTTTCCCGAGTTGTAAGGGCATCAGCCATTATGATATATAGAGTGGCCATGAGTCATTACACGATGGTTAACTCTAAACTGGCTGTAACGAACCATGTTGTGTTTGGTATCAAACATGTTGGCATCATACCCCAACATCGTAAATGGTGTTGGAGGTATGATGCCATGCACTATAAAGTTCCTTCAGGAGGCCCTCAGTGCTCACAGTACCAGTCTTCTAGACCTGGACAGCAAACTATGGCTGCTGCCGACCAGAGACACGATTCTACCCTCCTGCTACTGAGCCCGAGGAAGGCAGGACAATAGGTTTCCAGTAACAGGGAGGTGTATTGGGCCAGGGTGTGGGCACTTGCCAGCACCACTAGACTGCTTTGAAGGGCACATTAGGTGCCCTCCTTGCATGCTCCAGTTGAAACCAGTTCAGGGAGCACTTACCTTCCGCGAAAGTGCGAAACTGGACAAAGAACATGGGAGTATCCTCCCCACTGTCCAGCCCCTCCTCTGCGAGGGTCCACTGAATTGTCCCAACCCTTTTCTTAGGGGTCTTATGAGCTCACTTGTGGGTGGTTTCTTAGATTTGTCATGGGACAGATCCAAAACCACTTCGTCTTCAACAGTCTGGACACTTAGGACTTTGTTGGACTTCGTTCTGCGAACCGAGACTGTAACTAGGAAGACTCCTGCTGCTCCTGGTCTTGTAGTCCTGCCAGTCTTTTGCCCCTTTTGTGACTGTGCTCCATACAGGTTTCTCACATGGACTGTGGACATCTAAGACACCCAAAGGAGTCACTTCCCTGCATCTGCAGGCACCGCAACAAAGCTGACCAGTCTGCTGTTCCTGAGCTCCTACAGACTCCGAAAGGTTCAGCAACACAGGTGGGGGTTCTGCATCTCCCTCAAGGCCTGCACTGTATCCATAGCAAGTTTGAAGCCAGTATCCTTTGTCGGAACTTCTGGAGCAGTACACCTGTGAACCGGGTCAACTTGTCGATGCCAAGGCTTATTGACTTCACCAGAGATCTTCAGGCTCCAAGAAGCTCCAGACTCAAGCATATCTTGCAACCAAGATCTTCACCTGCACCACATCCTCTGCACCATGGGCTTTCATCCTTTGGTGAGGTCCTTTTGCGACTGTGCCTTTAGCCTGTGAGCCCTGTAGAGGGTCTTCTTTGGCTCCCGTGGGCTCCCCTGCTTGCTCTGGGCCTGCTCTGAATTACCTGCTCATGGTGAGTCACTTGTACCTTGCGGTCCCGACTGTGCACCTTTCTCGCATACTAAGTTTGTTGCTGTTGCCAAGACTTGTTCATGCCCCCAACAGACACGGACCCCCTGACTCTTGACATCCAACATGGGACAGCTCATGAACAGCTCCTGGTCTTCCACAGCATTGCATGGTACACACAGCTGCAGCTCCAAGGGCACCGTCAACTCTCCTGCATCTCTGACATAGGTGAGCATTCATCTCCCGTGCCTCCTGGTCAATCTTGAGTGGCATAGACTCTATCCCCTCTGCTTGCAGGTACCTCTCATCTTTGAATCCACCTTTGGGTTCCACCGGACTCTTTCACCTTCTTCGCCAGCGGCATCTTCACTGCAGTCCTCCATTGTGGCCAACCGTAGTTTTCTTCACACCTATGTACCTGGCTTCCAGGGAATAGATATCCTGGTTCCTGGGATATCCACAGGTGGGGTGACTCTCCAACCTTCCATCTTCCACAGGGTTTCTTCAGATTCCTCTGGGAAGGGTCCTTCCTCTTAAAAACTGCAACAGTGACTTACCCATTGACTTGTATTGAGCACATGGTTGTGTTCCCCGTCTGGACACGGCCTCCGTGGAGTACTTAAGTACATACCTTGGGTGGTTCCTTGGGTCCGCACCTCTTCTACCTTTTCTGGGTCCAGTCTCAACTTGGTTCATGGTTTGCATTCCACTTTCATAGTATATGGGTTGGTCTCCCCCTGAAAACCACTGTGTATTTGTGCTACTTACAAGTTCTATAACTAAAGTATTGTGTGTATTGTGATTGTATCTCTGGGAAGGAGATATTGCAATGTGTTAGTGAGTGTTTATAAAAAATACATATTTTTATAACTACACTATGTGGTTCTTTTTCACTTAACCTACACTATATGATTAGTACTGGTAAAGCGAGCTGCTTTACACTCCTTCTGGACTAAGCCTGAATGCTGCTCTACACAGCTAACACTTAGAGAGCTTTTGAAAGTTGTTTAAGACCACTAAAACCACCATAAGGGTTGTCATATACTAAGCCATCCTCCTAGTCCCATTTTTTGCTAACATCTGATAGATAGCAAGCTCTCTGGGCCAGGGAGCTTATGAAAAAAGTAGATCACTAGTTCAGCACCAGGGTCCACAAGAAGGTACCTCAGAGTGACGCTGAGGAGAATTGTTCGCTGTGTCAGTCTTAGGGTGGTCTTTCCACAAACTGTTTCCCTTCACTCCTCTTATTTTGCTGAATTTGCTTTTGTTCGCATTAGGCCTCTGTGCACTTGATCACTGCTAATCAGGGTTTATGCTCACTCATGAAAACATGGTAAAATTGGCTTACACCTAAGTGGCATACTTAATATACTTATCAGTCCCTAGTAGAGTGGTATAGAAAATACCCAGGGCAGATCAATTAAATGCTACTAGTAGGCCTGCAACACTTTATTGTGCCACCCATTCAAGTAGCCCCTTAGAACATGTCTCAGCCTTGCAATTGCAGCCTGTAGGCCGTTTTAAACTGCCAATTTGACCTAGAACCCCTACCATGGGCGTAAAACTACCTTTTTAATACGTATAAGGCATCCATCCCTAAGATAAGCCCTAAACAGCCCAGAGACGAGGTGCACTGTATTAAAATAGTTGGACATATAATTTAAAGTTTTAAATATTCTGGTAGTGACAAATTCAGACATTAGCTTTTCATTACTGTGAGACTCACCTCTCCCATAGGATAACATCGGGTTAACTTAATATAAGTGATAACATTTGTTTGGGAGCAGGTAGAAATATTATGTTATGTGTCTATGGAATTGTAATTTAAAATCATTTTTCATAAAGTCGAATTTTGAGTCACAGTTCTGATAATGTCACTTTTAGAAAGTTGCCATTTTCTTGTCCTAGCCATTTGGTGCCAGCAACCTGTTTCCTGGGTCACAGGACTAGGTGTAGTAGGCAGTCAGTCATTGTGTATTCTGTGTTGAGTTTTGAAACTTTAAAATATTCACTAAAAATCACCCGATCAACGAAAACGAAATTACTCACCTGTTACCAGGAGAGATCCCAGTACTGGATCTAGGTACCCAGCACTGACCAGAAAAAGTAATTACAACTGTGATTTTCCGATACCTAACTTTCCTCCACAGGATAACATTGCCTGGTTTTTGCCAGAAATTCTTCTAAGTGTCGATTTTTGCAACTTCCAAATATTCCTTAAAAATGGCCTGTATAACAAAAACGATTTCCTTCAACTGTTTTCAGGAAATGCACCTGGGCTGAATCCAGGATCAAGCCCTGGGTAAAAAAGCATTCGTAAAGTAAATGTTATTGCAGTTTGCTTAAAATTCCCATTGAGCTCAATGTTATAATTGTGTTAGGATTGTGTTGCACATTGCAACCCCTGTTTCTATTGCATTCAAAAGTCTACAGCTCATTGAAAGTATTCAACTGTAGCATCTCATTCTGAGAAAGTATTTTTATACCAACCTGTAGTTCTAAAATAAAACAACAATATATTTTTATATACAAAACAATTGGCCTAGAGTTCAGTTCTTGAGTGTGTGAGACAAGTTGCTGACTGAGTGTGTACATCAAATGCTTTACACTGTCCTCTGTGAGTGTGTACATCAAATGCTTTACACTGTCCTCTGATACTGCCTTACTGCTCGACCAAGCTACCACTTTGGAGAGTAAGGTTATATCTAACTTTAACCTCTGCCAAACCTCTGGGGACTGTCAGACTCTGTACACACTGTACCTTACTTTGGTGCAGTATATACAGAGCCACTTCTTCCCAGGAGACCCGTACCAAGCAGATCCAAGTATGACACAGAGTGTGTCACCTTTGATGGGGTGGGTGGTTTTCCCCGGGAAGTCTTGATTTACCAGGCACCTCCTCTGAACTGGTGGGATAGGGGATGCCTAACACCCGCGGCGTGAGCCTCCCCTCCCCTCCCCACTCTGAGAAACTGCAGAGGTCAGGAAAACCTCAGGAGAATGTAGGACAATCCTTGCTTGACCAAAGTCTGAAAGAGCGGCTTACCCAAGGGCCTCGCTCTTGACAATGACAGCTGTCAGTGGACTCTGTTGTTTGCTGTCTTGATGGGTATTGTTTTCCCTGGGATCGTGACCATGGCCAATCACCTTGTTGACCATGTATCTGTTAGCAAGTTAAGGTCAGGAAATTCACAGATGGGGTACCCAATTGAGGAAAAGGGTTCCCCATGGCTACTGTACTGACCCCTGGGATAATGCCTGAGGGATACAGGGATACCGTTAGGCCTCGATGGGTATAGAACCGATATGTCATTACAAAAGAGGGCCATTGTCCACGTTCTATCGCCTAAGCAGGGAAATCCTACAAGGTATTCAATAGTCCACCCTAGCTTTTGGTTGAAGGGGAGTCATGTTGGAAATGGTCCTTTTCGCAGGGTCACCCCTCAGATTCTTGCCTTGTGTTGCTGAACTTGTTTTCGTTGGCACCAGGACTTTGCACACTGTCCCTGTTAACCAGTGGTAATGGGCTTGTGCTCTCTCCCTAAAACATAGTATACATGGCCTACACCTGATTGGCATACTTAATTTACTTATAAGTCCCTAGTACATGGTTCTACACACACCCAGGACCTATACATTAAATGCTACTCGTGGGCTTTAGCACTCATTCTGTCACTGCAGCCTGTAGTACAGTTTTAAACTTCCATTTCATTTAAAACGTTAAATCAATCATATCAATCAGGAGTTTGTTAAGTGCAGCTACTCACTCAATAGGGTCTCAAGACACTGGGGGTGGGGGGATGGCAGGGGGGGTGCAGCTCCTGGATGTACTCGGTGATTCGCCTAAAAGCCAAGTCTTGAGGTCCTTCAAGAACTTGGAGAGTGTTGATTTCTGCCGGAGGTGGAAAGGGAGGGTGTCCCATGCTTTGGCAGCGAGGAAGGAGTGACCTCCTGTTCAGGTCTTCTTGATGTGCGGCACTGTCACAAGGGAGACCTGGGCTGAGCTGAGTGATCTTTGGGGCGCGTGGAATGAGAAGCAGTGGTTCATGTAGGCGGGTCCGGTGTTGTGGAGTGCTTTGTGGGTGAGAAGCTTGAAGGTGATTCTCTTCTCAATGAGGAGCCAGTGTAGTGTCCTTAGTGTTAATTGGATTTCTTTGGAGTTTTGAGGCCATCGTTGCCCTACACCTATTGAAGAACCCAAATCCCAACGACGGACCATTCGGCTCGTTTTGGACCAAAAGGAGCGCCTCCACTTAGTGGTAAACCCTGAGATGGGTAATACTTACATTGCCCGCCCAAAGTTGGACTTGTGTGGGTGGTTTTGGGTGCCTGTTTTATGCACCAACTTGGGGCCCGTCCTGCTCCCTCATCGGACTGTCCTCCCACGCAGGGGGTGGTAGCCAACCCCTCCCCAGGGGATCAACAGCAGTGGGGGCCCCTGCGGGTACCCGGATGGATGAATCTAGCATGGATTTCTGGTTGACATAACACAGCCGTCCTGAAGGCTGGATGTAAAGGTGGGTAGGGAAATATGACTTGGAGTAGTATGAAGGTGGTAGGTCATTTTGGGCAATGATTTTGGACTTATGGTGTATTTTTACCCTGTGATTGTGATAGGGCATTGCCACCCCCAGGCAGTTACCCCTGCTTACCATGGATGTGGGCCCAATCCCTGCAGGACTAAGCTCCCTGTCTGTTTCAGCGATTGCCTGCACTCGGCCAACCACCTGGCCCTTGTTGTGGTGGGGTGCTGCAGCACGATTTCCTTGAAACTGATTGTGCGATCCATGTGCGCTCTTCGGAGCTTGGTTTTGGCAGTTAATGCTCTACCAGGACATTCCCTTTACTATTTTATTCTGATCGTAGTACTTTTTAGTTGACACTGGTTAGCCATGTGGCCCATTCTGTGACAATAGTGGCACTCCTAGTGGCAGAGAGACTCGACAGAATGCGTCTGAGGAAAGTCTCTCTTTATCCAAGTTTTGGCTGACAATATATAAATCTCAGGAGGTACAATGAAACAATTCAGCATTTTTGAAGAAGCATCTCAGTCATAAATTAATACGTTTCTGCATCTGATAAGGACACAGATGGCTCTCAATCTCGAGGAGAGCTAGTGTGAGCCAGTGTCTATGTGTTCAGATGCCCGGTGTGGGGAGTGTGTCATCATTACGTGGGGTGTGCATGTTGTGTCCTGATAGGCTGAGTGTTCCTATCTACATGTGGTATCTAACTTTTGGTATTTTACGGGAACACAAGCCTTTGGCCAAATGTGTTTTATTGGGGCCAATTTCCTCAGACCTGTTTGTGGTGGAAATATCTATCTGTGGGATCAATGAGGGTTTTCGCTGGGTGCGTGTTTATCTTTTGGCTAAGTGAGATCCCACCTGTGACCTGTCACTTGATGGTGTGTTTTAGGATAGCAGGACCTGTCAGACCACGTATCTCTGACTCAGGGTTGATGGGGAGGTCACCTTGGGTGAATCTAACAGCAAAGATATTAGTTCATTGCAACTACTGAAAATATTATGGTAGTCATTGATATCATTCTTATCGGCATTCCCAAAATTGTGCGTACAGTTGTCAAAGTGTACATCAACATTGTCTTTACTGATATTGACATAGTTATGCGTGCCTAGATCATGGCGTAAATCAACCTTGCTTCTATGGGTAACAACATTGTTTTGTGTGCATGGCTTGAGGGATACATTGACATTGTTACTGCCGGCATCAACACTGTTGTGCGGGCAGAGATTATGGCATACTATGACATTCCATTTATGGGTATTAACATTGTTATGCATGCACAGGTTATGGCATAGGTTGACATTGCATTTATTGGCATTGCCGCTGCACATATCGTGGTATTCATTGACATCGTATTCACCCATTCCAACAGGCATGTTTTAAAAAAAAATCCCAATTTATTTGTAATGGTTTTTAATTTTATATATATATATATATATATATATATATATATATATATATATATATATATATATATATATATATATATATATATATATATATATATATATATATATATATATATTCACTGAAAAAACCAGAGGTTTTACAATGGTTACAGTTAGGAATTAGCATTTAAAAAACCTTTGAACTTCACTGAAAAAAACATAGGTTTCACATTTGTTATAGTTAGGAATTAGCATTTAAAAAACCTTTGAAATTCACTGAAAAACCATAGGTTTCACACGAGTTATAGTTAGCTGAACATTTTACTCATACAAAACCATTGAAGTTCCCACGTTATAGTTAGTTGGACTCACTATAACTCGCGTGACCGCAATCCACTGCTGATGATGTCACATATTACATCATTCATGACATGGTTAGTGACATCACTGATGACATCACTGATGACATCTCAAATAACATCACTGATGAAATCACTGATGACATCATCCATGCGATAATACGATGCAAATCCTCACACTCTAATCTAACCTTTGATACACCCAGTGTTAAATACAAACTACCATTCCTGAAACCATTGACACACCAACACCAGTTACTACATACACACTCACTGATTCCTAGGTCTACACACACATCCACTCATTCACCCATACAATCACTCATACATACAGTCACTCATCAATACAACAATATCATATGCACTCATACACCTATACAGAGACTCACACACTGCCACTCATCCATGGAGTTACTCACACACCTAGTCAGTCATGTAAAGAATCAATCATACTCCCATTTCCTCATCTATACAGGTATACAAACAAAACCTTACTTATTTAAACATAGACTAACACATACTTACTCTCTTTTACAATCACTGATAGAAGTGCACATTGATAGATACATTCACTTATGCAATCACAGGCTGTCATATATAGTCATTTATATATGCCAACTCTCACATGCACTGTGTTTTACATATGTACTTACTTGGACATGATGCACTGAGATATTCATTCAGTCACCAACACACCCATGCACACAGTAAACCACCTATACAGCTATTTCCACATACACTCTTCAACCCATACACCAAGTGAATCAACTGCTCACACATCTATGCACAGAGTCACACACGTCCCGGCCACATCCACACACAATCACCCTCACATACAAATACTTTGGTACCAATTAATAACCCATGTAGCCAGTCATATAGCTTCTAATCAATACATGCAGCAGCTTATACAACAACAGACATAATTATGCACACATTCTAACAGTTTAGTCACTAACCAAAAAGCGGTACAAAAGAGGGTGGTGATGGACGGAGCATCTGAATCAATCAAACACTCACACCCAGTCAAAAGATCTGGGTTTAATCCATCACCAATCTTTAGCCCACTCTGCCACCCCAGTTCAGACATGGCTATGTGCAAATCAGTCTGACCCTGTGTCTCATGGGAACAGTCTAGCCCGAACTGCCAAGCCATGCCTTCCCTGGACCGGAAACAAGCTTCCGAGGACTGGTTTCTGGCATTCCAGCCGTCTTCAGCCCGGCTTGCTTGAATCCAGTGGCAAAGTGAGCAAGGGACTCACGTCTGAGCATACCCTGCCACATTTATGGCGGCCAAAAGCGGTACAAAAGAGGGTAGTGATGGACGGAGCATCTGAATCAATCAAACACTCACACCCAGTCAAAAGATCTGGGTTTAATCCATCACCGTTCTTTAGCCCACTCTGCCACCCCAGTTCAGACATGGCTATATGCAAATCAGTCTGACCCTGTGCCTCATGGGAACAGTCCAGCCCGAACTGCCAAGCCATGCCTTCCCTTGACCAGAAACAAGCTTCCGAGGACCGGTTTCTGGCATTCCAGCCGTCTTCAGCCCGGCTTGCTTGAATCCAGTGGCAAAGTGAGCAAGGGACTCACGTCTGAGCATACCCTGCCACACTTATGGTGGCCAAAAGTGGTACAAAAGAGGGTGGTGATGGGCGGAGCATCTGAATCAATCAAACACTCATACCCAGTCAAAAGATCTGGGTTTAATCCATCACCGTTCTTTAGCCCACTCTGCCACCCCAGTTCAGACATGGCTATATGCAAATCAGTCTGACCCTGTGCCTCATGGGAACAGTCCAGCCCGAACTGCCAAGCCATGCCTTCCCTGGACCGGAAACAAGCTTCCGAGGACCGGTTTCTGGCATTCCAGCCGTCTTCAGCCCGGCTTGCTTGAATCCAGTGGCAAAGTGAGCAAGGGACTCACATCTGAGCATACCCTGCCAAACTTATGGCGGCCAAAAGCGGTACAAAAGAGGGTCGTGATGGACGGAGCATCTGAATCAATCAAACACTCACACCTAGTCAAAAGATCTGGGTTTAATCCATCACCGTTCTTTAGCCCACTCTGCCACCCCAGTTCAGACATGGCTATATGCAAATCAGTTTGACCCTGTGCCTCATGGGAACAGTCCAGCCGGACTGCCAAGCCATGCCTTCCCTGGACCAGAAACAAGCTTCCGAGAATCGGTTTATGGCCTTCCAGCCATCTTCAGCCCGGCTTGCTTGAATCCAGTGGCAAAGTGAGCAAGGGACTCACGTCTTAGCATACCCTGCCACACTTATGGCGGCCAAAAGCTGTACAAAAGAGGGTGGTGATGGACAGAGCATCTGAATCAATCAAACACTCACACCCAGTCAAAAGATCTGGGTTTAATCCATCACCGTTCTTTAGCCCACTCTGCCACCCCAGTTCAGACATGGCTATTATGCAAATCAGTCTGACCCTGTGCCTCACGGACACAGTCCAGCCCGAACTGCCAAGCCATGCCTTCCCTGGACCTGAAACAAGCTTCCGAGGACCGGTTTCTGGCATTCCAGCCGTCTTCAGCCCGTCTTGCTTGAATCCAGGGGCAAAGTGAGCAAGGGACTCACGTTTGAGCATACCCTGCCACACTTATGGCGGCCAAACGCGGTACAAAAGGGGGTGGTGATGGACGGAGCATATGAATCAATCAAACACTCACACCCAGTCAAAAGATCTGGGTTTAATCCATCACCGTTCTTTAGCCCACTCTGCCACCCCAGTTCAGACATGGCTATATGCAAATCAGTCTGACCCTGTGCCTCATGGGAACAGTCCAGCCCGAACTGCCAAGCCATGCCTTCCCTGGACCGGAAACAAGCTTCCGAGGACCGGTTTCTGGCATTCCAGCCATCTTCAGCCCGGCTTGCTTGAATCCAGTGGCAAAGTGAGCAAGGGACTCACGTCTGAGCATACCCTGCCACACTTATGGCGTCCAAAAGCGGTACAAAAGGGGGAGGTGATGGACGGAGCATCTGAATCAATCAAACACTCACACCCAGTCAACTAATCTGGGTTTAATCCATCACCGTTCTTTAGCCCACTCTGCCACCCCAGTTCGGACATGGCTATATGCAAATCAGTCTGACCCTGTGCCTCATGGGAACAGTCCAGCCCGAACTTCCAAGCCATGCCTTCCCTGGACCGAAACAAGCTTCCGAGGACCGGTTTCTGGCATTCCAGCCGGCTTGCTTGAATCCAGTGGCAAAGTGAGCAAGGGACTCACGTCTGAGCATACCCTGCCACATTTATGGCGGCCAAAAGCGGTACAAAAGAGGGTGGTGATGGATGGAGCATCTGAATCAATCAAACACTCACACCCAGTCAAAAGATCTGGGTTTAATCCATCACCGTTCTTTAGCCCACTCCGCCACCCCAGTTCAGACATGGCTATATGCAAATCAGTCTGACCCTGTGCCTCATGGGAACAGTCCAGCCCGAACTGCCAAGCCATGCCTTCCCTGGACCGGAAACAAGCTTCCGAGGACCGGTTTCTGGCATTCCAGCCGTCTTCAGCCCGGCTTGCTTGAATCCAGTGGCAAAGTGAGCAAGGGACTCACATCTGAGCATACCCTGCCAAACTTATGGCGGCCAAAAGCGGTACAAAAGAGGGTGGTGATGGACGGAGCATCTGAATCAATCAAACACTCACACCCAGTCAAAAGATCTGGGTTTAATCCATCACCGTTCTTTAGCCCAATCTGCCACCCCAGTTCAGACATGGCTATATGCAAATCAGTCTGACCCTGTGCCTCATGGGAACAGTCCAGCCCGAACTGCCAAGCCATGCCTTCCCTGGACCTGAAATAAGCTTCCGAGGACCGGTTTCTGGCATTCCAGCTGTCTTCAGCCCGGCTTGCTTGAATCCAGTGGCAAAGTGAGCAAGGGACTCAATTCTGAGCATACCCTGCCACACTTATGGCGGCCAAAAGCGGTACAAAAGGGGGTGGTGATGGACAGAGCATCTGAATCAATCAAACACTCACACCCAGTCAAAATATCTGGGTTTAATCCATCACCGTTCTTTAGCCCACTCTGCCACCCCAGTTCAGACATGGCTATATGCAAATCAGTCTGACCCTGTGCCTCATGGGAACAGCCCAGCCCGAACTGCCAAGCCATGCCTTCCCTGGACCGGAAACGAGCTTCCGACAACCGGTTTCTGGCATTCCAGCCGTCTTCAGCCCGGCTTGCTTGAATCTAGTGGCAAAGTGAGCAAGGGACTCACGTCTGAGCATACCCTGCCACACTTATGGCGGCCAAAAGCGGTACAAAAGGGGGTGGTGATGGATGGAGCTTCTGAATCAATCAAAAACTCACACCCAGTTAAAAGATCTGTGTTTAATCCATCACCGTTCTTTAGCCCACTCTGCCACTCCAGTTCAGACATGCCTATATGCAAATCAGTCTGACCCTGTGCCTCATGGGAACAGTCCAGCCCGAACTGCCAAGCCATGCCTTCCCTGGACCGGAAACAAGCTTCCGAGGACCGGTTTTTGGCATTCCAGCCATCTTCAGCCCGGCTTGCTTGAATCCAGTGGCAAAGAGAGCAAGGGACTCACGTCTGAGCATACCCTGCCACACTTATGGCGTCCAAAAGCGGTACAAAAGGGGGAGGTGATGGACGGAGCATCTGAATCAATCAAACACTCACACCCAGTCAACTGATCTAGGTTTAAGGTTTAATCCATCACCGTTCTTTAGCCCACTCTGCCACCCCAGTTAAGACATGGCTATATGCAAATCAGTCTGACCCTGTGCCTCATGGGATCAGTCCAGCCCGAACTGCCAAGCCATGCCTTCCCTGGACCGGAAACAAGCTTCCGAGGACCGGTTTCTGGGATTCCAGCCGTCTTCAGCCCGGCTTGCTTGAATCCAGTGGCAAAGTGAGCAAGGGACTCACGTCTGAGCATACCCTGCCACACTTATGGCGGCCAAAAGTGGTACAAAAGGGGAGTGGTGATGGACGGAGCATCTGAATCAATCAAACGCTCACACCCAGTCAAAAGATCTGGGTTTAATCCATCACCATTCTTTAGCCCACTCTGTGACCCCAGTTCAGACTTGGCTATATGCAAATCAGTCTGACCCTGTGCCTCATGGGAACAGTCCAGCCCGAACGGCCAAGCCATGCCTTCCCTGGAACGGAAACAAGCTTCCGAGGACCGGTTTCTGGCATTCCAGCCGTCTTCAGCCCGGCTTGCTTGAATCCAGTGGCAAAGTGAGCAAGGGACTCACGTCTGAGCATACCCTGCCACACTTATGGTGGTCAAAAGCGGTACAAAAGGGGGATGGTGATGGACGGAGCATCTGAATCAATCAAACACTCACACCGAGTCAAAAGATCTGGGTTTAATCCATCACCGTTCTTTAGCCCACTCTGCCACCCCAGTTCAGACATGGCTATATGCAAATCAGTCTGACCCTGTGCCTCATGGGAACAGTCCAGCCCGAACTGCCAAGCCATGTCTTCCCTGGACCGGAAACAAGCATCCTGGGACCGGTTTTGGATTCATAATCCTCATCAGCCAGGCTATCTTGAATCCAGTGGCCAAGTGAGCAAGGGACTCACGTCTGAGCATACCCTGCCACACTTAGGGCGAACAAAGCGATACAAAATGGGATGATGGACGGAGCATTTGAGCAAATCAAACACTCAACCCAAGTCAACTGATCTGGGTTTAATCCATCACCATTCTTTAGCTCACCCAGCCACCCCAGTTCAGACATGGCCATATGCAAATCAGTATGACCCTGTGCCTCATGGGAACAGTACAGCCCGAACTGCCAAGCCATGTCTTCCCTGGACCGGAAACAAGCATCCTGGGACCGGTTTCGGATTCATAATCCTCATCAGCCAGGCTATCTTGAATCCAGTGGCCAAGTGAGCAAGGGACTCACGTCTGAGCATACCCTGCCACACTTAAGGCGAACAAAGCGATACAAAAGGGGATGATGGACGGAGCGTTTGAGCAAATCAAACACTCACCCCCAGTCAACTGATCTGGGTTTAATCCATCACCATTCTTTAGCTCACCCAGCCACCCCAGTTCAGACATGGCCATATGCAAATCAGTCTGACCCTATGCCTCATGGGAACAGTCCAGCCCGAACTGCGAAGCCATGTCTTCCCTGGACCGGAAACAAGCATCCTGGGACCGGTTTCGGATTCATAATCCTCATCAGCCAGGCTATCTTGAATCCAGTGGCCAAGTGAGCAAGGGACTCACGTCTGAGCATATCCTGCCACACTTAGGGCGAACAAAGCGATACAAAAGGGGATGATGGACGGAACTTTTGAGAAAATCAAATACACACCTCCAGTCAACTGATCTGGGTTTAATCCATCACCATTCTTTAGCTCACCCAGCCACCCCAGTTCAGACATGGCCATATGCCAATCAGTCTGACCCTGTGCCTCATGGGAACAGTCCTGCCCGAACTGCCAAGCCATGTCTTCCCTGGACCGGAAACAAGCATCCTGCGACCGGTTTCGGATTCATAATCCTCATCAGCCAGGCTATTGTGGTAAATAAATAAATAATTACCGGTACTATTTTTGAATACATTAATAAAAACAGATAGCTCAATAAATAAGAGGCAGGATCCGAGGAATCTGAGGTTAACAGGCTTTAATCAGGCATAAGGGAAGGGACAGGATCGGGACAGCCTGAAATAGAATGGCACAAGTGGCAGCTGCAACGTCTCATTAACAGTACAAGCTATATATACTATAACATCATAATTACATTACATACAGTAGGCGTAGCAAGTGACAAAGCGTAAGATAAGAACACATGGGCGTGAAAAGAAGGCGTGCACAGGGCGTGCACGTAGACATGTGATGTAGACGTCACAGAAGTGTCATGAAATGGGTGGATACATGGAGGGGGCTACCTGAGCAGCGGGGACCTTTAACCTAGTGGTGCGCGCAAACGGACCATGACGTGTATCTGGGGAGAACTGGGGGCTCTGACTTCTGCACTAGAAGAGGAGACTAAAGTCTGGAAGGGCAAGACGACATGTACCTATAGCATATCTGGTATCTGGTGTTTGGAGAACATGTTGATAGAATCTAAAAGTCATCAGGGGAAAAGCTACTTGACACTAAGGCTGGTGCATGCATATATTCTTCAAGTATTCCGTGTGCTAGGAATCTTCTATGAACATTAATACAGTAATTCTCTTGCATGAAGACAGGAAGACTAGACTATAGCTGAAGCTGTTTATTCAGTTCGTTAGCTTAGGAATGTGAAGACGAGGAGCTGAACTGATAACTAGAGGCATAACATATTCTTGGCAGACCGGCAGGCAGAGCCAGGCCGGGCACCGCGCTGCGTGGCAGGAAGTAAGTGAAGGGTCAGGGATGCGGGAGGGGCTGCATCGCTCCTCGGAGCAGGTTCAGGAGACTGGAGCTTGAATCTGGTGTCCGGGCCCTCATGAGGCCTAGAAACGGGGACAATTCGATGAATTAAACGTGCACAATGTAAAACGTTGGCAACATAGGCCTAGAGGCCTAATTCACGTTGCTTTCACAGGGACTGGATAACTGGCATACTAGAGTTGGACACAACTATAATTTCGTCTTTATTCGGTCATAGGGGGACATATGCATATCGATCATGCACATATAATATAGGATGGGGAACACGTAGGCACACATGACAAGGCAAAATTCAATTTTCCACATTCCCTCCTTGTGCCCTACGTTTCCATCAGGAAACATCAATATTCATGATACCATCTATCATTTCATATAGCATCATTTGCTCGTCTCGAATTGTCTTGGAACGGAACTTTGGACCAGGAATACAAGATGTAGCGCACAAGCCGCAAATCGCAGGGCCACATTGTAAACAGAGACAGCAACTGAATACGATCATTACTGCTATACCCAGGAATGACAATACTTTCCATCCCCAGGCAGATATTATACTCCAGAGCCAACCGGACCATGTCCAGGTGCCTGGATTCTGGTGTAACTGATGGGCAATTGTATGGAGTCTGGTTATAGCTGAATAAACAGACGGTGCGTTATTAGGAATGAAAATGCAGCAACTGGATCCGATGACTCTACAAGCTCCGCCCCTATCGGCCAGTATGACGTCAAGGACGAGACGATTTTGGAGCACGACTAATCTCATAGCAGATTGCTCTTCGGTTAAGTTACCTAGAGCGGAAGTAGTCTCATTCACTACTGCTTCAAAAGTTCTGGTTAACCTACGTATTAGCTTACTATTCTGGACAGGTCCTATGAAGAAAAAGAAACCTTTATTGAAGTCTTGGTACTGTTCTAAAGCAGTTTCAGTTTGATCGACAATTGGGGACTCGATCTCCCTTCTATGTCTAATGTGTACTAGATGTGTGTTTCTGTGATAATCGGATGGGGCTAGAAAAACTGGTGGCAGTAGGAAGGCAATATAACATGTTCCATCCCAATCGAGGGGCAGACGTACATATGCGGTTTGACCACATACAAAATATGAATGACGTGAGGCTTTAAAAATAGATTTCCCACTGTCACTATACTTGACCATAGTAGTACAATCACTATGTCCTAGATGTATAGAACCATTCTTTCTGACACATAATTCGGCTTTGACTGGTAAAACTGTAATAGCAGGCAAATCTGGAGTAGTCTCGGACTGAACATTCAAAACCATGAAATCTGAGGAATAATTACCTAGATCATATACTTCATTTTCTAGATCTAACCCGGTTCTATGGGAAAGACCCTCCTTGTCTGGGAAACATGTTCTATTCAGAAGGGACATATCATGTGAGGATGAAGTTAACGTGGACCATGATCCACTCGAACCATTATGTGAAAACGGATAGGGAAAGAGTGGCAGAACTCCCTTCGGTGTCTGGAAAGGGGGGAGTCGACCACACACCCAACAATTAGTGGCATTGCTGGTCTGGTGTGAATAGTGTAACATACGGATAAAGGAATTGTTGCGCATGGCAAGACGATAGGATAACTCGTGAGGAGGCAGTTCACTAAACGTGTGCTCTACCGTAACATTAGAAAACATATGTACATGTGACACAGTAGGAGGAAAATATACATATAAAACATAACTTATGCCTGAAACCATAAAACTCAGAAATACTGAAATAAAAAGAGTAACAGTACATCTACTTCGGAGAGCTTTGCAATAACGTATTTTCTTAGAGTTTTGACTAACTCTCTCACTATGTCGGTCTATCTCATACATGTCAGGAACCTGTCTAACCGTTTCACCCGAGAGGGACTTAGACAATTAAACTGGCTGACTTACTAGACCTGAGTTTCTCTTTATACTCCTGCTGCGGAGTTTTCTCTAACAGGGGAAGTTTAGAGTCAGTATCTGGGCAGTCCTTGAGAACGGGGCAGTCTTTGAAAAATGTCTTTGGCCGAAGTCCATGGAATCTCTTTACATGGCTGCAGTGCAACCACCCCTTCCTGCCTTCCACTTTGATGGCCGTCCTTGTTGTGAGCAGGACCAATCTGGGCTCCTTCCAACGGGGCTCCAGCGGACTTGAACGATCGAAGTTCCTCACAAGGACTAGGTCGCCTGGTATGACCTCGTGCCGTTTCACTTCGGTGTTGTCTGGAAAAGCAGCGGCAACCTGTGAACGACAAGATTGTGGTGCAGACATCAAGGAAGCCAGGTAATCTGTCAGCATATTACTGTCAACATCAGTTATCTTACGGGGTCTAGGTGTACCCCACATGTTTGGGGGACGACCGAAAACTACCTCAAAGGGGGACAGACTTGAACAGGAATGAGCGACCATTCTCATATAAAAAGGGCGACTGGCAGTGCTACCAACTAATCTACGCCTTTCTCTGCACATACTTTAGCAATGCGGATTTTTAGAGTCTGATTATGTCTCTCAACGAGACCTGCTGCTTCGGGATGTCGTACACAATGGAACTTCCACTGGTACCCTAACAGAAGGGATACTTGTTTCATGAGTTCGGATGAGAATGGCTGGCCGTTGTCTGAATACACGACCCTTGGCAATCCATAGCGAGGAAAATACTCACGAACCAACTGCCTGGCAGTGGTCGCGGCAGTGTAATCTGGGACTGGATATGCTTCTGTCCATCTGGACAAAGCACATACAACTACGAGGACATACTTGAAACCTCGACATCGCTCCATCTGAATATAATCCATCTGGAGGACTTCAAAAGGGTGGTCAGGAGGATGGAATCCACCTTGTTCCACCGAGACACCTTTACCTGGATTGAACTGACAACAGATCATGCAGGTACGCACTTTCTGCTTGGCTGCTGCTCGTAAATGCTTGTTAAACCAGAGGTTCTGGATACTGTCTAACATGGCTTTTTCTCCTAAATGTGCAGGACTATGTGCGGTATTAATAATGACTTGAATCATAGAGTCGGGGAGAAACCATGTGGCTTTTCCCTTCGTCAACCATCCCTGATCTGTCTGGACCCCTCCTTGTTCAGACCATTTCTTGATTTCTTCGGGGGTAGCATGTGACTGGATATCTAGTACGTCTTGTGTAGGGTCCTTGACAGTCATACAAGTAGTCTGAACTGGAATGTCTGTCTGTGTCTGGTTAACTGGACTGTCTGGAGTCTGAGCTGTAAGCTTGGCTGTTCGATCTGCTAGATCGTTACCCTGGGAAATGATGTCAGTAACTTTCGTATGTGCCTTGCACTTCATGATAGCGATAGCTGTCGGTAAATGTATTGCATCTAACAGAGCTTGAATGAGGGGGCCATGCTGAATCTTGGTTCCATGAGAAGTCATGAAACCTCTCTCTTGCCAGAGTACTCCGAAGTCGTGTACGACTCCGAATGCATAACGTGAATCTGTGTATATGTTTACTTTCAGGTTCTTGGCTCGTATGCAGGCTTGGGTCAGAGCGACGAGCTCTGCTGCTTGAGCAGACAGGGTGTCAATACGGTGTGTTTCTATAACTTCGGTTTCAGTAGTCACTGCATACGCGGCTACTAGTTCTCCTGTACTTGTTCTCATACATGAAACATCTACATAAAGTGTCAGGTCGGGATCAGGTAATGCAATGTCTGTCAAGTCTTGTCTTGGCTTAGTCATGGTGTTAACAATTTCCACACAGTCATGTGTGGCAGGATCTGGAACAGTCGAGGGCAACAGTGTAGCAGGATTTAAAATGTTGCAGCGTCTGATTTCTATGTGTGGCTGAAACAGTGTCAGTTCATAACCTGTTAAACGTGCAATTGTCAAGTGTTGAGTCTGTGTTCGGTTTAAAAGAACTTCCACGGACTGTGGAACTTGTACTGTCAGGGAGTGTCCTAACACTATGGAATCACTTTGTCTGATAGCTAGAGCTGTGGCTGCAACTGACTTGAGGCACGCAGGCAAAGCCTGGGCTACTGGATCTAATGTGCTAGAGAAATAAGCACAAGGCTTGTATTGTCCAGCTTGATCTTGTGTGAGAACAGATAATGCTGTACCTTCACGTTCAGTAACAAAAAGTGTAAATGGTTTACTGTAGTTCGGAGTTGCTAGAACAGGTGCTTGACATAAGGCTTTCTTTAACTCATTGAAAACAAGTGTATGTTCTTGGGTCCAAGGGAGGACAGTCGATGTGGCTGCCTCCTGTGTCGTTAACTGTATCAGTGGCTTAGCTAGGTATGCGTACTGAGGAATCCATTGTCTGCAGTAAGAAGTGAGGCCGATAAAAGCTCGTACCTCCTTCTGAGTCTTGGGCTGGGGAAGATGTGCTATTAACTGGATACGGTCTGGTGTCAACTGCCTACCCCTCTTGGACAGTAAGTGTCCAAGGTATACCACTTGCTGGACACAGAATTGCAGTTTCGAAGGGGACACCTTGTGCCCCATCTCGGCCAGGAAATACAAGACTGTAAGTGACGCACGTTCGCAGTCACGTTCAGAACGGGCTGTGATCAATAGATCATCGACATACTGGATCAGGGCAGTGTCAGTTGGCATGTGAATGCTGTCTAGTTGTCTCTTAAGTGCTTGACTGTAAATACTAGGACTTTCTGTGAAACCTTGAGGAGCTCGTGTGAATTTATAGCTTTTTCCATTTAAACAGAAACCGAAAAGAAACTGGCTATCTGGATGAATGGGAACACTAAAGAATGCATTCTTGAGATCAATAACAGTAAAGAACGTGGCTTCGGAATCAATGGCAGTCAATAGGGAAGAAATATCTGGCACCACTGGGTACTGGGGAATAATACATTTATTAAGTTCTCGAAGGTCAATCACTAATCGATAAACTGGAGGTGCATTTGGGTCAGTACGTTTAAGAATCGGAATGATAGGAGAATTACATATATTGGAGTCAGTTTCTACAACCACTCCTTGAGCAATGAGCTCGTCAATAATTTTGGATAAGGCTGCTACAGCCTCAGGTGGCAATTTGTACTGTCGGATTCGTGGTAATACAACACCTTGTTTCAGAGTGACACGATAGGGTGTAATGTGCATACAACCTACATCAGTTGGACCTTGCGCCCATAAATGCTGAGGTACATTCAATAATCTAGGATCAAAATCACGTAATACATAATGACGTTTAAAATCTCGCAAAAACAGTCTTACTCCTTCTGGGGAGCAACATATTACTGCACCTAATTCTTTCAATGTCTTAATACCTAATAAGTTTTCTGGACAAGATTTCGTAAGTAACACGTCTGTAGTTCGGGACAATGGACCAACTTCTAGGGAAACTGGTTTCGATATTTCATTAACAATAGGCTTTCCTGAAAATCCAAGGGAAACATTTCTTGAGCCTGAGAGTGGAGCCCCTGGAACCTCGTCATGACTGATGGTAGTCCTACTTGCCCCTGTATCAATCAGAAACTTTCTGTCTTTCCCTAATACTTGACTGTGTACATAGGGACCCTCTTGATCTACAGGAATCTCGATGAGAGGCAAGCCAACCTCCCTCTCTAGGCTGTTTCATGAATACTGCTGATATTCTGGGTAATCTGACTGTGCATACTGGTACATCTGTTGTGTAACGTGCTGTGTGGCAGCTATAGGCTGCGGTACTGTAACTGTCTGTTGTGCGTTCTGCGGTGCTTGCGTATTCTGCGGAACTTGTTCTTGTCTAGGCGGACGTGGTCTCTCTTTCGTCTTACCAGTAGCTATGTTGTGTTTCAGAACTGCACATTCATTTATATAATGACCTGGCTGTTTACAATAATTGCAGGTCCCTTTAACGGGAACTGCAGGATGACTGGTTTGATTCATACCCCTCTTCTGACTGTCTTGGGGAACAGACTGTGCAACTAGTACTTTCATTTTCGTGTCTTTCATACGTCTCCTTTCGTGTTCTTGTTCTTCCCTGATTCTGTTCTGGTGGTACTGGAGCATCTGAAGCATTTGTGACGGAGTATTAGCTTGCCAGGTACTCTCGACTTTCAATACTCGATTTTTAACTTGTGGACTTGAATTTTCGACTAGTTTAGTAACAAAAAGATGTGGATATGACTCACTACTTGTTTTCAGACCGCTATTTATAATGAAACATTTCTCAAATCTAGAATAAAAATCACTGGTGTCTTCATCTTGTTTCTGTTTACAGGCTGAGATAGCATCCCAGTCTTCCTTTTTCGTGGCTAGTAATCTTGGCAAGACTTGTATTAACAGCTCGGGCAATGCTTTAGCTTTTTCCCCAAGACCAGTACCTGGAACTCGCGTGTTATCTTCAGTCTCTAATGCGGTCCAATCTATCTTTTTCTCTCCCACCTCCCATTCTTTTTCTTTGAGTTTTTCATATATGCCCGCAGGCAACAGGACCTTTAACATTTTAATGATATCAGGATACGTGTATTCTCCCATACGGAGCATGTCCTTTAATTCACGGTGGAACCCTGCTGGATCTTTATCGTGACAGGGGATTAACTTTTTCATTTCTAGAAGCTCTATTTTCGTGATAGGGGTGTAAACAAATACTCGCTCTAAATCACCCCCCGCCCCTTTAACTGGATGTACTTCTCGTAACGGATTCTGTCTGTCTATGTAAAATGATTTTTTTACTGGGGGTGGGACAGGAACAAAATGCGGGTTCAGGAACGTTCTGTATTTGTGGCGCTGTTCTAGAATGACACTAATTAAATCGGTACCTAGACCTTTCCATCTGTTTAGGAGTAACTCGTTCAGGACATCATACAAAGGACCTGGATCAGAATGCTGATCCTCATACAGTGTGATGAGGTGCTGGATCATATACATACCCGCCAAACGCTGCTCGGCTGGGGGCAGTTTCAGGAACGTTTGTGCCACTATTTCGTCTCGAAACGTGGCGGAGTCACTAGTCCATCGGACTGCTGATCGGGCTAGTTCTTGTTCATGCATGGTACTAAGCTCACTATAACCTATTCGTAATTTCAGGATTTTATCTGTAGCCTGGAATACTTGTTCCAGAGAACACTGTTCTGGTACTGGATGAGGAAAAACTTTCTTGTAATCTAGACGTGAATGTCTATCGGAAAGTCTAGTTCTACCTACATACGCTATTCTGTCGGGATTCTCGCTGTCTACCTCTTCACTGGAAGAGTCATTCTCTTTCTCGGTTGCTCTACTTGCTTTCTCTTTCTCGTGTATACGTAAAATTTCTTTACGAATTTTCCTGTACATACTTTCTATACTACCTTGTGTCTTGTGTTTTTCCTCGGGTATATTATCACTCCATCTAGTCAGGGCTTTCATCTCGTCTTTGTCTTTATCAGGATAATCTTGTTCTCTTATTAAACAGTTAATCATAAATTGCAGAATCATACTTTGAATCTCGACCTTTCTGTACGCCATAGCTTCGTGAATACTTTCTGGATGCTCCCCCGTATGGATAAAATGATATATTCTGTCTAGATGATCCTTCATATCGGGCAGGGTAGCCAAAAAGTTGGCAACTCGTCTTAAACGTACTGAATACAAGATCATGTGATCTTCACCTGGTACTGAATCATATATGCAATCAGTAAGGTATCGCTTGAGATCTGCGTATGTAGTCAGTTTTGGCGTACGCTGTAACGCTGCTTCTCTCAGCGTCATTCGTTTTACTTGAGGCGGGGTGGTAGGAGCACCTCCTGCCGCCCCTCCTGGACTAGAACCTTCTATTAATACTGAATGGGCTGGTAAAGTGACTGGCAAAGCACGTGGTGCGGACTGGTCCGGGGGTACTGGCACATGGACAGGGTTCCCGGGACCAGTGGCTGGAGGAACAGGAATTACATTATTAACAGGGTGCTGAGGTTGAGCTGGCAGAATAGGGTTTGCATATTCTGGGACAGTATCGTCCAAATAGGACGAGAGAAATATTTCAGCTGCAGTCGGTTTATGACGTAGCTTAGTCGGGACCAGGGGTGGCGGTAAATTACAGGATGCTTCCGGGGTTGCCTTCGGCAAGCCCTCGGTAAGAAGAGGATACATACCTTTAATAAGAGCATTTCTCTGTCTGTCGGACTGTTCTGCTCTAACTCGTTCACCTTCTCCTAGAAGTTCCCTTTCTTGGGCTTTTTCTGAGGATTCCCTACTTAATTCTGCTTTTCTGAATTCTTTTTCGGTTCTCCTATGAGATTCTTTGCGCCATAACTCGATGGCATCTTTCTGGGACTGTCTGGCTTTCTTTTTCCATAATGCTTCTTCTACTCGCATGATGCACTCGGCATCCCATGTACCTGATACAGGCCATCTATATTTCTCTTCAAGATCTTTCGTGTAATCCACCCATAAGTCTAGATATAATATGGCATCTAAGCCATGCTTGTGATACATAAAATGACCAGGACTGTCCCTAGGGGGGACAGGAACTGCTTCTTCGAGTAACCCTTTTCTAGTTTTGATCTGACGTAATTTCGAGAATAGAGGCATCTTGAACTTGTACTTTGACTTTAACACAATATACAATAAACACAGTAATGAAATGGCAAACAAATCATTCATACCACGACATAAAAATACATGAATAACACAGCGAACAGAAATATTACCTGATACCTTGGGCACATAATACTTGAATTTCTCGAGAACAGACTTAACAGAAATACTGGATGCACTGCTAGAAACAGTACAGAAACTAGATGCACTGCTAAATCAGTACAGACTGGATCTGTGTACCCAAACCCATCGGACCAGGAACAAACTAATGATCCTGTCTAGATACTTCCCCCGCAACGGTACTCACCGGGAAGCAGAAACTGAAGGCCTCGGACTGGACTGCTACGACGTCTAGTTACTGCTACGCGCTTCGAACTTCGGGCTTCGGTTACAGGTGGGCCTCTGGATACCTCGGACCTTGTTCTCTCGGCTTGGGCTCTGGTCGGGACAAACCGCCTTCCACACCGCCTCGTCTGGATGCCGGACCGCAGTCTCCGTCTCCTCCGTGGGCCTGAGGGAGACTTGAAGCAGAAATATCTGCACGTGCACGGTAGAGTTCCGTCACGGCTGTAGAAGGGTCAGGGGGCCTGCGTTACATCGCCGGCGCGTGGGGAAGAGGTAAGTCCCTAATCGGGCGCCATTTATGTGGTAAATAAATAAATAATTACCGGTACTATTTTTGAATACATTAATAAAAACAGATAGCTCAATAAATAAGAGGCAGGATCCGAGGAATCTGAGGTTAACAGGCTTTAATCAGGCATAAGGGAAGGGACAGGATCGGGACAGCCTGAAATAGAATGGCACAAGTGGCAGCTGCAACGTCTCATTAACAGTACAAGCTATATATACTATAACATCATAATTACATTACATACAGTAGGCGTAGCAAGTGACAAAGCGTAAGATAAGAACACATGGGTGTGAAAAGAAGGCGTGCACAGGGCGTGCACGTAGACATGTGATGTAGACGTCACAGAAGTGTCATGAAATGGGTGGATACATGGAGGGGGCTACCTGAGCAGCGGGGACCTTTAACCTAGTGGTGCGCGCAAACGGACCATGACGTGTATCTGGGGAGAACTGGGGGCTCTGACTTCTGCACTAGAAGAGGAGACTAAAGTCTGGAAGGGCAAGACGACATGTACCTATAGCATATCTGGTATCTGGTGTTTGGAGAACATGTTGATAGAATCTAAAAGTCATCAGGGGAAAAGCTACTTGACACTAAGGCTGGTGCATGCATATATTCTTCAAGTATTCCGTGTGCTAGGAATCTTCTATGAACATTAATACAGTAATTCTCTTGCATGAAGACAGGAAGACTAGACTATAGCTGAAGCTGTTTATTCAGTTCGTTAGCTTAGGAATGTGAAGACGAGGAGCTGAACTGATAACTAGAGGCATAACATATTCTTGGCAGACCGGCAGGCAGAGCCAGGCCGGGCACCGCGCTGCGTGGCAGGAAGTAAGTGAAGGGTCAGGGATGCGGGAGAGGCTGCATCGCTCCTCGGAGCAGGTTCAGGAGACTGGAGCTTGAATCTGGTGTCCGGGCCCTCATGAGGCCTAGAAACGGGGACAATTCGATGAATTAAACGTGCACAATGTAAAACGTTGGCAACATAGGCCTAGAGGCCTAATCCACGTTGCTTTCACAGGGACTGGATAACTGGCATACTAGAGTTGGACACAACTATAATTTCGTCTTTATTCGGTCATAGGGGGACATATGCATATCGATCATGCACATATAATATAGGATGGGGAACACGTAGGCACACATGACAAGGCAAAATTCAATTTTCCACACTATCTTGAATCCAGTGGCCAAGTGAGCAAGGGACTCACGTCTGAGCATACCCTGCCACACTTAGGGCGAACAAAGCGATACAAAAGGGGATGATGGACGGAACGTTTGAGCAAATCAAACACTCACCCCCAGTCAACTGATCTGGGTTTAATCCATCACCATTCTTTAGCTCACCCAGCCACCCCAGTTCAGACATCGCCATATGCAAATCAGTCTGACCCCGTGCCTCATAGGAACAATCCAGCCCGAACTGCCAAGCCATGTCTTCCCTGGACCAGAAACAAGCATCCTGGGACCGGTTTCGGATTCATAATCCTCATCAGCCAGGCTATCTTGAATCCAGTGGCCAAGTGAGCAAGGGACTCACGTCTGAGCGTACCCTGCCACACTTAGGGCGAACAAAGCGATACAAAAGGGGATGATGGACGGAGCGTTTGAGCAAATCAAACACTCACCCCCAGTCAACTGATCTGGGTTTAATCCATCACCATTCTTTAGCTCACCCAGCCACCCCAGTTCAGACATGGCCATATGCAAATCAGTCTGACCCTGTGCCTCATGGGAACAGTCCAGCCCGAGCTGCCAAGCCATGTCTTCCCTGGACCGGAAACAAGCATCCTGGGACCATCACCACCCTCTTTTGTACCGCGTTTGGCCGCCATAAGTGTGGCAGGGTATGCTCAGACGTGAGTCCCTTGCTCACTTTGCCACTGGATTCAAGCAAGCCGGGCTGAAGACGGCTGGAATGCCAGAAACCGGTCCTCGGAAGCTTGTTTCCAGTCCAGGGAAGGCATGGCTTGGCAGTTCGGACTGGACTGTTCCCATGAGGCACAGGGTCAGACTGATTTGCATATAGCATGTCTGAACTGGGGTGGCAGAGTTGGCTAAAGAACGGTGATGGATTAAACCCAGATCTTTTGAGTGGGTTTGAGTGTTTGATTGATTCAGATGCTCCGTCCATCACCACCCCCTTTTGTACCGCCAACCCAGTTGGAGCAGTAACAACACAAGAGAGCAATGACTCCGTTGTTTTCTGCAAATATGTTGCAATCGCTTTAATCAGGAAACTTTTCCCAGTTCCTGCTTCTCCACTCACATATAGTCGGACAGGTACAAATGATGTACATGAACACTCTTTTTTCTCATGAGATAAACCATGCTCAATGTGTTCTGTGACTTCATCATATATTTGTCTCTGCTCAACGTTTAGTTTTTTTTCCAAATCTTCTAAGTCAACTCCATCCTCCTGAGCTTGTTCCATGGCTCTTTCAACTTCATCCATGGCAGTAGCAGCTTCATTTTGTATAATTGGTCCTCCTAGTGGATCCTGACTCAATGAAGCAGAACTCTGACTATCTTGAGAACTATCTCTAGCAATCTCTGCTGCAATTGTAGCTTCTTGCTGTATTTCCTCGTTTAACAATTGGAGGTAATTTGAAAAAACAGGACATTCTATCGTTCCTTGGTTGCATTGAACGAATCTTCATAAGTAAGAAAATCTCCAAGTAGTTCCTCTTCTGTACGCCAAGGCTTAAAGAGTTGCAAAAAGGCTAAGTAATAACATTCCCTTTTGCTGGAGAATCACAACTCAATTTTCGATAATTAAGCAAATGGCCTTTTCTTTGTTTCACTAGACAGCCTTCACAACCAATTACAACATATACACCTTTATTGATGTCTTCTGTGACGTTCTTTTTAAAAATATAGGTTTGCAGTACTTCATAGAGACAAACATTCTCAAGGTGAGTACTTCTATTTGGATAGTATGTATCCAACATGTTTGTCTTCAAAATATCTGTACTGTCTGGTTCTTTCTCTGCCAAATACTCAATTTCTTGCACAGATTTCAAAACTCGGTTTCGTGTTTCAGCAAGACCTAGACTCACCCAAATGATGGTTCTAGATTTGGCATATAGACTTGCTGATGACAACCGATCAGAACATTCATATGCTCCAATTTCTCGATGCAACAACATCTTCAGACTGTAACTGTATAATTTCTTGCTTAGACTCTTTTCATGTGAAATTTCCTCCCACATTTCCTTCAGTTCCGTCTTTTCTGATTTTGTGATGTAAGACGTCACATATAGAGCCACAGCAATAGAGTTGTCAGCCACATATTGAATATCCATGTTAGCATTCCACATGAACAAAATGACTGGGTTGTAGCCATTTATGAATTTGGATTCCTCATTTCTTTTTAGGTTGTATGTATTTTTGGGTGATTTTCTTGTCACAGTATGTCGCAGAGAAGACATAAAATTGTTGACTCTTCCTTTCGATGTTACTGGACGTGGAAATGCAAAACGACATTTCGTGTAGAACTTGTCCTTGGATTTGTATTTTCGACGACAGTATTTCCCACAACGATGGCTTTGAAAGCGTAAAACTTGATGTCTTAAATTGTTTTCTTCTGTACTTTTCGGAACAGCACATGTAGAATACTGCTCAAGGAAACTCATCACTTTCTCATCTGAATCTGTTCCAAATTTTGGTGCATCTTTTATCCATAGCAGCATATGTATATGAGGAGCACCTCTTGCTTAATACACCTTTCTCCAAAAGAAATCCAACACCTCTCCAAGCGGAGGATTTTTTTTGTTTGTAATAAAAGACATCATAGCTTCAAACCTATGATTGAAATACCTGCATACATTAACTGGATCCAAAGAGCACAGTTCTCCAGGTGTCTTGTATTCAATATTTTCAATGTTTTTATTTGCCTCTCGTAGAAATTCAAGTAAGTCTTCCCAAGCATACTCAGCACAGCTAAGAGTGAGGAATCATGTAGGAGTTCCTAAGTTTCTTAGCATACATTTCAATTCCCCATGACGACGGTACCAATACTCGTTAGTACCACACTGACATGCCATGAGATTAATTAGCTGAGATTCCAAAACACTGTCTTGCAGTTTCACTTTATACATAAAATCCCTTGCCGAAACATTTTGTAGATGTGCTCCACTTTTCAGTATATGGTTTACTGCATAGGAAAGTCCAGACAAGTCACACTCAAACAGTAGATGGAACAAATATGGAATGCATTGACGAAACCTTGGATCTTCTGTATATAATCTTGAAGTCCGGTATTCAGATGCAGGAATTTGAACAGGTCGGTCGTCATATCATCCACCTTCACCTGTTGGAAATAACTGTGGAAAACAACGAGCTTCCAAACTTTCTTCCCATACACTAATGGGACTTCCTTCGGCTTTTTTCATCTGAAACAAGTCAATAGCATTCCCCATTACTTCTTTCGAATGCAATGGATGATCACTATAATATTCATAAATTTCTTCACTTCTAGAGACATCAACTTTTTCTATTTGCCCAGCAGAGACATCAGTGTCCTCTTCTACAGTTGTTTCTTCTTCTCCCACATATACATTTCTATAGTACTGATTATTTTTTACCAAATACAACATTGCCTTCTTGACTTTCCTAACACTTTCCTAACATCCACTAATTCTTGACAGATTTTCTTACTTTTTGTCGGAACACCATTAACTAGAATAACCAGAGGCTCCTCTTCTACTTTTTCGACACCAATTGTATCAATATTTTTCCTAAAAACTAGAGGCAAATAAACAACTCTTCCCTTTAATCCTCTCTGTAAATCTGAAGGAGGCAATTTCCCTGTCTCAGGCTCCATGCGAACAATAGCCTAAAAAGGATGAACACATTGAATCAGAATAGACTCATAGGTATTTAAATCCATCAATTCAGAAGGTATGTCTACCAACCCCAGATTATTATGAAGAGCTCTAGCAGGCATTCTGTTCTCATTTAAGTTAATATAGCAATATGTACAAATACGTTGATCAGAGCCCAAATCAAAACAATTTTCTACCAACAAATAAGTTGCAAAATCCTTCCACTCATTGGGCCCGATTCACAGAATGAATTTAAGACTCAATCCTAAACTTACTACTATTTTAGTATTCACAGGATGCACTTACTACTTTTGGTATTCACAGAAGTTAGGATTTTGTCTTAAGCTTGTTTTAAGACAAACTTAAGACAGACTTAAGACAGCCTTAAGACAGACTTAAGACAAAATCCTAACTTCTGTGAATGCCAAAAGTAGTAAGTTCATTCTGTGAATG
The DNA here is from genome assembly GCF_964261635.1 of Lissotriton helveticus. Taxonomy (NCBI): domain Eukaryota; kingdom Metazoa; phylum Chordata; class Amphibia; order Caudata; family Salamandridae; genus Lissotriton; species Lissotriton helveticus. Next base: position 149,177,539 of record NC_136057.1, read on the forward strand.
CCAAAAGTAGTAAGTGCGTTCTGTGAATACCAAAATAGTAGTAAGTTTAGGATTGAGTCTTAAATTCATTCTGTGAATCGGGCCCATTATTATTTATCTTTTCACTTTTTTCATATAAATCAACTAATCTAGTCTAATGCTTATAATGAGTTTGTCGACAACAAACACAAGAAAAATTAGGCCTTTCACTTGAATTGACCTTAAACTTTATAATTTCATTTTCAAATTTTCTGTACTTAAAATCTCTACATTCTCTTCTACATTACCTTCTATTACTGTATCAATTTCATTTCTGCACTGACCTCTTTTTCACCAAAGTAACAAAACTAAATTTCATCACAAATGTTTTTGACATCTAATTCAGTTCCATGCAAAAGAGTACTGTTTAACTGTTTTAGTTTAAGTGCTGGACTTTTTGTATAGTACAACCTTCTCACTAATTTCCTCACTTTATTATGATGCACTGCTAACATCCTAAAATGGTGAAAAACACTATGACATACTTTTCTTGAAAGACAAGCCAGTGAATGCCCTTGCAAACCTGTTTTTTCTCTCACTCTACAAGGATCTAACTCTTGTAAAATTTTAATTTTTTGTTTTACACTTTTCTTAGTATATGTCCGTAAGAAAGTGCGAAACAAATCAATTGATTCCTGTCGGACACTAAAAATACTACTACAATTCCATGTATACACTGGAGCCTTAGGACATCTCCCTAAAACTTCATCAGCTAACACCTCTTCTGTATTTCTTGGCACAATCTCTTCTTTTTCAACCGGACAACCGTCCTTCACCTCATATGCACGACCACTGGTGTCAACTGCATGCACCAAATCATTATCCTGAAAGTAACCTTCTTCATTAAAAAATGGCTCAGAGCTTGAACTAGGCTTCCATTCTCCAGAAAAAACATCACAGAAATTAGTTCGATTAATTACTCTCCTCCACTTACATTTTGTTTTGAACACATTGATTACCTTATCAAGTGTACGAATTCTATTCATTACTAAACTAAACAATTTATTTTTCACTTTAAATGCTTCATCCACAATCTTAACTATGGTTTTTTTCTTGTAAAAAGCGGTCTTTTTTATACCTCTTTACATTTTTTAATAAATTTGATACTATTCTGTTGTAAAACATTCGTCTACTTTTTTTTCTTGACATTTCAATAAGTTCCTGAGAAATTTTTTTGTTTGCTTACCAGGAACATTTTTCTTTTTCTCTGAAGATTTTATTTTGGTTGGTTCTTGATTTTCTTTTTCTTTAGACCTTAATTTTCTTTTATAAAGTTTTTCACATCTTGCTTTAGAAGGCATCTTTTTGTTTGTTTGTATAGATGATTATAATATGTGGTAAACAAAAAATAACATATTATAGACCACTACAAACATATTACATAGCAATTACAATAAGTAAACAATATAAACACTAGTATACAACAAAAGGCTCATTTACATTACATGTGCTTTGCTTTGTGTCAAAAACGATTTACTAATTAATGTTATGTCTTGCTTATATATAGGTGGCCTGTTTTTGGCCTGTAGATACAGTGAAATAATATGAGCAGAGACACACATACTGCTTGCAGAGACAGAGATGGTAGATTACATGTAATATCGTGGACATGTGCCTAAGATCACACTGTGCCTGAAGCTTCGTTCACCCATCAGTGTGATCTTAGGCAGAGTCACACATACTGTTGGCAGAGACAGACATGGTACATTATATCTAACATCCTATTAATCTGCCTAAGATCACACTGTGAGTGAAGCTTGATTCACCCATCAGTGTAATCTTAGGCAGAGTCACACATACTGTTGGCACAAACAGACATGGTACATTATATCTAACATTCTGATCATGTGCCTAAGATCACACTGTGACTGAAGCTTGATTCACCCATCACTGTGATCTTAGGCAGAGTCACACATACTGTTTGCAGAGACAGACATGGTACATTATATCTAACATTCTGATCATGTGCCTAAGATCACACTGTGACTGAAGCTTGATTCACCCATAACTGTGATCTTAGGCAGAGTCACACATACTGTTTGCAGAGAAAGACATGGTACATTATATCTAACATTCTGATCATGTGCCTAAGATCACACTGTGACTGAAGCTTGATTCACCCATCACTGTGATCTTAGGCAGAGTCACACATACTGTTGGCAGAGACAGACACGGTACATTATATCTAACATTCTGATCATGTGCCTAAGATCACACTGTGACTGAAGCTTGATTCACCCATCACTGTGATCTTAGGCAGAGTAGCACATACTGTTGGCAGAGACAGACATGGTACATTATATCTAACATCCTATTAATCTGCCTAAGATCACACTGTGAGCGAAGCTTTATTCACCCATCAGTGTAATCTTAGGCAGAGTCACACATACTGTTGGCACAGACAGACATGGTACATTATATCTAACATTCTGATCATGTGCCTAAGCTCACACTGTGACTGAAGCTTGATTCACCCATCACTGTGATCTTAGGCAGAGTCACACATACTGTTGGCAGAGACAGACATGGTACATTATATCTAACATCCTGATCATGTGTCTAAGATCACACTGTGACTGAAGCTTGATTCACCCATCACTGTGAACTTAGGCAGAGTGTCAGAATCCCCGGGACGCGGTGGGACACCGCGGGTTGCAACCATCGAATCAGACGCCGATCACCGCGTCATGAGTGGACAAGGAACCAAAAGACCCAGCATGCATAGCGCGATCAGCGCGCACACAGAAATGCGTATTTAAGTCGCATTGGACGCCGGGATCAATGCTGGATATTTTGGATACTTGCCGGCCGTTTGTTTGTGTCCCGCTGTACATTGGATTCCGGGGACACCAAACCGTGCATCGGCACAAGAAGCGGTCCCGCATTGCTGGAGTCGGGAACACATCGTAGGAAGCGAGCGGCTGCTCGTTTCGTTATCACGCCTTGGAGTCCGGGTAGAGCGTTTGTTTCTACGCTCCCTGGACGGATTGGAACAGAGACGCACACCAAAGGAGGTGTTTGCCGCGTCTCTGTTTTGGGGATTGTTTGCAGATCCAGACCCCTCGGTAGAGGGCCCGGCCGGGTGTTCCCGAGTCGAGTGTCTTAAATAGCGCCAAGACGCAGTAGTTCGTCCATAACCCATCAGTCGTCCTCGAACGGCATTTTCTGCCGTTATTTAGCACTGTGTCCTCTATTGGAAGAATACCGGGACCGGTGTTCATGCAGAGGACGGTTGGTTCCTGGCCTTCCTGAGAACAGGGCAAACGACTGATGGGTATCGTATGATTTCCACTTACTTGGCGAGACTGTGCATCGCATTGTCTATTGTTTTCTCTTTCCTGTGTGTACTTGTGTTCATTAAACAAGAGCATAGCAGCATACCTATAACTTGTTGGTTTTCTTACTGTTTTCTCGATCCCGAGAAATAGGGAGATTACACAGAGTCACACATACTGTTGGCAGAGACAGACATGGTACATTACATCTAACATTCTGATCATGTGCCTAAGATCACACTGTGACTGAAGCTTGATTCACCCATCAGTATGATCTTAGGCAAAGACACACATACTGCTGGCAGAGACAGACATGGTACATTATATCTAACATCCTATTAATCTGCCTAAGATCACACTGTGAGTGAAGCTTGATTCACCCATCAGTGTAATCTTAGGCAGAGTCACACATACTGTTGGCACAAACAGATATGGTACATTAGCTAACATTCTGATCATGTGCCTAAGATCACACTGTGACTGAAGCTTCATTCACCCATCACTGTGATCTTAGGCAGAGTCACACATACTGTTTGCAGAGACAGACATGGTACATTATATCTAACATTCTGATCATGTGCCTAAGATCACACTGTGACTGAAGCTTGATTCACCCATCACTGTGATCTTAGGCAGACTCACACATACTGTTGGCACAGACAGACATGGTACATTATATCTAACATTCTGATCATGTGCCTAAGATCACACTGTGACTGAAGCTTGATTCAGCCATCACTGTGATCTTAGGCAGAGTCACACATACTGTTGGCAGAGACAGACACGGTACATTATATCTAACATTCTGATCATGTGCCTAAGATCACACTGTGACTGAAGCTTGATTCACCCATCAGTATGATCTTAGGCAAAGACACACATACTGCTGGCAGAGACAGACATGGTACATTATATCTAACATTCTGATTATGTACCTAAGATCACACTGTGACTGAAGCTTGATTCACCCATCACTGTGATCTTAGGCAGAGTCACACATACTGGTGGCAGAGACAGACATGGTACATTATATCTAACATTCTGATTATGTGCCTAAGATCACACTGTGACTGAAGCTTGATTCACCCATCACTGTGATCTTAGGCAGAGTCACACATACTGTTGGCAGAGACAGACTCGGTACATTATATCTAACATTCTGATCATGTGCCTAAGATCACACTGTGACTGAAGCTTGATTCACCCATCACTGTGATCTTAGGCAGAGTCACACATACTGTTGGCAGAGACAGACATGGTACATTATATCTAACATTCTGATTATGTGCCTATGATCACACTGTGACTGAAGCTTGATTCACCCATCACTGTGATCTTAGGCAGAGTCACACATACTGTTGGCAGAGACAGACATGGTACATTATATCTAACATTCTGATTATGTGCCTAAGATCACACTGGGACTGAAGCTTGATTCACCCATCACTGCGATCTTAGGCAGAGTCACACATACTGTTGGCAGAGACAGACATGGTACATTACATCTAACATTCTGATCATGTGCCTAAGATCACACTGTGACTGAAGCTTGATTCACCCATCAGTATGATATTAGGCAAAGACACACATACTGCTGGCAGAGACAGACATGGTACTTTATATCTAACATCCTATCAATCTGCCTAAGATCACACTGTGAGTAAAGCTTGATTCACCCATCAGTGTAATCTTAGGCAGAGTCACACATAATGTTGGCACAGACAAACATGGTACATTATATCTAACATTCTGATCATGTGCCTAAGATCACACTGTGACTGAAGCTTGATTTACCCATCACTTTGATCTTAGGCAGAGTCACACATACTGTTGGCAGAGACAGACATGGTACATTATATCTAACATCCTATTAATCTGCCTAAGATCACACTGTGAGTGAAGCTTTATTCACCCATCAGTGTAATCTTAGGCAGAGTCACACATACTGTTGGCACAGACAGACATGGTAGATTATATCTAACATTCTGATCATGTGCCTAAGATCACACTGTGACTGAAGCTTGATTCACCCATCAGTGTGATCTTAGGCAGAGTCACACATACTGTTGGCAGAGACAGACATGGTACATTATATCTAACATTCTGATCATGTGCCTAAGATCACACTGTGACTGAAGCTTGATTCACCCATCACTGTGATCTTAGGCAGAGTCACACGTACTGTTGGCAGAGACAGACATGGTACATTATATCTAACATCCTATTAATCTGCCTAAGATCACACTGTGAGTGAAGCTTGATTCACCCATCAGTGTAATCTTAATAGTCAGAGTCACACATACTGTTGGCACAGACAGACATGGTACATTATATCTAACATCCTATTAATCTGCCTAAGATCACACTGTGACTGAAGCTTGATTCACCCATCACTGTGATCTTAGGCAGATGATAGTAAATATGCCAATGAAACCATTACACTATCTCTATACTAGCAATAATGTCAAACATTGCGCAAGCGGCTTGTAAATATGCCAATGAAACCACTACACTATCTCTATACCAGCTTTATTGTCAAACATTGCGCAAGCGGCTTGTAAATATGCCAATGAAACCATTACACTATCTCTGTACCATTATTAATGTCAAACATTGCGCACGCGGCTTGTAAATATGCCAATGAAACCATTACACTATCTCTGTACCAGCATTAATGTCAAACATTGCACAAGGGGCTTGTAAATATGCCAATGAAACCATTACACTATCTCTATACCAGCATTAATGTCAAACATTGCGCAAGCGGCTTGTAAATATGCCAATGAAACCATTACACTATCTCTGTACCAGCATTAATGTCAAACATTGCACAAGCGGCTTGTAAATATGCCAATGAAACCATTACACTATCTCTGTACCAGCATTAATGTCAAACATTGTGCAAGCGGCTTGTAAATATGCCAATGAAACTATTACACTATCTCTATACCAGCATAGTTCCCCTTACAAATTAACAACTCACCTTTTTGAAAATAGAAGAGTTAGTAGTGTGTTATTCTAAGGCTAGCAATTGAGCAGCCAAATTTTCTCTCAAAAGTACCTCAGACTGGGGTATTACAAAATGGCCGTGTTTTCCTCTCATTTGAGAAATATACATAACCAATCAAACTTCATCATACACAAATTCCAAACTAAAGTAATATTTTGATTGGTTGTAAATTTCAATACTTTCAAATGTGTTTCCCCATGCAATTTTCCATTGGACATTTAGACACGCCTACAGCCTGAACAGATGAATGGAATTACACCAAAGTTGGAAAAATGATAGGTACTGGTATGTAGTAGGGCCTTTTCTATATTTCTTTGAAATTGCTCCTGTGGTTTTTATGAAAGGCAACATCAAAAAAACATATATATCAATAGCCGCTGCCTTTGAAATATAGCAAAGGCACATCTGCGTACCAGTCCCTACAATTTTGCCAAGTTTGGCGCAATTCCATTCAGAGGTTCGGGCTGTAGACTTGTCAAGCCGTCCGATGGAAATTAACATGGGGAAAACACGTTTTGGGACCCCCCTTTTTTCTCAGCTCCCACTTCACGAATCCCCCCGAAACTTCCGGGGAAGGAGCGGAGCGGAGCTGGCCAAAATTTTGGAAAATTACACACAAATTCCTCAACCGTCGCCAGAGTTATTCCCAGTAGAATGTTGCGGATTTCCTATGGTAGCCAATCCTAACTATAACTACCTACTGGCGAACGTCAGTAGGTAATATGTATATGAAATAAACAGCACTTTGGAGATTTTGTGACTACCTCGTTTTGTCCTGAGAGCGTGTTTTATGGACTTTGGGCGCAAGGAAACATAATTTTGTCGGTATTACTCCGCCGGCGTGCACGCCACCTTTCACGGGTCGCGGGGATCCAGAAGAAGTTGGTAATTTTGTGGAGATATATATATATATATATATATATATATATATATATATATATATATATATATATATAAATATGTAGATATATAAATATATATATATTCGTATTTATATATATAAATATGTAGATATATAAATATATATATATTCATATATATGTGTGCTTTGTTTAAAATAAATATAACATTAATATATATTTTCTAATTATTTAAATATCTTTAATTTACATTATATTACTGTTAAATGTTGATATATTTAATATTTGCCATTTCTAACTATGTATATGTTAAAAAACAATATTTTTGTCTTCGATATTAGTGTACAATTATATATTTTTTCTTAGCTGTTTTTGTTATTTACCTTATAAGTATAGGACAAGGTTATTTTTGTGCTCCGTATTTTAGACACATTATTTATACACCACAATATTTGTAGTTTTGATATATTGCCACTGAACCCCAATGCGTGAAATAGCACAAGCCATTTTGTAAACACAACATGGTCCACTCTTGAATGCAATGCCCGTGTGCAGTGCATGTACTATATGTAAGTCACCCATACAGCAGGCCTTTAGAGCCCTAAGGCAGGGTGCATTATATTACATGTGAGAGCCAGTATGCCCCTGCAATGCCTTGTTCCATTCCTAGATATTGCAAGTGTTCAGGCAGCCAATTTGAGGACATGTACTGGACACTGGTCATTACGAATTAATCAGCTCTATAATGGCTTCACTGTGAATAAGGGTGTTTGGTATCACCTTCAATCTGTACTGATGCCAGTATCAGTTTATTGGGACCTTCAGTCGGAGGGAGCCCTACTAGTCTCTAAGGGTTTTGGCTGACTGGTATATTCCAGCCTGTCACCGCAGATGGATTTATGGCCCCCTGCGAAGGAGAACCCACGCTCTCAGACGCCAGGAACAATGCCTACTCGGCTGAAGGTGTTCTTACCACCTTCAGCAGGATGGCTAGCAATTTAGCATGTAGAAAAACAAGGAGTGAGAAGATAAGTTGCAGAAACACTCAGCCTCCCTTCAACGTTGTAATTAGTACACAAAAGAGGATAAGCCTCACAACTGATGAACTCCTAACATTTTAAGAGGTCAAATTAACTAGTCTCAATATATATCAAAGTGGAAAGGTGAATCGGTGCGACCCTTGCATCACATGGATATATTAGTAGGATCCTCATCCAATAGTACCACCAGTGGCATGCTTCATCGTCGGATCCTTAGCCACTGCACCGAGTGTGGACGCCCTGAAAGCAACCAGTTAACAGAGCTACCCTACACCATCTCATTTGTTAATTCATTAAAAAAATCATATTTCCATTTCCCTACATTGGATTTTTGTCATTTCGCTGTAATTTTAAAAATAAAAATATTTAATTTATTTGTGTTTTAGATGCCTGGTTCCTAATTTAAGCCTGCCTGCTTGTTGCCAGCTACCAAGGGAATAATTTATTGGGACCTTGTCTGTACCCTATATTGGGTGATGTCCTTATTGCTAGTGGAAGGAGCATACTTACCCCTACCAATATTCTGCCTTCTAACACATAGGTCTAGCAGCATTAGATGGTGGCAGCAACTAAATAACTAGGGATAAGGATGAAACTTTTGATCCCAAAAGCCCAAAAGTGACAGTCCCTAAATATGTTGAGGGTGATGCCACCACAAAATGGTTTACAGCCTTTAAGAGGGCTGGAGAGACCACAAAGCTACACCAGAGACACTAGGGCTGTTTACTATGGCAAATGTTTTCAGGAAAATGCAGGGATAGACTCCTGACATTTTATGAGGAAGAAGCTGAGTCATATGACCTAATTTAGGGGTTTGGCCTCACAACTTAAGAGTACAGGGTCAAGTTCAGGGAGACTCATAAAATCCTTGAGTCAATTATGGGTAGATTTTGTTGACTTCTTAGTCAAGACACTAAGTGGCTGGTTGAAGGGCAGTAAGGTGCAAGATTATAAAAGTCTCTACAATTTGGTGATGAAGGAGCATCTGTTGAGTAACTGCACATCTGAGAAACTGCATCAGTACCTAGTGACCTTATGGTTAGGCTCTCTTCAGGAGTTGGGGAAGAAGGCAGACCACAGTGTCAAAACAAGGGTGTCCAGAAAGACCCACTGTGGAGGTGACCAAAGGGAAGGAGTTACTTCCCCCTCCCAAGGTAAAAGTGGTGGGACTCAAAGGGAAAAACCCCAAGGAGTCTTCTAAAGGTCCACAACAACCTGTTCAGGCTTGCTGCCATCTCTGTAAGCAGAATGGACACCAAACTGGGAACTATACCATTCCCAAATGGGCTACCCCTATTGCAGCACCCTAAGAGGTTGCTAGTCTCCAGTTGAGATTCCCGGTGTGCCCTGGCCAAGTCAGAGAGAACACTGTACTATCTTAGTCTCTGAGGGTAAGGTGGATATGGCTACCCGAGTGGTCTGGCCAAGTAACCTGGAGAAGTACCGACAGAAGCCACTTAGTAATGGGATTGAGGTGGATTCACAGAGAGATACAGGTGCAAGGGTCACACGGGTGACTGAAAAACATATCAGAACAGTGCTTCACTGGCCAGACATATCCAGTTTACAATGCTGGCAATTTTATCAAGGTTCACCCCATGGCAATGGTTGACTTGGAATGGGGAGGGGTTACTGGCCATAAGAAGGTGTTTGTGTCCTCTGGCATGCCAGTTGAATGTCTTCTAGGGAATGATCTGGAGACCACGGCATGAGCAGAGGTAGATATGAGAACCCATGCAGCCATGCTGGGAATACCTGAGTGGGGTTGTGTAAAAGCAAGAGCAAAGCTCAGGGTGAAAAAGAGGCATTGGAGAGTGGAATAATGGCCCAAGAAGCCTCCAAGAGAAAAGGCAGGAAGAGTGGGAAACCAGGGAGAAGACCTATTAGCCCTTGGGGGAGCTGAACCTGAGGAACGTGGGCATTACACGTCAGAGCTCCTAGGTCCAGAGGGACCCTTTAGGGAAGATCTATGCCAGGGACAACAAACATGCCCCACTCTTGAGAGACTGAGAAAGCCAGCTGCTGCACGGGAAAGAGATGTCAGTAGTTCCCACAGGTCCTATTGGGAGGAGTGACTCCTGTACACAAAACCTGGTCTCACTAGGAGAGTGGTAGTGCCTCAAATGTTCAGAGAGCTTCTATTCACTTTTGCCTATGACCTTCCCCTAGCTGGGCATCCTGACCAGACCAAAACTTGGAGTAGGTAGGTAACCTACTTCTACTGGCCAAACATGTCCCAGAAAGTGAAGGAGTTCTGTAACAACTATGTGACCTGTCATGCAAGTGGAAATACAGGGGGCAACCCAATGGCCCCTTTAATTCCACTTCCAGTGGTTAGAGTTCTCTTTGAAATTGTTAAGTCCCTCAAATAGCTTCAGGCAACAGGTTTGTTCTGGTGTTAATATATCATCCCACCATGTGTCCTGAGGCCATTCCCCTTAGTACTGTCACTGCCCCTGCAGTTGTTAGGGCCCCTTAAGAATCTTCACTAGAGTGGGATTCCCTAAGGAGGTCGTTTCAGACAGATGTACAATCTTTATATCTGCTTACGTGCTGTGTGGACTGAGTTTGGGGTGACTTATAAGTTCACCACACCATATCATCCACAAACAACTTGAAAGGTTTAAGAAGACCATAAAAAGTATGATTATGGGATTCCCTGACGAGCTCAGAGGGAGATGGGGTGTCCTGTTAGCATGCCAGCTTTTTGCGTACAGAGGTGCCACAGAAAGGAGTGGTTTAGTCCCTTTGTGCTTCTGTTTGGTCATCCTGTTAAGGGTACTCTGAGTCTGGTGAGGGAAAGCTGGGAGAAGCCGCTCAAAGAGCCTAAACTGGACATAGTGGATTATGTACTTGGCCTTCATTCAAGGATGGGTGGGTACATGGAAATGCGAACAACAATCTTGAGGCCTTCCATGTGTTCCAAAAGCAATGGTTTGGCCAAAAGGCTGAACTAGTTGAATTTCAACCAGGGCAAAAGGTATGGGTATTGGATCCTGTGGCACCTTGAGCCCCCAAGGATAAATGGCGTGAACCCTAACCTATCCTTGAAAGAAAATGGGAGGTCACCTACCTGGTGGACCTTTAGCACTCCCAGAAGGCACTCCCAGGGCTGATATGACTATGCTAATGGTCACTAATGAGGGGTAGGAAGAAGAGCGTGCACCTCTCTCCAAGCTCCTCCCGAGCAACCCCAAAGAGGGGTCTGTGGAGGGAGTAGTCTTGTTAGACACCCTCACTGCCCAACAGCATACTGACCACAGGCAAGGAGCACTATGCTGAGCTCTTTTCCCTAACCCCTGGTCAGACAACCTGGTGCATACTTGATGTGGGCAGTGGGGACTGCCATCCTGCCAAAAAGAAACTTTACAGGCAATCTGAACAAGTTAAGAAAAGCATTAGAGCAGAGGTCAGCAAGATGCTGGAGTAAAGAGTAACTGAACTCTCTGAAAGTCCCTGGGCCAGCCCAGTGGTCTTAGTCCTCAAACCTCATTCCAAGGGAGGTACACCAGAGCTGAGGTTTTGTGTGGACTACAGGTATCTCAATGCAGTCACAGAACCTAATGCTCACCCTAATCCAAGGGCAGACAAGCTTGTTGAAAGTTTGGGTGTTGCAAATTTTCTTAGTACCTTTGACTTAAAATCAGGGTACCGGTAATTTGGCCTCACCCATGGAGCCAAAGAATAGTCAGCATTCTTGACCCCAGATGGGCATTACCAGTTTACTGTGATGACATTTGACCTAAAGTATGACCCTGCAACCCAACCATCCCCAGAGGTTTGTGAACAAAGTCTTGGCTGGGCTAGAGTCCTTTAGTGCAGCATATCTAGACAATATTGCTGTCTATAGTTCCACTTGGCAGGATTCAGTCTTGTTGCACTATCAAGGCCAGTAAGTGCCCGATAGGGCAGGGATCAGTTGTATACTTGGGCCACCTTGTAGATGGAGGCCAAGTTCAACCGTTGCAATCCAGACTATTATGGACTGGTTGGCTCCAACAACCTAGATCCAAATGAGAGCATTCCTTGGTTTGACCGGGTACTACAGAATGTTCGTGAAGGGGTAAGGTACTATTGTGGAACCCCTCACAGAATTGACCTATAAGAAGCAACCAAAGACGTTTTACTGGACAGTCAGCTGTTAAAAGGCTTTTGACACTCTGAAAGAAGCAATGTGTTCAGCACCCATACTCAAAGCCCCAGACTACTCTAAGCAGGTCATTGTGCAGGCTGATGCTTCTGAGCATGGGATAGTGGCAGTACTATCTAAGACCAACAATGAAAGCCAGAACCAGCCTCTTGCTTTTATTAGCAGGAGGTTACTCTTCAAAGAACAGCGCTGGATTGTCACAGAGAGGGATACCTTTGCTGTGGTCTTGCCACTTAAAACCTGAAACCATACCTCTTTGGTACTCACTTCCTTATTCAAACAGACCATTCCTGTGTTCAATGTTGATTAAAGGTGAACACCCCAAACTGTTGAGGTGGTCCATCTCCCTACAAGGAATGGACTTTATAGTGGTACACAAACCTAGGACTGACCATGCCAATGCATATGGCCTTTACAGATTTTGCACTTAGACAATGAAGACTCCCTTGGGAAAGGTTAGACTCATCCCCTCTCATTTGGGTGTGGAGAGTGTGTAGGAAAAAGCCTCTTTTAGACTTAGACTCCACTTTTTGCCCTCCGGTACTGATGCTATTGATTGGAAGTGCACAGGGTCTCTGCTAACCAGGCCCCATTGCCAGTGACCATTCCCTAAAAACTACACACATGTTAATTGTAACCCAATTGACAATGACATTAGCACCCTCATAAGAGGATGGCAAAAAGTACCCAGGGCATGGGTACTAAAGAGGGTCCCTAAGGGCCAAAGCATGTATTATGCCACTTAAAGGGAACCCCATGGAAACTACATGCAGACTGCCAATGGAGAATACGTGAAATGGTGCAAGCCATTTTGAAAACACAACATTGCCCACTTCCCATGTACACTGTATGTACTATATGTAAGTCACCCCATACAGTAGGTATGTGGAGCCTTGTGCCAGGGTGTATTATATTACATGTGAGGGCACATATGCATGGGATGGTATGACCCTGTGATGCCTTGTTCCATTGCTAGACATTGCAATTGTTTAGGAGGACATTTTGAGGATATCAGTGGCAGCTGTTGAAATTTGAAAGTGGTGAGGCGTAAAGTGTCCAGCATGTCACTGTTAGCTCAAACTGATCAAGGAGTGCTTGCTGGATACAAACCCAAACATCTTTTTGTAAAAACGCAGGGTAAAATGGTATCTTTTCCAGTAAATACTCAAACAATACTCAAGGATTAACTGCATGGTTGCTGATAACTGCAGCAGAAGTGTTTAGTTTTTACTATGAATCAATTCTGATTTATGCATGATGATTCAGGAAATCCATGCACATGTATAGAGATACCTGTAGGGATTCATTTATGCGTGTACAAATACATTCACACTTACATGTGTAAATGGTAGGTACATGTCTGCATAACAAAATGCAAATTTTTACATATACAAAAAGGCATGGATATGCACATACTTCCATGCCTAAATAAACGCATACTTTTAAATCTACATAAATATACATATGCATACCACAGACATGTTCAGTGTACACATGTCTTTGCAAAGAATCATCTCTTTATACATTTTATTCAGTGCTATATCTCCATACTGTCGAGCTGTTTGGCTAGTGTACCCCATCATTGTTTATTATCAAATGCTGGGGGCTGGAGAACGCTGTGTGCATCTGAAACTGACCCATCAAAGTAATAAATATATTATCTTGTCCTATTTTTCTTTGCATCGTGCTCATTGTATCTCTACATTTGTAGTAGAAAACAATGCAAATAATGAAATGACTGGATAAACAGCTCCCACCTGGTAGGCCTAAGGGGCAATCCTCTGATTAATTGGGTGATAAGAAATTGCCTTTCTGTAGTACTTTGCTTGAAACACAAATCATCAAGCTGAAATAAATTATGGCCGGTGGTCTTAGGGATCAAAAGTTAGTCCAATTGGTGCCTGATTTGTTTTTAAAATAATTCAATTTCCTCCTTCAGGTTGGTAATCAATGAGCTCAAAACCAATGAGATTGCTCAGTGAGCTATGCACCATCTGCTGCGATTTGTTTCTGAACAGCAGTTGGTAGGTCAGAATCTCAAAGGGTTCATTGGATCTTATATTCACAATAATTCGGATAGAGAAATAAAGACTAAAGTAGATAAAAATATATACAGTTTTAACTGCAATAAAAAGATCTGCCAAAACACCCTTGAGTTCCTAAAAGTCCTATGTAAAATGTAAAAGTACATACCAAGGGGCATATTATCAAGCCTGGGCAATAAAATTATCTCCGCTTTATCGGCAGAAAACTGCCGATAAAGCGGCGATAATGGGCTTGATAATATGCTCTATGGAATTCAGAATCGAAGCCCATGTTAGATGTGAAGACATCAACATGGGCTTCGATTGGAATTCCATTGAGCATATTATCAAGCCCATTATCGCCGCTTTATCTGCAGTTTTCTGCCGATAAAGCGGCGATAATTTTATCGCCCAGGCTTGATAATATGCCCCCACGTGTTTACTTGTGACTTAGTGCTGCAGGATGGAATTATGTGGTAAACAAACAATTACAGAAAATATTATTTTGGCCTGCATACTCAAGCAGCAAACCTCTTGTGATTGTTGCATACATCCGGAACATGGTATATTTACTGGCAAGGCCAGGATGCGGCTCATGGCGGTAGCTGCTCTGGTGTCTTCGTAGTTTTCACCAGTTCCCAGCAGTATGTGGGGGGCTTTGAATATGGTGCAAGCAGCAGCATGAAAAACAATCCAGGCACACTCACGCATGTGTGCACGCATGCAATCATACAAACACACAGACACTCACAAGTACAGTTGAACACATTTCATGGAAAAGGTAATACATAATACAAACACTGCTCGGTAAATGGCCAAGGAAAGGGCACTATACGCTTAAGTAAGATAAAGTAAAGGCAAGCAGGCAGAGTATAAAGAGCCAGGCCCCATATTAGAAAGTTAAGAAAAACTGCAAGATAAAGGGAGTCTCCCTTCGAGATATGACACTCAGGCTGTCCTGTGAATGTAAGGTATTAAATTAAGACACCTCACTGTGAACATATTTACCTCCAGTCTACATACGTTGTTGCTTCCGAGGAGCTAACGCTCATCTTGTAAATCGACAGGCTGCACTCAGCATGGAGCATGTGTGCGGAATAATGGACAATTCATCCTAACAAATGTTTTGCCTACGTTAAATACATTCATTTATATCAATGATATACCCTCTCCATTGGCTCCATCAGTGCAAAGACACTAATGACAGATTTACAAGCCCCTTGCGCCACTTTTGCGTCACATGGGAAAATCTGCCCCTAAGTTGCTGGGCAGGCTCTGTCTTAAAGTAATTATCAAAAAAACAAGGAGGTCTCCTTTAGACTCCGATATTGGGACAAGGAGCTATGACTGGGAAAGGAAGAGAGTCCCTAGTTTTCCAGAAGTAGAAAGAGCCTGAAAAGTATGAACTAACAAACCCATATATGCCATAACCACATTGCTAATAAATCACAACAAAAAAAGGATGAATATTAAAATCAAGACAATATAAAAGAATATTTGGAAAATTGTACAATTTAATCAATATAAAACAATACTCTTGTACACAAATAAAGTGCCATATAATAAAGTTAAAAAAGTTTTAAAATGTGTCAGTTCACATCAAGAACAGTTAAAAATACAAAGTTGTCGACGCAGCGTTTCGGTTTTCTAATAACACCTTCATCAGGACAGTGTTCTTTTAAAAAGGTTGAAATTATTGTTCACCCTCAGAAACCAATTTGAGGTTATCTTCCTGTGTCTGTTGATTTGAGACACGTTCTTATGGGTCAATGCGATAAGCTGGTTGCCCAAACACATGTAGATAGTGCACAGTCCTTAAAATCTGTTTTCGCTCTGTTTATTTTAAGAGGTCAAGGGAGCCACCGTTTCTAATTAGTAGAGAGCTGATACCCCAATTGTGTGGGTTTCAGAGAAAACTCAATGCGTGGCTGGATACTCTTGTAATTTGGTTGTTGCCTGGGCGCATGTATAGATATTCGCGTCCTCTTATTAGTTCTTCTTTAGAAAAACCACTGTTGTGGGATACCCAGCTCTTCCTTTAATTGAGCGGCCTTCCTGCTCCACTTGCGCCTCTCTCCTTCTCCAGAATGATGTTAGTTCATACTTTTCAGGCTCTTTCCACTTCTGGAAAACTAGGTTCTCTGTCTTAAAGTAAACATTGAAGACGGACGGTAAAACGGGAGTTTAAACTGGAACAAAATGTGTGGTGATGACGGCATCACGCAGAGCTTCAGAATCCATCGCCCTGTAACACAATATACCTTCTGCAGCATTCTCGTCTTTGATGCAGCCCCTTCTGCTATAACACCCATGGGCTGTGAAAAGGTAAGCCCAGACATGCGCCGTGGGCTGACTTTCACTGCCTGATTCTGCTCATGCTCCGCACCAGGGACAGACAGCCAGATAGTTTTAGTATTGCAAGACCGAGGCAATGCATTATAACTTTGAAAAGTAGAGGGGCGTGGCCCCAGCGCCCTAGAACAGAAACTGCCCCTGGAGGACATGTACTGGGGGCACTGGACATTACGAGTTACCCCGCTACATAATGGCTTCACTGGGAGTAAGGGTGTTTGGAATCAAACACCATGTCTTATTACATCTGTACTGATGCCAGCATCTGATTTATTAGGAACTGCACTCAGAAGTTAACCCTGTAAACCCACCAGCCTTATAGCATGTTTGCTGACAGGTGTCTTCCAGCCTGCCACCACATATGGATATCCAGCCCCCTGCGAGGTAGAGCCTGTGGTCTCAGAGGCCAGGAACAACAACTGCTCGGCAGAAGGTGTTCTTACCTCCTCCAGTAGGATGGCCAGCAATTTAGAATATCAAGGCCAGAGGCTGCAAAGTCTCTATCGTGTTTGACATGCAACCCTCACTTCCCCCCCGACCTGGGGAGCACCAATCCCTGTACTGGGGCCTATTTGGCACCAGAGCAGGTGGGAAATTATTTATTCAAGACGTGTGTTTCACCCTCAGGCTCACTACACCCCTTAGGTGGGCTACCTTAAGTGAACAGCCAGAGAAGGTTTTCAACCACTTGTTTTTGGTTACATAGGGACTTCTGGGTCAGCGTTATGCCCACTCCTCACAGGAAGTGGTCATATAAGTGGTGTTGTCGCCCTAGTGGTAGGTAGCCAATTTGTTACTAGCTTGTACTCCTCTAAACAACCCTAAATTGAGTATTCAGGGGTTCCTCTGACACCAGGTTCACAGATTCGACTTCCTGGGTACTGGAAAGGACAAAAAATAGATGACACAGTGAGAACCAAGGACCTGCAAAGAAACGGTGCCAAACCCTGTCTTGCGGCTTGCTCCTTAATAATTTCAAAGACCCAACTCATCCTTCAGCTCTGCATCCTCCCCAAGACTTGGAGGATTGTCCAGCACTTTGACCACCAGTTATTATCTCCCTTGGGGTGGAGGAGCCGCCCCCTGCATCTGAAGGCACTGACCGCATCTGTCCGGTTCACAGTGTTGCTGGCCATTGGGCCCACCAAGGGAGAATCACGCCAGAAGGAGGTCTTCATGGCTCTAGGTGTTCAGCCCCATCTCACCTCCGAGTTTCAAGATACTAGACGCCCCAGGAGCACCATCCCAACAATACCCTCTGAACCGGGGCACTTGCACAAGCCAGGGCTTGTTTTGTGTCTAGTCGGGACACCACCACCTTGAAAATCTTCCTGCACATTGGAGGAAATCAGGACAGATGAGACCCATGACCAGAGTGCCCCTGCTATTACCAACTTCTGAGCTGGTTCATTCAAGTCCATTCTGGTGGTTTCATGGGTAGAGGTAGGGTAAAATCTCTTCGATGCTCTCTCAAGCAATGCATTAAATTCTCCGATGTCATCAGGAGGCGAATTTTCTGTGTGCAGAGTAGATGGAGCACATAATATTACCACATATTCATCCTAATCTGATCGAGATTTCCTTACCGTAGAATTATCCCCAGGTGTCATACTGGATCTGGAAATGTTTCCTGAGCAGAGGTCTGCCCAGAGAAGGCATTTTGTTCGGGGTTCGAGGTGTAAATAGATGAGTCGAAAGCTGAGATCTAGGTGAAGTTTGGTGAGTGGATTGCTCTGGGAAGCATTTATGGTAGTCTGCAATCATTACGCCTAGGTCTTTAACTAACGTTCTGGGTACTTGAATTTCTCCTTTGGGTAATGGAACTCACTTCACAGGACTCATATTTATATTGGTCTTGCAAAGATTGGGATGCAGGTTGCTCAGGAAAAGAGTATTCATCCTAAACATATTGATCATCGTCCTCCTGATATTTGATGTGAAGTTGAGTGGTACTGTAAGCCAGGCAAAATTGATCTATCCAATCACAGTGAACATTTCGAGACTTTCCTGGGCGAGGGTGTGTTCTGGTACAAGAATGCTCTTTTCAGATATTAATATGACTTTGGGTGGCCTCATCAATGAGTATGTTAATGGTGATGTCAAAAGAGGCTTCATTATTGTTGCTGACTTTAAGACTGATGTTTGGATTGCCTTTGAAGGTGTTCCCATCAGAAGGTTTAGGGACCATCGTCAATCTGCTATTGTTAGTGTGTCTCGCCAAAGATGTTTTCGTCAATGGTGTTGCCAACAAAGGATCTGACTATGGTCATTTTGATTTTTACTTGGACGAGTCGAGAGAGCGAACCTTCAGAGATGGAGTGGGAGGTTCAGATTGCAAATTTAGAAGGACTGAGGAAAGTTTGTTTTCCTTTGGAAAATTACAGAATGTCTGGGGCAGAACCATGACATCTAGGTGGTGTTACCACTGTGGCCTTATGCTTTTTTCTGTTCGGTTTACCAGAAAATTCCCCTCATGCAGAATGTTTAGGTGAACGGTCCCTTTTGTGTGCCTTTTTAAGAGGTTTTTGCCATACCTTCTCATTCTTCTCCTGATGATGGTGCCTCCTTGGCTTTGATCTTTAGTTGCCAAACAAGTAATGTACTTTCTCAGTCTTTAGGAGTCTTTGTAGAGAAGGTGCAACAGATCTTAAATTCCTTGGTCTTAGGTCTGGGATTAAGATAGCAAATACAATCTTTGTGGGTATCTTCAGATTGTAGTATTAATTTTATAAAGGAACCACAACAACTGAAGTGGCCTTTTTAGGAGCATCTGTCATATTTTCTGTCAGACAAAATCATCAAGAGGTGAGGAAGGATGATTTGCTACACGTAGTCATCATATAGACTTAAAATTGAAGAAAAAACGTGCTTTGAGCAGAAAAACTGACCAGAGCTCGAGTATACTACATTCACACGATGTGTGGTAAGAAATCTGAAGTACGGTGGCCCTGGAGGGGCGGGGTGCTGATTCACAACTCCTGATTGGTTGAAGTTTGATTCCTTTTGAACTACGTGATTTAAAATATCACATTAAGACTTCTGGCTTGATGGCAGGGATGATTCAAGAATGTGACTCGATGAACGAACAATTGCTGGAGAAATAGATAAAACCTCACAACACACAAAGTATTCTCGAGGGACAGTATCTAAAAGGTTAATTATTCCACGGAATAAATCAAATCAGCATCTGCTTGGAAGGTGAGGACAGTCAGAGGTAAGGGAAGCACAAGATATACATTGCAGCTGTTATCTGGTAGAACATCTTCAGTTGTCTGTAGATTTCCACACCTCCACACCATTGTTTATTCCACCATATTCTCAATGGGTTAGCAGAAAGGTATAATGGTAATATCGGAAGTAAGAGACATCAATGATTTACAGGCATCTCTGCAGGGTAACATTTCACGGTCCCCTTTCCTAGCTTTTGCAGAGCTAACCTATAAAAAGCAGAATGCAGTAACAGAGAACAATGTTCTAGCTGTTTAAAAAAGGCAACATGCACTCATTCTGAAGCTGTAACAATCTTTTAATCATTAATCTTTCGTTAATAACTTCCCTTTGGCTCTTCTTTCACCTCTTCTTTTCTGCCCTTTGATTTTACCGCCCTTACTCTTCCAGTCTTGTCTTTCCTCTGACCATCTGCCTTTTCTGACTACATCTCTTCCTATACTTTCTATCCTTTATTCCTCCCTTCTCTGTCCCATCTCCCCACTTCTTGCTACATTCATTCCAGACCATACTCTTTTCTTGCTTGATTTCTTCATTCACTCCTACCCCATCTCCCCAAAACATTTTCGCCCCACGCATCTCCAGTCCATATTTATTTGTCTCCTGACCTTCTCCCCACTCATCCATTGCTCCCTTCTCTCCTTCTGTTTCCTTTCCTAGGTAGCATCCTGCTGTGTCTCTCACCCAACTGGCTTTCCAAAATTCCATCAAAGATGAAAGCAGGTGAAAACACACTCCTTCTACAAAAAGCTGTGACATTTGACCTTGGGGGACGCAGTTACTTGGACAACTTTGATCCGCCACGCCGCGTCACCTATTTTTATACCGCCTCGTGGTCTTCCCATGAGGAGTGCCTGCCAGGGCTGGTGGCACTGACGTCTAAACTGGAATGTCCTTCAGGTGGATCTGAATCACTGTCTCAGCTCCTGCACAACAAACTTGTGACACGCCTGCTCCTCGACAATGTCGGCGTTGTGGTGCCACCCACACTGGCCTTTACATACAAACAAGCACATGCAGCAAGCAGCCACGTGTTCACGGTGGAGGTCAGCAAGAAGGAGGGAGAAGAGACCCTGCTTCAGGAGAAGATCCAGAACTTTCTGCAGTCACAAGACATGCACAGTGTCCAGCAGGTAAGTCGCAAAGTACACAAAGATTTGCATTTCTCAAGGTGCCTCTTTTGCTAAATATGTCTCTCTCTCCTTCAGTCTTTTCATCAGACTGTCCTTTCCATCCCATTTATTTTACCCTCACACACGTGAATGTGAAGTCTTGTATTTCTATAGGTTCTTTATGTAGTTTAAAGTCTAGGTTCCGGACCAACCACAATCCACTGTGTAAATTATTATGCATTTCCTTTTCTCGGTACCTCACTACATCCCTTCCCTAGGATCTGCACTCTTGACTTACTCAAAGATGTTTAGTAAAGCATTCACACTTTTATACCCCCGAACGCGCCCATTGTGCTATGTATAGGGTTTATTCTAGATAAATACACCCCACCCCAAACAATCAACTGACGACACACCCAACATTCCGGTAATGAGCACTTACTTCGAAGGTATGTAACACAGAGAATGCACTTTATAAAGGAATTCTTAAAGACATACAGCTGAGCTCTCCACGCCAATGATGGAGAGGATGTGGTGTGCTACCATCCTACCTGCAATTAAAGGGAGGACCAAGAACTGGTAGTTTTTTTTTACTTGAACATAAACTCTTCCTATAACAATAATACAGAACCACAGTAACTCTGTTTATGACACAGAGCAAACAACACAACTGCAAACTAATACAAAAACATAACAACAATACAAGTTAACAATACAATTAAACAGCACAATGAACACACACTACAACATAATACAAACAGTTCAAAACAACACCAAAAAACACAACACAAAAAACAAAAGATAACAATATATCACAGAATATAGTATACAAGATAATAAATAACATATTATCACAGAATCATGGTTCACTCCTACATCCAACTCACCTCTAGACATCCCAGCACCAGACGTTTACTCCATTAATCAGAAAGATAGATTGATTAACAATGGAGGAGGTTTAACCATAATTCACAAAAGCTTTGGTTCTGTGTAGAATCAGCCTCATTCAAATTTCCCTCTTCCAAACTCCTATTGATCTCTTTCAACCCAAACCACAATATGACCTAGTGTTTCCACATCATATACCGCCCGAGACACAACCCATCTTCTCGGAACATCTTGAATAATTTATCTTAAATATGCTCTCACACTATGCCAATCACATTTATTTAAGCAGTTTCATCATTACTTTACTATTTCACTATACTAATTTACCTCTAACACGGTATGGGTTCCAGAGTAGCGTGCTACTCGCCGAAAAAGCACTTTGACACCCCAACCAGGGTAGCAAGAGCTATATAAATGCAAACCTTTTCCCATCTCTATCCCTCCACTATCCTTCTCAATCCAAATAACTGACTAACATATCCACCACTCAAATTACTTTCATATTTTCACTATAATAATTCACTTTTAATCCTTTATGGGTTCCGGAGTAGCGTGCTACTCGCCGTAAAAGTGCCTTGACGCCTCATCAGGTGTAGTAAACACTATATAAATGCAATTACAATACAATACAATGTCTGGAAAAACTGAAAATGACAACCTTGCCAGGAGACTGTACGTTCGGGATAACTTCGCACAGTTAATTAACTTCCTAATGCAAAAGAGAATAACATCTGAGCCTGATCCTTGCACAGCTGCAATTAAACAAATTCAACAAAGTCTTTGACTATCTCATTATCTATCAGACGAATTACCACACCATTTTATTCTCAACATCCACAACAAGCCTTCTATTAAAAACTCAACCACATTCCATCAGGACGTGGAAAAGACACTTAAAACACATTCACCTAAGTATCTTGATAGAAAGGCTGCAAGTAATCACAAAGGAAGCAAAAGTGATTACAGAAACGGATGTACTCACTAACCACTACCAACATCAACAATAAACTAGCTCCACTTACTCTCAAAAACAAGCATTGGCAATGCCAATGGGTCTCGACAATCCAAGCTGTATTGGGGTTGTCAATGTTATTTTATTTTAGCCATGTGCTATGGAGTGGCTATTTAGGCGTAGTAACAGGAAGGCTTTGCCCTGCCTTCTGAGATGCCTTTAGTAATAGCAGCCATGCTAAATCTCATGTTGTTTGGAGGATAGGCGATGTGGTGCAGAGGCCTGAAGACGGCCCCTGACTTCAGGTTAGTCATTCACTACTTTCATAGCCCCAGGTGGTGGCAGAGAAGCAGGATTGGAGGTTAGAATATTAGAGACCAGTTTGTCCAGTTATCAGCTCAGGACGTTGAGCATTGTACACACCAGGTGAACTCAGTAAAGGCAGCAAGTAACAACTGCTGGCTCTGCTTTATAAATAACTGAGGTCCTCGAACACAGGGACAGGAAAGGAAGCTGAGGGACAGCAGAAAGTGACACACCACACAAGGATGTCCGGCCTGGGTGACTGGCACTGGTAAACTACCCTTTGGAACTTGGAGCGACCCTTGACCCTACCAGGTAGGTCGCTCCCCCTCCGCACAGCACCGCCTGTGTGTCCATGCCCAATCTGCCGCTGCTGAGGAAGTTCAAGGCCCTCCACCACCCGCAGGCTACCACCTGTGCCTCATCCCTGGTGGCCAGTGGTAGGCCATTGGTAGGTTTGTTCATCCTACGCTTTATTGCTTTTATTGTATTGCCTGTATTTTCATTGTTGTGTCTGTGACTTCTGTTGTCTGTCTTACCCCGCTGCCTGTAGGTGGTCCGTGCCACTTTTTCTTCCCTCTCTTCCCCTCGCTGTCACTGTGCTCCCTCCGCCCGGTCTTTCCTTCTGTACCCCTCGCTGCCCCCGTGTCCCTGCCCGGTTTTCCCTTTCAGTTCTCCTCGCTGCCCCCGCGCCTCTCTGCCCGTTCTGCCTTCTGTTCTTAGCTGCCCCTGTATTTCTGTATTCTGTAATTTGCCTCTATGCCACCCGTTTTTCCGGTATTGCTGTGCCCTTTTTGCCTTCTGTGTCACTCGTTTTCCCCTCGTTTTTGTGCCCCTTTTGCCTTCTGTTCCACTCGTTTTGTGCCTGTCTACCTTCTGCGCCCTTCGTTTTTGTGCCTCTTTTGCCTTCTGTTCCACTCATTTTTGGTGACCTTCTGCCCTCTGTTCCACTCACTTTTTTGTGCCCTTCTGTTCTCTGTGCCACTCGTTTTTCCCTCGTTTTTTGTGCCCTTCTGCCTCCTGTTCCACTCGTTTCTTGAGCCCTTCTGCCCTCTGTTCCACTCGTTTTTTTGTGCCCTTCTGCCCTCTGTGCCACTCGTTTTTCCCTCGTTTTTTTGTGCCCTTCTGCCTTCTGTTCCACTCATTTTTTGTACCCTTCTGCCCTCGGTGTTACTCCTTTTCCCTCGTTTTTGTGCCCCTTTTGCCTTCTGTTCCACTTTTTTTTGTGCCCTTCTGCCCTCTGTTCAACTTGTTTATTTGTGCCCTTCTGCCCTCTGTGCCACTCATTTTTCCCTCGTTTCTGTGCCCCTTTTTCCTTCTGTTACCTTCGTTGTCTCTCACCGCCCTCGCCGCTGCGTCCCCTGCGGTCCTGCCACCCTGACTGCCCACTGCCCATTCGCTGCCCCCGCCTCCCACCTCCCCATATATGCCGGCCGAAGGTGCGCCTAAGACAAGCCCATCTGCGCCTCTCCCTGCCCAACGCCAGAACCCCTGGCCCCTGCACCTGCCACGACAACCGCCGCCACTACGACGCCAGCACTCTGCATGCTCTCAACTCCAAACAGAGCCACACATGCTTCAAGGCCGCCCCAAAATGCACACAGGGCCCCTTCACCTGCCGGAACTGCAGCGACACCAGCCTCAGAGCCGACGAAACACCCGCCAAGAAAGACCCCAACAGCCTCCGATGCACTCATGCGTGGGACCACATCTACACAGCACTCTCAAGTGATGCAGGAGGTAGTACACTGACTTCACAAACCGTTGTCCTTTTATACTAGTTTTCTGCACTGTAAGCATGTGAACAGAAATAGGAACAAGTTTTAGAAATAGTTATCAGCAAACAAGGGCAGATGAATAACCACTTGGCCAGCAAAGTGTGAGGGGGAGCAGAAATGCTTATGGCAGCAGTAAATGGTTGACAGTTAACAGGTGCACTGGCAGCTACAAACCCTCAGCACATACATTGCTTTTAGCTGAGTCAGGAAGTTTAACTAAAATAGATAACACAAGCACAGTAAAAAGCAGAGCAGCAGAGGACGGGAGAATTACGATGGAAACTAAATGGACACCACAGCCAAAATGGCTATAGCTTATGCTAAATAAAATATTACACATTTCCACAGTTCTTGTAAGACGGGTCCTCATCAGGAATCTTATTTTTTTTAGGCGGTTTGGTGTAAATACGGCCAGTCTCAGGGTTAATATATTGCTTCTTTTGCTTGGGATCTGGTGTTAATGGAATAATATCTAGATTCGGATCCAAAGGGATAGCTTTCTGTTTCGGCACCAAAGTTTTCGGTGCCGGAGTCTTCGGTGCCAGCGTAAGTTGCCTTTTGGCACAGAAGGTTTTGGCTCCGAAGGTTGCTTGGCTGTCAGCACAGAGGATTTTCGGTTCCAAGCCGGACTTGTGTTTGGAACCGGAAGGCTTCGGTTACAAGGAGGACGTTTGACCACTCAGTACCGAGCGGAAAGGCTTGACTGACTGTTTGTGGGCCGTGCACGGAGGCGGGGCATTGGAAAAGTCGTCTTGTTGCCGACCTTGGCCAGGAGGCAGACGAGGTGCAGAAGCTTTGTGTTTTTTCAGGGAAGTTTGAGGGGACAAGGGGTCTTTGGTACTCACATCACCTTGTCCCTGCAGCAGTTCTTCAGCGTCAAGTATGAGTCTTGAGTCTGTCGCTGATGCCTCAATGTCTTCTTGGCCAGAATCTTGACAGAAGATATCCAGCGTATCTTCGACGCTCTGACGCTGCATCTCTCGACGTCGAGCCTGACCATTGCCAAGAGTTTCCTTTGATCGAAACAATCTGAAAGCCTCACTGTCTTCTTCTTTGTGTTCAGAAGACAAACACAAGTTGCACACTTCGTGTGATTCGGTGCACGGCTACTTCGCGTGGCACAGAGGACAGAATTTAAACAGAGTCCGATTCATCGACAGAGAGCTGACTCGGCGCAGTTAGGCCCGAAGGCCATCCACAAAGCTTTCTGATCGAAAAGTCGATTCCGTTGCCAAAACGATACGTGTAGAAGTGGGAAATGCATACAAAACAATACCATAGAGGGTAGAGAGTATTGGACGTCGAGGGGAACCCGAAGAACGGTTTCAAACAGGAGTGCAGCAATACACGTACGAACCAGATCAAGGAAAAAATCTATCTAACAATGGAGTCAATGACCATGCGCACTATCACAGGAAAGGAGAAGTCACCTTACCTTATGACTAGGGAGAAAAACAACTTGCAAAGATCCGTACCCAACACTAGATGGCAGGAGTATGCAAAGCACTACTGCACAGATGCCTTGAACATACCAGATGAAGGCAGCGGTCGAAGCAAATAAAAAAAATTATGGGAACTGTGATGTTGAGTGTGAGGGCTAAAAAAAACCCTCAAAATATTTTGCAACTATATTTTTTGTCTTTCACCTTCAGGAATCTACAAACAACGCGCACCTTAAATGAAAATTAGATGTTAAACTAATCAAGGTGAAATGCTGACAGTATAAGATAGGCTGCCACAAAGTGAGCAAAAAGATTTAGGTTTAAAAAAGTGCTTCAAAAATAGAAAGGTTAGAAAAACGCAGACTTTACCTAGTGCAAACTGCCAATTAGAAGCACTCATTCCACAGCTGCTCTCTCTGCAACTTGTTACCAAAGGTTATGTGCATTGTGGTGTGGTTGGTCAGAGATGATTGGGGACAGGACTGGCCTAAAGACAAACTCCAGGGCAGATGGCTTATGGCTGAGAATTGGTATAATTGAATAATGTCATCAGTGATGTCATTAATGGTTTCATTAGTGATGTTATCAATTATGTCTTTCAACATGTCATTACTGGTGTAATACGTGAGGTCATAAACAGTGCATGGCAGGGGTGAAAGTTACATTTCATTTACAAAACAACAACTTGTGAATTTTAGTGTTTTTTTTAATTGTATAGATAATTGTAATGCAAATGTGTTTTTAAGTGAATTTCGGAGATGTTTTAAACATACTTTATGAAGTTATGAGCAAACCTACTCATAATTTACTTTAATCTTTGTTTTCTGTGAATTTCTGTATTTTATAAGTGCTGTTTTGCACCTCAATCTAAGTGAAATCCTCACATTTGCTGTGCACACATTTTGGCTGCGACTAGTAGGGAACAGCTGCAGTCTCTCTTCGAAAACATTTCTGGACTTAACAATTACATAACCTGGCTTGTAGACATGTGTAGCAGCGTTTGACTGCATATCACTTCCTTATGGTATGTCTTTGTATTCCAGAGATTATGTATGCAGAAGCAGTTCTCACGCCTACACCAATAGATAACTTGCACTATGTAATGCACAATAGAAGAAGACTTCAGGGCCTCCCAGACTAGGCCCTAAGTACCACTGGCAACAGGCAATAGATGAACATTGTTTGCATTAGGGGGGATGCCAATGGTCTCAAATTTGTACACTGCATCGCTAGGTTGCAGGGCCTGAACTACCGCCAGCCACTGATGTTCTTTAAAAGAACTGTGGTACCTGCCTGTACAAATCATGATGGTACATAGCATCTGCTATCGCCTTAAAGTTACAGTGCGTTTTTGCACTACATACGGTCTATTGAAGGGGTTTCCAACCTTTTCATTAATAAAAGCTACTTATGTTTGATGAAGTTCATTTTAAGATACTCATATTGGGCCCGATTCACAGAACTAACTTAAGATAAATCCTAAACTTACTACCATTTTGGTATTCACAGAAGGCACTTACTCATTTTGGTATTCACAGAAGGCACTTACTCATTTTGGTATTCACAGAAGGCACTTACTCATTTCGGTATTCACAGAAGTTAGGAGTCCTAACTTTAGGACTCCTAAATGCCTTCTGTGAATACCGAAAGTCTTAAACTTAGGAGTTTTCTCAATTTAGTAGCAGTAAAGTTAGGACTCCTAACTTTAGGACTCCTAAATGCCTTCTGTGAATACCGATAGTCTCAAAATTAGGAGTTTTCTCAATTTAGTAGTAGTAAAGTTAGGACTCCTAACTTTAGGACTCCTAAATGCCTTCTGTGAATACCGAAAGTCTTAAAATTAGGATTTCTCTCAACTTTAATACGACAAAAATCCTAATTTTAAGACTTTCGGTATTCACAGAAGGCATTTAGGAGTCCTAAAGTTAGGAGTCCTAACTTTACTACTATTAAACTGAAAAGAATCCTAATTTTAAGACTTTCGGTATTCACAGAAGGCATTTAGGAGTCCTAAAGTTAGGAGTCCTAACTTCTGTGAATACCGAAATGAGTAAGTGTCTTCTGTGAATACCAAAACGAGTAAGTGCCTTCTGTGAATTCTAAATGGTAGTAAGTTTCGGATTTTGTCTTAATTTAGTTCTGTGAATCGGGCCCCCAGATAGTGTTATGATAGAGAACACATCAGTCAGGGCTACATTAGTGGCCACTATGCCCAAGCTTACTAGCAGTAACCACGTCAGTGCATCAGGCCGGGTTGTAAGCAGAAATGTCAAACAAGCTTTATGAATTTTGAATGCCTCTACATGTGAAAATACATATCAGTCATGCACCTGGCACCAAGGTACTAATAGTAGCAATTTGTCTTGGCCCAGTTACCACTGGTCAGCTGGGATACTTCGCATGCCTGTCCTCTTCAGCTTTTTATGTTGCTGGAGCCACCTAGACCTTTAGTCTTATGATCCTTGGAGAACATTCCGTCATTGGATTTCAATGGAAGGTCCAACCTCCTCAGGCCTTTCACACAGGTCACAAATAACAAGTGCAGCAAGTTCGTCCACGTGGTATCCTTTCACAAGCCCAGCAGTGTTCTGAGGAAGGCTGGGTGGGAGTCCATCTTGGTAGGGTTCACCAGCCTGTGGGTGGGGGATCCCAAGACACTTCTAACACTACAATTATGGGGGACCCTAGGGCTAGTTTAATGACCGTGCTCTGGATACACGCCCTTCCAAACCTTTACAACAACAAGAGTACTAGAGGGTCAAAATAATAACATGGAATGTTTGGATAACGGCCGAGAATTAGTACCACTTGCCATATCCCAACTCTTCTTAACAAAATAGGAATAAGCCAACCAAGTGTATGGTCTTGAACACCCATCAGTCACCACTCGGAACCACCCTTCATCATTTGGGGTTCCAGGGACCCACACAACAAACTGCCTGATAACAATCAGAAAAGGGCCTCATAGATGATAAACGATCCCTCCTGTGGGCAGTGTGGGGTCACTTTTTTGTCAGGAGTAGTTGGTTATATATATATATATGAGTGGAGTGGCTAATGGGGTAACAAACTAAAGTGCAGTGCAAAGAAACTGTGATACCAAATGATGTGGAAAAAGTGTAGATAAAATTGGTTTAGGAAGCAGAAAACTATTTTTAATCGGATATAGCTTCCAATACCAACATTAAAAATAGCCAAGACAGAGAAAAATTATAAACTGTCTAGTAGTGGAACGTGGTCAACATGTTTCAGCAAATAACGGCCATGTGGCCTTGCTTTCTTCAGGACCTTGTCAAAACGACTACTGCTACTGCACACAAAACCACAATGTGAACAAAATAAAAAGAAACAGTGTTCTAAAGAAGTGAAACAACTCAGATACTGGTATAGAAGTCACCTGGACCTCCTAGGTGTACTCTTCCGTATCTTCTTACAAATTCGGTTGTTCACTAAAAGAGTTAAAAGAACAGCATGAGTATATCACACACAACCTGTCTCCAAACATCCTTGTTTACATTGTAATGAGTAAACTTCATCATCAATAAGGCCTGTGAAATAATGAGGCCGATTGCACTGTATGTACTAGTGTCTCCTAGTTTACACAGAACTTGAAGATTTTCAAATTTCATATAGTACATCTTATCCGATGTGTAAGATGTGCAGACCTCACCCCACCTGGCTGCGGCTCAGGACATAAGTGAAGCACCGCTCTGTTGAGGTGAATAAATGCAAAAAAGATCACTCACCACAAACGTATTATAACACAGCATGGAATTCGCTCAATTTAATAATCTCCGATTAGAAGATGGTGAATATCACTACCTTCTGTTCATCATGTAAAAAACGCCTATTTATAAGGTACTGCTCCCAAGAGCGTTCTACTACTGCACTTCATGATATGAAACTGCAAGGATGAACTCAGCATGTTTTTCTATGGCTGAGGTCTGTTATCAAAATCACGTGACCCTCCTCGTTTGTATGGACTTAACCCACTGGGGAGAGTGATATCGTTCTGCCTTTAACGGTTCTTCAAGGACATTACGCTTATCGTATAATGAGCCTGAAAAGCACCCGACATCATAGCATCACTAGGAAGAGCAATGTCGTAATAGCTCTACCAATCTTTTATCGACACCATAAGTGGAACAGGCCCCCCATGCCTAGCTGTGATCATATAATAGTGTGTCTAAGGCACTTACACGCTTGAAACTAGTGCGCTAGAATATCAAAAATAACCAAAAATAACCCTACCTCTCCGTCGGTACTTCAACGCGGCATCTGTGCCTTCTGGGGAGGTGGCGCCGGCTCGCCGGGAATGGGTTTAAGTTAGACTGCCTAGGATAGGCCGAGTACCCCACGTGATAGACAAACGGGCTCCGCGATAGGTCGAATCTATGCCGGCCAAGTACCGAGTGCTGTGATAGGTTGAGCACTCGATACAGTGACCAGTCCCGTCGCGGTGCCTCGTAGTCATGGTGAAGTTAGTAAACACATATCGGCAAGGTACCAGGACGAACCCGACTAGACTCTGCAGGTGACTAACACAGGCTTGAAACAAAAATCGACGTTTAATCCACCTACCCATCTTATGCCGGCCCATGTGTTGGCTTTTGAACAAGCTATTGAACGCGACATAGAGGAAATGTGTAGACAGGACAATAGAATGTTCTGCAACCTCCCAAAAGCCGAACATCAGGCTCTGAAATCATTATCTGCAGACAAATCTATAACTATTAAGCCGGCCGACAAGGGTGGGGCCACTGTCCTCCTTGACACAGAGACCTATCGAGTCGAGTGTTTGCGACAACTGAGCGATAGAAGATCATACCGCCTGTTGGATCATGATCCGACTATGGAACTACAGGGAACAATTCGTAACATGACTGAGGAGGCTCTAGCTGAGGGCTGGGTGACTGAGTCCGAGGCTTTGTTCTTAAACACAGAACATCTGGTGACACCCTATTTTTATATTTTACCGAAGGTGCTTAAGGAACAACGCCCACCGCCTGGAAGACCGATTATTTCAGGCATTGGTTCGATTCTGGAACCATTGTCGACATTCGTAGACTACTTCTTACGTCCAATGGTCCAGAAGATGCCCACTTACTTGAAAGATACCACCGACGTTTTACGTCTACTGCCAGATCGGGACTTTGATGCCACAACCGACCTTCTGGTCTCATTCGATGTGGAGGCCCTTTATACCTCTATAC
This sequence comes from Lissotriton helveticus, assembly GCF_964261635.1. Taxonomy (NCBI): domain Eukaryota; kingdom Metazoa; phylum Chordata; class Amphibia; order Caudata; family Salamandridae; genus Lissotriton; species Lissotriton helveticus. Next base: position 149,209,184 of record NC_136057.1, read on the forward strand.
CGCAGGACGAAACCCTGGAAGTCATCCATTCCCTGCTGGATACTAACGAGATGGACACTATCACACCGGTCCACTTTATTATGGCCTGTGCAACTTTGGCCATGAAAAAGAACTTTCTCAAGTTCGAGGGAAAGACATACTTGCAAGTGTCAGGTACCAGCATGGGGAGCGTTTATGCCCCCAGCCTGGCGAATTTGTATGTACATTCCTTCGAGCAAAAACACATCTTGAATGAGTCCAACCCCTACATTGACCAGATAAAAACCTGGAAACGATATATCGATGATATATTGGTGATATGGCGGGGCTCAAGATCTAGCTGCCAGGATTTTCTTGGATGGATGAATAGCAGAAATGCTTTCCTACGTTTCACCATAGAGATTGGTGGAAACAGTTTGGCTTTTCTCGACCTTCTGATCAAGGCCACTACCAACGGTTTACAGTCTGAACTGTACAGAGAGCCCTGTACTCTTGTTGTTGTAAAGGATCCCAAGACACACCTAGCTCCTCTCTGACTAGTGGAGTAAAGGTTGCCTGGACCTGACCTAACTACTTTTGAGGAATGCAAACAGGCCCAACATGCAATGGGTCAGGTTAAATCCAAGATGCGAAGGTCTCCAGCCACACTAAACCTGAGCTCTGCAGCAAGGGGTGTGAGTGAGGAGTGGACTATGGCATTCCTAATGCCCTCCCACATCAAACACTAAAATCCAGTTTGGAGCAGCGACTGTACCCACAAGTAACCCAATGACAGAAGTCGGGGAGTACAAAAGCAGGGTCCTTTAGCAACTAGAAATGAGATACACAGGAATTATCTTGAAATCCTGTTCTCTCACTTTCAAGTGCACTTCAACTGTTACATGTCACTCAACACACCTGTCAAGCAGGATTTGATAGTGAGGTGTCCCCGGATGCCCACAACCTCCACTCTGGATACTCTCCGGAGGTGAAAAGAGTCATCTCTGTCCACTCAGGCCAGCCTATTGTTTGCTCTTGGGAGGTATTTCAGACCGGTTTCACACCTATTCCCAGGCTTGAGCACAGGCAGGGAGTGGATAGAGGTTTATGCTAATCATTCCTCTCACAGTTCAGGAAGATGATGGGTAACTTTCAAAGCATTTATTTTCCTTAAGAATAATTAAAAACGTAACCACCATTAAATTGGATTTTTAATTACTATTTAAAATAGTGGTTGCACAATTCTTTTAGCTGGTCCCATTCCTTGGAAATAGTATTATTATTTAATCTGCTCTCTGGTTTCCTATATAGGACAGCTGGCCTATCACTGAGAAAATATCATTGGGGTCTTGTAACTGTAGGTACATAGTGTTAGACCTGCAGCACTTGGTGTGGTTTTCCCCAAAAACTGTTTGCCTCCTCCCCTCCTGTTTGCTGAAATCCGTCTTTTCTTGCCCTAGGAATCTGTACACATCATCACTGCTAATCACTGCTAAAGTTCTTTTGCTCCCCTATACATGGTAAAATTGGCTTACACCCAATTGGCAAAATGTATTTACTTATAAGTCCCTAGTAGAGTGGATTTACATATACCCTTGGCTGGTACATTAAAAGCTACTAGTGAGCCTGCAACACACATTATGCCACCCACTTAAGTAGCCCCTTAAAACATCTCAGGTCTGCTATCCCAGCCTGTGTGCAGTTTTAAATTGCGAATTTGACTTGGCAAAATAATCCTTTTGCCAAGCCTACAACCCTTACTAATTCAAAAGATAAGGGGACCCAAAGGCAATTGGTCAGGGACCTTAGGTATGTATATGTTTTCTAAGGACAGTGCTCATGGTGACAGCCGCCGGGACTTCACCTCGTGGAATTATTCCGACATTACCCTCAAGAATCACCATGGAATACAGCTAATACTGCGCCAGCATCACGACCCGACTCATCGGGTCCCCATTGCGGAATCCTACTTTTTCGAGCGATCCCGGCGCCCGCATTATCTTTGCTTATCTCAGCACTTATCAAGATACCGAGGCATTTTCCTGACCGTAACTAGCACGACAATCACGAATTGCCGTTGATTCTATACCGGCTCTTAACCGCCTCATTTATTGAAAGTACACTGCCATTATCTATGTCTTGAGCTAAATGTACACAGGCATGTATAATTAAATGTTCTGAAGATTATCCCATTTAATTCTCTCCAAGGGATCGAAACGCCGTTGACAGTCTTTCCACCATATGCATGCAATATATTGTAAAGTTTCTTGTGCAATGGTGTTCATACATTACAAGTCTGCTATAATTTTATGCCACGCAGACACATTTTCCTTGCCTGAACCCTGCCCTTATTGTTTTTTTCCCCTTTTTCCTTAGTGACTCTAGGACGCTGGTTGTGTCCCACTTAAATTTTTGTGTGTATTTGATGTTATATGCTATCTGATATTAAATCCTGTCCGGCTGGACAAAGAATATAGTACCAATTTAGTCTATATTTATTGCACAATAGTATTCCATTTTGTCTAGGGACCACTGTCTTTAGAAAGCCTATAAACATATGTCACCCCTAGGGTAGGGCCTTAAACAGCCCATGGAGGCATGATCACTGTATATATAAAGTTGGACATGTACTTTTAAGTTTTACAGGTCCTGGCAGTGAAAGCTCCTGAATTTGTTTTACACTACTTCGAGGTCTACTTCTCACACAGTATAACATAGGGTTACCTTATTACATTTAATACCTTCTCACATTTGATTGGGAACTGATGGAATTGTTACGCTTGGTATCAAATGAATTGTAATTTAAAATCCGCTTTAATGATAAAGTTGTTTTTTAAGTCACAATATTGAAATTGCCACTTTTAGAAAGTTGCCATTTTCATGTCCTAACCATTTATCATGGGCCACATGACTAGGTGTAGTTGGCAGTTGGCCTTTGTGTATTACTCCCAGAAAGTGAGGCAAAAGAGAACTAGTGTTGATAGGATGGGCCATGTTGATAGGATGGGCCATCTTGCCAGAATGGGAAGGGGGAGTTGCTCTCTATTCCCTACTACATTTAAAAGGAGCTGCCTCTGCACATTCACAAAGAACTTGACACCAGCCTTTTGTCACCCTAGACCTCTTGGACCCTAGACAGGGGGAAGTGGGGAAATTTAAGAACAAGATGGAAGGAAAGACCCAGACGTTTCTCCCACTTCAAAGGCTGGTACAAGGTAAATACGTGGGCCTCAGACCAACTCTTCGGCCATGTGGAGGACACTCAGAAGGCCTGCCTTATATTTCAGAGGACTGCTTTGCTGATTGAGGCCTAATTTGTAGCTCACAGGGTTGTCCTACTGCTACCAAAGGGCTAATCTGCTGCTTGAAGCATTCCTTGGTCCCTCAGAGGATTATCCTGCTGCCTGAGCCTGATTTGCTGCTTGAACCCAAGACTACCAGAGCGACTTCAAGGGCTAGTTGGCTGGCCTCCTGTTCGGACCTACAAGGACACAAGCTCCAACCCTTTGAACACATCACATGTACCCTTCATGAAGTGAGTCCAGCCCCCAAAGTGGTATCCATCCACTCCTGGACCCTAGAAAGTTGTGCTAAAGGTGCCCATGCACCCCAAAACAAAAGGTTGGGACTTTTCCACTAAAAAGTGATCTGAGAACCGGCAGGTAAACAGGACCTAACTGCTTTTTGATCTAACTACGGTGCATTGCCGGTCAGCATGATTTCACAGTAGCGCCTGCTACATTTTTCTCCTAGGGTGGTGTGGTGAGCAAAAGAATGATGGATTCTACCCAGATCCTTGTGACTGGGGGTCAAAGTTTGCATTGTCCAGCATTCCGTCTATCAATTCTTTCTTTTGCATATGTCCCCCTAAGAGGAAAGGGTATGCCCAGATGTGGGTCCCGTGCTCACTACACCACTGGATTCAAGCTAGCCTGGCTGATGAAGGGTGATGCCCTGAAACCAGTCCCAGGATGCTTGTTCCCAGTCCAGGCAGGACCTGGATTTGGCAGTTCAGACTGGATTGTCCCCATAAGGAACAGGGTCAAGACTGATTTGCATATGATTGGGTCCAAACTGGTGTGGTGTGGTGAGTAAAAGAATGATGGATTAAACCCAAATCCTTGTGACTGGGAGTGAATGTTTGCATTGTCCGGAATTCCGTCCATCAATGGTTTCTTTTTCATATGTCGCCCTAAGGCGAAGGGAATGCCCAGATGTGGATCCCATGCCCACTACACCACTGGATTGAAGATAGCCTGGCTGATGAAGCACGATGCCCTGAAACCGGTCCCAGGTTGCTTGTTGCCGGTCCACCGAGGACCTGGCTTGGCAGTTCGGACTGAACTGTTCCCATAAGAAACAGGGTCATGACTGATTGGCTGGTTCCAAACTGGTGAGGTGTGCAAACGAATGATGTATTAAACCCAGACCCTTGTGACTGGGGTTGAATGTTTGCATTGTCCAGCATTCCATCCATCAATTGTTTCTTTTGCATATGTCACCCTAAGTAGGAAGGCTGTGCCCAGACTTGGGTCCCGTGCCCATTGCATCACTGGATTCAAGCTAGTCTGGCTGATGAAGGGTGATGCCCTGAAATCAGTCCCTGAATGCTTGTTTCCTTGTTTCCGGTCCAGGGAGGAGCTGGCTTGGCTGTCTGGACTGGACTGTTCCTATAAGGAACAGGGTCAAGACTGATTTGCATATGGCTGGGTCCAAACTGGGGTGGTGTGGTGAGCAAAAGAATGATGGATTAAACCCAGATCCTAGTGACTGGGGGTGAATGTTTGCATTGTCCAGCATTCCGTCCATCAAGGCTGACTTTTGTAAGTTTGCCGGTGCCGCTGCTGGTTATTTTTAAATTGCTTTTAACTCACTGTGTCTTAATTTCACCCGCAGTTTGTTCTATAGGTGGCAGTGTTGATGGCATTAGGCATTCTCTGATCACACGCTCGTGTGCTATGACCTCAGTCCACCAGAGCTGATGCTGTTTGAGTGGAGGGCAGACACCCACGGCACGACACACCCCCTGGCACGTCAAATCCTAGGCGGCAGGCAGAAGACCATTTAAACGCCGATGACATAGACGCGCCGCTGGCAAGCCGAAGGCGCGTCTAAGGCAACCCAATCTGCGCCCGTCCGTGTTTGGACCGGGCTCAGGGCCAGTCCATTTAGCCCTTTTACATCAGGTATACTGTGTTATTCCAGAGACACACTTATGAGACTTGTTCCTGACAGGGGGGAGGCGAGCTTGTGTTCTGTTTTTACTGTACTACTGTTTCTTTGCAGCATAAATACTAAACACAGTTCTTCCAAGTTAAGCCTGACTGCGTATGTGCTAAGCTATCAGAGGGCTTAGTACAGGCTAATTTTGTGACTTTTGTGCTTCACTCTGTGAAGGATTGTGGTTGTTGCTTGAAAAGGGCTAACACCCCCCCTCAACCAATAGAGTCAGAGAGTCAGAGTCAAAATCACTTTATTCGATTATATTAAAATCATAAAAGTATGCTATACAAATACATTGGTATATCAAAAACGGTAGTTAGTTTAAAAAACAATATAAAAGTTAAAAAGATTAAAATTCAGTGTATACACAGTAATAATGATCTCAACAGTTCTTTTTGTACACTAATCGTTTATGACAACTAACACTCTTCACCATCTGCAAAATGTAAGGCAGAAGTCATCCGAAGTCTATTCTGTCTGGTACGAATAGAGGCAGTCAGAAAATGGCTACCCTGAACATGACTAGTGGAGACTCCATGAGTTGTAGGTACACTAAGGCAGGTTTTATCTGCTTAAACCCTTTGTTCTTTAATAATGGCTTAATAAATTTTTCCCTGCCAGTCTTAAAGAAGGGGCAAAAAAACACAAAATGCAGTAAGTCCTGATCAGAGAAATCATCACATTTACATGGTACATTCGCATGAGGTTTACACCACTTAGCATAAGTACCCAACAGAAAATGCGCCTGATTAAAGCGAAATTTTGTAAGAAGCCACCTGTGAAATGGTTTCGTAACAGTCGTCAAATATGATTGAATAGACAGTGACGTGATCAACATGTAATGTGACCTTACAGTTGGCTTCATAATTTCGCACGCTTCCCTTTCTGCTTCTCGCTTTTTTACATAGTGTATTTTAACCCATTTAATATCTTCACTTGTCAGGCTTTCAGGGTTAGTGTACAATTCGGGTCGACCCAAATATCCTGCTGTAGATTTAATAAAAGCCAACCACCGTATCTCTGCCACTTTATCCCTCCCCATACAATCCCTAATGATTTCATGATTTAGAGACAGATTGGGATTAAGCCAGGTTCTGATCCATGATAAAATTGGGGCCATACTCAGGGAATCTCCGATATACCCCAGTCCCAGTTCCATGTGTACTGCAAACGCTGGTGTAGATTGGGGGAGACCCATAAGGGATCGTAGGAATCTATTTTCCTCTCTCTGTATCGGGCTGAATCTTTATAGCCCCTTATCGAGGCCCCATACCTTGCAATGGTTTTGGCTCTATAGATGGTCAATATGGACTCAGCTGGTTTCCCACCCAATCGCTTTGCAAAGCCCAAAATAGCAGCCGACGATCTTCTCACAGCCGCTACCTTGTTGGTGATTTGTGGTACCCAGGAACCTTTATTATCAAATACCACTCCTAGGTAGGTAAAAACTTTAACTCTCGAGATTGCTGTACCATTACAGGAGAGGATTTTTAAGCTATTCTTACATTTCCCCACAGACATTACATGCGATTTCTCTATATTAATCACTAGATCCAGATCTTGCATGAAAGCCCCGACGGAGTTGAGCAAATGTTGTAAACCTATCGGGGTTCTTGACAGCAGCACCGAGTCATCAGCGTATAATAAAACGGGCATCAAGGAACCACCTCAACCAATAACCACATTTCTCAAAACTGATAATGTTAATTTTGTACATGTCCCACTTTTAAATGTCATACACCTTACCTTCTGGGCTTCAAGGGTTGACTTACTAATATTTCAAAGTTAGGTTTTCACCAGTTAAAAATCGTAGTCTTGACAGGTTACACTGAAGGCTTTACAATGCACCAGTCAGGTTACAATGGTAGGCCTAAAGCTATGATTACCATTGTTACACCAAAGAATGGCCCAACGAGTGCTGCAGTCCACAGGTGGAATTTAACTTTAATGCCACTGTGCATTTCCACACTGTATACTATGGTCTTGTTGAAAAGATAAAATAAACAATTATGGATTTCTACATGTTGTATCAGCTGAAACACGTATACTGACACTACACAGCAGTGCCCCAGTGTGCAGCATCTAAAACCAGTAATAACATGTATCACAAAAATAGGGGCGACCTTGCAAAAATACCTTTTTGTCATACTAACCCTTCAATAATTCTTTGCTTAAGTTCATGTATGTCTTCTCTGCAGGTGGCAGTGGAGGCTGCCAGTTATCGATGGAGTGAGAGATGTACGGCAACTTTTCACCCCAGCAATGACTTCCCTGGCATCCTTATAGCAATCAAGTCCCTGCTGCAGAAGCTGGAGGAAGGAGAGAGTATCTTGTTGGAGGCAGTCTTCGCATCCCTTCCTGTAATGCGGGCATCCACTGTGGAGACACCAGCTACCTTCCAGCGTAAGAGCAATGCAACACTTGTGGGCACTGGGATTGGGGGACTCCAATATGTTGACATTCTGCATCCCTGAAATTGAATGACACAAGCATCTACAAATACATTCTGTGGCAATAATTTTCAAAAAATGTGTCTCAAAATTGATTACTTTTCATTTTAAATTATGCAGAATTGCGTAGCCACAAAGTAAACATGAATTTTAGTCAATCAATCAATCAGCGAATTTGTATAGTGCGCTACTCACCCGCTAGGGTCTCAAGGCGCTGGGGGGAGGGGGGATTTGCTACTGCTCGAACAGCCAGGTCTTGAGTTGTTTCCTGAAGGAGAGATGGTCCTGGGTCCGCCGTAGGTGGGTGGGGAGGGAGTTCCATGTCTTGGCCGCCGGGTAGAAGAAGGATCTTCCTCCGGCGGTGGTTCTGCCAATTTGTGGGACGGTGGCGAGGGCGAGGCTGGCGGAATGGAGCTTACGGGTGGGTGTTGTAGAATGTGAGGCGTCTGTTGAGGTATTTGGGGCCCATGTCGTGGAGAGCCTTGTGTGCGTGGGTGAGGAGTCTGAAAGTGATCCTCTTGCTGACGGGGAGCCAGTGCAGGTCTCTCAGATGGGCAGAGATGTGGCCGTGAAAGGGGATGTCCAGGATGAGTCATGCAGAAGCGTTCTGTATCCGTTGGCGTCTCTTCTGGAGTTTGGCTGTGGTACCAGCGTAGAGGGTGTTCCCGTAGCCAAGTCGGCTGGTGACGAGGGCCTGGGTGACCGTCTTCCTGGTTTCGGTGGGGATCCACCGGAAGATCGTTCGGAGCATGCGCAGGGTGTTGAAACAGGATGACGAGACGGGTTTGACTTGCTTGGTCATCGTGAGGGAGGAGTCAAGGATGAAGCCCAGGTTGCGTGCATGGTCCGTTGGTTTGGGGGCGGTACCCAGGGCAGGGGGCCACCAGGAGTCGTCCCAGGCAGAGGGGGATGGTCCCAGGACGAGGACTTCCGTCTTGTCTGAGTTCAGTTTCAGACGGCTGAGCTTCATCCATTCCGTGACGTTTTTCATTCCTTCCTGGAGGCTGGCTCTGGCGGTGGCGGGGTCGTTGGTGAGGGAGAGGATCAGCTGGGTGTCGCCAGCGTAGGAAATGATGTTGAGGTTGTGTTGGCGTGCGATGGCTACGAGGGGGCTCATGTAGACGTTGAAGAGGGTGGGGCTGAACGAGGAACCTTGCGGAACGCCGCAGATGACTTTGGTGGCCGCGAATCGGAACGAGGGGAGGCGGACTCTCTGGGTTCTTCTGGTGAGGAACGAGATGATCCACTCCAAGGCCGTTCCTTTGATTCCGGTGTTGCTGAGGCGCTGTATCAGGGTGCGATGGCATACAGTGTCAAAGGCTGCTGAGAGGTCCAGGAGGATGAGGGCAGCTGTTTCCCCGTTGTCGAGCCTGATGTTGTCGGTGGCTGCGATGAGGGCGGTGTAGGTGCTGCGGTTTCCTCGGAAACCGGAAACCGGACTGTGAGGGGTCTAGGGATCCGTTTGTCTCGAGGAAGGCGGAGAGTTGTTTGTTGACGGTCTTCTCGATGACTTTGACAGGAAAAGGGAGGAGCGAGATGGGGAGGAAGTTCTTGAGGTCCGTGGGGTCTGCCGTGGGTTTCTTCAGGAGGGCGCTGAGCTCGGCATGTTTCCAGCTCTCCGGGAAGGTGGCGGATGCGAAGGAGCTGTTAATGATGTCCCGGAGCTGGGGTGCGATGATGGAGTCTGCTTTGTTGAAGATCTGGTGTGGACAGGGGTCGGTTGGGGAGCCGGAGTGGATGGTGTTCATCGTGCGGGTGGTGTCTTCTGTGCTGACCGGGGTCCAGGTGCAGAGGGTGGTGGTGGGGGGTGCTGGTTCGGTGGTTGGGTGCATGGTCGTGCGGCGAAGCTGTTGTGTATGTCGGTGACTTTGCGGTGAAAGAACGAGGCGAGTGAGTCGCAGAGGTCTTGCGAGGGTGCTATGTCGTTGTTGCAGGCGCTGGGGTTGGAGAGCTCTTTAACGATGCAGAAGAGTTCCTTGCTGTTGTGGGTGTTGTTGTCCAGTCGTTCTTTGAATGTTGTCCTTTTGGTGGTGCGAATCAGCTGGTGGGGTTTGCGGGTGGCGTTTTTGAGGGCTGTCATGTTTTCTGTTGTCTGGTCGTGGCGCCAGGGTTTCTCAAGGGTGCGGCAGGTCTTTTTGGAGTTTTTGAGGTCGTTGGTGAACCACGAGGCTTTCTTGCTGCCGGGTCTGCTGGGAGGGTTCTTCAGTGGTGCGAGTTCATCGGTGCAGTTGGTGAGCCACTGTGTGAGGTTGCGGGCTGCTTCGTTGGGGTCCCTCGTGTTGGTGGGAGGGTGCTGGCTGAGGGAGGTGGTGAGTTGGTCGGCGGTGATCTTGCTCCAGCTTCTGCGGGGAACCTGTTGCAGGTGGTGGTGGGTCGTAGTTCTCCTGAAGTTGAAGTGGATGCAGCTGTGATCTGTCCAGGGAAGTCCGGTGGAGTGGCTGAAGGAGATGTGCTTGCTGGAAGAGAAGATGGGGTCTAGCATGTGGCCGGCCTAGTGGGTGGGGGTGTCCACCAGTTGCTTGAGTCCGAGGTTGGCGAGGTTGTCCAGCAGGGTGGTGGTGCTGTCATTGTTGTTCTCCAGGTGGAAGTTGAGGTCCCTTAGGAGGATGTACTGAGGAGGTTAGGGCGTGCTGGCTGACGAAGTCTGCGATGGCTTCGCTGAATTGTGTGCATGGTCCCTGTGGTCTGTAGATGAGAGTGCCTCTGAGGGTGGTCTTGGGGTCGGTGTGTATCTGGAAGTGAAGGTGCTCGGCGGCGGTGAGGGTGTCGTCGGAGTTGGTGGTGATTCGGATGGTGTTTCTGTGGACAATGGCGATGCCTCCTCCGGTTTGGTTGACGCGGTCCTTCCGGGTGATCTTGTAGCCATCCAGGATGGCTATGGCGATATCGGGGCCTGAGGAGGCGTTCATCCAGGTTTCTGTGAGGAAGGCGACGTCTGGTGATGTTGTGTCGAGGAGGTTCCAGAGTTCGACGTCGTGTGGACGGAGCGGGTGTTGAGCAGGATGCACTTGAGGTGATTGTTGTTGGTGCCTGGCTTGGCGGGAGTGGTGCAGGTTCGGAGGCAGGTGAATTTGCAGGCTTGGCAGGTGAAGGGTCCGTGGGTGCGTTTCTGGTTGGCTCGGTAGCAGGCGGGGTTTCGGCCGGCATTGAGTGCGTGGAGGGTGGTGGCGTCGTAAGTCCGTCGTGTGGGCTGGCATCGTCGGGGGCCAGGGGTCCTGGCGCTGGGCGCGGTCTAGGTGCGGACGGGTGCAGACGGGCTTGCCTTTGAGGCAACTTTGGCGCGCAAACAGCGCATCCGCTGCGCGTCCTGGCGGAGTGCTCCATAAGAGGCGAAGTGGGAGGGAGGAGCAGCTTGGAGGCGGGAGCGGAGCGGTGAATGGGAAGGGATACAGAAGGCAAAAGTGGGCGTGGCCGCAAGGGGGAAGCGGCGGGAATCGGGGGGTAGAAACAGCGGCAAGGGCGCTGGAGAGCCCAACAGGAAGATCAAAGCAGGGGAAAAAACGGGGAGGCAAAGCCTAACAAAACAGCGCAAAATGCGGGGGGATCACAGAGAAGGCGAACAGAAATACAGTGAGAGCAAAAACAGTCAAGTGGCAGCAGCAATCAGCAGGAGCCGCGAACTCGCGGTGGCAGCAGGAGGCAGGGGTCACGGGCACACGTGAGGAGCCGTGCGGCATGAGGAGCGTCTAGACCAGGGTCAGGACACACTCACGGCCATGCGGAGTGCTCCTTAAGAGGCCAAGTGGGAGGGAGGAGCAGCTGAGAGGCGGGAGCGGGGCGGCGAAGGGGAAGGGATACAGAAGGCAAAAGTGGGCATGGCGGCAAGGGGGCAGCGTCGGGAATCGGGGGGGAGAAACGGCGGCAAGGGCGCTGGAGAGCCCAAAAGGAGGATCGAAGCAGGGGAAAAAACGGGGAGGCAAAGCCTAACAAAACAGAGCAAAATGCGGGGGGATCACAGAGAAATACAGTGAGAGCAAAAACAGTCAAGTGGCAGCAGCAATCAGTCACAATGACAAACAATCAATTGACGTGCTTCTGAGATATGTGCCTCCTGGCGTTACACTGTGGTGTAACATGGCAGAATGCGCCCAAATGCTGTGCACATTCAGAGGACCAAATGAAAGGGGCACAGGGAGCTCAAACCTCAGTCTGTAAAATACAATGACGTGCCTCTTATACCTGCACCAGCACTGCAACCGAAGCACCTCTGGGAGCCTGCCCACTCCACCCACACTACACGGGAGACAAGGCAGGGGGTCACTTGCACACAACATACACTATTTTGGCCCCATCATTTACTGACAGTGCCCAACCAGGGCACTGCAGTGAGGTTCCAACATGCCTTGGGTCAGAAAAGCTAAGGTGTGGCGTAAGACCAAGTGTGCAGCAACAACAACACTCGACGAAGGATCCGGATGAAATGTAGGCGAGCAGCTGGTTTTTTCATCTCACAAAGGAAGGTGCTTCATCGATAGGCGACTGCCTAGGACATATTAGACTTAATATTGCAAGATCCAGTAAGAAGTGCTGGCCATGAAATGGGGCTGCACCAATTTCTATCATTACTGATATGGAGCATAAATTCAGAATAGCCACTGACTAGAAACCACAAATACACTTCTGTGCAGGAATACCCCACTACTCTCCGCCAAGGAAAGGATTCTGTAGCTACAGAGGTATAAATTAAGCATAGCATACCAACCCTAAAAACCAACCTAACTTCTTCTCTCGACACTGCATTAAACTCCAGAGACTCCCAGAGAATGATGCGGAGGCGCATATCAGACTGGTGGCCCAGGCAGCATACACGAAAGCAATACCCATATGAGAGCTCACAAATGCTACTGCAGAAGACACTTGCCTCCAATTATCAGTGGAAGTTTGACAGTCCAATACTTACAAGACAGAAACTGTGACAGCAACCAACCCTGCTTAACCTGTGGAGGTTAAGGGATGAAATCAGCTCATTGAAGAAGGCATGGTGTACCCTAAATCATAGTCCCATTTTATGTCAGAGGCCACATGATTGATCTTGCACACAAAGGCCATCAAGGGATCATCAAGACCAAAGCCCAACTTCAAGAGCAAACCTGGTACCCAGACATGGAAAACCAGGTGGAAGAAGAAATAGGCAACCATCTTTTGTGTCAAAGGTCTGGTAATCCAGAGCCTGCAAAACCCTCAGTCGGCTCTTATTGAAGACTTTTGTGAAGTGACCTTTAAAAATCAACTGCTGGTGATCAATGAGGCATGTAGAGAGCACCTAGTAGATAAAATTCTAAACTGCATGAAGTTTGAGCAAGTTCAACTAAAGCTAGAGGAAGCATACAACTTCCTCAAATCGGTGAAGACAGACAACGGACCATCCTTTTAAAGAGCTAACTTTGTAGCGTATAGGAACAAACTAGGTGTTGCTCACTGAGAGATCAGACCACCTTGATTCCAAGCAATGCTGAGTCAAAACAAATTATGCACATGCTGAATAAGATGCAGAGGATAGGAATAGAACAGAACTATAAAATTGAGTAGGCTATACATCGCTTCCTATAAGTCTTTTGACTGGCCCTCACTGTAGCGCCAACGGAGCCTTTTAGAACACTGTTTGAGTGTGCCCATTGATTACCGTGACCAGACAAGAAACAGACCAGCAGGGCACCAGAAGTGTAACCAGAAATATCTTAATGTGCAAAAGAATAACGCCATCTAGCCCAAGGAGGAGGCCACAGAAAAATTCATTGAAAGCCATAATTGAGAAAGGCATGTAGATCCCACACACTTCCTTGGTCCCTGGCCAGCCGCTCTTACCATCAGCCCTTTAGACTTGCAGAGCGATGGGCCAGTGAATCCAACACCAACAACTTGTCCTCTTAAGAACTGTAGGAATCCCTGCAAGGTCAAACAACAGACTAACTGAAGTCCAACCTCTAACCTTCCTAGATACTTAGCGACTTTTGATGCTGAGACTATGTCCTACAGTTTAATAAAAGTTGGACAGTTCATTTTTTGAGTTGATGAGGTATGTAGTACGCCACCTGGCACTACGACACAACATAACATGTCTGCACGCACCCACAGGCTGATAGCAACCTATAAAAGAAGTTGTGAAGTGCCTGGGCTCGCAGTCTGGAAGTGCCTGTGCTGCAGCATAATAATGTGTGAGACCCTGCTCCACTCACATTATAGCTTTACCACAGAAAAGATTTCATACATGATACACTTATTTAAAATCCGCCTTACATGGTCTTGATTATGGAGCTATCCGTAACTGTGCAGAGCTGGAAAAAGGGCTGTTAATAGGATTACAGGATACATTTTCGTTTTGGTATATTTACTAGCATTGATGGTTAGTTACCAGTAGTTGTAGTGGGGACCAAGTGTACCAAGAATTTCACAGCATTGTTCACACACTTCGGAAACCTTGTGCTGCCGAATGAGAAAGGATGCAGAATCACTAGGAGTGATCGGTAACACCAGTTATTTTTATTTCCCATGTTTACATCCATGATTCAAGTTGGCATGCATGGGTATTAGGTCTGCTCTTACCGCCACATTTAACAACCAAATTCAAAATTGGAGTCTAAACTTGTTTACTCACTTTCATTTAATGAGATTACAAATGTATCAGACTATCAGTTATCAACTGAGGGTTGCTAGGTTGCAAGTTCAAATCATGATTATCAATGGTTGGAAAAATATCAGGGCAAATCTGCAAACTTTATACTGTATGCACAATTGCCAAAATTATCAAGTCTGCCTAACTGTGCTCAGTGATAGGTTTTCTATACAAAGTTTTTGGGAGCCACAGTTTTCTTTCAATCCATATTTATCTTTTACCTTCTCAGCTCTTCTCCTAGGTTACCTCATCTTCCTTTGACTGTTTAGCTTCTAAGCTGCCTATCCCCTTTCGACTCTCTTCTCTACGTACCCAGATCTCTTCTATCTCACCTCTTCTCTCTGCCCCTTATCTCTCTCTCTCTACTTTCTTCTCCATTATTCTATTTTTTGGGACTCTCTTGCTGTCACTTTCAACCTCAGTTGAAGTTTTGGGGTTGGAATTGTCATCTGTGGAATGAGGGTGGAAACACTGCCATAAAATTGAAAGAAAGTTCACTGCATTTGTATATTCCTGCCACAGAGCTAAGACCGTCCTCCACAGTGGTTTCCATCATCAGGGTGGAAATTGACTAAGGGGAATAATTCTGTGAGACAAACCTACCTTCTTTATAGCATGATGAAAATGTACTAATACTTTTTGGTGCTGGAAATATACCCTCAATATAAGCGCCGTCGCTGTGCTGGGACATTTCTCCCAGTGCACTGTGGCCACCTGCATGGCTTTCTGTGGTGTAGCATACTTCCACTGAGGCATCCCTTAAAATGGCAACGCCACCCTTCATTCAGTGGCCACTCCAATGGTAGGTGGAGGAACCCCCATCATGTTCATCAATCGTAACCTTTAATAGAAAAACAGAGGTGGCCAGAATGAACTTCCACTGTTTTTGGCAAAAGACCCATTACCACCCTTCTCCAAACCAGGATCTACGTCTATCAGTCTACCTGTGTATCCTCTCTTCTTTTCTTACTCTCCTTCTCTATGTTCTTCATTTTTCAAATTGCCTCTTTTTCATTTTTTTGCCCTTTCCAGGAATTTTATCCCCAAGGCCGGACCTGGCAGTTCGGATCTGCACTGTTGTCTGCAGGTCCCAGGGAGATCGGCCTCAATTTAGCAAGGTAACAGCGTGCATCTCTGCCAGGTTGTAAAGATGGATCCTACTTTGGAATTCATGGGCATCTGCTACACACTGGTACCCCTACTCCTACTCTCAGGACATTGGTGTTTACACTCCCTTACTGGTACCCCTACTCCTACTCTCAGGACACTGGTGTTTACACTCCCTTACCCTCACCCGCGAGAAACAGATACAAGACATTTGAGGAGCTGAGCATGCGTCAAAAAGTTAACCCTATGATGTAAGGGTATATGATGTCACATCCACTACCCTTTGCATTTTATTGAGCAGATGCCCATGTTGGCACACAGAGAAGGGTCTCACGTTAGGCATCACGAATTTTAGTAGAAATGTATGCAAGAACAGAATCAGAATGGCCTAGGAATGTCGTGGGCAGAAGGTGTTGTAGTCTGGAGACCGATAATTTAATCGGCTGATTACCAAAGGGATTTATTATTGCCTGAACATTCCATGAGATTGATTTTTCTGAACCCACACTGCTGCTATGAACTCTGTAGTTATGTTGATGGGTTGCTTTTTGTGTACACTCACTCTAATTCCATGTCTTTCTGCTGCCCACTTTCACTTGTTTATCCTAGCTAGGTGCTGCCGATCTTTGGTTATGGCAAAAGTAACCATATCAGACATTATTTTTATTCTCACTTAATGCATCATTAGTTATTGTAGCTATTCCAATATGAGACCTGTGGTCTGTGAAAGGATCCTAGATCAAGTGCCTTTGGAAAAAAAATCACACTGTGAATTAATTTGAGCTATTGTCAGTTACCTTTTGTATATATTCACCATTATGTTGTCCTGACTGCATCGACAGAATAACTTCATCGTAGGCACTACATCTCTGACATCAACATCCACAAGGTCTGCTTAGTAACTTGTTCTGGGGGCTGAGTTACTAATAAGGATAAATGAAATGAACACATTTTAGGTGACAGGAATACTACAAAAAATTACATTAACGTACTTAAATATAATAATTGAAATAACATTATAGAAGAAGTGGTGTTATGGTAGGTGCCATATATCAAGATATATTAATTACAATTACATGTATTAAATACATCTATGAAATTTAAATAACATCAAGCATATATAAAATATATAAAATGTAAAGTTCAGGTTATTACTGTAAATAAGTAAAACATGAAATACATAGATAAAAATGTTAAAGTCTTGATATTAAAATAAAATACTATTCTTCTTCTTCTTGAAATCTTTATTTCGGCATTTCTTGCCATAAAAGAGTACAGATAAAACAGGATTAAAAAAAAAACAAGAAGAAAAGAAAAGTACATAAAATGCATTCGTATAGACACCTGCAAAATGGTACAGTTCAGACAATCTTATAAATAGATCAACCCTAGCATTCATTGGCAATTAAAAGTCGTCGCTTGGACCACATAGCTAGCAGGTACTTGGAAAGCGCAAACACATTATGTCTAGACGTATCTGTTTTTAGATGTGAAGAACAAGACCAGAGAAGCGTGCAGCCGACAGAAGACGTAGAGAGAATCTTAACTCACGTCTCTGGGGCATGACTTAGGCGCCTCTGGTCAAGTATAACGCGGTTGAAGTTAAAGCGCTGTACATACAAGAAATCGGGCACTACTTTGCTACTCTACCCAACAGGTATACTCCGCAGGAAACACTAGAATTGAAGTTTTCCCAATAAAGGCAGCAGGATCACTGTTAGACTGGACCCACCTTGCTATAAACACGAAACATATCTAAGAAAAGCACATTGCCAAATGCACTTTTCCTTTGGAAATCCTAAGAATAGTGAAAACTAGAAAAACTTCTAAAAAATACCTCGGTCTGAGAATCACGTCTTCATAGAGGACGACAAACCTAACATTCCACACCGGTCCTCAAATCATAGAGGAACATTTGTAAAGTATGACAGAAATAAAATACTTGTCTTGATAAAGGTGGATAGAATCTCAACAAAACCACCGAAACGCGTCGACGCCCTAGTACAGTGTGATTCACGGTTCAGACATCGCTGTTGACAGAATTATACTTTACCTGCACAACACCGTTGTTCCAAACAAGAGCCTTTAGAACACACACCGTGTATTACATCATTTGTATGTCCCACTGTGGTTTTTTCTGTCTGTTTTTCAGCAATATTGCTGGTCAATATTGTATATGGATTGTTATTTCTTTAAATTTTCTATTATCTTGTGTTTTACAGTTTACTTGCTTTATGCCATTTTAACTACCGTACATTGTATACAATAAAATTTGAATGCTTTTTTAACCTTATTCAGTTGTTATAGTCACTGCTTGCTCCATATTAATGTTGTTTATGTGAACGACCTTGTTCAAGGGAATCTCTCTTTTATATTACTTTGAGGGAGCACCAATAATTGCCGGATAAATTTGATTTCCGTTTTGGAAATTTCGGGCCTACACAAATGCCCCCAGAGCTCCCCACCATACAGGACCGCTGCCCTCGCTTGGGTTCTATAAATCTCTAACGCGGGGCTCACCGGTTTAAATGATGATGTATTGGACAGCTTGAGAATTCCCCCGCCAATTGTGACAATTTCATTTGAGATTTTACTTGTTGGGGGCCCCAAGACAAGTTTTCATTTATCGTGAACCCTAAGTACTGGAAGGTCGTTACCCTCTCCAGTCACGCAGATTCCAAAATAGGGGTAAGGTGGGTGGATGCCGAAGGATTGAAAATCATAAATGTTGTTTTATCAGCATTAATCTCCAATCCTCGGCATCGACAGAAGTCCACAAAGCCATCCAATATGCGTTGGATCCCCATAGGAGACTTGGAAAGCTGGAGGGTGTCATCAGCGAACATAATCGCCGGCACCCTCCTGCCTGCCAACCTAGGTGCATCATTGTTGGGGACTTCATCCAGATGCGATATTACACCATTTACATAGAAGCAAAACAGGGTCGGTGCCAAAACGCACCCCAGCCACACCCCCTGCAAACTGGGAACGTGGACGCCCCGTTCCTCCCACATCTGACCTGTGCGAAGTTCCCTTCATGCAGCCTCATCAGGACACTCAGTATTTCGGATGGAACGCCCAACTCCAAAAGCACCGACCACAATTTTCCCCTAGGGACTAAATCAAAGGCGGACAGAAGGTCCACAAACACCACGTAGAGGCTGCCACCCTCTATCTTTTCCGTTTTCCAGTACAGTAAAATAAGACGAAAGATCTGGTCCATGGTGGAAGTGTTCCTCCTAAACCCCACTTGGAACGGACTGAGGACGTCGTGTTCCTCCATCCACTCCTGCAAGTGATCCAAGATGAGCCGCGAAAAGATTTTTTGGGGAACATCAATGAGGCTAATGGGCCTGTAGTTGGCTGGGACCAGGGGGGAGCCTTTCTTGAAAATCGGAACTATCTCTGCTCCCAGCCAAGTACAGGGTGCCTCCATACATCTTAGAACTGCATTGAAAAAAATGTGCAGATAAGGACCCCAGATCCTAGGTTCGTGCTTAAAAAGGTCACCTGGGAGTTTGTCGAGACCCGGAGCTTTTCCAGAGGCAAGTTTCCCTATGGTATGACACACCTCCTCAACAGTAAATTCCATCTCATCTGACTGGTCAGTTAAAATTATGGGTGCCGACATAGGGGTCGATTATGATCGTGGATTTTCCGCATCCTCCGGGCCCACGGAAGCCACCGCCGGCCCGGAGGATGCGGAAAATCTGCTGCGGACCCACCAAAGACCCACCGCCACTTTAGGATGGCTGGTGGGTCTTGGTTTCAGTCCGCCGCTTTTCCGCCGAGGTCCGCTTACAACCGCGGCGGAAAAGCCAGGGTGGCGGTCACATCCTAATTGCACAGGAGGGAACGCTGCAGCACATGCGGACGTTCCCTCCTACTCAGTGCTCGCGGACGGACGCAAGTCCGTCCGCGATCGTAATGTGCCCCATAGTTTCCAAACCCAATTCAGCTGAGTATAGGGCTTTAAAGTGGTCTTCCCAAACCCCAGCCTCAATGTTAGGTTCTATAGCGGATTTTGGTTCTCCAGACCCTGTACTAAATATTGCCCAAAATCTGCGTGCATCCCTGGAGTCTAGGGCGGAAGTTAGATTTGTCCACCTTTCCGTATCCCACTCTTTCTTCGCGTGGTTCATTGTCTCCTTTCTAGTGGAGTCTCAGAGTGCGGGTTTTGTGTTTATCACTCCCAAGCTTAAGAGCCTTAAGCAACTCAGATTTAGCCTTCCTACATGGGGCGTTATACCAGGAAGATACAGACGCCCTTTTCCTCCTACTAGGGACCTGGGGGTTAAAAACTTCAGCTAAGCTGGCTACCAGTTCCTGGTGCAAGGACTGCAATTTGTCATTAAAATCTAGGGGCGAAGGTTGGGTAGTTAAAACGTCAACCTCCATGAGCAAAGGGAGGATTGCATTATATAATTCGGATAATCCATCCGAAGATGCCACAATTTTCCCCCACTTAACCCTACGTCTATTATTAGTTAGAATCTTCCCATCACCTTGATCTGCCACATCTTCAGTTTCGATCTCCTTAGGCCCAGGGAAAACCATCTTCAGACTTAAAGCATTGTGGTCGCTGTCGACCCTAGTGATTACCTCAAAATCATCAATAACTTTGGACCACAGCCGTGTCTCCACCATAATATAGTCAAGGCGTGATTCTTGACCCTTTTTGTTAAAGGTACACCTTGATGGAATATCGGAGGGAGTGTGACCATTGCAGGCCCTAATCGAATTGTTAATGTTAGGGCCGTAATCGGAATTGCTAGCGGGGACTATGACTTAGGACAGGGCGACTGGCATGGCGGGATGACCATGGTCATCCTCACCCATAAGGGCTCCTTCATTCAACCCCCGCAGGGGCTCATAGTGACAATTTAGGTCACCAGCCACCAAAAAATGAAGGTCACTAGCAAGAGTGGTCATAAAGTGCGATAACTCATCAATAGTGGTAGACTCGCTGGCTGAACTTACCGGACGTGAATAAACATTCACGATAGCAAGTTTAAAAGAGTTAGGCCACTTCAGGACCACACACTGAATATCCTCAGAATAGGTGGAGATGGACTCACCCATACAGCCCAAATGTAAGCCGACCCAGGTGGTAAGGCCCCCTGACGGGCGCCCCTTCTCTCCCCAACGAGCGGAAACATTGTATGCGGCAAATCCCACTCTATGTTGTTCCTCCCTTGCCCAAGTCTCTTGAAAGAGACAGATGACATTAGTGTCCACAAAGGAACCCCACTCTGGACAATTTAATTTGTGTGATAAACCTGCCACATTCCATGACATTATTGTGATACACTTCGGATTAGTGGCATTGGAGCAAGTAATATCACTCCCCAATCGAGCACCTTCACTTACAGATTCTTGGGGCAACTCCAGTGCGTGGGCCGGCACTGTATCCCCCAAACCATCATCGCCAGTTCTCTTGCTACTCCCCTGAATACAGAGTTGAGGTTCTGGTTGATCGCCAGACAATTGGCTTCTGGCTAACTCCACAACTTTCCCAATATTGCCATTACTCCTGCTATGGATAGTGCCAGATGCTTCCACCCAACTGTAGTCAGTCGACCATTTCCAGGCCGCTGTACCTATTATGGGTTACTAATTGACTCTGTGCAAGAGGTAGTCGCCCATGCCTGCCCCTCTCGGCCCTACCAACGCCACAATGTGTTACCAGGGACCAACCGCCTTCTATATCTAGCAACTTGTTAGAGGGATAGAAATATGAGAGTGGACGGGATTCAATAGTTGCCCCAGGACTATGATGCCCCCAATTGCAAATATATTCCACAGTGCGTGGGTCCTTAAAATTTACTAACACGCAGTCACCAGCTGTAGTTTTAGGGCTATGGCCCACCCAGGACACCCTTCGTACCAACAATATTTCGCTGGTGATATGAAGAGGGAGTGGTCTGTTCTCATTAAGCCAATAGGTGACTTTATTTTTTAGGGAGGTGTATGATTCCAAATTAGGAGTAGTTATTTCAGGAACCCCTGTCAGGACAACCAAATATGGACTTGTTTCCCGGGGCAAATCAATTCTGGGCTCCTCCGTAAAAACCACAGCAGGAGGAATCCGCCCACCTTCTTTTAATGTTGGTGGAACTCCCACTCTATCAATATTAGACAATGTGTTCGGAGCTGCAGTAGATTTCACAGTGATACAACAAATTTATCTACTATAGATTGTGCCACAGGAGGGGGAGATTTAAGCGTTGCAGTCCTACCAGATGCAATATTCAATGAGCATTACCCCGATCCAGCACATTTGAAGAAATATTATCTAAAATTCCCAGTGTGGATTGTTCAAACTTGGCGAGCTGTTGCTCAATGCGAGTGAGTCTCTCTTCAAGAGGTCGCAGTGAGGATCTCAGTAAAACACTCAATTTCACAAATAGGCAATCCTCCACTGCCGCTGTTCCACGGATAGACATATCCGCAACTAACGAGTTTTCTCCAGAGCTTGTTACAGTTAATGATGGTGGAACATATATGTCAGAGGCCTCAGTTCCTCAGACCCCTTGTGCCTGGCTGTTGTGGTGTTGTTGCCGGGACCTTTGGCGAGTTTGGCCTTCCTGCCACCAACAACATTGGCAGTGGCCCGCTTCCTGTTAGGTATCGCACACTCGCGTCTTTCCCGCAACTGACGGGTATTAGGTCTTTCAGGGGAGTTGGCCGGAGTGGAGACAGAGGTAATCTCAATGGGATCCGATAATTGAAGTTGCACAACTGGGGGATTGTTGACCTGATCCCGAGAGATGGGTGGACTATGCACAGTCACTGGGACAATGGTCGTATTGGCTCCACTAGCAGACTCAGGAGTGCGAGCATCAGCAAAATGGCCAATAGAGGATCTTTTGGCCATGGCTAGATCCTTGGAAACACGGCGCTCCATAAGTATGATCCCCTGGTCAATGACAGAGTTAGCTCTTATCATAATATTGTCCAATGTTCCCGTTAAATGACCACTTGGAGCCTTGCTCCTACTCTCACGTACAGCCATAATACTGATACAGTAAGCAGCACAGATACCGCGGGCTGCAGCCTGCTCAAGCGTATTTTGAAACGTGCACTTTTGCAATGGATACCAGGTGCAGAGAACCATCAAAAATGCCATTGTGAGAAAGGACCCACATAAAAGAATATATCTAATAAATACCCCACAGCCAAAAAAAGGGAACAAAATAATAATTGTATTTTCAGGAAAACCACATAATTCAAAACTAAGAAAAATATCTCCTGTATATTGCGATGAACAACCTGTAATAA
The DNA here is from genome assembly GCF_964261635.1 of Lissotriton helveticus. Taxonomy (NCBI): domain Eukaryota; kingdom Metazoa; phylum Chordata; class Amphibia; order Caudata; family Salamandridae; genus Lissotriton; species Lissotriton helveticus. Next base: position 149,231,816 of record NC_136057.1, read on the forward strand.
AGATTACAGATAACAGACACAACAAAAATCAGTAAGTAAAATGGGCTCTTGCCGGACCCTGTGAACGAGTCCCTGTGTGGAGTGAAAAAGGGCTCTCGCATTACCGGCGTCTTTGAAAATTAAAGGGCTTTCTGGCGGTGTATGAAGCGGGAAGAAAACGAAGCTTACCTGGAGGTGTTTTGCTGCCGGTCGCGGGACGCTAATGACGGTGTTTGTCCCGCTGATTCTGTCGGCTGCGAAGCGAGTGCGGACCCGGCGTGGTCCCTGGGGGTTGCTCCTAGTGGCGCACCTGGAGGCCATTTCCTGACTGTGCTGCAAGATTCAGGTCTTCTGTCTCGATGCCGCCGAAGGCAAGTCCCGCGGAAAGGAGGAGGTAGCAGCCGAAGTTGCTGATAATACCGGGGCTGCTACACAGGTGAGGGGCAAGACTGCACAAAACAATAATTCAGCTGCAAATAAACTACATGAATCTGCCCCCGCTTCTGGGACTAAACTAAAGGGCAGTCAGATAGAGAAAAAATACTTGCACTTTTTGCCTGGATTAAAGAAAAAGCAAAAGGAAAGGGATAAAAAGAAGGGTGCCGCTCGAGGAGGTGGTGTTTGTTGCTGGAGTGCTTTTACCGCGGGACTGCGAGGATCAGCAGCCCTTGACCCCTGACGCTGGGTGCCTCTTCCCGCTCCTCCCACACCGGACCTTAAAAACAGCGCCTCGCTTCGCTTCGCGGGTGCCGCTCGAGGAGGTGGTGTTTGTTGCTGGGGCAGAGTGCTTTTACCGCGGGACTGCGAGGACCAGCAGCCCTTGACCCCTGCCGCTGGGTGCCTCTTCCCGCTCTTCCCACATGCTTTATATCCTGGCCCACGCCCCCTCTGCGCGGGACGCTCGGGCCAAGGGCGGGCCTGTTGTAGCCCGGACCGGGCCACCCCTCTTTCGTCTGCCACAGAATACGCGCCTATGATCTGGACACACTGTAAGTACTTCCTGTGGCGAAGATAGTATCAGTATTATGGCTGTACGTGAGAAAATAAAAATATTATTACATTACTTAAAAGGTTCCAAGGTGAGGAAGTCTATAAAAATAAATAACCAGAAACTAATAAAACATAGTCAAAAAAAGGTTTAATACAGTGTTCAGACAAAACATCGAGTTAGTAATATCGACTGACAATTATCGAGTTGGAAATATTTTGACACAGAAATATCGTGAGCAAGAATATCGTGGACAAAAGGTAAGTAATATTGATTTTTAAAATACAGATGTCATTAATATTGTGTGAAAAAATATAGCTGTTTAAAATATCGATTTTTTAGTTAGGGTTATGCATTTTAGTATATATTTTAAATGTATGCAATCTAATTGTTTTGTATAAGTATTGTTTATGTTTTTTAATATATGTGTTACATTTTTCGTAGTTATTACATTTAACTTATTATAATTTTGCATCTTTTAATTCTGTAGCGGGTTATGGGTTTATAGGGAAATAGGGTGGGAAGTAATTTAATTATTATACATTAATGATTACTTTTTATTTAATTATATGTATTTGATTGATATTTAATAGTGTTAAATGTGGCTGTAATTTTTTTGGGGTACATTTTATGTGTGGGTTATGGGGTCTTAAGGGGTAAAAGGTGCAAAGTAATTGATTCATAATTAATTGTTAATTAATATTAATTCATTAATCGCTAATTAATTAGGGTACCAGTGTACTTTTTTATATGTGGGTTGTGGGGTTTATAGATGCAAAGGGTGGGAAGTAATTTATTTTGAATTAATTATTAATTGGTTGTAATTTAATGATTCAATATGGTGATTGTGTAATTTCATTTCTTTTGCCTGTGGGTTCTGGGTTTATAGGGTTAAAGGGTGGGGAGTAAATTCATTTTATTTAATTTATAATTAGTTGCTTAATACTATTAGTTATTTAATTGAAAATAATTTTAATTGTTTTAATGTTTTTAAAGTTTAATTTGAGGTGCAGGTTGTAGGAAATATATGGGTAGGAGGTGGGAAGTGAATTACTTTCAATGAATTATAATTTGTTTTTTAATTACTAATATTTGTTTAATTGATAATTACTTATGTTAATTGTGCAAATACATTTTGTTTTATAATTTAGATGTGGGTTGTGGGTTTTGTAGGGGTATGGGGTGGAAAGTAAATCAATTTTAAGCAATTAATAAAACTTTTTTATCTAATGATAATTTTTCGTTTAATAATGAATTATGTTGTGTTTTGTGGGGTATATTGTGGGAAGTACATTAATTTTAATTAATTATTGATGAATATTTAATTAATGAAAGTTGCTTGGTTGATGAATATTTATATAAATTATTTGGGGGCAGGTTGTGAGTTATGTAGTGTTATAGGGTGGGAAGTACCTAAACATAATTTATACAATAATTAATGTTTTAGTTAATAAATAATTTCTAAATAAAAATATTTACTTGTATAAAATTATTTTTGTATTTCATTTATAATATTATTTGTAGGTATTAGTGATATGTATTTAACATATGTTTTAATTTTTACATTTTTTTAATATTACATTTTTTTAACATATTTATATATTTTTTAATTTACATTGTTTTTCAAATATTTTTTTTTTTGGTTGAAGATATTTTGTTTGTTTTTTATGTCGAACTGACTGGAGTGGGATAGCAAGTTTTACCTCTCTGCTATCCAACACTTTCCCTACTAATGCATTTATTGGAGTGGGAATATTAAATGTTATCCATCCAGTATCCAACACTTTCTCTACTTTTGCACTCACTGGAGTGAAAATAGTAATTTTCACCCATCTGCAATCCAACACTTTCCCTACTGTTATGCTGACTGGAGTGGGAAAAGTACATTTTACGCCACCGCAATCCAGCGCTTTCCACTACTGTTCCACTGACTGGAGTTGGAACTGCTTTTTTTGTGTTCATTAAAGATTTTATTGTTGTGCTAAGAGAAGTGGGAATAGTAAATTGTACCATTTTATAATGTTATATTTTATGTAATTTTATATTTATTTCAGTAAGAATAGTAAATCTTATTTTGTGTGGTGTGAAGAATTTTGTTACTTTTGTGTTGTGTTAGGTGGGAGTAATTATTTGTATATTTATTTAGTAGAAAATTGCTTTCTTTTTAATTTTTATTTTAAATTAAAGTAATTCCCTTTTTAGACATTTTATGTTTTTGGTATATTTAAATATGTATACATATATTTTTGATAATAATATGCTATTTAAGATTTTTTTTAAATTATATTATTAATTAAATTATTAGTTTATATTTTTGATATATGTATAATTGATTTTATATATATATATATATATATATGTTTACATCTTTAAAAAGCAGTTTATTTGTTGTATTTGTTACAATATACATGTAATTATATTTTTTGTTTATAAATTAAAGAAAGTATTACATGTGTGTTTATTTTAATATTTTAAATTATATATATTTTAAAATCGATATTTAATACAACTATAATATTGTAAATGATATATTTTTTCCGATATTTATGTACTTAACTTTTTAAGAATAGGGAGTCGATATGTTTGTATTCTATATTTTTACCTCAATATTTTTTACATCTATATTTTTGTGGTCGATATTCTGTCAGTGAACCGTTTAATACATTACAATAAATTATTTCCCAATTATTTACCTTTTAATTTAAAATTCTATTATAGACACAGCGGCAATCCTCTCGACACATAGGGCCAGATTCACAGAATGAACTTAAGACTCAATCCTAAACTTACTTCTATTTTGGTATTCACAGAATGCACTTACTACTTTTGGTATTCACAGAAGTTAGGATTTTGTCTTAAATTTGTCTTAAGTGAAACTTAAGACAGACTTGAGTTAGGATTTGTTCTTAAGTCTGTCTTAAGTCTGTCTTAAGTTTGTCTTAAGACAAAATCCTAACTTCTATGAATACCAAAAGTAGTAAGTTCATTCTGTGAATGCCAAAAGTAGTAAGTGCATTCTGTGAATACCAAAATAGTAGTACGTTTAAGATTGAGTCTTAAGTTCATTCTGTGAATCAGGCCGATTGTGCCACAGGGCAAAAAAAACTTCAAGTCAAGCAGCATTGGTGACTAATCACAGAAACATCCAGTTCATAACAAGTCTGTCCACCATCTTAGTGAACTACTTCAATCTTGTTTTGTATTTTGTTCAATTGTATAAAAAGAATCAGAATTACTTTCTTTGCCCATAATGAAAATCATAAGTGAGGTATTGGGCCGGAAAAAACAAAACTCTCATAGCAATATACATTATAACATTTCACTGTTGCATTTATAGAACAAAAACATTCTTGCATTTACTGGATGGGATACTCCTAGCATCCTTTTTGTTAATAGGATGAAAAGTCTTGCCTACAAAAGCTAGAAAAATTTACATTCTACATCAGGTGTAGAGAGATAATTATCGTTATATCTTTAAAATTAATAACCTCTATGATGCTATATCCGAAATGGGCTTTAACTTGAATCTTTCGATTTAGATTCCAAGGGCCAGTCTGCGGCTTTCAGGTTATACTCAAATCTGGCTCTGAACCAGAACAACTAAGAATCCATTGACCTTCTGGCCGAGTGGGTATCAAAAGCACAAGTTTCTGTGCCTACTCCCTAACCCACCTGTTTAACATTGCAGTAGATATATTAGATAAATACTTCCTCAGAAAATGGCATAGTGCTGATGATCTCACTCGATTGATGCATTCTCCATACAATTTAAGACACCTGACTGCTCACAAACCATATTGGGAACATTTAGCTTGGTAATAAATATGTCTAATATTAGTTTTGGTCCATCTATCAATAGTAAAGGAAACTCCTTCTGGAGTAACTGATAAATCCACGGCATGAATGGCACATGCTCTACTATAAGAAAGCAGCCAACGTAATATAGCTTACTTGGCAGGCAATTGCTTGCTGTCCAGACCCTCACTGGGTGGTCAATTCTTTCTTCAAACCATTTAGTTTACACGTTTCAAGATGTTTTCTCACAAAAAGGTGCCTTAAAAATGGGACTGTATAGTTAAGATTCAGCAATAAAAAACGGCATTGCATTCATAAGAAGTTGTGGCCCTTTCCCTTTCATGAGCAAAAAAAAGACAGACTCTATCCATTAATAGAATATTGGCTTGGTTGGGGTTGTAAGAGATATACAGAATTAGATTCTGCCCTCTGCTCTCTCAAACCATTCTATCACGAGTTGGAAAGCTGCTTATGTATTAGCTTTGCAAAGTATAAACTTTGGGGCTCATTAAGATAGAGGGAGGACCACTACCGCCAGCCCGTCGGTGGAAGCCCCCCCGCCAATCTTAAAGGCGACCAGACCGCCACATTACGATGGTGGTCGGATTGGTGGTAGTCGGGAAATCCGACTGCAACGGTTCCGACAGTCGGATTGAATCTGACCATCAGTCGGACTACCCGCATAGCCCAGAATGGGGACGGTGCCTGTTACGCACTGCTAGTAAGATTAGGATGTCAATCCACGCCAGCCTTTCCAGGATGGTTCAACCGCCATGAAAAGACTGGTGGGGATGGGCATTGGAGGCTCGCAGCGTGCCCCCCCTTCCTCTCCGGATCTTTCTTTTGGGTTTTTGGACAGATCCCTGTAACAAGTGACAGGCACCGCATGGTGCCTGTCACGTAGTACAGGAAGGTGTACAACATCCCTTTTTTAACATTGCGGCGGGTACTGCAGCCAGCAGTGTTTGCCGCAATGTTAAAGGTGGGTGATGCAACCGCCACAGTGGAACTGCCGCACGGTTGGCGGGAGGTCCCAGATAGGAAAAGATGGAGGATGGACTGAAGTCCATCTGTCATCGTAATGAGGCCCTTAGATACAAAGCGACAAAGCGCTGTACAAGTCAATGTTTTACATCACAAGTCAGTGCCTGGAGCCAAGGGAGCTTGAGGGGCAAGAAACTAGGGGTGCTTGCTAGTCTCGGAGGGGCCTTAAATTCATGGGTCACTCTCTTTAATTTATATAATAAGCTGGGGGTGCCAGACTGATAAAATCTGAGGCTCGTTAAAAGAGAGTTATGGTGGAAGTGACAAATATGTTTGAAGATATTCAGACCAATCAGTTAATATGGTCTTACAAAAGTACTTCCATTTGCAAAAGTAACTTTGCAAGCCATACTATATTGTTCAGGGTCATGAATTAATGTAAATGCAAATGCATTCAAGCTGGCAAGAAGCCTCAGCGTGTTGAATGGTTGCTCCTGAATCACGCGTTGACTTACACATCGCAAATCTGAATACCAGCACCTCTGACTCTTCCACTCTTTGAAATCCAGTAAATTGTACTGTTGTAAAATGCCCTTTTATGTGGACTTCCCTTTTCTGCTAAATTGTATTACTTTTTTTGTAGACTTGGCACACTGGGGAACTGCAATCTAGTGCTCAGTGTATGTGCTTTGACCATGAAAACATGTAGAAACTGGCTAATTCCTGACTTGTACATTTACCTTTCATGTAAGGCCAATGCGTATGATGAAGAAGCTACATCCACAGCGTGGAAAGTTAAATGTCACCGGTGTACTAGCAGGACAGGAAAAACCTGACTTCGGCCCACCAATGTAGCCTGAATGCTGCAGTTTAAACCTATTGTCTGACCTGTCAAAATAACCCTTTTTGATGAGATAAAACCTTCATCTTAAATAAGTCATCTCTAATTTGGCCTTGTAGCCCACATGATATGGAGCCTAGCATTTAAAAGCGGATCATGTAGAAACGTAGGGCCAGATGTAGGAAGCCTAATCAGGGTTCGAAAATTCCACTCGACCGCTCGCATAGTCAAGCTAAATTTAAAAAAGGTCGAGCTGTTTTTAGGTCCTACTCGCCCTTTCTGGCGAATAGGAAAACAAACCAACGTTTGTCCTCTTTCATAAAAAACGGAACAAATGTGATAAGATAACAAGATTTAAAGGCATTTTTATTGCTAACAAAGTTATTGAGCAATAAAGATGCCTTTAAATCTTGTTATCTTGTCACATTTGCTCCGCTTTCAGAGACAGAGGTCAGGTAGGTTGCAGTTAGGTCGAGGACATTTTTTAAGGTACTAGTCCTGCATGACTAGTACAATTTTTGGGATTTTCGAGCCCTGCTAATACCGGTCGATAACGGCCGAAATTACCGAATTTCGACCGTTACCGACCGGTATTAGGCATTTGAGATGTAGGGGCCTAATTAAAGGATTCTGTAATTTACCGAATCGGTAATTTAAGGAATCGGTAAATTACCGAATTCTTAAATACCGATTCGGTAAATTACTGAATCCTTAATGTAGGAAGCACTCAAGTGAGTGCTTTCCACTTGTAAGGATTCGTTATTTACCACCAACTGCAAGTTGGTGGTAAATAACGAAAAACGTTAAAAAAGCTATATTGTGCTTTTTTAACAGTGCCATGTGGCAGACATACATGTCCTTAGGGCATGTATGTGTGCCACAAATGCACCCATGCACTATTCAGGGGTGCAACAGGGTGTCAATGTGACACCCTGCCACCCTTGAATGTGTTCCCCATTTTACCGAATCGGTATTCCTATGGGCCTGGAGGTCCATAGGTATGAATGGGAAATACCGAATCGGTAAATACCGATTCGGTAAAAAATACTGAATGGATACCTACATCCCATTTACCGATTCTAAAATACTGAATCGGTAAAATTCTGTATTTTAGAATCTGTAAATCTGGATTACCTACATCTGGCCCGTAATGTTGACATGTCCCTGTAGTGGCAAGCCCTAAAAGCTGTTTTCACTGTGGAAGGCTCTGGCTGTCAGTTAAAATGAATCCATTATTTTAGCTACCTAGGGCTTGAGACAAGTTAGACAAATAGTTTGATCATTATTTTTGATATTTATTGAAAAAGCAATTCAATGATTCAGTTAGATTTTTCATGATTATGTAGCAAGTAACTTTTAGAAAGTTAATTTTTCCCTGCCATAAGCTCGTTTGTGGTTCCCATAGAACACTGGACTAAAAAAAAGTTGAAAAATGTCACCTGCAGGTCTAGTGACTTGAATAATCCACACAACCTAACTGTAATGGGCTTCACTCCTAAACTTGTCACAAATTATGTGTTCCTAGGCAAATATTTTATTTTACTGAGTCACAATGTTCTTCATTATCACAGATGAGAGCACCTTCAAATATGTGAGTTCTGAATGTATGCTGAACAAAAAAATATTTTGTTTGATTTTATAGTCTAAAGCTTTGCGCCAAGTATGATAAAATTCTAGTCCAAATATACAGTATATATGCATCCTGACTTGCCTCATAGTTCACTAACAGCAGCATCATCAGGGCGGAGGCAGAAATGTTACTTAGTTTATATTAAAAAACTGTCACTTTTAATAAATATATTACCAAATCGTGATGTGGTAGTGCGCTGTCGTTTACAGACAGACATTTTCCATTAAAATGGGCACAGTATTTCTCCTTGTGTTTGCTTGGTTCGCCCTACGTTGGCAGGGTATGCCCAGATGTGGGTCCCTTGATCACTTTGCCACTGGATACAAGCTAGCCTGTCTGATGAGGGGTGTTACCCTGAAACCGGTCACAAGATGCTTGTTTCAGGCCCAGGGAAGAACTGGCTTGGCAGTTTGGGCTGGATTGTTCCCATGAGGCACAGGGTCAAGACTGCTTTGCATATAGCTGGGTCTGAACTGGAGTGGCAAAGTGAGATTAAGAATGATAATGGGGAGAGTGGCTTGCCGCCGTGGAAGATGGCCGCTTGCTAATCGCACTGCGCTAGCAGTTGGCGTGTAAGCCCGCATATCCGGCATAATCTGTCTACCAACAGAGCACCCAAAGGGACCAGAATGCACCGGAGTGCGTCCGCGATTACATGCGGCGAGTGGCGGCCATGTAACTGGGCCATGGGCGTAGAAACAGCGAGCGGAGGCCATCGGCTGGAAGGGGACAAGATGGCGTCCGCCAGTGACCTGTAAGCGAAGACCTTCAATCCCCCCATAGTCAACATCGGCGTCCTGCAAAGTTGAAGTGGACTGCCCGCCTGGAGCGCTATTGGGGGCGAAACTGAACTGGAGATGACAGTGGTATCGAGCTAGAGTGCGCGGGGTCCAAACATTGAGTGGTTCATGTTGTGGCCGCATCTTGATACAGTGGCAGCGGAGGGCTACGGTGGGTCCTGAGTCCCTGGCAACGAGAGAGGTTAGCCCGGTATTGGCGGGTGTGGTAACCCTGCTGATAGCAGCAGCTTCAACCTGGGGCTTTGCGATCCCCGGGGACATTAGCGGGATCGGGACAAAGTGAGACTCCTCCCCCATCAGCATACGAAAGTCTGACAGGAGGTGGCAGACAGTCGGTGTGTTCGGTGCCATTGGGGGCATGCCTGCTATTTACATTGCTCTGGAGGCCTCAGGGAGACAAGTGCGCTCCCCTCGGTGCGTGGGTGGTGTGAAGAGTGCTCAGTGAGGTGCGTGGTGGCGGCCTGGTGAGCCTGAAACTGCTGCACTGATCAGCCTGCTGAGTGCAGGCACGAAGACCTACCAGCTCGCCCGATTTTACTCCTGGGCAGCGTGCTGGGGCCACGTCAGTGAGTCCTTCTGATGGGAGCCCCGCTGACGCACAGACCCATCCCTTAGACCAATGAGAGGCGCCCATAGACTGGGATAGAGAGGGTAGCGATGCGGCCTAAAGTGTAAAATAGTCCCTACAATACCTGGTCCTGGCAGGGGCCTGGTCGCTTTGAGGAGGCGTGCACGGTGTGGTGTCCATAAACTCTGCACACTCGGACAAGGCCTCTTCAGTTTTTAGTTGGCTGTTCGGGACACTACTTACTTTCCGCCATGGGCTGTACTAAACCAGCAGGCCCTGGACAGGCTAATCAAATTGACAAATATACTGTTGCAATGGGACAGGATGAGTGGGCAAAGGGTAGTGGCCTGCAGGACGACCCCGAGAACAGCGGCCCGGACCCTTCCCTGAAGGACATAATGAGGGCTATCAAGGATTTCAGGAGGACCATGGAGCCTAAATTAGACTTAGTGACAGAGGAAGTTAACCTCCTGCGTGCGGACTTCAAGAAAATGTCCAAGAAGGTTTCCGCGGCTGAGACTGGCATCGGGGGTCTTCAATCCAAAACCAAACAGCTGGAAGAACAAGTTACCACCCACACGAAAAACCAAGCAGATATTTATGCCCCTCTGGAGGACCAAGAAGGACGAGCCCGGCATATTAACATCCACATAGAGGGGGTACCGGAGAGGATGGAAGGACCATCAATGGACTGGTTCATAGAGGACCTGGTGCTAAATCACCTGAAGCCCAAGCTCCTATCGAACTTTTTCTCTGTTGAGCAGGCTCACAGGGCACTGGGGGGCAAGTCCCGACCTGGGGCCCCTCCCCGCACAATCATCACCCGCATCCTGAATTTTAGAGGTAGAGACGCTATCCTGCAGGCTGCACATGTGCATGGCGATCTTCAGCGGGAGAATGCCACCATCCGCTTCATCCCAGACTTTACGCTCCGGGTACAGCATCAGATGCGCTCCTTCGATGGAGTGAAGTAGGCACTCAGGGATCAGGGAGTGAAGTACATGATGCTCTTCCCGGCCTGACTCAAAATTCTGGATGGAGAAAAAGTGTATTTCTTCGACATGCCGGAAGAGGTCAGCAACTGGCTGGAGGGTTGGTCGAAAAGATGGACAGCAATGCCCTGAGTCCTGCCACAACAGGGAGGACACTGAGATCAACGAAGGGCGGTCTGCCTTCGGCGGTTTTGCTTCGGCAGCCAGAGCCAGGAGCAGCGGACAGTTAAGTGACCCTGGGGCAGCTTGAACATCGCTGAGTTCACAAGTTGTCTTCAAGCGCGCCTTTCTTACAGGTTCCTAAACATGGGGTGGAGGGAGGTGAATAGTGAGGCTACGGGGTGGTGAGGACTGGCGGCCCCAGGTGACTCTGACATTGCACAGCCTGTGCTTTCTTGTTGCTGTCTCCGTATACATGGGGAATTAGGGAGCGCAGGTGGACTGGTACTGGTGGTGCTGACTTACAGTTACATCTCTAGTTCTTCCTGCTGACTGCAAGTTTATGGTTCCGCACAAATGTTTTATCTAGAATTATTGGGGCGACAGGCACTCTGCAAGTTTGAATGGTGGGAGGTTGGGGACTCACCTAGCTGGGTGGCAGGGAGGGGGGAGTTGGGTTCTTGGTTTATTTCATTTTGGGCGGTGGGGAAGTTTGCTCGAGACCACAATCTTCATCAATGTTGGGGGTTTGATCCTGGGGACAAAGCAGGGATGAAGGATTATCTGGAAGTTTTGAAACTTCTCAGAGATGATGGGTGATTCAGCTAAAATACAGGTATGGACTTGTAACGTGAATGGGCTTGGTAATAAAATCAAACGCACAGTAGTATTACAACATCTAAAGAGGCATTCCCAGATGTGGTCCTGTTCCAAGAATCGCACCCACAGGAGAATAGGTGTAAGGCCCTAGATCGCTTTGGATATAAAATGGTAGCTCACTCTGGGTTTACATCCGGGTCACAAGGGGTGGGAATCCTGGTACGCAACACCCTGCCCACAATTATCTCAGGCCCGTGGGCGGATGATGCTGGCTGCTTTACTGTGGTGGCAGGTAGATGAGAGGGACGCTTATTGGTATTCTGCTCCTGTTATATACCTCCTGGCCTACATTCCACAAGCTTCCCAAAGTTTTCTTTTTTTAATTGGGTTTTTTTCTCGGTCAAGCACAAAGTAGAAGTTCTTATGTCACAGTTATGCATAATATCATTGACGTTACATGTTCAAATAATAACAATGTCATAGCAGAACATCATACTTCACAACATCCAAGTATTACATATTCAAGTGATAAACAGATAAAAGAATCTTCCTGATGGCCCCCAGCGCCTGGAGACCCTTATGGGTGATTGTTCGCGCTTTTCAAATGTGGATTATTATTATTAATATTAGGTATAATTTCTGCCAACATGGTAGTGAGTGTAGTAGTTACCTCTGCCCAGTCGGAATGAAGTCTCGGGCACGAACAGGCCACATGTAAGAAGTCCGTAGTCAAAGCTCCGCATCTACGGCATTTGTCATCGTCCCTCAGCCCATATTTATGGAGTTGTGCAGGCGTGTAGTACACTTGATGGAGAAACCTAAAGTGTATTATTTACAGATTGCAGTTAGAAGTCAGCATTTGCAGTTGTGTGCAACTATAATCCCATTGCTCAGTAGTGATACTTACACCTAATGTGTCTTCCCATCTCGTTTGGGTCTATCCTGAGCATTGAATTGTTCCCTTGGGCCGCATTATACAGTTTTGTAACTAGACCCTTTCGTGTTGGGGACAACAGCAGGATCTGTAGCTTGTTAAGTGTCAGTGGTCCATCTGGGAATGTAGGATAGAGAGCCTTGATTGCGACTCGCAGTCTCATGTATGCAAAAGTTTTCAATGGGGTATGATGTGTGCAGAGAGAGATATCATTTTGTGATATAAATGTCCCATGTGGGAAAACATCCCCCATTTTACAAAAACCCATCTCATTTATTAGCCGTAGCATTTTAGTTTCTTGTGTCACAGTGAGTTGCGGATGGTGGGTCAACGGGAGTGCTGGCGCATACGTGGGGAGTTTGTGCGTCCGTTTAGCTGGAGTATGTCATGCTTTGGAGGTACAATTCACTGGGTAGATCCCTGTGGGTGGAATGTGCCTTTGTGGCAATGAGATAAGTGTAATAAGTAGAGTAGGAAGCAAACTTTCATGTTCCAATGTGTGGTATATGTCCATGTGGGTGTAACCAATAATGGGCATAGAGCGCCCTTGCACAGTAGTAGTAGAATTGAAGGTCTGGAGCCCCAAAACCTCCTCCCATGTACGGCTTAGTGAGTTCTTTCCAGCCAACACGTGCATGCTTTCCCGCCCATGTCAGTCTGAGCAGGGCAGTACGAGGTTTGGCAAAAAGCACCTGCGGAATCCATATTGGTATGTTCATAAATAAATAAAGAAATCTTGGTAACACCACCATTTTTTGTATATCTATTCTATCAGCGATTGATAGTGGGAGGTGAATCCATCTGGTAATCTGATCTTCTAGTTTAGTTATTGCTTTCCCATAATTTTCTCTCAGAACCATATCTGGGTCACGGTCTATCCAGACCCCTAAGTATTTCACCTGTGCGCCATTGTAGCGGATAATCAATCGTTGGTTGGGTTGTCCCCGGCGTGAGCGGGAGCACCATTGTTTTATCCCAGTTAATACTGAGACCGGAGAAATATTCAAATCTGATGCATTCTCGGATGAGTTTGTTGAGATTTACATCTGGGTGTCTGATGTAGAGGACCATATCATCTGCATACAAAGAGATTGTTATGGGCCTTAGATGAAATTGTAAGGCTGTATCGGCATGTTTTTGATGAATATTACATGCAAGGGGTTCTAGCGCCAATGTAAATAAGAGTGGGGACAACGAACAGCCCTGTCGCGTACCACAGCTGCGTGTATGGTAGAGCCACCCATTTCAAAAATAGTTCTGGGAACCCCATTTGTCTCAGGACTTAGAACATGTAAGGCCACTCCATAGAGTCAAATGTCTTAGCGGCATCTAATAAAGTTGCAGAAGCCAGCCAGTCCGGGTGTAAATGATGGAACCCCACCCGATGTTCCAACACTGTAGTAAGATGTGTCTCTTGCAGACAAGCTATATCTACCTTGTGCTGATCTAAATAAGTAAAGACCGTGCATATTTTCTGTGGATTTTGTAAGGCCCTAACATTCCATGTCATTACTGTGATTTTTATCGTAATTGATGACCTTCTATCCACAATAATCATATAACTAGGATATCTGCGTCTAGATCTGCGTAACATAAATACAATTCTCTCCGTGCCGACCAATTTTACAATTGTGTCTCCCACCCCTCCCCTCACCCACTTCGCCATCCCAATTACAGCAAAGACAAAACCCCTAAACAAATGAGCGTAACCCTCCCCCTCAGAACATTGCGTACAAAGCAAAAAAACAGCCAGAACAAACAAGGTTGCGGTCTGCACAAAGGAGGTGAGAGTAGCCAGTCTTTTCCCCGAAGAGCTATATCCACGGGGGTCATGTTTCCACTCAAGAAGTGTTATAGTGAACACACTCAATGACAATACCTGGGAAGAAAAACAAGCTATCACAGACCATAGGAGATACTAGTCTACATCTCTTAGGTAATCACATGTTGGAAAAAAACATCAGCGTTGTGCAATATTTTAAGCCCACTAGTGCACCACTAATAAAATACAATAGTCACTTATCTGAGTCCGTAGTGCGCCGGTACGGCGTGCCACCATTAACAAAATGTCCAAAGCGTACTGTGATCTTGCGGGCAGCATTACTCAACATCTGAAGTAGTCCCTGGCTCAACTTGTGCACCTCTAGGGAACCTCCTGCGTGGCTGTTGAGACTCTGTGGTTGTGTTGTAAAAAAACCCTGGCCATAGTTTGCATAGTAGCACTACACGTAATATACTTTGAACAACGCGTAGTGAAATTGCATTGCATAGCTGATGGCACTGTATACTTGTCTGCACTGTGCAATAATTGCATATAACATCTTGAATAGTGCCAGATATGATAAAATAAGTATCTTTATCTTTCCATGCTAAAGAGCATACAGTACTTTCACAAAAAGTGAAACTGAAAAATTAGTTAGCAGTGAGAGAAGTGATGATTTTGGGATCCTCCCTAACCTAGGGGGAGAACCAAGCAGATGCCTTGAAAACAAAAAGCACATCTTGTTCAACGATTCGGTGGTTGTCCCATCCTCTTAGGACCAGCCCAAGCACAGTTATTATCGGCAAAAAAACAATCCCAACCAAAGGTCCTGCAAAGCATTATGGGACAAGATAAGCAGTGGGCAGTGAATATTATAGTATCCAATATCAAAATAATTCTACAAAGAGCTGCAGTTCAAATAGTTGTTACTAGATGTCCCTCATGAGTCAAATGCAAAGTCATTGAAATTATTCTTACATCAAGCTGCAGTTCCACTAGTCGTTACTAGATGTCCCTCACAAGTCAAATACAAATGCATTGAAACCCTTTCATGAAGCATTTGCATTTGACTCGTGATGGACATCTAGTAACGACTAGTTGAACTGCAGCTTGATGTAAGAATAATTTCAATGTCTTTGCATTTGACTCGTGAGGGACATCTAGTAACAACTAGTTGAACTGCCGCTCTTTGAAAAAGTATTTTGATATTGGATACTATAATATTCATTGCCTACTGCTAATCTCGTCCCATAATGCTTTGCAGGGCCTTTGGTTGGGATTGTTTTTTTGCTAATAACTGTGCTTGGAGTGGTCCTAAGAAGATGGGATCACTACCGAAGTTCAACAGGATGTGCTTTTTGTTTATGCTCTTTGTGTTCAAGGCATCTGCTTGGTCCTCCCCCTAGGTTAGGGGGGACCCCAAAATCATCACCTCTCTCATTGCCTGATATTTTCATTCAAAAAGCTTACTTTTGTGGATTGGGTATATGCTTTTTAGCATATTTAGTTACTTAATCAAAGTAACTGTTGATGTTATTGATTTAACTGCTACACTACATGATTTATTAGTGTGGTGAGCAGGCATTCAATATATTGTTACCTGTGCAAGTTGTTGCTGCAATGCACAGGACGCGCAGGTTGTTGCGGTGTGACCTCACCTCCAGTTTTATCAGTTGCGGTTTGTTTTATTTCCAGTGGGCGTTCTCCGCGTCCGATTCGGTATATCTATCCAACCTCTCAGACATCCTATCAACTCGGTGATATACGGCGTTCTGCCATGTCAATTCTTTCGGTATGTCTATTCAACCTCTCAGACATCCTATTGACTCTGTACGTTAAGGAGTCTATTTTACCATCAATATTTGTCAGTGTTGATTGGATTGTTGTGAACATAGCCTGAAAATCTACTGCTGCGTCCGCGGTTCCCAACTGTGTCTGCGCCAGACCCCCTGATGTATCATCCATCACGCTCTCAGTTGTTTTTTTGGATTGTTCAAAATGCAGTTTGCGCTGAATTTTATCTGATTTACCCATGTTCAATAGTTGCCTTGCCTCTCTCAGTGCGCAGGGAATCAAATGGTGGGGCTGTAGCTTCACTGCCTGTAGTACTATTCTTCAGGCATGCAATGCAGCCGTATACCGGATGTCACACCAATCGACACAGGTATGGTAAATCACCTCAGACTCTCAGGACCCGATTCACAGAATGACCTTAAGACTCAATCCTAAACGTACTACTATTTTGGTATTCACAGAATGCACTTACTACTTTTGGCATTCACAGAATGAATCTACTACTTTTTTGGTATTCACAGAAGTTAGGATTTTGTCTTGACTTAAGACAGACTTAAGACAAAATCCTAACTTCTGTGAATACCAAAAGTAGTAAGTTCATTCTGTGAATGCCAAAAGTAGTAAGCTCATTCTGTGAATAGCAAAATAGTAGTAAGTTTAGGATTGAGTCTTAAGTTCATTTGTGGGCCACGAGATGGATGCCTACAAACTAATCTGTTAAGAGCGCAAGATTGTAGGACGGCTTAGCTTTGGGTTGTGCCTTCATACATGAAGTGCATCCACCCTAAGGGGCAAACCGCACTCCGGTCTAGGCACAGCAGATCACTCATCACGTGTGCCCAGCGCAGTCACAGACACCAGCTCCGGTTATTGGAATCCTGACAAGGTTGTAGAATTGCCAGTAGTATTACTGATGCACACCCAACATAGGGAGGCCTGCACGCCCCGCATCCCAGGCTAACAGCTGAATATGGCAACAGGGAAGGGGCTCTTGAACTTTTGTGCTGTGCTTGCACGCCCAGCAATATATCCCCTGGGTCTTGGCAGTCAATCTTGATGTGCACCTGTAGTACTATGTCGGCAGGGGTGGGGACTGAAACTCCCGGTTCTCGCGATCACCCACACCGCCAGAGCGAGGATACCAGAAGCACGGGGGCGCTTCAGACTTTGCAGCTTCAAGGCAACATGCGGGGGTCCCCAGCGCCACTCACCGCTCGCGCAGCACCGGGGAAGAACACTCCTGTCGTCACTGCCGTCCGCGGCCTCCGCGCCGTTTCAACCACTTCTTTACCGGCCGCGGCGAACAGCGGTGTCCACACAGGCGCCGGAAACCCGAGGGCAAATAAGTAAAGACAGTTCACTCGGTCCCCTGGGTGTAGTCTGTCAGGTAGGGCCCGTGTCATGTCGGCCGCACATCACCCTCAGCAGATCTCGAGCAGTCGGCATGCCGCTTATGTGCCTCACCACCATCCAAGTCATATCCCGGCTCGGACTCCAACGCGGTATGGCAGGCAAACAGCACTGTCGGAAGCAGCGATTCTTGGCATGGACGTTCCCTCCACTCTTCGAAGGTAGGAGATTATGGGGCATATTACCAAGCAGGGCGATAAGCAATTATCGCTGCTTTAGCGGCCGTTTTCAGCCGCTAAGCGGCGATAATTCTATCGCTCTATTAGCAAGCTGTCGCTAACAGCAGTTAGCGACAGCTTTAGGCAATAGCGAGCGGTTTGGGTCCCGCTTTGCATGTCAGCGATATTTATCGCTAATGAAATGCAAAGTGGGCGTACCCAACCTGTTAGCGACTTAAAGCAGTCGCTAACGTCGCTATCGCCTATAAGCAAGGCAGGTGTAGCGATGGAAATATTCCCGCTATCGCCAAAAACTAACGCCTGCTCTGACCAGTTCTTAGCCATGTTATCCAATGGGAGGTGGAACACATGGCTAAGAGCATTTTGTCGCTAATGCGTGAATATCGCTGTATTCTCAGTGATATTCACGCTAACGCCGGAAAATGTATCGCTTTGGAGATAAACGTTGCTAATAGCACGTTATCTCAGCGATAATTTCCAGCGATGCTTAGCGATAAAAAATTTGTTGCTAAGCCTAGTTAGCGATAAATATCGCTAATCGTTGGTAATATGCCCCTATATTTTTATGGTGATTGTTGCGTTGAGTGTGTAATATTCATGCAGGATAACGACACAACCAGAGGAGCTCACTCACAGAGCGGCCATTACCAAGCGTGGCTAGCTCCGCCCCTCGGAGCTTCCCAAAGTTGAGTTTGTTTCTGACGGATCTCCCCTCTGGAGTTCTCCTTATTGGTGGGGACACAAATGCAGTCATGAATTCGGAACTGGACCAATTGAGTTCCCAGACGGGCATGCAGGGAGTACGGGCCTGCTAGACTTCCCCACAGCTCTGGGACTGTGCGAACTATGGCGGGCACATAATACCTCGCTCAGGCAGTACGCATGTCACTCGGCACGACATGGGTCGTTTTCCAGGATCGATCACTTCTTCACCCGCAATGATCAAATGGGAGACTTCACCAACACTAAACATATGGCGCGGGGGGATTTCCGAACACTCCCCCGTTTGTGTCACTCTCAGACAGCCCGTCGTCAACGGGGTGATATTCCTTGGCGCCGCCGAGATACGGCAATAGGGGAAAAGCTTTGTGAGGGTTCCAAGCTGTACTTTGAGGAGAAGGATTAGTTACTTACCTGTAATCCTCCTTCTCTTCCAGGGGGATCCTCATCGAAGTCATAAGCATTAGAATATTCCCGCCCATGTGCGGGACCCCGGAAACACTAAATTATATGTGCCCCATATATATATAACCATATATATATATATATATATATAAACATATATATATATATATATATATATATATATATATATATATATATATATATATATATATATATATATATATATATATATATATATATATGAATGAATGAAAAGAAGCAATTGCAGCCTAATAAACATCAGAGCTGAATATGCAGTAAAGAATTTCCACCATACATGAAAGAAATGCATTAGAAACATGAGAAACAACAACAAAGCTTGTTTAGAAACTGTTTTAATGCTCAAAAAACAGTAGAAATTCTCAGAAAACACTGGAAGCATAGAAAGCTCCCAGGCTGCATTGCAAATACCCAGTCTAAAAAGACTGAACAGCTAACCTGTAGCTGCATAGCAGTAAACTGATGGTGACGCTGAAAGATACAGGGACGGTGGTCGACCAAGGAGCAGTCCTACCACATAAACATGCTGGAGCTTCGAGCGGTCCATCTGGCTCTGAAAGCTTTTCTGCCTGCCATAGACTCGGATTCGGTGCTGGTCCAGACCGACAACACGACAACCATGTTCTACCTGAACAAGCAGGGCGGAACCCGGTCGCGTCCCCTCTCCCTGGAGTCACAGGCGATCTGGCACTGGCTTCTCGCCAGGAACCTCACAGTAGTAGCGGTGCACCTGCCAGGTGAGCTAAACATCAAAGCAGACGCACTCAGCAGGCACTTCGAAGACCAGCCAGACTGGGAGCTGCACGACGAGGTGGTGGCAGACCTCTTCCATCGGTGGGGTCGTCCGGAAATAGACCTTTTCGCAGACGACGTAAACACAAAATGCCACACCTTCGCGTCCAGATTCCATTGTCCAGGGGCACGAGGGAATGCACTTTTGATGGACTGGTCAGGGACCTTTCCTTACGCTTTTCCTCCTCTGTCCCTGATCCCGAAGGTAGTGTCCAAGCTCCTCAGATCAGACATGACCATGATCCTGGTAGCTCCGGATTGGCCACGGCAGTGGTGGTACCCGGACCTTCTTCATCTGTCGGTACTTCCACACAGGAGGTTGCCCTGCAGGCCGGACCTTCTGTCCAAGATCGGGGGGAGGATTCTTCATCCCAACCTTCCCTCCCTGAACTTAACAGCATGGCTCCTGAGGTCCTCCAATACGGACATTTGAATCTGCCTCCTGATTGTATGCATATTTTGAAAGAAGCCAAAAGGCCCTCCACAAGGACGTCTGTCGCGTTTAAGTGGAAGAGGTTTTTCCTTTGGTGTAGGGAACGTCACCTGGATCCGACCAAGGGCCAGGTGGATGTTATTCTCCCTTACCTCCTACACTTAGCTAGATCTGGTCTTAAGTATGCTTCCATCAGAGTGCATTTGTCTGCCATTACGGCCTATAGGAAGTCTCCTACGCAGCCTTCTTTTTTCCAGATGGAAGTGGTTAAGGACTTCTTGCAGGGGTTAAAGAAAGTTTACCCCCATGTTCGAAGCCCTTCTCCTCCTTGGGAGCTTAATTTGGTATTGTCTAAACTGATGGGTCCCCCGTTTGAACCAATACATCGGTCTTCTCTGCAATATTTATCCTGGAAGGCCGCCTTTCTGGTTGCCATTACTTCGGCTCGCAGAGTCAGCGAGATCCAGGCACTGTGCACCAATGAGCCTTACACTGTGTTTCATCACAACAGTGTAGTCCTGAGGGCCCATCCTTCTTTTCTCCCTAAGGTGGTGTCTGATTTCCACATCAATCAGTCTATTTCCTTACTGTCTTTCTGTCCTAATCCTGCATCCCCAGCTGAGCAGGCTCTTCACTCTCTAGACCTCAAGAGGGTACTTAAGTTTTACCTTAGTAGTACTAAAGGTATAAGAAAGACAGACCAGTTATTTGTCAACTATGGCGCCAAGAGAACAGGGTTTCCTGCAGCGAAAAGATCCATTTCTAGATGGATTGTATCCTGTATCACCTTGGCTTACCAGCTGGCGAAAAGGCCCTTACCTTTACCTCCCAACGCGCATTCCAAGAGGGGGAAAGCGGCCACAGTGGCTTTCTTGCATGACGTCCCTTTGTCTGAAATTTGCAAGGCTGCGACCTGGAAATCAGTTCAGTTAAAACAGTTTCTAAACAAGCTTTGTTGTTGTTTCTCATGTTTCTAATGCATTTCTTTCATGTATTGTGGACATTCTTTACTGCATATTCAGCTCTGATGTTTATTAGGCTGCAATTGCTTATTTTTATATATAGATATGTTTATACATATATGGTTATATATATGTGGGGCACATATAATTTAGTTCCAGGAACTAGTTCCTTTTGAGTGCTAATCTAGCACATTCTAGGATAAAGTTTCTCGGTGTTCTGTGTGTCCATTCTTCTTTTTCTAGCGCTCTTGATAGTACACTGAGTGTGTCGTCCTGAGGTATACTCGTGTAGAGGCTCTCTATGTCCAGACTGATGAGTATGGTGTCCTCGTCAATCATCAATTCATCCAGCAGTTGTAGGACATTCTTGGTGTCTTTCAGGTATGTGCATGTTTTTTGGACCAACGGTCTCAGGAACACATCACAGAATCTAGACAGTGGTTCCAGAACAGATCCAATGCCTGATACAATAGGTCTACCAGGCGGAGGGTGCTTGTTTTTATGCGTTTTGGGGAGTATATAGAAGCATGATATCTTCCCCTCGTTGTTGCAGAAGAAATTTGCCTCTTGTTTTTAAATGAATCCTCTTTCTTCGCCATGGTCAATCAATGACTTTATTTCATTTCTCAGTTCAGGGGTTGGATCATAGGTCAGTTGACGATAATTATGTACATCGCCTACCAGACGGAGGCATTCCGCTCTATACATAGTGGTGTCAAGTACCACCACTCCCCCTCCCTTATCCGCTGGTTTGATTGTGATAGTATCGCATTTTTTTAGATTTTCCAGCGCACTTCTTTCAGACTTAGTGAGATTTGTAAATGGTTCCTTGGGATGAAAGGCTTTAATGTCGTTGAACACAGCTTGTTCAAAGGTGGATAGTTCTACCGGGGTCATATGCGGAGGGGGATTGAAGGTCGATTTTGTTCAGAGTCCGGTCTCATTGTGGTCAGGATTCTCATTGTTCTCGCCGTTTTTTTCAAAGAAAGCTTTTAGTTTTAGTTTCCTAAAGAAACCAGCTAACTCGCAATGAAGTTGGAATTTGTCCAATCGTTGTGTCGGGACGAAGCCTAATCCTTTGTTCAGGACATGTGCTTCAATAGATGATAGTGGTCTAGTCGCAAGATTAGTCACTAGTTCTAGGTGCTGCTCGGTCCCGCTTGTTGATTCTTGCTCCGGGTGTGGTTCACGATTGGGTCCTAATTGGGTAACAGGTGCCCCTTATTTTAAACAGTACCCATGACACTCCAGAATAAACTCCGTGAGTGGGTAGTACCGGATACTTTTAAAAACACTTGTTCTTTCCCCTTGCACATATAAAAGAAACGAACCAGCTCCACTGTAATCAGGTGTCGTAGCACACCTGGATGGCATTCGGCTATCCGGGTGGGACCCCGATGATGAAGCATGTCACCAACTAGGTTGGTGAGTGAGGGGTCTTCTTAAGGACAAAGGACGTCCTATAGGCTTGTGGCTAACACATTGACTTGCCCCCTCTACTGAGGTTGGGATCTATTCATAAGGTTTAACTCCCCTATTGTTGTTTAACTATATATTCAGGGGACAGGGAGTCCCATTCCTGCCTTCATTGGCAAATACCCTTTCTCTCTCTATTGTTTACCTATTGATGAGGATCCCCTGGAAGAGAACCAGGGATCTGTGGAGTCACAAATTACACTGTGGGAGGCCTATAAGATGGTGCTGAGCGGATTGGCTCAGGTGCTGATTGGGGTGCAGAAAAAGGAAGAGTCCCTCAAGATCCAACTGTTAGAGCGAGAGATTGAGCAGATGGAGGTTGATGGTGCAATTACCTCCTCCGTACACCTTCGACACAGATTTGACACTGAAACATAGAAACCTTAGGGCCCTGGCTAAAGGAGAGGCATGAGCCTATGCGCTGGCCACACTGCACCAGATTTCTGATATGGGTGACAAGGCACTGAAACTACTGGCGTGGTTGGAATGCCACGATAGAGATCGCTTGTGGGTGTCCGAAGTAAGAGATGCATCTGGTTCTCTCCGCTCGATTAGCATGGACATAGCAGAGGCCTTTGCAGCACACTTTAGGCGAGTGTACTCTCCAGTATGCACTAAAACGGAAAATGGTTGTGCGGAATTTCTATGGGACTTCGCACTACCCACGTTGTCCACGGAAATGAGTGAACGGTTTGAGACAGATTTTACGGAGGAGGAGCTCGGTAATGCTCTGAACTCCTTGCAGTCAGGGAAAGCTTCCAGGCCTAACAGGCTCCCAATAGAGATCCATAAAAGACAAGCGACGGTCATAATAGCCCCCCTTCTCAAGATGTTTAATGAAGCGCGTGAATCCGGGAGGCTCCCCCCTGATCCAAGAGAAGCTATGATCGTGGTGATTCATGAAGCAGGAAAGCCGGCAGACCAGTGCATTTTGTACCATCCAATATCTCTAATAAATGTGGAAGCCAAGGTTCTTGCCAAAGTCCTGGCAGATAGGTTGGTGTCTGTTATAACGGAGTTGCTGCACGTTGACCAACCTGGGTTTATGCCCCGTAGAAGCACCCGCTATAATCTACGGCGACTATACGGGGTGCTGTACATGACCGAGGATGTTGGGGATACTCAAACGGCATCGATGGTGCTGGACGCCTCAATGGCCTTTGATAGCATTGAATGGCCCTATTTTTTCATGGTACTCTAGAGGCTGGGCTTTGGTCCAATCTTCTGCAGTTGGGTAAGACTCCTATACAAACAACCAACACCCGGATGCGGGTCAATGAGGCAGTATCTAGGGCTTTCCCCTTGCGTAGAGGTACCAGGCAGGGCTGCCCCCTGTCTCCCCTCCTCTTTGCTCTTTCATTAGATCCACTGGTCCACTGGATCAGGAGGGACCGCACGATTTGGGGACTGACAGCGACTGAGGGGTGGGAAGAACGTATCTCCCTCTACACGAAGATATCCTTCTATAACATGCACAAACATACCACTCAAAAGACCAAGTGCTGTACATTTTTGAGCTGTTTGTCAACTACTCTGGCTACACCATCAACTGGTCGAAGTCTGTGATTTTCCCATTTTCGGGTCCTCCCCCTCGGATCCCATTTAGGTGCTTGGCCCCAGTGGTTATCAAGGGGTTAAAATACTTAGGCGTTTACGTCACGCAAGCCAAGAAGGAGTTTTTTTAATAGAAATCTCGAACCCCAACTGAGTCATCTGAGTGCCGATAGAAGTCACTGGCGTACCCTTCCACTTTCGCTCATTTGAATTTGAATTTAAAGGAATTTGTAAAGTGCGCGTCTACCAAGCGGTTTCTTGGCGCTGGAGGGATGCTGAAAAACCAGGGACGGGGGCGCATAGGACTAGGTTGGGAAGGCTTGTAGGAAAAGGAACGTTTTAAGGGCCCTTCGAAACTCCATGTAAGAAGGAGCAGATCTAATAGCAGGGGGGAGTGCGTTCCAGAAAGTGGGGGCAAGGACAGAACATTTCAAGCCTCCCGACCTGCTTGTCTTGAAGCGGGGTACAGAGAGAAGAAGCTTGATAGAGGAGCGTAGCTCTCTGCAGGGACGGTAGGCCTTAATAGCGGAAGAAATGAAAGCGGGGGCAGACCCCGCCCGAGCCTGAAAAGTCGTACAGCCCAGCTTAAAGAGAGCCCGTTCTTTAATGGGTAGCCAGTGTAGTGATTTGAGTATGGGAGTAATGTGGTAGGATTTGGGTAGCCCATGAATCAGGCTGGCAGCCTGATTTTGCACTAGCTGGAGGCGTCGAAGGGCATAGGCGGGAACGCCGTTGTACACAATGTTCCCGTAGTCCAATCGCGATTAAACCATTGCTATTAGGATCAATTTTAGAGCAGGAAAAGAAAAAAATCGGGAGATTTTTCGAATAGTGCGGAGGGTAAAAAAAACAGGAAGAAACTACAGAACTGATCTGGGAGTGGAGTGTGAGGTGTTGGTCTGAAGTGATCCCAAGTGTTTTGACAGAGGACGACGGTGAAGGGGGGGGGACCCAGGGAGGGAGGCCAGAAAGTGGGGGACTAGGGACTGCAACTGCCACCGGTAAGGACTAGCTCTGTCTTATCCGGGTTTAATTTCAGATGGTTGTAGGTCATCCAGTCCCTGATGAACAACATGACAAATTGAAAATTATGAACAGTAGCTGAGGAGTGAGAAAGATTGAAAATGAGCTGGAGGTCATCGGCATAGTTGTACACCGTGACCTCCATCTCCTGAAGTGCAGAAATAAGGGGTAAGATGTACAGATTAAACAATAAGGGGGAAAGGGACGATCCTTGAGGAACACTGCACTGCACCTTGCACGGAGAAGCAGAAAAATCGGCAAGGTGGACGGCCTGGGCGCGATCACTCAAGGAGCAGAGCCAAGCCAACACCAGGCCCCCTATGCCCGCCGCCTTGACACGGGAGAGAAGAATAGAATGATCAACCGTGTCAAAGGCGTCGGACAGGTCTAAAAGAATGAGGGCCTGAGGGGTGTTGAAGTCCAGCCCCTCTCTGAGTTCGTCTATGACAGAAACTACCACCTTCTCGGTGGAGTGCCGAGGGCGGAAGCCCGCCTGGCACGGTGCGAGGTAGCCGCTGTCTTCCACGAAGGAGCTAAGCACCTTGGTGACATAGGACTCAATGACCTTACCCAAGAAGGGAAGGAGGGCGATAGGGCGATAGTTTGGAGGGGAAGAGGGATCGTCACCAGGCTTTTTTAGGATGGGAATAATGGTGGCCGCTTTATAGGGGGTGGGGACAGTGCCCAGTCTAAGGGAGTCGTTAAGAAGGGTAAGGGGGGGCAGGTAGCAATCTGAAAAGATCTTACGTAAAACGTGGGCCGGGCAAGGGTCGGCAGGGGATCCTGACTTGACACGGGCTAACAGGGGGGAGGAGGGTTTCTTTGGTCAACGGTGGTATGTAGGTCAGGCCGGACTTGTTAGGTGACGGCTGGGAGTCACAAAAGGTACGGGAAGGGGGTATGTTGGCCTTGATAAGTGTGACTTTCTCAATGAAAAAATCATTGAGAGAGTCGCAAAGAAACTGGGAAGGGGGGGTTTGGAAGATGTCCTTTCAGAGGAAGCCAGCTCATGAACTGTAGCAAAGATTTATTTTGGCTGACTCTCGGCTGCGAAAATCCTCCCCGAGAAGTGTTCAGTCTTGGCGAGGAGGATGTCTCTTTTATAGTCGTTAAGGGTGGAAGTATGACGAAGTTTGAGGGTGGGACAGTAGGCAAGCCTCCAGGCTCGTTCTGCTTGGCGCACTTCAAGTTTTTTTGCTTTGAGGTCAGGGGTAAACCACTTGTTAGCATGGTGGGCCCTTCTAATTGTGACACGCTTCATGGGGGCCGCTTGGTCACAGGCCCTCGAGAGCCAGCTGTCCAGGGTGGCTGTTTGAGATGGTAAAGTGAGACCTGCTAAATCAGGACAGGTGGCTGACAAGGAGGCGCAGAGGGAAGGGATATCTACACTGCTCCAGTTCCTGGCCCAGGTGTTTTTGGGGAAGAAAGTTTTTTTTGCAAGGCTGAGGTCCAGGAAAAAAGAAATCAGGAAATGGTCGGACCACGCGCAGGGTGCAACAGTAGGGTTGTTGACTGGGATATAGAGGGTCCAAATTTGGTCCAGAGTGTGGCCTCGGGAGTGAGTAGGGGTGTGAACCTGAGAAGCAAAATTAAGACTAAGACGGAGCTGGGTAAAATCTCTAGACATGGCGTCTTCCGCCGGGTCATTGGGCCAAAAGTTAAAGTCCCCTAGAACCAGGACAGATGCATTGTTAACTACCAATGTGGCAAGTAGGTCTGGGATGGCTGGGATAAAACATGGGCTGGGCTGGGGTGGGCGATAGATTAACACACACGTGATGGGGGTCTGAAAGGAAGCGGAACGCACGACTAGGTAGTCGACCGCTGATATGGGAGGGGAGGGAAGTACCTGGAAATGGAAACCGGTTCGGGCAATCAAGGCGACCCCGCCCCGTCTTCCCCTCCGGCCGATCGGCACGGAGGATGAAGTAGGGGGGGGGGGAGAGCTGCTAATACACTAGGTAGCGAGTCCAAACGAAACCATGTTTCCGTCAGGAACAAGAGGTCTGGTTTGTGAGAATCCAAGAGGTTAAACAGTTCAAGCTGATGCTTGACCGCCGATCTGGTGTTCAGAAGGAAAGCCGAGATGGTAGGTGTAGGGTTGGAGAAGGGAGGAGTTTGGGAAAGGACAGGAGAGGGGGGGGAGAGACAAGACAGAAAGACAGGAAGAATACATGAGGGCCTACCTCGAGCCAGGCCAAGTTCTGTGACCCGTGTGAGGGAGGCTGGCTGAAGTGGCCAGGGAGCCTGATAAGAACAGAGTTGTGCTGCAGAGTAGGAAATAAAACGGGCATAGTGACTTGCCCCTAGCCCCGGCCGGCCGCGGACGGGCGCAGACGGGCTTGCCTTTGGCGCGCGCGCCCGCTGCGCGCGTCCGCTGCGCGTGCCATGAGGGGCGGCTTAAGAAGGTCAGAGGCACAGGAGACTAGAGCGCTGACCTGGGAGAAGGCTCCCAAGATAGCGACCGACAACCCCGCCAGCCCTCCGATCAATTGGCACTCAGCCCTGTCGGACCGGGGCTAGGGGAGCGGGGGCCAGGCAAGAAAACACAAGATAAAAATATGGTAAGGGTACAATTTTAAAATAAGATTTGTGCAGCCAAAAGCCAACCGCCAACAACGACACACACGCAGCTAGCCTAGAACCCACTGCCACCGGGTTCACAGCGTCCGCTGCGAGTGCGCATGAGGGGGGCTTAAGAAGGTCAGAGGCGCAGGAGACTAGAGCGCTGACCTGGGAGAAGGCTCCCAAGATGGCGACCGACAACCCCGTCAGCCCTCCGATCAATCGGCATTCAGCCGTGTCGGACCGGGGCTAGGGGAGCGGGGGCTAGGCAAGAAAACACAAGATAAAAATATGGTAAGGGTACAATTTTAAAATAAGATTTGTGCAGCCAAAAGCCAACCGCCAACAACGACACACACGCAGCTAGCCTAGAACCCACTGCCACCGGGTTCACAGCGTCCGCTGCACGTGCGCATGATGGGAGCTTAAGAAGGCCAGAGGCGCAAGAGACTAGAGCGCTGACCTGGGAGAAGGCTCCCAAGATGGCGACCGACAACCCCGTCAGCCCTCCGATCAATCGGCACTCAGCCGTGTCGGACCGCGGCTAGGGGAGCGGGGGCCAGGCAAGAAAACACAAGATAAAAATATGGTAAGGGTACAATTTTAAAATAAGATTTGTGCAGCCAAAAGCCAACCGCCAACAACGACACACACGCAGCTAGCCTAGAACGCACTGCCACCGGGTTCACAGCGTCTCAATGGGCTCATGGGCAGGGCAGCTTTATTTAAAATACTCACACACTGCCGAGACTCCTCTACAATCTACAGAACACACCATACCCTGTCCCCCCGAGCATTTTTAAATGTATATCACAGGCGGTGAGGTCCTTGTTGTGGGGCGGAGGGTCCCCTAGGATTGCGTTGCACAAGCTACATAGGGGTGTATAAGATGGAGGACTGCCGCTCCCAGATGTCAAATTATATTACTAGGCCTCGCAGCTTCAGGTGATAAATGACTGGGTGTATACGGATAGTAGTGAACCTGCCTACAGGGTAGATTGGATGGTTATGCCCAGGGGCAATTGTGAAATTCTTCTTTATGCCCGAAGGCCGCAGAAGGTGTGGCCAGAGCACACCAGGGTAGTACTGCAGTGTTGGAGAGAGGCTAATAAACTCCTAGGATGGGAGGGCGCACTGCCCGGGAGAAAACCACCCTGGCTAGGCGAGCAACTGCAGGAGGTGACTGCTTTACCAGGCTTTAAGGGGTGGAAATTGATTAGCATTGAATACTTTGGTGATGTCTGGAAAGGAGATTCCCCCGCTCCTTTGAGTACCTCCAATGGGAATACAACCTACACCAGTAACGGAGATACCATCTTATACGACTCCTGCATGCCCAACGATCCCATATACAGAGTGGTACATCTATTCCGGAATACTCCCTGATGGAACATAGGTTGTTGCTTGACCCCATAACAGAGAAACCCACATCTATAATTTATCGTAAATTAATAAACAACATACCTGACCCACGGATCTCTCTTAGAACAGCTTGAGCCAAAGATCTTGGAAGCATAGACGATGAGGAATGGCAAGATGCGCTGCAGAGTCCTAGAGAGATTGCAATCCATTCGAGGTTCAGACTAGTGCTGCTTAAAATCCTTCACCGTAACTACTACCCCCGCACACACCTTTATGCATGGGGCAGGAGTCAATCGCGTCATGCATAAGGGGCTGTCAACAGGAGGGCACCGTATTTCATATCTTATGGGAGTGTCCGGAGATCATCCCCTCCTGGACCAAGGTCACCGCTGTGAGAAGTTGGCCTGGTATATGATGCTCACTAGTTCTAGTGATCACCTTGTACCATGCCAAGCAACCCTTATGATGATTGGTTGTAAGTCAACCTTATAGACCAGCTATCCTAGTGGTAGCATGGACAAAGCAGTCTTAGGCTAAACTCTGTAAAGGCATGTGAAGCAAGCTGTTTTACCATAGACAATCCCCTTGAATACCAAATGAAAGGACACCACACAGATATATATAGAATATATATATATATATATATTTACTACAAATATCCCCTATACTCTTTATGAGCACAGAAGCAATTGCGTTAAAACAAAACACAGTTTAAATATACAAAAGTTGCACAATATGGATGAGCCCTAGGGGCCACCTAAACCATATACTAAAATAGTGGTATAAGGACCACCAATCGAAACGGAAATAGGCCTAGGGCCTGGGGAATCGCTGGAGCTGTTCGGGACTAACAGTGAAGAAGTCGGGAAAGGCCCGCAGGACTCGGGTGCAGCGCTTAAAGCACACACATGCACCAATGCAATGTCAATGGTGCGTAAAAGTTATAAAGTTACTGTTTAAGGAACCTTCCGACTGACCTAGAAGGACAAAACTTTAGACCTAGGCACTAGAGGTGTGTACCAGTGTAGGAACACCGGCGTTGCTGAGTTACCTCACCCACAGGAAGCGGGTACACAGGTGCGAAGTAGTGTCGGTGTGGTGTTGGGTTCAAATCAGGCCTACATACTCTGCTAAACTCTCGAACACCTTAGTATAGAAGTTGGCACGGACACTGGAAAATGCAAAAGACAAGTTTATTAAGTCCCCATGGGGTGGTGGTACATTCCTACAGCACCCTTCGGCAATGTAAGAAGTAGCACCCCGAACATCGGTGCGCGACCCCTTTTATACAGTTTGATAGTATTAAAAAGATAGGCGGTTACAAGTTACACACTTTAGGTACATATAAGGTCATTTTTGGAACACAGCCAGCATGTGGGAGGAGTTCAATAGCACTGGTCAGTTTGAGCTAACATTCCTAAAGAATGACCAATTGATGCATAGTGCGCATGTGCGCTTGACCAGTACTAAAAATAGCCTGTTGCCGAGCAGAATAGATGACCATGGGTATCGAGAAAGGACAAAAGGGCACGCTGACCACGAGGCAGCGTGTTCATACAAAATGGAGGTCGGAGGGATCCAAGATGGCCCCCGTACATTTTGGTCAAGTTAACGCAAAAGATCGTGTAGCTGAGCTAAACGCTAACTCAGGAGCTGCCAAAACACGACAGACGGCCCTTTTAGCGTTTAGCAAAAGCTACCTCATAATGGACGTAATCAGGATTCTCATCATCAATGTTGATGGGCATTATTTTCAGCACTTCGTCGGTGATCAATTTCTCTTGCTTAACAATAGCTCGTTTGGACGGAATACAGGCTGTGATACATACAGAACATAAGGTTGGGCCACATTGAATACATAGACAAAGGAAAAACAATACTCCAATGAAAATACATAGAATGGTTAATAATTTCCAACCCCAAGTACTAAATAGGGTCCAGAACCAACCAGAAAGGGTCCAAGTTCCATTTTCTGGGTGGATCTCAGCAGCTATCTTATGTAATTTCGTAATCGAATCATACACGGAAGGTGAATTATCTGGCACGTACACACAGCAACTACTACCGATAATGCGGCATGCTCCACCACGATCAGCTAGTATCACGTCCAGAACCATCCGGTTCTGGAGCGTCACAATTCTGGTAATTTGCAATTCTTCAGTTATATTCCCTAAAGCAGAGGCAGTTTCATTAGCGACGGCTTCCACCACACGTGTAAGCCTCCTTATCTTTCTGCTATTCAATGCAGCTCCTACAAATGAGAATAAACCAAGATTGAAATCTACATATTGCTGTAAAGTGGTATCAGTTTGATCTATGCCATCAAGATCTAATGTTCTTTTAACTCTGTGTAGAACAAAGTCATGATACAGAACATAATCATTGTGATACATAGGAGGAGCAATAAATACAGGCGGCAATACAAAAGCTATGTAACACGTTCCTAACCATCCCAGTGGCAGACGATGGTATCCCTTATTCCCACAAATGAAATATGTATTACGTGAGGCTACAAATGCAATTCCATTTGGCGTATCAAAGGTAAGTGTAACATTACATTCGCTGCGGCCTACAGGGATTGTACCTTTATTTCTAATACAAAGATCTGCTTTTGTGGCAATAACCGTTATCACATGTAAATTCGTTACATTTATAAGCCTTTGATTGGTATAAACACGAGGTGCAGATACATTGTCCGGACGATACTCTTCCCATTCAAATTTAGTTCCTTCAGCTTGTGGATAACCATCTTTGTCATTAAAACATATCTTGTTCAATCGAAAGAGTAGTCCACCTTTCGTTGGCCATCGTAAAGTAAAAAGAAGAGTATACCAAGCATTACAAGAACCGTTGTGAGAAAACGGGAGAGGAATGAGTGGAGTTCCTCCCCTCTTTTGGTGTCCAGGCAACATTCCACACACCCAACAATTTGATGTGTTGGTCATGTTGCCAGTGTGATGCAAAATCTGAATAAAACTGTTATTCAAGTAGGTCTGTCTATGCCTCTCTTCATGATAAGGCAAAGTAAAATGAAAGTGTTCGGATGGGCTTGGAGTGGTAGGCAGTAAGTGTTCTCGTGCAGGAAACAATTGTTCTGTAGTCCAAGCTACTACTGCAATCACCACTATAGTCAACACGAACAATACAGCACCAAGAATGCTCCCTTTTCGTGTCGAAGGAGATGCCATAGTTCACAAAACAATAATGTTCAAGAGCAACATTAAGAGAAAAATAAAACGATGGTTCTGGACTGAGGCTGCCGTTGGTTTGTTCTCCGAGATTCAAGACGGGTGTCGCTACACTGGACAGAATTGATTCCCCCCCCCTTGATATTCCCGGCTTCCGTTTCACAAACCTCAGAGCGGTCACCAACCAGTTTTAAAAATGCAAAAAGAAATTATTTCCGGGGACGTAGATTGTACTTCACTCCATCAGAAACAGTGTGGTCCGGGAAGGCTCCCTCCAATTCATCGGACGTAACAGCTGGGCTCTTTTCTGCATCCAAAATCTTTCTGTACTCGGATAGCACCACAGGGTTCACCAGATCCGGGGAAACACGACGACAATGGCTGGAATGAATCCACCGTTTCTTATTGGTGACTCTCACTGCTGTTCGGGTAGCCAGCAGCACCTGCTCTGGGCCATGCCATCTCGGTTCCAAACTGCTGGACCTTTCGAACACGCGGACCATCACGTGGTCCCCAGGATGAAGATCGTGAGCCTCTCCAGTAGAGTTATCAGGGAGCGCTTCTCGAACCTGTTGATGAATAGAAAGCAAATCATTTGTTAACCGTGCCAGATAGTCATTCATCATTATACAAGGCACATCATGTATCAAACGAGGTTTAGGAACTCCCCAAATATTCATCGGCCTACCAAACACCACTTCATAGGGTGTGAGGCCAGATCGGGAATGTGGCACTGATCGGATAGACAGTAATGCCAAAGGCAAAGCGTCCGGCCATTTCAAAGATGTGGATGCCACGATCTTTGCTAGCTTCAGCTTCAAAGTTGCATTGTATCTTTCTACCAAACCTGCTGATTGCGGATGAAAGACAGCGTGGAATCTTTGCTTGATTCCCAATCCTTTCAGGACGTACTCCACTACTTTCCCAATAAAATGAGGACCATTATCATTCCACATAAACTTACAAACACCATAGCGCGGGAAGTACTCTTTGAGTAACACCTTAGCTGTTGTCAATGCTGTATTGTCTTTCGTAGGGTAAGCCTCAGTCCATTTACTGAAGGCACACACCACCACTAAGACATACTTGAGGTTATTACAACGCTCCAGCTGGATGTAATCCATTTGCAGTACTTCGAATGGTGCAGTAGGTGGAACAAACCCTCCTTTAGGAGTATGAGTCCCTTGGCCAGGATTGTGCTGTAGACATATCAGGCAGGTCTGCACTACTCTCTTAGCCGTATTAGCAATTTCAGGATTTTCCCAAACCCGTGTAAGCAATTTAGTAATTGCGAGAGCTCCAATATGTGCCAGCCCATGTGTCATTTGCACCATTGTTTGTAAATAGGCCATAGGTAGTTTCCATCTTTCCATATCTTTACTCCGCCAGCAACCCTCATCATCTAACACTCCTTCAGTGGCCCATTTCACAAGTTCTGCTTCAGATGCCGACCTCTGTATGTCTAATATTTCTTCTCTAGCATCATGCCACCGCTCAGCTTGTGATTTCACCACATACATGGGGGAATTATTTTGTAACATAGCAGTCTCTCTTGCAATGCGATCTGCGAAAGCATTGCCTTGTCCTATTTTGTCCGTCACCTTCTTGTGTGCACTGCATTTTACTATTGCTACTTTCTTCGGACATAATAGTGCATTCAGAAGATCGCGTACCAATTCTCCATGCATGATGTGTACTCCGTGTGAAGTCAAGAATCCTCGTTCCTTCCGGAGTAGGCCAAAATCATGCACTACTCCAAAAGTGTAACGACTATCCGTGTAAATGTTCACACATAGCCCAGCACTTAACTCACATGCTTTCGTTAAGGCTATCAATTCAGCTGCTTGGGCCGATTTCTGGGGTATTCGTGCTGCTTCTACCACCGTCTTAAGTGTCGTGATCGCATAAGCTGCGGAAGTCGTACCATCTGGTAACTTCACACACGATCCATCGACCCACAGTTCCCCATCTACATCTGGAAATGGTGTATCCTGTAAATCGATGCGACCCTTTGTTTGTTCCTCAGTCAGAAAAACACAGTCATGTTGTTCTTCCTTCTGAGTCTCAGCAACAGGATCCGGCAGTAAAGTAGCAGGATTCAGTGTCGCACATCGTTTTAGTGTGATGTGCGGTGCCAACAACGTTAGCTCATATCCTGTTAGGCGGGCACTGGTTAGATGCTGTGTTTTCGTTTGATTCAACAAGGCATCTACCGCATGGGGAACTAACACCAACAATTTGTGTGACAAAACTATTCCCTCACTTTGTCGTATAGCTACTGCTGTTGCTGCAACTGCTCGAAAACATCCAGGCAGTCCCCGAGCCACAGGGTCGAGTACCGCCGAGAAGTATGCACAGGGTCTCTGTTTGTCTCCATGTGCCTGCACTAAGACTGACAATGCGCACCCATCCTTCTCGTGTACATACAATGTAAAGATCTTCATGTAATCAGGTGTACCTAACACTGGTGCAGAACAAAGAGCTTGTCTCAATTGGTCAAAAGCATTCTGACATTCATCCGTCCATTCAATAGGAATTGGTGTATCTTTGGACAACAATGCCAACAAAGGCTTAACAATGTGTGAAAAACCCAATATCCATTGCCTACAAAAAGACGTCAGACCTATGAAGGCACGAACATCTTTCTGAGTACGGGGAACTGGTGTATCTACCACTGCTTGGATTCGATCTGATGTCAATGCACGGCCCTCCTTAGACAAAAGATGACCGAGGTAGGTCACCTTGGGTCTACAATACTGTAACTTTTTCTTCGAAACCTTATGATTGTTTGCGGCTAAGAAGGAAAGCAAGGAAAAGGTACTTTTCTCACATTGTTCCTGCGTGTCCGCTGCAAGTAAGATGTCATCCACATACTGAATAAGAGCCACACCATCTTGTAATTCAAAGGAATCAAGCTGCCTTTTTAAAGCCTGACTATAGATGCTAGGACTTTCTGTATAGCCTTGAGGAACTCGACAGAATCTATACGATTTATTATTTAATGTGAATCCAAAGAGATATCGACTATCAGGATGTACAGGAATCGAGAAAAATGCGTTTTTCAAATCGATAACTGTAAAAGTAGTTGCCGTTGGTGGAACCAACGTAAGCAACGTGGTGATGTCAGACACCACCGGGTACTGAGGCACTACTATCTTGTTTATTTCCCTCAAATCAATAATGAAACGATAAACTTTAGCATCTGTATCTCTTTTCAGGATCGGTAGAATTGGGCTGTTGCAAACATTGTAGGGAACTTCCTCAACTACTCCTGCCAAAATCAAATCATGCACAATGTGTATCAAAGCAATTTCACCTTCTCTCGAAATTTTATATTGTGGGACACGTGGCAGAGGCACTCCCTCCTTTACAGTAATACGTACTGGGGGAATATTCATCTGTCCTACGTCAGGATCAGAAGTGGCCCACAATGTTTCTGGTAGGGAGGCTAATACTTCAGATTCATGGAGAAGACACACTCGCTCAACTTCTGGATAATTTTCGTTCAACACAACTCGCACTCCTTCCGTGGCACAACGAATAGTAGCTCGAAAATATTTTAACATATCGAGTCCCATAATATTATCTGGTGTATTTGGAGACAGCAAAAAGGGACAAGGGGCAGCAAATTTATCAACATGAAATGCAACGGGTTGAGACAGTGGGCTAGAAGTAGGTGTTCCATCGAACCCTATAGCTGTAATTACCTCGCCAGACAGGGGAGCCCTTGGAACCAAGTGTTTGGACAAAGCGCTACGAGTAGCTCTTGTATCGACCAGAAATTGATCAGTGGAACCCAAGACATGTGCTTCTATGTATGGACCCCTTTGATCAACCGGTACCTCAACCGATTCCACACCCCATCCTACGCAATCCTATGCATAGCGCTCATCGCGTGGCTCGACAGAGCCACCCTCATTGATCTGATATTGATTACGATTATCGAACGTATTATAATCTGTCTGACCACGACCCCTTGCTCCATATCTTTCACGATCATTTGTCCCATAACCTCCCCGATCATTTGCCTGATAACCTCCTCGATCATTTGCTCCATATCCTCTCGGTCCTCCATAATTATTCCTAGACCTTCCACTTCCTCGTCCCCTCCAATTACACTGTTCTCGAAACACTGGACAATCTGCAATCCAATGTCCAAACTGTCTACAGTATGCACACTGATTCACAGATATGTCGGAACGAGGAGGAGGAGCATTAATATACGATCCTCGTCCCCCTCGATTGTTTCCTCTCGTAACCTGAACCTGAGCCAACATCACCTTTGTCTTCAAATCCTTCGCTTTCTTATCGCTACTTTCCTTTGCCTCCAATTCCTGTCGTTCATAATATTGAGCCATAGTCAATAAAGAAGCAGGGGTTGCCGTGGTCCACGAACTTTCACTCGCCTTTAATCGTTTTGCAATCTCCGGTAGGAGATTAGCCACATATTTGTCTACAAATAAATGTCTGCCTGTATCTTCTGTTAATGACTGTCCACTGTAATCATGGAACGCTTCCTCAAAGCGAGAAAAGAAATCAGAAACCGATTCATCCGTTTTCTGCTTACAAGAGGCTAATATGGTCCAATCAATCTTTTTAGCGGGAACGAGCGCTTTTAATTTATTTAGTATAGCACCTGGAAGATCCAATATTAATTGACAAGGCTTACATGCTGGTTCCCTGTCTAAGTCAGCTTGAACTATATCTTTCCAACTCGCCCCGAGAGTCGTGTGATCATCAAACTTACGAATCGCTCTCCACATATCAGGGGGCAATATTAGCCCAAAAAACAGATCAATATCAACTAACGTCATAATACACGATGAAATCGCGCTTTCAACACTTTCATAAAAAGTCGCTGGATTTTTACGGGGATCAGGCAAAGCATTCTTAAGCGCCATAACATCTGCTCTATTCCAGGGCGTATAAACCCAGTTATATACAAAATACCCCTTCGCGTCTTTAGACATTTTATCGTCATCTGTGCCATCCCCTTTATGAGGGACATACAAAGGCGCAGCTTCTCGCATAGGTCTAACATTAATCGCAGCGATCTTATCTGTTCCAAAGATAGAGCATTCTTTGGATATCTCCGCCGATCCGGACGCAGGTGGAAGTTCCTTTGACTTTTCCAACTCCCGTAGCCGTGTCGCCTCATTCCGTAGCTGAACCAAACGTTTGAAAAATTCATCCGTATCTGAAAGAACAAAAAGACCTTTACGAAAGTTATCGCGACCCTTGGATATATCCTTGGGTTCTAACTCTGTAGAATACTTTCTAAATCGATAAACAACCTCATCACCAAAATGATCTAAAAAATACAACCGCTCCCTATCAGACCATTGTTCCATTTGCTTACTAATATCAGAAACAGTTACGGAATTAACATTTAGCTTTCGTGCAAACGAACGCAATTCCGCAGTTCGATCCGATGATAACCTTGTACGCTGTGCATTCTGATCGTCCTCATCCGAGTCCTTGTTCGGAGCCGTAGGTGCGACGTACGGAGGCGGACAGCGTTCTAATAATGAAAAATCATCTGTTTCATTAGTAAGGACCGGATAAAGAGGACGCCGGATGGGAAACTGACCATTAATCTGCAAATTATGTTCTCGAGTCTCCCTCTCTTTCTGTTCCTGTAACTCCTTCTCCTGTAGCTGTAAAGCTTTGTCACGTGCAGCCTTTCGCTGCACCTTCTCCGCCAAGGCTTCCTCACGCTTCACTCGTTCACGCACCTCTTTCTCCCACATACGCACACAATCAAACATATCTTGTCTAGAACTTCGCTGAAACAAACACTGCTCTACATATTGAACCTTTCGAAGATCAAATGACCCATGTAGTGGCCACTGTAATTCACGATCGGTTTTGGTATACTTGTGCCATAACGTGCTGTACATTATTGGCGGAATGCCAAATTTTACATACATCTCACGATTTGGAGTCCCCGCTGGGGGAGCCGGCTGGGATTTATTTAATCGATAATTGGTACCATTTTCAAAGCAGCACATCCCTCGGAGCGTGCTGAAAACAGGCATGTTCAAAAGTACCACGGAAACGCGATAATACATAAAATGGCACTTAATGTGCTTCATACACGGTGTGCCGTTCAAATCAAAATAATATCAGAGAAATATCCCTACATGCCTGCCTATGTGAGGTGCACTCCACATATAAATCAAATTCAAATTAAAAGATTCAAACGTTAGCTAACTTCAAACAAATTCAAATTCAAATTCAAATTCAAAAAGCCATAGTAAGTGTCAGTAGACTACCTCACCAATCAGAAGCTTACCAAATATCTTCAAACGTCCAAGATCCATTTGCCAAGTTCTGTGATCGAATCAGCCAAAACGGCACTACACGACAATCCAAGATCAGAATCTCAGTCGAGGACCGGCGCCACCTGGAAGGTCAGATCGGAAGGAAAGGAAGAAACACCGTGGGTGCCGAGACTCGGGTCACTCAGTGGCAGCGATCGCTTCCATGGCGAGTTTCCAAACCTTCGTCGCGACCTTTCCTTCGGGCATCCGAGTCGCCGATGAGTCCCTTCGTGGTCGCCAATTGTGGTGTTGGGTTCAAATCAGGCCTACATACTCTGCTAAACTCTCGAACACCTTAGTATAGAAGTTGGCACGGACACTGGAAAATGCAAAAGACAAGTTTATTAAGACCCCATGGGGTGGTGGTACATTCCTACAGCACCCTTCGGCAATGTAAGAAGTAGCACCGCGAACATCGGTGCGCGACCCCTTTTATACAGTTTGATAGTATTAAAAAGATAGGCGGTTACAAGTTACACACTTTAGGTACATATAAGGTCATTTTTGGAACACAGCCAGCATGTGGGAGGAGTTCAATAGCACTGGTCAGTTTGAGCTAACATTCCAAAAGAATGACCAATTGATGCATAGTGCGCATGTGCGCTTGACCAGTACTAAAAATAGCCTGTTGCCGAGCAGAATAGATGACCATGGGTATCGAGAAAGGACAAAAGGGCACGCTGACCACGAGGCAGCGTGTTCATACAAAATGAAGGTCGGAGGGATCCAAGATGGCCCCCATACATTTTGGTCAAGTTAACGCAAAAGATCGTGTAGCTGAGCTAAACGCTAACTCAGGAGCTGCCAAAACACGACATCGGGTTTCGTCACGCAGGTCGATGGTGCCTGGAGATGAAGATGCTGCAGGCGGGTCGTCGAGGAGAGTTCCGGTGGATCCAAGGGTGGATCTGAAGATGTGAAGACCTGAAAGCAGAGGGGACAATGTTCAAAGTCACTAGCCAGTGACTACCGTGGAACCAGGATGGAACCAGGCGATGTCGGGTGCAAACAGGCGAAGAGGTGTAGCTTGTCTTCGCAGCCACGTGGACACGAAGAGGTCGAGGACGTCCAGGAGTCGGTCACGAGCTGACCCACAAAGGCTCTAGCTGATGGTGGTGTCGACAACTTGATTGGAGCAAATAGGCCTTGGCTAATGCAAGCCACGCAGGAAGTGAAGAAAGCTTGTTACTCGGACCAGCAAGGTCAGAGCGGGTGCTCCTTTTCAGGGGAGCGAGGGCCAGTCTGGAGCAACCAGACCAGCAGTGTTGTTTGTATATTTCGTCGCTAAGATGGCCACCAGCCAACGGGCTAGCGACCGGGATGATGCGTCGAAAGGCAAAATGCAAAAGGGCCCCACGCAGATCGTGGACATTGTGGAAAAGTAAATTTTGCCATGTTCTGTGTCCCTACGTGTCATCCATCATATGTTATGTGTGCATGATTAAATATGCATATGCACTCCCTATGTTCGATTAATGACGCAATTACAGTTGTGTCCACCTCTAGTATGCCAGTTTCCAGTTCTCGTGAATACTACGAATATCAGGCCTATGTAAAGCTACGTTGCCACGTTTCTCAGTGTGCACGTTATTCTATTGAAAAGTCCCCGTTTCTAGGCCTCAAAAGGGCCTGGACACAAGATTCAGCTCCTGTCTCCTGAAGCCTCGCTGAGGAGCGATACAGCCCCCACCTGTATCCTCGACCCTTCACTTACTTCCTGCCTTGCAGTGCCCGGCTCACCCTGGCTCTGCCTCTGAGTCTGCCAAGAATATGTTATGATTCCAGTTATCAGTTCAGTCCTCCTTCTCTGCATTCCTAAAGCTACTGAATCGCATCAATAGTTTCCGTCATTGTCTAGCCTTCACGTCTCCACGTTAGAGAAATACTGCATTTAATGGTCATTTAATATTCTTCATCACGCACTACATGTAGAATAATGCATGGTCCAGTCTTAGAATCAAGTTAGCCTTTCCCCTCCTGACTTCTAGTTTATATCAACATGTTCTCTAAACATCAGATACTAGATACTGTTTAGGTACATGTCGCCCTGACTCTCCAGACTTCAGTCTCTGCTCCTAGCACAGAGTTCATAGCCCCCCAGCTTCTCTTAGTAACACGTCATTGCTAGTTTGCGCGCACCATCAGGTTAGAGGTCCCGGCTCCTCAGGTAGCCCCCTCCATGGTTTCCGCCCCATTCATGACATATTCTGTTACGTTTGCATCACATGTCTATGTATACGCCCTGTTACACCTCTTTTCACCCTTATCTTTCGCGACTGCTACGCGTCACGCCTTTTGCTCCACCCACTGCTACGCCTATTGCAATGTAATGCTATGTGTTTGCGTTATGTATATATGCTCATGCACTGTTATTAAAAAGTTGTTCCCCTTGTCCCGATCCTGACCCCGGCAGCGCTGCTGGGCCTTGCCATCCTGTATTGCTGTATTAAACCTGCAAAAACTCCTACTACCTCGAATCTTGACTCTTATTTATTGAGCTATCTGTTATTCATTTATGCATTCAAAAATAGGGTATTATTTATTTATTTACCACATAATGGCGCCCGAACAGGGACTTGTCCTTTCCCCACGCGTCGGTGAAGCCACGCCGACCCCCTGACCCTCTGCAGTCGTGACGGAACTCTTCTGCGCACCGGCAGATATTTCTGCTTCAAGTATCCCTCAGGCCCACGGAGGAGACGGAGGAGGCGGTCCAGCATCCAGACGAGACGGTGGAGGAACGCGGCGAGTCCCGACCAGAGCCCAAGCCGAGAGTTCAAGGTCCGAGGTATCCGGAGGCCCACCCGTAACAGAAGTCCGAAGTTCGTCCGTCCGGCGTCCAAGCAGTCCCGTCCAGTCTGAGGCCTTCCGTTCTTGCTGCCCGGTGAGTACCGTTACTGGGGTAGTATCTAGACAGGGTCAATTTAATTGACTCTGGTCCGTGGGTTGGTGGTACACAGACCCACAAACGAAGTGTCCACTTCGGTGGATGCGGGTCCTGACGTGTCTCTTTATGAGACCGGTAAGTTTCGTACTGTTTTAGCAGTGCATCTAGTTCCTGTTCTAGTCAGTTCTGTTCTCGAGAAAATTCATGTATTCTGTGTTCCGTATTCCAGGTAGTATTCTGTTCGAACTGTTATTTTTAAATGTTCTTCATGTATTTTAATGTCGTGGTATGAATGGGGAATAAGTATCGTGTTCATTGTGTATTGTATTGTGTCTAGATTACAGTCCAGTCATGCCCTTGTTTTCTAAGTTACGCCAGTTAAAAACTAGAAAGGGTCTGCTGGAAGCAGCAGTTCCTGTCCCGCCTAGGGACAGTCCAGGTCATTTTATGTATCAGAAGCATGGCATAAGCGCCATACTGTATCTATATTTATGGGT
Organism: Lissotriton helveticus; assembly: GCF_964261635.1. Taxonomy (NCBI): domain Eukaryota; kingdom Metazoa; phylum Chordata; class Amphibia; order Caudata; family Salamandridae; genus Lissotriton; species Lissotriton helveticus. Next base: position 149,273,457 of record NC_136057.1, read on the forward strand.
AGAGTATACCAAACAGTTAGAAGACAAGTATAGATGGCCCGTATCGGGTACATGGGATGCCGAGTGCATCATGCGAGTAGAAGAGGCATTATGGAAAAAGAAAGCCAGACAGTCACAGAAAGATGCCATCGAGTTATGGCGCAAAGAAGCTCATAAAAGAACTGAAAAAGAAATCAGAAAGTCAGAATTAAGTAGAGAATCCTTGGAACGAGCCCATGAAAAAGAACTAATCGAGATAGGTGAACAAGTCAAAGCCGAACAGTCGGACATACAGAGGCATGCCCTTATTAGGGGTATGTATCCTCTCCTTGCCGAGGGCTTGCCAAAAGCGACCCCAGAGGCATCCAGTAATTTCCCGCCACCATTAATTCCGACCAAGCTGCGTCACAAACCGACCGCAGCTGATATTTTTATTTCGTCCTATTTGGACGACACAGTCCCAGAATATGCAAATCCTGTTCGCGCTCCGCCAGTCCCTGTAAATCAGGCACTTCCCGCTCCTCCAGACACCGGAGTACCTGTTACGGTACCCCCGGTCCAGCCTGCCATACAAGTCCAGCCTACATTTCCATTTCCCACTCTGCCAGGACGAAGAGCCTCAGTAGACGACTCTAGTTTAGGGGCCGCAGGGGGAGGTACTCCTCAAACCCCGCCGCCACACAAGCGTTTAACGACAGCCGAATTACATATACAAGCATCACAGCGTACGCCCAGGCATCAGACTGTAGCAGAAATAAGAAAATCCCTTGCCGAATGCGGCTATGATCCAGTCCCAGGCGAGGATAATATGGTTTTATATTCATTCCGCGTAAGAAAGGTGGCCGAGTATCTAGTCACCTTACCGAATATGAAAGAAGATCTAGACAGAATATATCGCTTCATCCGTACAGGGGATGATCCAGAAAGCATTGGCGAGGCCATGTCTCAAAGGAAAGCTGAGACCCAGCTCATGATATTAAAGTTTCTGATCAATTGTCTAATAAGAGAACAAGATTGCCCGTCTAAAGATCCGGCTGAAATGAAAACCCTGACAAGGTGGAGTGATAATATAGCCGAGGGTAAGCACAAGACCGTCGGTGCTATGGAGAGTATGTACAAGAAAATCCGTAAAGAAATAATAAAGTTACACGAACAGCGTAAAGCAGCACAAGTAAGCGAGAAAGAAAGTAACTCTGATCCTGAAGAGTTAGACGACGAGAATCCCGACAGAATAGCGTATGTAGGAAAATCTAGATTTTCAGATCGCCATTTACGCCTAGAACACAAGTCTATTTTCCATCATCCAGCACCAGAACAAGGTTCTCTAGAACAAGTGTTTCAAGCTACCGATCACATTCTGAAATCACGAATCGGTTACAGTGAGTTAAGTACCATGCATGAACAAGAACTAGCCCGATCAGCAGTCCGATGGATTACTGATTCTACCACTTTTCCAGACGAAATAGTGGTACAAATGTTTCTGAAAATGCCCCCAGCCGAGCAACGACTGGCGGGTATGTATATGATTCAGCACCTCATTACATTGTATGAGGGTCAGCACTCTGATCCAGGCCCGTTACATGATATCCTGAACGAGTTACTCCAGTATAGATGGAAAGGTTTAGGTACCGACTTAATTAGTGTCATTCTAGAACAGCGTCACAAATATAGAACGTTTTTGAATCCGCGTTTTGTTCATGTCTCACCCCCCGAAAGTAAACCATTTTATATGGAGAGACAGAATCCGTTACGAGAAGTCCACCCAGTCAGAGGAACGGGTGGCGAACTAGAACGAGTGTTTGTTTACACTCCGATTACAAAGATGGAACTCCTAGAGATGAAGAAATTAATTCCCTGTCATGATAAAGATCCAGCAGGGTTCCATAGAGAATTAAAAGACATGCTCCGTATGGGAGAATACACGTATCCAGATATAATTAAAATGTTAAAGGTTCTGCTGCCCGCAGGGGTGTATGAAAAGCTCAAGGAAAAAGAATGGGAGGTGGGAGAGAAAAAGATCGATTGGGCAGTTCTAGAAGCTGAAGACAAGGCACGAGTACCAGGTACCGGTCTTGGAGCAAAATGTAAAGAATTACCAGAATTATTAATACAAGTTTTACCTAGATTATTGACAACTAGAAAAGAAGACTGGGATGCAATCTCAGCCTGTAAACAGAAACAAGACGAAGATATTAGTGATTTTTATTCTAGATTTGAGAAATGTTTTAGCATCAACAGTGGCCTCAAGACAAGTAGTGAGTCATACCCTCACCTTTTTGTTACTAAATTAGTCGAGAATTCAAGTCCACAAATTAAAAATCGAGTTTTGAAAGTCGAAAGTACCTGGCAAGCTAATACCCCGTCCCAGATGTTGCAGATGCTCCAATACCACCAGAATAGGATCAGGGAAGAACAGGAACACGAGAGATAACGTATGAAAGACACGAAAATGAAAGTACTAGTTGTACAATCTGTTCCTCAAGACAGTCAGAAGAGGGGTCCGAATCAAGCCAGTCATCCTGCAGCTCCCGTTAAAGGGAACTGCAATTATTGTAAACAGCCAGGTCATTTTATAAACGAGTGTGCAGTTCTGAAACATAACATAGCTACCGGTAAGACTAAAGAAAGACCACGTCCGCCTAGACAAGAACAAGTTTCACAGATTCCTCAGTCCCAGAATGCACCACAGACAGTTACCGCACCGCAGCCTATTGCTGCAACACAGCACGTTACACAGCAGATGTACCAGTATGCACAGTCTGAGTATCCAGAGTACCAACAGTATTCATGAAACAGCCTAGAGAGGGAGGTAGGCTTGCCTCTCATCGAGATACCTGTAGATCAAGAAGGTCCCTATGTTCACAGTCAAGTATTAGGGAAAGACAGAAAGTTTTTGATTGATACAGGGGCAAGTAGGACCACAATTAGTCACGCCGAAGTTCCAGGGGCTCCGCTCTCAGGCTCAAGAAATGTTTCCCTTGGATTTTCAGGAAAACCCATTGTAAATGAAATATCAAAGCCAGTTACTCTAGAAGTAGGTCCATTGTCCCGCACTACTGATCTGTTACTTACTAAGTCATGTCCAGAAAACCTATTAGGCATTAAAACACTGAAGGAGTTAGGTGCAGTTATATGCTGTTCCCCAGAGGGAATACGATTGTTCCTACGTGACTTTAAGGGTCACTATGTATTACGAGATTTTGATTCCAGATTGTCTAATGTCCCGCAGCATCTATGGGCGCAAGGTCCAACTGATGTTGGTTATATGCAAATCACACCCTATCGTGTGACTCTCAAGCCAGGTGTAGTGTTACCACGAATCAGACAGTACAGATTGCCACCTGAGGCTGTAGCAGCCTTATCCAAAATTATTGACGAGCTCATGGCTCAAGGAGTGGTTGTAGAAACTGACTCCAATGTATGCAATTCCCCGATCATTCCAGTCATGAAACGTACTGATCCAAATGCACCCCCAGTATATCGATTAGTGATTGACCTACGAGAACTTAATAAATGTATTATTCCTCAGTACCCAGTCGTTCCAGATATCTCTTCCCTATTGACAGCCATTGATTCCGAAGCCACGTTCTTTACTGTAATCGACCTCAAGAACGCGTTTTTCAGTGTCCCTATTCATCCAGACAGCCAGTTCCTTTTCGGATTTTGTTTAAATGGAAGGAGCTATATGTTCACACGCGCTCCTCAAGGTTTCACAGAAAGCCCTAGCATTTACAGTCAAGCACTTAAGAGACAACTAGACAACATTCACATGCCAACTGACACTGCCCTGCTCCAGTATGTCGATGATCTCCTGATCACAGCCCGTTCTGAACGTGCTTGCGAGCGAGCATCCCTTACAGTCTTGTATTTCCTAGCCGAGATGGGGCACAAGGTGTCCCCTTCTAAGCTTCAATTCTGTGTCCAGCAAGTGGTCTACTTAGGACACTTACTGTCCAAGAGGGGTAGGCAGTTGACACCAGACCGTATCCAGTTAATAGCGAGTCTTCCTCAACCCAAGACCCAGAAGGAGGCACGTGCTTTTATCGGCCTTACTTCTTACTGCAGACAATGGATTCCTCAGTATGCATTTCTAGCCAAGCCACTGATACAGTTAACGACACAGGAGGCAGCCGTATCGACTGTCCTCCCTTGGACATCTGAACATACACTTAGTTTCAATGAGTTAAAGAAAGCCCTATGCCAAGCTCCAGTTCTAGCGACACCGAACTACAGTAAGCCTTTTACACTTTTCGTCACTGAACGCGAAGGTACAGCATTATCTGTTCTCACACCAGATCAAGCAGGACAATACAAGCCCTGTGCTTATTTTTCGAGCACATTAGATCCTGTAGCCCAGGCTCTGCCTGCGTGCCTCAAGTCAGTTGCAGCCGCAGCCCTAGCTATCAGACAAAGTGATTCCATAGTCTTAGGACATACCTTGACAGTACAAGTTCCACATTCCGTGGAAGTTCTGTTAAACCGAACACAGACTCAGCACTTGACAATTGCACGTTTAACAGGTTATGAATTGACACTGTTCCAGCCACACATAGAAATCAGACGCTGCAACATCCTGAACCCTGCTACACTGTTACCATCAGTTACTCCGAATTCTGCCGCACATGACTGTGTGGAAGTAGTTAACATTATGACCAAGCCAAGACAAGATCTGACAGATATTCCGTTACCAGACCCCGACCTGACACTTTATGTGGATGGTTCATGTATGAGAACAAGTACAGGAGAACTAGTCGCCGCGTATGCAGTGACTACTGACACTGAAGTTATTGAAACACACCGTATCGACACCCTGTCCGCTCAAGCAGCAGAGCTAGTTGCTCTGACACAAGCCTGCATACACGCCAAGAACTTGAAAGTTAATGTTTACACAGATTCACGCTACGCATTTGGAGTTGTACACGACTTCGGAGTGCTCTGGCAAGAGAGAGGTTTCATGACTTCTCATGGAACCAAGATTCAGCATGGTCTCCTTATTCAAGCTCTGTTAGATGCCATACATTTACCGACATCTATCGCTATCATGAAGTGCAAAGCACATACGAAAGTTACTGACACCATTTCTCAAGGTAACGATCTAGCAGATCGCACAGCCAAGCTTACAGCACAGACTCTAGACATTCCAGTTAACATGACACACACTCCAGATCCGATTACATGTATGACAGTTAAGGACCCTACACAAGATGTCATAGATATCCAGTTACATGCTACTCCCGAAGAAATCAAGAAATGGTCCGAACAAGGAGGGGTCCAGACAGATCAAGGATGGTTAACAAAGGGTAGAGCCACATGGTTTCTCCCCGACTCTATGGTTCAAGTCATTATTAATACCGCACATAGTCCAGCACATTTAGGAGAAAAAGCTATGTTAGACAGTATCCAGAACATCTGGTTCAACAAGCATTTACGAGCTGCAGCCAAACAGAAAGTCCGTACCTGTATGATATGTTGCCAGTTTAATCCAGGTAAAAGTGTCCCGGTGGAACAAGGTGGATTCCAGCCCCCTGACCACCCTTTTGAAGTCCTCCAGATGGATTATATTCAGATGGAGCGATGTCGAGGTTTCAAGTATGTCCTTGTAGTTGTATGCGCTTTGTCCAGGTGGACAGAAGCATATCCAGTTCCAGATTACACCGCCGCGACCACTGCCAAGCAGTTGGTTCGTGAGTTCTTCCCCCGTTATGGACTCCCTAGAGTCGTATATTCTGACAACGGCCAGCCATTCTCATCTGAGTTGATGAAGCATGTTTCCCTTTTGTTGGGGTACCAGTGGAAGTTTCATTGTGTACGCCATCCTGAAGCAGCCGGTCTCGTAGAGAGACATAACCAGACTCTGAAAATCCGTATTGCAAAAGTGTGTAAAGAGAAAGGTGTGGACTGGCTAGTAGCTCTGCCAGTCGCTTTATTTTATAAGCGCATGGTCGCACATTCCAGATCAGGTCTGTCCCCGTATGAGGTCGTTTTCGGCCGCCCCCCTAACATGTGGGGTACTCCTAGACCCCGAAGTATTACCGATGTTTCAAGTAATATGCTGACAGATTACCTAGCTTCCTTGATGTCTGCCCTCAACTCTTGTCGTTCACAGGTTGCCGCCGCATTTCCAGACAATACCGAGGTGGCACCGCATGAAATCGTTCCAGGATCCATGGTTCTTGTCCGCAATTTTGACCGCTCAAGTCCGCTGGAGCCACGCTGGAAGGAGCCCCGACAGGTCCTCCTCGCCACCCGTACAGCCGTGAAGTTGGAGGGTCGCAAAGGCTGGGTGCACCTTTCACATATAAAGAAGTTTTATGGACTGAAACCCGTCTCAAAGAACATTTCCCAGGATTTGAAGGATTGTCAAAATATTGTTCTCAAGGACTGTCCCGCAAAAGACATTGCTACAAACCCTCCCCTGTTAGAGAAAACTCCGCAGCAGGAGTATAAGTTGAAACTCCGGTCTAGTAAAATAAGTCAGCCAGTTTGATTGTCTAAGTCCTCCCCTAGGTGAAACGGTTAAACTGTTTCTGACATGTATAAAATAGACCCCCATAGTGAGAGAGTTAGTCAAAACTCAATTCGATGTATCGTTTTTCTATGTTTCATATTGTTTCTCAGCATTATGATTTCCTGCACCAGTTATGCATTTTTCTTGTATTTCCCAGTTCTTCATGTAAATAAGTCTGCTAATGCTACAGTAGAGCACACGTTTAGTGATCTGCCTCCTCATGAACTCTCTTACCGCCTCGCTATGAAAAATAATTCTTTCATCCGCATGTTACATTACTCACATCAGACCAGCAATGCCACTAATTGCTGGGTGTGTGGTCGACTTCCCCCTTTCCAGATACCGAAGGGAGTTCTGCCACTTTTTCCTTATCCTTTTTCACATAATGGTTCGTGTGGAGCATGGTCCACGTTAACGTCATCCTCAACAGATATGTCTTTTCTTAACAGTACATGTTTCCCAGACAAGCAAGGTCTCCCCCACAGAACCGGGTTAGATCTAGAAAATGAAGTGTATAATTTAGGTAACTATTCTTCGAATTTCATGGTCCTGAATGTTCAGTCTGATACTACTCCAGACTTACCTGCTATTTCAGTATTACCAGTTAAAGGCGAATTATGTGTCCGAAATAATGGTTCCGTACATGTAGGACATAGTGATTGTACTACTATTGTCAAGTATAGTGACAGTGGGAAATCCATTTTCAAAGCTTCACGTCATTCTTATTTTATTTGTGGTCAAACTGCATATGTTCGTCTGCCCCTCGATTGGGAGGGAACCTGTTACATTGCCTTCCTACTGCCACCAGTTTTCCTAGCCCCACCTGATTATCATAGAAACACACATCTAGTACACATTAGACATAGAAGGGAGTCCCCAATTGTCGATTATACTGAAACTGCTCTAGAACAGTATACAGATTTCAACAGAGGTTTCTTTTTCTTTATAGGACCTATCCAGAATAGTAAGCTAATCCGTAGGTTAACCAGAACCCTCGAAGCTGTAGTAAATGAGACTGCCTCTGCTCTAGGTAATTTAACCGAAGAGCAATCTGCTATGAGATTTGTCGTTTTACAGAATCGTCTCGTCCTTGACGTCATACTGGCCGATAGGGGCGGGGCCTGTAGAGTCATCGGATCTAGTTGCTGCATTTTCATTCCAAATAACGCGCCGTCTGTTTATTCAGCTATAACCAGACTCCATAAAATTGCCCATCTGTTACACCAAGATCCAGGCACCTGGACATGGTCCGGTTGGTTCTGGAATATAATTTCCGCCTGGGGATGGAAAGTCTTGTCCTTTCTAGGTATTGCAGTAGCGATCATATTCAGCTGCTGCCTCTGTATACAATGTGGCCCTGCGATTTGCGGCATTTGTGCTACCTCTTGTATTCCTAGTCCCAAGCCCCGTTCTAAATCCCGTTCCAGGATAATTCGAGACGAGCAAATGATACTGTATGAAATGATAGATGGTATCATGAATATTGATGTTTCCTGATGGAAACGTAGTGACAAGGAGGGAATGTGGAAAAGTAAATTTTGCCATGTTCTGTGTCCCTACGTGTCATCCATCATATGTTATGTGTGCATGATTAAATATGCATATGCACTCCCTATGTTCGATTAATGACGCAATTACAGTTGTGTCCACCTCTAGTATGCCAGTTTCCAGTTCTCGTGAATACTACGAATATCAGGCCTATGTAAAGCTACGTTGCCACGTTTCTCAGTGTGCACGTTATTCTATTGAAAAGTCCCCGTTTCTAGGCCTCAAAAGGGCCTGGACACAAGATTCAGCTCCTGTCTCCTGAAGCCTCGCTGAGGAGCGATACAGCCCCCACCTGTATCCTCGACCCTTCACTTACTTCCTGCCTTGCAGTGCCCGGCTCACCCTGGCTCTGCCTCTGAGTCTGCCAAGAATATGTTATGATTCCAGTTATCAGTTCAGTCCTCCTTCTCTGCATTCCTAAAGCTACTGAATCGCATCGATAGTTTCCGTCATTGTCTAGCCTTCACGTCTCCACGTTAGAGAAATACTGCATTTAATGGTCATTTAATATTCTTCATCACGCACTACATGTAGAATAATGCATGGTCCAGTCTTAGAATCAAGTTAGCCTTTCCCCTCCTGACTTCTAGTTTATATCAACATGTTCTCTAAACATCAGATACTAGATACTGTTTAGGTACATGTCGCCCTGACTCTCCAGACTTCAGTCTCTGCTCCTAGCACAGAGTTCATAGCCCCCCAGCTTCTCTTAGTAACACGTCATTGCTAGTTTGCGCGCACCATCAGGTTAGAGGTCCCGGCTCCTCAGGTAGCCCCCTCCATGGTTTCCGCCCCATTCATGACATATTCTGTTACGTTTGCATCACATGTCTATGTATACGCCCTGTTACACCTCTTTTCACCCTTATCTTTCGCGACTGCTACGCGTCACGCCTTTTGCTCCACCCACTGCTACGCCTATTGCAATGTAATGCTATGTGTTTGCGTTATGTATATATGCTCATGCACTGTTATTAAAAAGTTGTTCCCCTTGTCCCGATCCTGACCCCGGCAGCGCTGCTGGGCCTTGCCATCCTGTATTGCTGTATTAAACCTGCAAAAACTCCTACTACCTCGAATCTTGACTCTTATTTATTGAGCTATCTGTTATTCATTTATGCATTCAAAAATAGGGTATTATTTATTTATTTACCACAACATGCTGGGGGGCTGATTTTCGGTGCAGATGCTGCTCGGTGGTGGGGCTTTTCAAACCCCAAAGCACAGCATCGAGGGTGCCTCAGGTGCTGCGCAGTCAGCTTCTCGGGGGTCTTTCAAGATGGCCGGTCCCACATCACTCGGTGTGTCCACGGGTCTCTTCTTTTTAGGGACTGTGGATCGGGCTGTGAGATGTCTGGGAATCCAGGTCTTGTCGGGCTCTGGGCTCCGGCGGGAGGCGGGAGGCAGCGGCAAAGCAGATGTTGAGTTGCTGGTTGGTGCCTGTATTCACAGGGTGGTCACTCCTTGGCCACAAGAGAGATTCTCTTCAGTTTTCTGTGCAGCAGAATGTCGAAGTCCAGTTTTCTTCTCAGTTTCAAGTCGAGTTCAGGATGATCTGAAGTCTTGGGACACAGCTCCTACTCTTATTCCAAATCTAGGGGCCGGATTACCTGCTAGGTCCCTCCTCTGGGTGGGACCAGGAAGGGGGGTGGTTACACCCCCTTTCCTTTGTCCATCTCCGCGCCAGGACTGGGGCTGAGTAGCCCCAGCACCGGTTTGGACTGGCTTCTGCACAGGGACACCTTGTGTGCCCCAGGCATGTCTCTTTCTATTCAGCCCTGTCCTACCCAATACACAAAATCCTGTCTGGGGTGGCGCTAGCACCTCCCAAGGCAGGAAACCCTTTGTCCAATCCTCCCTCGCTGGAAGGACTCCCAGCAGCAGGAGGTCAGACTTGTGTCTGTGGTGGCAGCATCCATTTTGTGATGCTGAGGCTCATGTTTAACTTTACCCGGGTTTCAGGTTATGTACATGTCGTGTCCCTCTAGAAGGGTGTAATGCTACCCCCGTCGCCAGAACTGGCGAGGGGATAGTATTCCAATTCGTATGACACCTTACTCGACATGTTTTGATAAAGCCAAACCAAAGATAGCATTTAACCGTGAGGTTCATAATGCACTTAAGAGTATATGGTATGGCAGTATCATGGAACAGCTAAAGGACGTGGTTCCGAAAGCTGCAGACAGGCTCAGCTCATGCTAGAGCACCATCTCACATATTTCCAAGCACTCTGCCTCCAGGATTGATGAGGCCTTCCATAGGAGTGGCTGATAGGAACATATGTGTCCATTCTAAGTTGGATATAGACATGCTATACCTAAGTAAGAGGTGATTACACCGACTTACCCCAGCTGATTGATCAGCAAGTTGTGTCAAATATGGAGGCCAGGCCAGGGGTGGCATAATACATGCTGCAGCCCCTGGTAGGCCTTGGAAACACCTATGCCCTGGGTACCTGGGGTACACTGTTACAGGGGCCAATAAGGTGAACCAGTTCCAATTCGTAATGCACCTAGTGTGCATTGGCATTAATTTAGAGAGAGAACAGCAGGCTGTGGGTCTGATGAGCAGGCCCACAGCCACATTAAGTCATAAACCAGTGAAGCAAAAAGCAAAAATTTGGGGTGACCATAGGATAGCAGACCCTACTCTCCTACACAACCCCCCCCCCAAAACGCAGGGACATTAGACTAACCTTGACCAGTTGTGTCTTCATGTTCTAAGTGGAAGTACCTGGAGAGACCATCTGCATTACCATGGTCAGTCCCTGGGCGGTGCTCCACTGTAAAGTCCATCCCCTGTAGGGAAATAGGACCACCTGAGCAGTTTGGGGTTTTCACCCTTCATCTGATTAAGCCATAAGAGGGGCTTATGGTCGGTCTGAATCTTGAAGTGAGTGCCAAACAAGTATGGTCTCAACTTCTTCAGGGCCCACACCACAGCAAAGGCCTCCCTCTCAATAGCTGACCAACGTTTCTCTCTGGGGGTCAGCCTTCTGCTAATAAAAGCAATGGGCTGGTCTTGACCATCTACATTAAGTTGTGAAAGCACAGCTCCCACTTCCAACTCAGAAGCATCTGTTTGGACATTGAACTCTCGTGAGTAGTCAGGACTCTTCAGGATAGGTGCAGAGCACATGGCCTTCTTCAGGTCATCAAATGCCTTTTGACAGTTTACTGTCCACTGAACCTTTTTGGGCATCTTCTTGGATGTCAGATCATTAAGAGGAGTCACAATGGACCCATAGTTCTTAACAAACTTCCTGTAGTACCCAGTCAGGCCCAAGAAAGCTCTGACCTGAGTCTGGGTAGTTGGAGGGTACCAGTCCTTTATGGTCTGGATCTTACTCTCCAGGGGTTGAACTAGGCCTCCACCTACAAGGTGGCCCAAGTATACAACTTTACTCTGCCCTATCTGGCACTTTGTGACCTTGATAGTGAAGCCTCTAGCACTTCCTTCAGGTGGACCAGGTGATCCTCCCAGGTGGAGCTGAAGACAGCAATATCATCCAGATATGCTGCGCAAAAGTCATCCAACCCAGTAAGGACTTGATTCACCAACCTGTGGAAGGTGCATTTTTCAAACCAGAGGGCATCACCACAAATTGGTAATGACCTCCTGGGGTAGAAAATGCTGTTTTGGCTTTGAATTCCTCAGCTAACCTGATTTGCCAATAGCCAGCTGTCAGATCAAATGTGCTCAAATATTTGGCAGTGCCAACTTGTCTATGAGCTCATCTGCCCTTGGAATAGGGTGTGCATCTGTCCTGGTGACAGCATTGAGTCCTCTGTAATCCACACAGAACCTCATCTCTCTCTTTCCAACTTTGGTGTGAGGTTTGGGGACCAGAACCACTGGGCTAGCCCAGGGGCTCTCTGAAGGCTCAATAACACCTAATTCCAGCATCTTTTGCACCTCAGTCTTTATACAGTCCCTGACATGGTCAGGTTGCCTGTAAATCTTGTTTTTCACAGGAAGACTGTCACCAGTGTCAACCACATGGGTACACCAGTTAGTCTGACCGGGTGTCAATAAGAACATATGTCTGTATGACTGCAAAACTTGTCTACAGTCATTTTGCTGATGTTCAGTGAGGCTGCCATCTAAGGCCACACCATCAACTGAGCCATCTTCAGGGGTCTGAGTTAACAGGTCTGGGAGAGGGTCACTCTCTTCCTCCTGCCCCTCATCTGTAGCCATGAGCAAGCCCATGTCTGCCCTGTCAACATATGCCTTCAGTCTGTTGACATGGAGCACCCTGTGGGGGCTCCTGGGAGTTCCTAGGTCCACCAAGTAGGTAACCTCTCCCTTCTTTTCAACAATAGCATGGGGTCCAGACCATTTGTCTTGGAGGGATGCTGGGGCCACTGGCTCCAACACCCATACTTTCTGTCCAGGCTGATACTCAGTCAAGACAGCCTTTTGGTCATGCCAAGCTTTCTGTAATTCTTGGCTAGCCTCAAGGTTTTTGGATGCCTTCTCCATATACTCAGCCATCCTGGAGCGGAGACCAAGTACATAGTCCACTATGTCTTGTTTAGGCTTTTTGAGAGGTAACTCCCATCCTTCCTTCACCAGACATAGGGGTCCTCTTACAGGGTACCCAAACAACAATTCAAAGGGGCTGAAGCCAACCCCCTTTTGTGGGACCTCTCTGTAAGTAAGCAGAAGGCAGGGTAGAAGGATGTCCCATCTTCGCCTGAGCTTTTCTGGTAATCCTTTGATCATACCCTTTAGGGTCTTGTTGAACCTTTCAACAAGCCCATTGCATTGTGGATGATAAGGAGTGGTGAACTTGTAGTTGACACCACATTCCTTCCACATAGCTGTTAAGTATTCTGACATGAAGTTGGCACCTCTATCAGATACTACCTCCTTAGGAAACCCCACTCTGGAGAAAACTCCAAGTAAGGCCCTGGCCACAACAGGAGCTGTAGTGGTCCTAAGGGGAATTGCCTCTGGGTACCTGGTGACATGGTCCACCACCTCCAGTATGAATCTGTGCCCAGATGCTGTAGGGGGATCCATTGGACCTGCAATATCAATCCCCACTCTTTCAAAGGGGACCCCCACCACAGGTAGTGGTATCAGGGGGGCCTTTGTTGTTCTACCTGCTTTGCCACTGGCTTGGCAGGTTACACAGGAGCGACAAAACTCCTTTGTATCTTCAGACATGTGAGGCTAGTGAAAGTGAGGGACAAGCCTGTCCCAAGTCTTATTCTGGCCTAGGTGTACTGCTAAGGGAATATCATGGGACAAGGTTAGAAGGAATCCCCTAAATTGCAGAGGTATAACCAACCTCCTGGTTGTACCAGGCTTGGGGTCTCTACCCTCTTAATAAAGGAGCCCATCATCCCAATACACTTTATGGGTACCTTGAGCATTCCCAGCAGCCTCAGCAGCAGCCTGCTCTCTGAGGGGTTCAAGAGAAGGACAGGTTAACGGAGCCTGCCCCAAGTCTGGCCTAGAAGGTCCCCCTGTCCCCAGAAACTCAACCTGATCAGGTTCAAGCTCTTCAGGGACAGTTCCTTCAGGGGTCACTAGATCATCTTCCTGGGAAGGCTGATCCTCACTTGTAGGCAGGGGGGAAGGCACAGCCTTTACCCTCCTGTTCTTCTTCTTGGTAGGTGCTTGGTCCATTGTTCCAGGATCCAAGACCTGAGGTTCAGAGAGGCACTTTTTGGCCTGTGACCTGGTCACAGCAAGGACATGTGATGATATCCCTAACATCTCTGCATGAGTCCTGTACTCAACTTCTGACCATAGAGAGCTCTCTAGGTCATTGCCCAACAAACATTCAACTGGGAGATCTGCACTAACCACAACTCTTTTTAGGCCAGTTACCCCTCCCCAGGAGAAATTAACAATTGCCACACTATGTGTAGTAGTGACATTCTGGCATTGGTCACCAGGTAATTATCACCTGGTAGGTATTGTCCAGGGTCCACAAAGCTAGGTGTCACCATAGTGACACTGGCACATGTGTCCCTGTATGCTTGAGCCACTTTTTCATTAATCAAAGGCGTCTGCCTGTACTTGCCCAGATTACTGGGGCTGACAGTAGTGGACAAATCTATTTCCACCTCACAAATCAGAATAGCCTGTGTAGGGGTTCTGACTAGGCCAGACTCTCCCTCAGTTCCCAAGGTGATACCTACTACCCCCTTAGTTTGTGGACCAACACTGCTGACTGTACTATTGGGTGCAGGTGCCTTAGGGGCTGCAGTGTTGGGGGCTCCACCCTTTTTACACTCACTGGTCCAGTGAGAGGTGTTTTTACAAGTACTACACCAGGGTTTCCTTTGACCTTCTTCTTCTTCTTCTTCTTGGAAGTTTGGGACCCACCCTCATTATTAGTTTGGGGCCCTGTTGAAGACTTCTGGTCTTTAGCTTTCTGCTCCCCACCCTTCTGGTCTGCCTTCTTCTGGTCACCACCCGGTTCTGGTTCTGGTTCTTTTTCTTAACCCTGGTTCTAACCCATTTGTCTGCCCTCTTTCCCAATTCTTGGGGAGAGGTCATATCTGAGTCAATCAGGTGTTGATGCAACTGCTGGTTCTGACAATTATTTAAAATGTGTTCTCTCATAAGTAAATTGTACAATCCTTTATAGTCTGTAACCTTACTTCCCAGCAACCAGCCCTCCAGAGCCTTAGTGGCACATTCAACAAATTCAGAACAGTCCTGAGTCTGTGTCTTCTGGGTCTCTCTGAACATTAACCTGTTCTGTTCAGTGGTTAAGCCTAACCCATCTATCAGAGCACTCTTCAGGACCAGGTAGTTTCTAGAATCCCCATCACTAACTGTGAGGAGTCTGTCTCGGCCTGTACCTTCAAAGGAGAGCCACAAGATTGCTGCCCACTGCTCCTGAGGGATCTGCTGTACTCTGCAGGCTCTCTCAAGTGCAGTTATCCATTTGTGGATGTCATCCCCAGCTTTGTAGGGGGGCACAATCTTACTCAGGTTTCTATTGTCATAGGACCTCCGAAGAGCCACCACAGGAGGAAGGTCCTTCCCCTACCTGGCCGCCAAGACTTGGAACTCCCTTCCGACCCACCTCCGCCTGACCCAGGACCACCTCGCCTTCAGGAAGCAGCTCAAGACCTGGCTGTTCGAGCAGTAGCGGACCCCCTCCCCCCAGCGCCTTGAGACCCTCCGGGTGAGTAGTGCGCTATATAAATGCTCTGATTGATTGATTGATTGATTGACCTGTCTTTATCCTTAGGGATAGTGCTGCCACCAGTGGATCCTAATCCACTCTCTCTAGGCTGTCTTGCTCTAGCAAGTTTCTCTTGGGCCAGGGCAACTTCTAATTCTTGCTTCTGGATCCTAAGCTCAGCCTCTCTCATTTTGGCCTCATGTTCCTTCCTCTGAGGGGTTGTCATTCTCCTTCTGGAGTGACCATGAGAACCTCTAGAAGCATGGGAAGTGTCAGATTCACCTGAGTGTTCCTTCTCCTCCTAGACTCCTGGTGAAGTCCACTTGGGGTCTGAGTGGGTTTGACCCTGACTCAGTCCCAAATTGGCTTAAGTTAGCCTGGCTAATTCTCCTGACTGGCACCTGACTAAGTCTCTCATCATCAGAATCACTTTCTTCTTCCTCCTTTTCCTCCTCCTCATCCTCAGGCTGAGTATTTACAGTGTTCTGGTTTTCCTCATCTATCTGGACGACAGGGACAGGGGCATCAGTGTTATCATCTTCAGAGGGAGAGCCTCCTTCTCCAGACCCTTTGGGGTCAGGATTGGAGGTCTTTAGAGCTTCAGACTGGTCTAAAAGCTCTCTGAGGTGTGCTGTGGTAGGGGTTGGACCCGTCTTGAGACCTCTTAAGGTACACAGCTGCCTCAATTCTTTAAAGTTTAACATAGCAAATTTGGATGGTGCCTTTGGAGAGTCACTCTCAACAGGGACAGGTCCAGTGGACCCCTGTGCTCCAGACATTGCTCTAGTGTGGGTGGATATGTTGCAATCTACCTACACTGGTGTTTACCTACTAAACCTATCTAGTAGTTGTAGTCAGGGTGTGCTACTCCCTATCCTCTACAACAACTAAGTTCAGTAGAACCTAAGTATACTAGTCTTGTTTTATATGTACCGAACAGGTACCTGTATGATCTTTCAAATGATACTCTCAAAGATTTTAATGGTAAAACAACAGCAAGCTCAAATCCCAACCGCTGCTCACCAATGTGAGAAGTTGGCCTGGTATATGATGCTCACTAGTTCTAGTGATCACCTTGTACCATGCCAAGAAACCCTTATGATGATTGGTTGTAAGTCAACCTTATAGACCAGCTATCCTAGTGGTAGCATGGACAAAGCAGTCTTAGGCTAAACTCTGTAAAGGCATGTGAAGCAAGCTGTTTTACCATACACAATCCCCTTGAATACCAAATGAAAGGACACCACACAGATATATATTGAAAATATATATATATTTATGTACTACAAATATCCCCTATACTCTTTATGAGCACAGAAGCAATTGCGTTAAAACAAAACACAGTTTAAATATACAAAAGTTGCACAATATGGATGAGCCCTAGGGGCCACCTAAACCATATACTAAAATAGTGGTATAAGGACCACCAATCGAAAAGGAAATAGGCCTAGGGCCTGGGGAAACGCTGGAGCTGTTCGGGACTAATAGTGAAGAAGTCGGGAAAGGCACGCGGGACTCGGGTGCAGCGCTTAAAGCACACGCATGCACCAATGCAATGTCAATGGTGCGTAAAAGTTATAAAGTTACTGTTTAAGGAACCATCCGACTGACCTAGAAGGACAAAACTTTAGACCTAGGCACTAGAGGTGTGTACCAGTGTAGGAACACCGGCGTTGCTGAGTTACCTCACCCACAGGAAGCGGGTGCACAGGTGCGAAGTAGTGTCGGGTTTCGTCACGCAGGTTGATGGTGCCTGGAGATGAAGATGCTGCAGGCGGGTCGTCGAGGAGAATTCCGGTGGATCCAAGGGTGGATCTTAAGAGATGAAGACCTGAAAGCAGAGGGGACAATGTTCAAAGTCACTAGCCAGTGACTACCGTGGAACCAGGATGGAACCAGGCGATGTCGGGTGCAAACAGGCAAAGAGATGTAGCTTGTCTCCGCAGCCACGTGGACACGAAGAGGTCGAGGACGTCCAGGAGTTGGTCACGTGCTGTTCCACAAAGGTTCTAGCTGATGGCGGTGTCAGCAACTTGATTGGAGCAAACAGGCCTTGGCTAATGCAAGCCACGCAGGAAGTGAAGAAAGCTTGTTACTTGGACCAGCAAGGTCAGAGCGGGTGCTCCTTTTCAGGGGAGCGAGGGCCAGTCTGGAACAACCAGACCAGTGGTGTTGTTTGTAGATTTCGTCGCCAAGATGGCCACCAGCCAATGGGCTAGCGACCGGGATGACACGTCAAGTGGCAAAGTGCAAAAGGGCCCCACGCAGATTGTGGAGATGCTGGGGGGCTGATCTTCAGTGCAGATGCTGCTCGGTGGTGGGGCTTCTCAAACCCCAAAGCACAGCATCGAGGGTGCCTTGGGTGATGCGCAGTCAGCTTTTTGGGGGTCTTTCAAAATGGCCGGTCCCACGTCTCTCGGTGCCTCCACGGGTCTCTTCTTTTCAGGGACTATGGATCGGGCTGTGAGATGTCTGGGAATCCAGGTCTTGTTGGGCTCTGGGCTCCGGCTCCGGCGGGAGGCGGTGGCAAAGCAGACGTCGAGTTGCTGGTTGGTGCCTGTATTCACAGGGTGGTCACTCCTTGGCCACAAGGGAGATTCTCTTCAGTCTTCTGTGCAGCAGAATGTCGAAGTCCAGTTTTCTTCTTAGTTTCAAGTCGAGTTCAGGATGACCTGAAGTCTTGGGACACAGATCCTACTCTTATTCCAAATCTAGGGGCCTGATTACCTGCTAGGTCCCTCCTCTGGGTGGGACCAGGAAGGGGGGTGGTTACACCCCCTTTCCTTTGTCCATCTCCGCACCAGGACTGGGGCTGGGAAGCCCCAGCACTGGTTTGGACTGGCTTATGCACAGGGACACCTTGTGTGCCCCAGGCATGTCTCTTTCTATTCAGCCCTGTCCTACCCAATACACAAAATCCTGTCTGGGGTGGTGCTAGCACCTCCCAAGGCAGGAAACCCTTTGTCCAAGCCTCCCTCGCTGGAAGGACTCCCAGCAGCAGGAGGTCAGACTTGTGTCTGTGGTGGCAGCATCCATTTTGTGATGCTGAGGCTCATGTTTAACTTTACCCGGGTTTCAGGTTCTGTAAATGTCGTGTCCCTCTAGAAGGGTGGAATGCTACCCCCGTCGCCAGAACTGGCGAGGGGCTAGTATTCCAATTCGTATGACACTTTACTCGACATGCTTTGATAAAGCCAAACCAAAGATAGCATTTAACCGCGAGGTTCATAACGCACTTAAGAGTATATGGTATGGCAGTATCATGGAACAGCTAAAGGACGTGGTTCTGAAAGCTGCAGACAGGCTCAGCTCATGCTAGAGCACCATCTCACATATTTCCAAGCACTCTGCCTCCAGGATTGATGAGGCCTTCCATTGGAGTGGCTGATAGGAACATATGTGTCCATTCTAAGTTAGATATAGACATACTATACCTAAGTAAGAGGTGATTACACCGACTTACCCCAGCTGAGTGATCAGCCAGTTGTGTCAAATATGGAGGCCAGGCCAGGGGTGGCACAATACATGCTGCAGCCCCTGGTAGGCCTTGGAAACACCTATGCCCTGGGTACCTGGGGTACACTGTTACAGGGGCAAATAAGGTGAACCAGTTTCAATTCATAATGCACCTAGTGTGCATTGGCATTAATTTAGAGATAGAACAGCAGGCTGTGGGTCTGATTAGCAGGCCCGCAGCCACATTAAGTCATAAACCAGTGAAGCAAAAAGCAAAAATTTGGGGTGACCATAGGATAGCAGACCCTACTCTCCTACAACCGCCACCATGTCTAGTGTGGTGGGGGAGACAGTGGCTTTTATTGATGATTAAAGGGGACACTGAATGGTCTAGGTATTTGGAAATATGGTTAGCAATGGTTGTGACAAAACAAAATATTGCTAGGGGTGGGGGGCGCAGACATCTCCGCAGTGGGAGGAATGGAAGAGGGACCTCGACTGGTGCCAAAGGACCGAAGCAGCTATATACAAAAGTAGGGGGTGTACTAAAAAATAGAAGAAAGTGTGGGCGCCCTGGCAGAAGTACAGAGAAAATGAAGCATTCATGGAGCGGTAGGAGAGATGGGGATTGCTGATTGTCCTTGTTGTTCCCTAACGTTTATTTCACTGTCAACTCTTGTGATATCTCCCAATGTGGTATATAGACACTACTTTGTACTGTATGGTCTCATGAGCATTGTTAATAAAAAGAATAAAAAAAAAAAAAAAGAATGATAATGGATTCAACCCAGATCTGTGACTGGGGGTGAGTGTCTGAGACGTTTCAGAACTCCGTCCATCATCTCCTTGTGTTTCCTAACTTTCCCACTGACATGCAATTTTACGGATAAAACGATATAGGGTGAAGATGATAAATGTGTGGAATTCTGATTTCACCAACTATTTTTTTTGCACCTCACTAAGTAAAATATTCTGATTTTTTTGATCCTATTACAAATATATTCTCCATCTCACTTTAAAATTACAAAAAAGTACTTTCCTAACTACTGAAATACGACCACTGAGCCATAAAAATAGCTAGCCCTAATAAAATTAGACTCGCCATAACGAGTGGGGAAGCAGTTTTCTCAAGGCCTGGACAACTGTAATGTGGTCTATTAGTAAAAGGATTCCATCACAAATTACATACCCAGTTGGTGTGCATATTGTACATTCCTAGTTTGATTGTGGCAATAATACATTGCACTCTCTCATCCTATGCAAATACATATCTTCGCATTAAAAAAGGATATAGGCAACATAAACTGTAGCAAAAGCCACAATTTTTATGCAGCCACCCTAGAACACAACCATTTGCAAACTACACAAGGTTTTCCACTGGCGTTTGAAAAGATTGAATACTGTGTTTACAACTTAGAGCCCGATTCCAATATCCACCGGAAGGGCTCTGAATCGGATTTGGTTTTACCTAAATCGATCCGGAGCCCTGGTTTCCAACTGACTCGTTCCCAAATCCGTACAACCAAGTGTGATGCCTGGAAACCCTTAGCACTGACCAAATCATTTCCAGAAGGCATACGGAGAGATAGAGCCCTCCAGAGCCGAATCATACAGCTCTATGGAGCAGGTTTTCCAAGCTCGCAAGTACGATGAACGATTCGGACAGCCTTTACGATTCCTTTTGCCTGGGTTGAAAAGGCTGCCGGAATCGAACTTTGGGGGCCCATAGCAGGCCCCTCTTTCTCCATTTTCTGCACAATGATCCCCAACCACCCCTTTTGTCAACGGGAGCCTGTGTACGCCTTCGGTACACAGGCTGGCATTGAAGTCAATGGGAGTCCAACTGAATTGTATACGGATTCATTCAAATGCATCGTACTTGTTCGGTCGGACTCCCCTGACACGAGTCGTACGGAAAGCATTCCGGACTCGAGTCATTCAGTTTGCTTTCCACACGAGATCGGAATCGGGCGCAACATAGTCAAATCAAGTTCTCTGGTATGGCACAGGAAGCCAATACGTATAGACAGCCAAAACACTTTATTCTCTCATTAGACTGATTGAGAATCAATAATAATGTTTTTCCACGCACCCTTTTCAATATCATGTTAAAAGAGATGGTTCAGTGCCAGCGGTTCATTGCACGCCTGAGATCGTGGTCCCCGTGCAGAGCCCGGATTTAATGTGCCTTGGCGGTTCCCGACTAACAACAAGCCAGCCCGTGTTTATCGCCAGCGCATCCTGCCCGATTTTGCAGCCGCCTAACACGTCTATAGACAGTCTTTTGTGTAGTGACAATTTCCTCAGTGACTGTTGGAGAAACTCGCTGTTCTTTGACACCTTTCCTCGTTCGATTGGTGGACTTTGTGAACTTTTATCCTGTTTTCGATCCTGCAGCACCGACATGAACTTTTGTGAACGCTTTGCCTTTTCCATCAAGATGGCGGCTCGAGTGAGAAAGACTCTTATGAAAGACCGTACTGGCCAGGGCTGAACTTGATCGCTTGGGCTTGATGCAATAGCTTTATGCAATACTGGGGTTGTGCCTATACTGTGACGGGAGTCGGGTGGTTTTTGCCTAAACTCCCCCGACTGGTTTGTATATTTAACTGCATATTGGTTTTACTATGTCTCGGGGTGGTCGCTACTGGCGGGGGGTACGGGAGACCGGGAGTGTGTTTGCTTTCTTCTCCTCCACTTTATCTTTTTCCCTTCCTTTAGGGTAGTTCTTGGGCGACAGGCACGCTGCTAGTGGCGTTAGGCCGTAGCCATTGCAGGGGTGCAGGGTGTGGGGTTAGGGGAGGGGTTTTTTATTTTGCCTTTGTTTTTTTCTATGGCCCCTTTGCTTTCTCCTTTTTCCTTTCTACGAGAGGTGGGCTGTTTATTCTCTACGGATCCTTTATTGTCCGGGTGTCCAATCTGGTCTTAATTATCCTGTATCATTTAGGACGGGGTCTCGCGGGCGGGAGGGTTGTGGTTCGTACGATAGACTGTTTATTCCCCTATTTCCAATATCCTGTAATCGTGATACGCTATGTGTTCCTCTTATTGATGTTTTATCTGTACTAAGTACTCCCCCGCCTGTCCCTGTTCAGCATTTTATTGTCTGACACCCGATATTTGTATTGCCTCCTCTTGTCTTACTGTTAAATAAAAAAATATATTAAAAAAAAAAAGAGATGGTTCTGCTGTTGAACTGTGTACATAGGCTACTCCTTCTTCTGTGCAATTTACCTTAGATTACTTGGAAAAAAAAGCTATGCCAAATTGGAGCAAAATAATTAGCTATATGCAAAATCTGACATTTTACGTTCTTCTACATTCCTGAACTTTGCTAACCTTGTAATTCTCCCCAAGGTTTACATGTTTCAAAACAACAGAGTGTGTAAATCCTCTCAAGAAGCATGTTTTGGGAACTAAAAACCTGCAAAATCAATTTTTTGCAGAAGAATCCTCCCAAATAGGATTTTGCTGGAAGACTTCCACAAAAACCGCAGACATTTTCACTTATAGCAGATGTTTAAACGTTTGTAACTTTGCGATGTTGACAAACTGGTCTCCTTAAAAAATCTCAACATTTCATAAACACACACTGCTTGTCTTTTGCAATCTCCACTCAGCCTTAGGGGATCAAGGTTGTTTACCGTTACTTGTATCCCACTGGCAAAGATGAAATACAAGGAGAAGAAATTAAAAGAAAGCAAGGCTTTTATTGGCACAAAAAGCTTGATGTGATTGACTGTAAGTTTACGAATGGCGGGAACGACTTGTCTGAGTTTTGGATAAAGAACGAGCAAGGTCTGATGGAGCTGAAAATTTGCGAAAGGCTAGATGATGTTTGGTTGAATGTAGTAGTGTATTGTGAGCACTCCGTCCCATACTCGTCAGTGCCAAATATTAATTATTGCCTCATTTGAGGTTGCCTTTCCCAATTTGGTCTGTTCTTACCCTAGGTGATTTGCTCAGCTGGGCGAGCCGATAAACCCCTGGACCACCAGATACCTTCAGTCCCGCAGACCTTGGAAACAACTCTGCAGCTATGGGGGTTCACCGATGAGGCACAGATCAGGGCAATTCATCAAATGGTGGTAGACAAGGCTGAGGACGCCCTGAGAGCTGTCATTGAGATGGAAGCAGGCATGTCACCGGAGCAGCGGGGAGGCAGGAGAGCACAGACAGACGTCATTGGTGAGGAACTGATGGCATTATCAAAGGGTTCCAGACAATTTATTGGATTTCTCTGTGCATATTGTAGAAATAATAAGTCCCTCTAATAAGAAATATTGTTAAATTGTGAACTCACAGTGATTCCACCAATGTGAGTTCAACCATAACAATTGAACCCCTCTAACAACTAAGAATTGTGAGATGCGAACTCACAGTGGTATGAAGGGCTACACACATACACGGGCTATTTGTTTAAATGGACAGGTTATGGCTAGTGCTAATCTCTTTACAAACCACATCCTGAGCACCTATCACGGGAGAGCAGAGGAAGTGCGCACAGTGTAAGGTTGTATGACTGAATATTGCTCAGAACAGTCTTTGCTGGCCACATAGCTTCCAGGAGCTTTGTACGGACTTCAGTCTGCATTAATAGCCCTTCCCTGCTGTGATTTTCAACTTTGAGGTTTCCATTTTGGAAACATGTTTGGTGTAAGCAAGTGATTTTTCGGAAGGGGTTTTCCCTACAGAGGTTTTCCGTGGGTGCTTGGGGGATCTTCCACCCTAACAACCTCACCTATGTAGATGTTGAGTGGGTTGTCACTTTGTGGTGGCACTCGAGCCGTGAGGTCCCCACTCAAAGTGTGTCAGCTATTGTGTGCTTGATGCTAATCCTCTGGACCTGTCGTGGGTGGTAAGTTTGTTGTCCTCCTCTCATCACTTGTATTTGTGTGTCTAGCTTGCCATATTTAGCAAAAATTGCTATCCTAGAATGTTGAACTACTGATTTTCGAATGAGGATCTTTGAAAGTTAGTTGCAGTATCTGGAAGGTGCCACGCTTATACAGTTAGATTCTAACCCTTTGTCCCCAGCACCCATATGATACCATCTCTGATCTAATGTGATCCTAGGGAATGGGGGTACATCTTTCCCACGTTGCCGTTTAAAAAAAAATTGCAATCACCATGAAAACAATGACATGCGAGGACTCTTGAACCACCACTGATTCTGCCTTACCCTGGCACTATTAGCCATATCCGAAAACAATTTCACGTCCTTGGTGGAAAGTTAAGACAGCATACCAGTCAGTCCAAACCTATAACAGAGACACTCTCTTAAATTAATACTTTGTGCTCCATTTATGTGATACATTCTTTTCAGTCCCAGCTCCTAGGCGCCTGTGGTGGAGGTAGGTTTTTGTACCAAGTGACAAGATGACAAGATGTACCTCAAGGGGCACCATGGTCAGTCTTGGCGGTTGAACTTTCTAAACAAAGGGTGACATGAAGGGCAGCCATGAACAATGACTGCTAGTAAGTCTAACCCAGATCTCTAAACTCCGATGATAGATAGATCGAAACAGCATATAGATCTTAAAGGCTCATACAACAGAGCTACCACTACAAATCTTACTGGCCCAAGCCTCAGAGAGTACAGATTATGAAATGTCTCTATTCATTAAATAAAAGCCTTAGGTATCTCCGACACCCTGAAAAAACATTACTAAGGGGCCTATTACGATGGCGGGCGGACCGCATTGGGTCACGGGACCGACCGCCGATGTCGTGGCGGTCCCACCATAAACATTAGGATGCGCACGCCACACTGGCGGGCGCATACTGCATTTTTAACATCGCGGCGGGTGGTGCTGTAAGAAGCACCCGCAGCAATGTCAAAAATGCATGTTGTGCATTTGCATGCACAACGTGACAGGCACTGCGTGGTGCCTGCCACCTTGTGCATGCAAATGCATGGAGGTACCATAGGTACCCCCCATGTGCACCCCACACCCCCCCAACAACCTGGGGACACGCTACGGGACCCCAACAGCCAAGACCGTGAGCCTTTCCATGGCTGCAAGGTGAGTTACCGCCTCCATCATAATATGGATGGCGATGTCTTGCAGACACCGCCACCATGTTATGGCCTTTTTCCGCCCGGTCGACGAGTCGACCGGCGGAAACGCAGCGGACTGCCTTTCCGTCCACCGCGGACCCCCTGCCATACTAATGTGGCGGGGGGTTGTTCATGGAAGGATGGGATCGCCCCCGCCAGCCCAGTGGAAGCAATCCGCCCGCCATCGTAATAGGCCCCTAAGTTCTGGAAATATATACAATTTCCTATGAAATAAAAAAAATCATATAGATTTCAAAAAAACTTACAGGTACCAAAAAGCATGTCATTATCTAAAAAATAACACAGTTGTCTCCTGGAATACAAGCCTTTTACATTTTAGTAAATACAAGCCTGACCCTTAAACCCTGAGGATGCAAAATGTGCACAGCTGAGCCCAAGGAAGAATGTTGATGGTGGGGGTTAGAATGCAAAAAGAGGTGGTATGGAGGAACTAATATTTCTTCATTTACTTACTATTAGGGAACATCAAATTACCCTACCATTTGTTCATTGTCCCATTTTAATTTATGAAGAATTAATTTAAACAAAACACATACTATGAAGACATTCTTTGAAAAGATCATTCCTTATTATTTGTATTTAAACTGAGAGACATAAAAATACATATATATGTAGACATTACATCACAAACAATTACAAAACAAAAGAACATAGATCAAATTAAAGTTGCCAGTACCCACTCATTTCTATAATCCACTGTGAGGTAGCCCTCTATGCACACCAGGTTACAACACCTCTACAAACATTAATCAAGTGCGCATGAAAAGTTATGAAAAATGTATTGTATTAGAGCGGACTCCTCTTGCCAAAACTGTGATGTGTTTCAGCTCCCAATTTCTTCAGGGCCTCCTCAGGACTAGGGTAACGGAACCAACATGGTGCAAAAGCCACTAATGGCTCAATTCCAAACTCGGTGTGCCCCTCTTAATGCAATATGAACCGTATCACAAGGTTGAAAAAGCCTCTCCTTTTTCAAATCTGTTCTCCATTCGACCAATAGTACTTGCGTGTATATACTCCCTCGAGTGGAACAATCTGCACTCGACCTACTGCTATGGGTCATGTAGCATGAAAACGGCTCAGTTACTTTACCAATGTAAACGTTTACAATACATTTTTCATGACTTTTATAAAAAGTTCCTCCATACCACCTCTTTTTGCATTGTAGTTTCTTTACCCAGGTATAGGTGGGTGATTTGGGTATACCCCGTCGTTTATATATAGATGATGGGGTTAGAGGCAAACAAAAGATTCTCAGAGAAAAAGGTAACGGGTAAGATATGCTACAATTATTACAAGTAAAATGCATTATTTTAATGAAACTGCTTATTTACTTCTTGAATAGATTTGCGACATTGGGGAAGATTGCTGGGGACTGAGACATTTTGAAAGTGATATTGCTAGGTGTAGGGGCAGACACAATCTATCTAAAAGAAATATTGCCGGGAGGAGGGGCAGACACAATCTCTCTGGTGTAGGTCATGAATATTGAAGGCAGAATATTGGCAAGACGGAAAGCTGTGACGTGAATATCAAGGAACAAAATATTGAAAGGTAAGATGTAAAGATGTATAGATTTTAAATAAGCAACTACACATGTATATACCTTGGTGATACATATCTTAAAGGCAAGTAGATTTGGAGCCAAGATTAGACAGTAAATCTGTTGTGTAGTTCCTATAAACTTGTATAGGATCTGCACGTTTAGACAACATAGACTGTGGGATTGGTGTCCAGACTGATTCCAGACACCCCCACTGCGAATGTTTGCCTGTATACCAGCTAGCTGATAGTGCCACTCTAAACTCCTCTTCCCAGGGAGTGAACTGTTCTTGGCAACTATCCAACATGACAACGCTGTTCCACCAAGGATCGTTGAAACAGTACAATACTTGTTGCTCAGTCGCTCGTGCTCACTTTGTTTCAGAGAGATACACAGAATAAACAATGGGGACGTTTTCAATAAGCATTTATTGATCCAGCGTCAGTCTAGTGTAAAGTAGGTTTGCTGAAACAACCATAAGACAGAAACAGATATAAATGATTATAAGCACCAACAGAGTAAACGGATGGTAGATTCCTACCATAGTTCTAAAATAATGAATACAGGCAGGTATAAAAATACATGACCTTAATAATGCATACTTCTACGCTGCAACCCTAACTAGATGTACCTAAGTGTACGTAGCATGTATGTACGCGTAGAGCCAAGAATCCCTCTAGGATAAAGTCAACCCTGTTACCTGAAGTGAGAGAGTGTGGGACCCCGTCTTGGTCTTGAGATGGACAACCAGCGAGGGATGTCAGACCACTGCGAGCTGGAGTGTCTGCATGCAGGAACCTCAGCATCTCACGTCAGTGTGTCAGCATGGAAGTCCTGGTTCTCCTCTCCCTGCCTCAGCAAAAATATGGTGTTTATGTACCCAAAGTGGTACCCTCAGGGGATCTACCTTGCTGTGTCATCTCGGACTTAGGATGACGGAAGAAATGACCCTTATACAGAGTTACTATGCAGGAGATGGTAGTCCTGCTGAGTTTCCAAGAATCCTCATGCATAATGGATGAGGCTGGGTTTCAGGCAAAACCCCACGTCCCGCTAGCAGTACCGTAACTAGGTAAAAGGTCAGTCCCAAGAATCGTTATGTAGTGAAATAGCAGGGGAGATATAGGTGAATGGTTAGGTTGCTACCTGAGCCTATATTGGGGTACCTGTATGAAACATAGCAAATCCTTACCTCCCTCCATGCAACTACTTATTCAACATATCATCCCTCAGTATTCTTGTAACAATATTATCTCCTGTCGATTTCTTGCTTTTGATATTCCATAATACAATCATTTCCCTAACGCATGCATATATGCATACAGAAATACGTGCAGAGACAAGCGCCACGCATACATAGGTGACGTCATCACACTGAAACAAACATGATAGGAGATGTAGGAAGAAAAACATGGTCTTCCAACAAAGAGGACATGAGAGGAACACTTGTTGGCCCTTCCAGCTAAACAATAAACATATTTAATGCAGTGAAAGACAAAACCGCAGAAGGGCATAGATGGTCGTTTAATGAATGCCTGGCCCACAGGCTCAGTCTACAAAGGTGATGTGAAATCATTTCAGGTTTGACTGGTGTGAATTCCTTCAGAGGTATTGGGATAGCAGCAACTGGCATCGGTGTACCAGTAATTTTCTCAGGGTTTCAAATCCTGAGTTCCTGAATCTCATGCTCTTATAAATATTATAACTGCAGCAAATGAAGGTCGGAATGCTGAATGATTCAAACATTCTGCCCCAGTCAGGAGATCTCGGTTAAATCCATTGTTCTTTTACCCACTACGCCACCCCAGTTTGGACTCAGCCTTATGTAAAACAGCCTTAAAGGGCTCCACTCCTGACTGTGTGTAAGGCAATACCACGCCGTTAACCGTGGCAGGAGGCCAGTAAGTTCCCCCATTGTCAGCGGACTCCTGACATGGTCCTAGGATGCTTGTTTCCAGTCCAGGGAGGACCAGGCCTGGCAGTACGGGCGGGACTGTTCCCATTGGGCACAGGGTCAAGACTGATTTGTATATGGCTGGGTTCAAACTGGAATGGTATGGTGAGCAAAAAAACAATGGATTTATGCCAGGTCTCTGTACTGGGGTGAATGTATGACATTGTTCTGCATTCTGTCAATAAATTGTTGTTTTTGCATTTGTCACCCCGAGTGGGATGGGTATGCGGCCCATAGGAATGAATGGGAATTACCGAATCGGTAAATACCGATTCGGTAAAAGGGGAACACATTGAAGGGTGGCAGGGTGCCACTTTTGACACCCTGTTGCACCCCTGAATAGTGTATGGGTTCACATATGGCACACATACATGCCCTAAGGGCATGTATGTCTGCCACATGGCACTGTAATCATTTGCAAAAAATTGCTTCTTTTGGGGTTTTCGATATTTACCACCAACTTGTAGTTGGTGGTAAATAACGAATCCTAAAATGGGAAAAGCACTCATTTAAGTGCTCCCTACATTTAGGATTCAGTAATTTACCGAATCGGTATTTGAGAATTCGGTAATTTACTGATTTCCTAAATTATCGATTCGGTAAATTACTGAATCCTTAATTTAGGCCCCTACATCTGAAAAGCCTAATACCGGTCGGTAACGACCGAAATTCGGTAATTTCGGCCGTTACCAACCGGTATTCGGCTTCCTACATCTGGCCCTATGTTTTAAAAAATAAAGAAGGTCTCTTAGGCTTGAATAGGGGACCCCATACCTCCAAGATCAGCAGAAATGAATCACTTCAGGATCTTCAATAGCTCTCTGTCTCTCTGGAAACGTTTTTTTTCAGAGCGTGTAAAATCATGTATGCAGTGCAATATTAAAGGCGCCAGGATGTCAGCCAGCTGCAACTGCGTACATGTTGTGTCTAGCGCATGAGCCGATCAGCCCAGACAACACCTAATATTGCTATGATAACCTTGGAGGCTTCAGCACTCACTGTGCAGACTAAGGTCGAGATGTAAGTCTAGGAACGATGAAAACAAGCCATTCTCATGTGAAGCAATTCAAGCAGCTTAACTTACAACAACAGTTACATACAGTGTCATGTGCAAAAGCAGCAAAAATGGAAAATGGCGTTTAAACTTCTACTAAGCCTATGCTAACATAGCAATGTGCGTAAGTAAGGCCCTGCCTTCACTACAACATCAATCATCTAATGTTTAATAATTGTGTATTGTAAAGCGCCTCGATACCCTCGTGGGTCAGATTTGCCCTATATAAAACTTTATAAATGAATAAATAAACTTAGGCCCAGATCATTAGACTGGGGAGAATGTATGACATTGTTCTGCGTTCGGTCCATCAATTATTTTTGCATTTGTCATGCAGAATAGGACGGGATTACCCAGACATGGGTCCCGTGCTCTCCATGCCTCTGGAGTCAAGCTATCCTGGCTGATATGGGGTGAAATCCAGAAACCGGTCCTAGGATACTTGTTTCCAGTACAGGGAGGACCGGGCCTGGCAGTTCACACTGGACTGTTCCCATTGGGCACGGGGTAAAGACTGATTTGCATATAGCTGGGTTCAAACTGGAATGACATGCCGGCGGTAAAAACGATGGATTTAGGTCCAGTTCATACTGGGGTGAATGTATGACGTTGTCCTGCATTGTGTCCATCAATTGTTGTTTTTGCATTTGTCACCCCGAGTGAGACGGGTAGGCACAGAAATGGGTCCCGTGCTCTCCATGCCTCTGGAGGCAAGCTATCCTGGCTGATGAGGGGTGAAACCCCGAAACCGGTCCTAGGATACTTGTTTCCAGTCCAGGGAGGACCAGGCCTGGCAGTTCGGGCTGTTAACCTTGGGCATAGGGTCAATACTGATTTGCATATGTCTGGGTTCAAATTGGAATCGCATGGTGAGCAAGAAAACAATGGATTTAGGCCCAGACCTCTGTACTGGGGTGAATGTATGACATTGTTCTGCACACTGTCCATCAATTGTTGTTTTTGCCTTTGTCACCCCGAGTGGGACGGGAATGCCCAGACGTGGGTCTGGTGCTCTACATGCCTCTGGCGTAAAGCTATCCTAGCTGATCAGGGGTGAAACCCCGAAGCAGGTCCTACGATGCTCATTTCCAGTTAAAGGAGGACCCGGCCTGACAGTTCAGGCTGGACAGTTCCCATTGGGCAGAGGGTCAAGGCTGATTTGCATAGAGCTGGGTTCAAACTGGAATGGCGAGCAAAACAACAATGAATTTAGGGCCATATCTCTGTACTGGGGTGAATGTATAAGATTCTTCTGCATTCTGTCCATCAATTGTTTTTGCATTTGTCACCCAGAGTGGGCCGGGTATGCCCAGACATGGGTCCCGTGCTCTCGATGACTCTGGAGTCAAGCTATCCTGGCTGATATGTAGAAAGCCTGTTTCTAGTCCAGGAAGGACATGGCCTGGCAGTTTAGGCTGGACTGTTCCCGTTGGGCACAGGGTCTAGGCTGATTTGCAAATGGCAGGGTTCATAATGGCATCGCATGGTGAGCAAAAAAATGATGGATTTAGGCCTGAATCTCTGTTCTGGGGTAAATGTTTGACATTGTCCTGCATTTTGTCAATCAATTGTTTTTTTTGCATTTGTCACCCCGAGTGGGACGGGTATGCCCAGACGTGAGTCCTGTGCTCTCCATGTCTCTGGCGTCAAGCTATCTTAGCTGATGAGGTGTGAAACCCCGAAACCGGTCCTAGGATGCTTATTTCCAGTTA
The DNA here is from genome assembly GCF_964261635.1 of Lissotriton helveticus. Taxonomy (NCBI): domain Eukaryota; kingdom Metazoa; phylum Chordata; class Amphibia; order Caudata; family Salamandridae; genus Lissotriton; species Lissotriton helveticus. Next base: position 149,304,449 of record NC_136057.1, read on the forward strand.
AGGGAGGACCTGGCCTGGCAGTTCAGGCTGGACTGTTCCCATTGGGCACAGGGTCAAGTCTGACTTGCATATAGCTGGGTTCAAACTGGAATGACATGACGAGCAAAAAAAACAATGGATTTAGGCCCAGATCTCTGTCCTGGGATGACTGTATGACATTGTCCTGCATTCTGTCTATCAATTGTTGTTTTTGCATTTGTCACCCCCGAGTGGGAAACCTATGGCCAAACGTGGGTCAAGTGCTCTCAATGCCTCTGGCGTCAGGCTATCCTACCTGATCAGGGGTGAAACCCCGAAACCGGTACTAGGATGCTTATTTCAAGTTAAGGGAGGACCTGGCCTTGCAGTTCGGCGGGACAGGTTTGCATATGGCAGGGTTCAAACTGGCATGGTATGGTGAGCAAAAAAGGTGATGGATTTAGGCCTGAATCTCTGTACTGGGGTGAATGTTTGAAATTTTTCTGCATTTTGTCAATAAATTGTTGTTTTTGCATTTGTCACCCTGAGTGGGACGGGTATGCACAGACGTGGATCCCGTGCTTTCCATGCCTCTGAAGTTAAGCTATCCTTACTGATGAGGGGTGAAACCCCGAAACCGGTCCTAGGATGCTTGTTTCCAGTCCAGGGAGGCCCTGGCCTGGCAGTTAGGGCTGGACTGTTCTACTTGAGCATAGGGTCAAGACTGATTTGCATATGGCTGGGTTCAAACTGGAATGGCATGGTGAGCAAAAAACGATGGGTTTAGGCCCAGATGTCTGTGCTGGGGTGGATGTATGACATTGTTCTGCACTGTGTCCATCAATTGTTGTTTTTGCATTTGTCACCCTGAGTGGGACGGGTTTGCCCAGACGTGGGTCCTGTGCTCTCCATGCCTCTGGAGTCAAGCTATCCTGGCTGATCAGGGGTGAAACCCCAAAACCGGTCCTAGGATGCTTGTTCCTAGTCCAGGGAGGACCTGGCCTGGCTTTTAGGACTGGACGGTTCCCATTGGGCTTAGGGTCTAGACTGATTTGCATATGGCTGGGTTCAAACTGCAATGGCATGGTGAGTGAAAAAAAGATGGATTTAGGTCCGGATCTCGGTATGGGGGGAATGTATGACATTGTTCTGCATTCTGTCCAACAATTTTGTGTGCATTTATCACTCCAAGTGGGAGAGGTATGCCAGACGTGGGTCCCGTGCTCTTCATGCCTCTGGAGGGTAAACATCGTTTACAACGATGTTTTCACAACGCGGTACCTTTACACCGCGGCTGTGACAACGCAAGTCGTTACCACGACTTGCGCTGGAGGGCGCTCAAGGTCTAAAAATAGTTAATTTACTATCCTAACACCTTCCCTAGGGTCCACGGGGACTGGTGTTAGAATAGTAAATTAAACTATTCGAAATCCGCGCCCCCCCAACGCAAGTCGTGGTAACGACTTGCGTTGTCACGGCCGCGTTGTAAAGGTATGCGTTGTGACGGTACGCGTTGTACCGTCATATATCCCCTCTGGAGTCAAGCAAACAATTGTTGTTTTTGCATTTGTCACCCCGAGTGGGACAGTTATGCACCAACGTGGGTCCCATGCTCTCCATGCCTCTGGAGTCAAGCTATCCTGGCTGATTAGGGGTGAAACCCCAACAATGGTTCTTCGATGCTTATTTCCAGTTAAGGGAGGACCTGGCCTGGCAGTTCACCCTGGACTGTTCCCATTGGGCAGAGGGTCAAGACTGATTTGCATATAGCTGGGTTCAAACTGGAATGACATGGTGAGCATAAAAAAGATAGATATAGTCCCAGATCTCTGTACTGGGGTGAATATATGAAATTTTTCTGCATTCTATCCTTCAATTGTTTTTACATTTGCCACCCCGAGTGGGACGGGTATGCCCAGACATGAGTCCCGTTCTCTCCATGCCTCTGATGTCAAGCTATCCTGGCTGATTTCTGGTGAAATCCCAACAATGGTCCTTCGATGTTTATTGGTGCAAAAAACCAGGACCCCCTGTTTTGGAATAAGGAAACCAAGCGACAGGGATAAACACTTTGTGAAGTCAAATATCTAACAGATAAACCAGCTGGGTAGGAACTAAGATTACCTAATGCATATACTCATCAACATTCTATGTGGTCACCATTAAATTTAAGACATTTCAAATTCAAATTATCAATTGTTGATTAATTGTATAGACTTCTGTCAGACAAAAAATTATTATAAAAAACTATAAAAAGAGGGAGTAAATACACATGTATATAACACAACAGAATTTTTATTATGACACAATAAATCAATCGAAAAAATTGAACAAGAACCACAATTCATAAAACCTTCTTGTATCAATTTATAATTAAAAATTACAGATAGCCAAATAAAAAAGCCTTTCAAATGTGAATAACTAAGGTTCCTTCTAAATCCTAAAGTATAAAGAAAACCTATATTCACAAGAAACATAAAACGTGGCCAGAAAACTAATTTCTGTTCGACGCGCGTTTCGGCGTTTCCACAAACGCCTTCTTCAGGAGCCACAAGGTTATACTGTAATAATCTTTAAAGGAAAAGAAGAGAGAAAAATATTTACATTTACCTTCTGTCCATTCTAAAAACATCTCATTATCATTATACAAAAAAACATATGTACACATTCCCTCATAATTCAAACATTGTTACATAAATTTCTATTTACATCATAAGCATCTATCTTGAGCCGTGAACCACAGTTCTCATTTAATCAACATATTCCTATCTTACACCAGCTGTCTTATTCATCTTACATCACATAATTATTTACAAAGGAGAAAAATTTCTCAGTTCATGATGGGTTTCTAGAGCAGTTAGGTCACAGATTTAGAATATGGCAATAGAGGGGCACCTCACTAGTGTTAGGAGATACAACCTAGTAAAGACCAAAGTCATTTTAATGTTTAAAAAAACACAGGGCTATCCCTTACTGAGGTATCATTTATTATGCAATGCAGGTGATAAGTTGTATTTAGGGGTCTACTTACTTTAAAAGGGGAAGGAAAAAGACTTCCCAAGTTCAGAATATTTCATGTACCAATAAGGCACTCCACTTCTGTTTAGGCAAGAGATGTCAATTTATGTCTGTAATTTTCAAAAAGGAGAGAGGGAGGGGGGCCATGTTACAGCCTCTATTGTATTCTCATAATTGCAAGTACATGTTCACCATCAGCAATAAATAGCGGCCAACAGGGGCAAAATATCTTTATGTATTAGCATCTTTCATATTTTGGCTTCAAAAATGACCCTTCAAAATTGCAATGATGCAAGCACCCCATATGGTGGCATCTTATATATTGGTCTATTCTTTACTTCTCCACTTTGAAAACTGTTTTACCTTCTATCCCATGGTAAACGATACCAAACTATCAGCAAAAGGACCCCAGAATAACTACATGTGTTAACATCTAATACGAATAATCATTACTGCCTTAAAGCTGGTTACTCAAATATCCCTTCTACTTACTTTAGTTAGAGTGAAAGACTCGTTTTCTCACTGTTCTGATTTTTCTGATTGCAGAATGAAATTAATTCACATTCTTAGAGCCCGGTTATTTCAGCGTATTCTGGAAGCCGGCAATTCCAAAACTATCCGCAGAGAAACCGGAGTTAACTGCATGTATTAACAACCAATATGATTGATCATTACTGCACTAAAGCTAGTTTCTTGAAAATCCCTTTTACTTACTTTGGTTAGAGTAAAAGGCTCGTTTTCTCAATGTTTCGTTTTTTCGAAGTGCAGAGAGAAAATAATTCACACTCTCCGAGTCCGTTTTTTTCGGAGTATTTCTGGAAGCCGGTATTTCCTGAGGAAGAGATTATATTTAATTTTTAATGGGCATCCCACTATTAGAGAGGTGGATACTCGAGTTTATCTAAATTACTGCTTAACAACAAAAACGGGGGACGGCGTTCTAAAACTGATTACTTAAAAATCCTTTCTACTTACTTTGGTTAGATTACAAGGCTCATTTTCTCAATGTGTTGTTTTTTCGGAGTGCAGAAAGAGAATACTTCACACTCTTGGAACCCGAGTCTTCCAGCGTATTTCTGGAAACCGGTATTTCCTAAGGAAAAGATTATATCTAGTTTTAAAGGTCATCCCACTGTTCCAAAGGTGGATACTCGATTTTATCTAGATTAATGCTTAACAGCAAAAGGACGGCGTTCTAAGGGGGCACGTCTTACCTTTTATAAGAACTCCGACGAGATAAGTCGAAAAACGGGTCACGGACAGGCTGGATGTAGCCCTTGGCGTCTCCCGACCGTTAGGATGCGTGTCACCGCGAATGGCCGCGGGATCCTGCTTTTAAACTGATTACAGCCCAGTAAGGCTGATGCCTTACACCTGTGACCCAGTGAGGTCAAAACGTTACGTGGAAGGACACTAGTGCGAGGATTATTTTAAAGGTGTACACACCGCATAACGCATCTGTGGCGGGTCCTTTATAGTTAAAGCACCGCAATTCACATAGTCATCGCGCACATATTTGTTGATATATTTTATTTTATCTATACAGATATTTGCAAACATATCTTGTTTGTGTATATCTTTGAAATTTATACAAGGGATAATCTGATGTCTCAGGAGCAATGCATTCAGTCATTCAAAAATGCATTGAGAATTATTCCTGTATTTACGATGATTTGTGAAACAAAACTAAGCATCTTGTGCATGTAGATATCATCCAATCCTCACTTCAAAAATACACACTTCTAGACTATTATACACTCCACAATAACATCCTTCTCTGTATAGGAGTATGTATGGCTAAATACCATTGATGGTAATCAGATGGAGACAAATATGTGACACAGTGTCTCACATTGATCTCTGTTTATCCACATACTTATTAGGAGCTGACATAATCATAAAATTGCGTTTTCCCATGGGATATCGCAATTTAGCCCAATCCTATGTGTGTTAAAAACAAAAATCCAGAAGACTTCTCTTTTTTTCCTAATGGCGCATCCCCCTTGGCTGTCTGGCGTTCGTATTTTTTCAAGGATGCGCCATTGGAAGTCCTCAGGTTTATGGTTTTTCTCAATGAAGTGTTTAACTAATGGTGCTACCACTTTTTGGGTCCTAATGGCGGACCTATGTTCTGTTATGCGTACCTGAATGGATCTGCAGGTTTCGCCAACATAGCCCAGTCCGCATTTACATTTAATGAAATAGACTACATTTGCAGTCTTGCAGTTCCAGAAATCATTTGCCTTCACTGTATATCCATTATGTGTGAATTCTTCACCCTCAATAATGTTATTGCATGATTTGCACGAGGAGCATTTAACTGTTCCACGAACGGGTAAGTTATTCAACAATGATCTCTGTGTAAAACCATTTTTACAAGAATTGGAATTAAATCTGGAATGCACTATCTTATCTTTAAGGTTCTTATTTCTCTTAAATGCGAACAAGGGTTTTGGTAATTTTTTATTAGACGTTGGATTGCAATTCAGCAAGTGCCAACTCGCATTAATTACTTGACGGACACGTTCATTCAGGGTGGAATGGGTCGTGACACATACCAGTTGATCTTTAGATTTAGTTTCTTTGGGTGTTAACAAAGCATCCCGGTCAAAAAACCGGGCTCTTTTATAAGAGGATCTTATGAGTCTATGGGGATATCCTCGTTCGAGGAATTTCTTACGCATAATGTGGGCCTGTTTGTCATAGTCTGCAAGATTCGTACAGTTTCTGCGAACCCGCAAGAACTGTGAGAAAGGTATACTCTCCCGCTGGTTTTTGGGATGAAAGCTCGTGAAATGTAACAGCGTGTTACGAGCTGTGCCTTTCACGAAGAGATCCACCTCCAATTTGTGGTTGTTTTCACGTATTAGTAGGTCTAAAAATTCTACCTGACTGGTACTATACTGAGCTGTAAAATGTAAGTTTTCATCTGTCAGGTTAATCCATTCCAGAAACTCTAGGAGAGAATCTTTCCCATTGGTCCAGATAAAAAAAGATATCATCTATGTATCTTGACCAATGGGAAATGGATTCAAAAAAGGGGGCCACCTCATTGTCAATAAATTGATCTTCAAAAGCAGACATGTAAATATTCGCTATTGATGGGGCAACTGAGGCACCCATACTGACTCCTCTAAGTTGGCGATAGATGGAATCGCCAAACTCAATGATATTCTCTGTTAGAATGATGTATAGACAGTCAATTAAAAAGCTCTTTGGACACTCTATGTTGTACTTATCTATGAACTGATCTGTAGCCCTTATAGCTCCATCGATAGGGATGTTACTATACAAGGACGTGATGTCCATAGTGACCAAGATGTCTCTATAAGGGGTAAACTTTAGATCTTCAACAATGTTAATCATGTGTCCCGTATCCTTGACATATGATTTAATCTTAGAAATATGTGGTCTTAAAAAGTGATCTGTAAATTTGGACAAGGCCTCGGTTGGTGTTCCAATCGTGGATACGATTGGTCTATATGGCGGATTCGAGGCGCTCTTATGTATCTTAGGGAGGCCATAGATACAGGCTGTTTTATTGCTGTTGGTGTTTAAAAATTCGTATTCCTGATTGGAGATGTCAGCCTTATTCCGTGCTTCCTTTGTTAGAAGTTGAATTTTCTTGACAATATCTTTCAGGGGATTAGTCTGAATTTTTTGATAGGTGAAACTATCATTCAACATTGTGAGCATATTGCATTCATATTTACAGGAATCCAATACGACAATGCCACCCCCTTTGTCGCACGCTTTTATGGTCAATTCCTTGTTTTCCATTATTCTTTTCAAGGCCACAGATTCTTCCCTACTTAAGTTATAGACGGGTTTAGGAACAAATGTTAGGGATTTCTCCAATTTCTGGAGAACTACCAGTTCAAATGTGGCCACCTCCGGGCCTAATTGTTCCAAGCCTGGACTAAATGTGGACGGTAGTGTGATTTCTCTATGTCTAATGTAATCATCTTCAACAGTTTCCCTGTCTTGGAAGAATTTTTCGACTTATCTCGTCGGAGTTCTTATAAAAGGTAAGACGTGCCCCCTTAGAACGCCGTCCTTTTGCTGTTAAGCATTAATCTAGATAAAATCGAGTATCCACCTTTGGAACAGTGGGATGACCTTTAAAACTAGATATAATCTTTTCCTTAGGAAATACCGGTTTCCAGAAATACGCTGGAAGACTCGGGTTCCAAGAGTGTGAAGTATTCTCTTTCTGCACTCCGAAAAAACAACACATTGAGAAAATGAGCCTTGTAATCTAACCAAAGTAAGTAGAAAGGATTTTTAAGTAATCAGTTTTAGAACGCCGTCCCCCGTTTTTGTTGTTAAGCAGTAATTTAGATAAACTCGAGTATCCACCTCTCTAATAGTGGGATGCCCATTAAAAATTAAATATAATCTCTTCCTCAGGAAATACCGGCTTCCAGAAATACTCCGAAAAAAACGGGCTCGGAGAGTGTGAATTATTTTCTCTCTGCACTTCGAAAAAACGAAACATTGAGAAAACGAGCCTTTTACTCTAACCAAAGTAAGTAAAAGGGATTTTCAAGAAACTAGCTTTAGTGCAGTAATGATCAATCATATTGGTTGTTAATACATGCAGTTAACTCCGGTTTCTCTGCGGATAGTTTTGGAATTGCCGGCTTCCAGAATACGCTGAAATAACCGGGCTCTAAGAATGTGAATTAATTTCATTCTGCAATCAGAAAAATCAGAACAGTGAGAAAACGAGTCTTTCACTCTAACTAAAGTAAGTAGAAGGGATATTTGAGTAACCAGCTTTAAGGCAGTAATGATTATTCGTATTAGATGTTAACACATGTAGTTATTCTGCGGTCCTTTTGCTGATAGTTTGGTATCGTTTACCATGGGATAGAAGGTAAAACAGTTTTCAAAGTGGAGAAGTAAAGAATAGACCAATATATAAGATGCCACCATATGGGGTGCTTGCATCATTGCAATTTTGAAGGGTCATTTTTGAAGCCAAAATATGAAAGATGCTAATACATAAAGATATTTTGCCCCTGTTGGCCGCTATTTATTGCTGATGGTGAACATGTACTTGCAATTATGAGAATACAATAGAGGCTGTAACATGGCCCCCCTCCCTCTCTCCTTTTTGAAAATTACAGACATAAATTGACATCTCTTGCCTAAACAGAAGTGGAGTGCCTTATTGGTACATGAAATATTCTGAACTTGGGAAGTCTTTTTCCTTCCCCTTTTAAAGTAAGTAGACCCCTAAATACAACTTATCACCTGCATTGCATAATAAATGATACCTCAGTAAGGGATAGCCCTGTGTTTTTTTAAACATTAAAATGACTTTGGTCTTTACTAGGTTGTATCTCCTAACACTAGTGAGGTGCCCCTCTATTGCCATATTCTAAATCTGTGACCTAACTGCTCTAGAAACCCATCATGAACTGAGAAATTTTTCTCCTTTGTAAATAATTATGTGATGTAAGATGAATAAGACAGCTGGTGTAAGATAGGAATATGTTGATTAAATGAGAACTGTGGTTCACGGCTCAAGATAGATGCTTATGATGTAAATAGAAATTTATGTAACAATGTTTGAATTATGAGGGAATGTGTACATATGTGTTTTTGTATAATGATAATGAGATGTTTTTAGAATGGACAGAAGGTAAATGTAAATATTTTTCTCTCTTCTTTTCCTTTAAAGATTATTACAGTATAACCTTGTGGCTCCTGAAGAAGGCGTTTGTGGAAACGCCGAAACGCGCGTCGAACAGAAATTAGTTTTCTGGCCACGTTTTATGTTTCTTGTGAATATAGGTTTTCTTTATACTTTAGGATTTAGAAGGAACCTTAGTTATTCACATTTGAAAGTCTTTTTTATTTGGCTATCTGTAATTTTTAATTATAAATTTATACAAGAAGGTTTTATGAATTGTGGTTCTTGTTCAATTTTTTCGATTGATTTATTGTGTCATAATAAAAATTCTGTTGTGTTATATACATGTGTATTTACTCCCTCTTTTTATAGTTTTTTATAATAATTTTTTGTCTGACAGAAGTCTATACAATTAATCAACAATTGATAATTTGAATTTGAAATGTCTTAAATTTAATGGTGACCACATAGAATGTTGATGAGTATATGCATTAGGTAATTTTAGTTCCTACCCAGCTGGTTTGTCTGTTAGATATTTGACTTCACAAAGCCTTCGATGTTTATTTCCAGTTAAGGGAGGACCTGGCCTGGCAGTTCACACTGGACTGTTCCTATTGGGCACAGGGTCTGCCCAGACATGGTTCCTGTGCTCTCCATGCCTCTGGAGTCAAGCTATCGTGTCTGATGAGGGGTGAAACCCCAAAACCGGTCCTAGGATGCTTGTTTCCAGTCCAGGGAGGACCTGGCAGTTTGGGCTGCACTGTTCCCATTGGGCACAGGGTCAAGACTGATTTGCATATGGCTGGGTTTAAACTGGAATGGCATGGTGAGCAAAAAAACGATGGATTTTGGCCCAGATCGCTGTACTGGGGTGAATGTATGGCATTGTTCTGCATTCTGTCAATCAATTGTTGTTTTTCCATTTGTCACCCTGAGTGGATGGGTATGCACAGATGTGGGTACAATGCTCTCCATGCATCTGGACTCAAGCTATCCTGGCTCATGAGGAGTGAAACCCCGAAACTGGTTCTAGGATGCTTGTTTCCAGTCCAGGGAGGGCCAGGCCTGGCAGTTCGGGCTGGTCTGTTCCCATTGGGCAGAGGGTCAAGCGTGATTTGCATATGGCTGGGTTCAAACTGGAATGGCATGGTGAGCAAAATAACCGATGGATTTAGGACCAGATCGCTGTACTAGGGTGAATGTATGACATTGTTCTGCATACTGTCCTTGAATTGTTGTTTTTGCATTTGTCACTCCGAGTAAGACGGGTATGCCCAGACGTGGGTTCTGTGCTCTCCATGCCTCTGGAGTCAAGCTATCCTGGCTGCTATGGGGTGAAATCCCAAAACCGGTCCTAGGATGCCTGGTTCCAATCCACCGAGGACCTGGCCTGGCAGTTCCGGCAGGACTGTTCCCATTGTGTACAGGGTCAAGGCAGATTTGCATAGGGCTGAGTTCAAACTGGAATGGCATGGTGAGCAAAACAATTATGGATTTAGGCCCAGATCTCTGTACTGGGGTGAATGTATGACATTTGGAAACATTCTCGCAGGGTGCCTCCACCACCACAATCCGAATACTGGGTGTGCTTTGTCAGGACTCTTCAGTCGTACTGATGTCTCATGGCTCTTCCGGCCCCTGGCACCAATGAACCCAGGCCGCTCAAGGTACAGACGGTTACTTCATCCCTCGCTGTTACAGGTCGGGTCCTTAAGGGATTAGTATCACGTAGGGCCAGTTGGCTCCAATCTGCAGTCGCACCTCTTCCTGCCAGGAGTATGATGCCTATGGGATGATTAGGGGGGCCCATGGGCCTCACCCACTGGGCCCAGAAGATCGCCGCTGTGTGTTAGTCAGCAACAGGGTGGCCCGCCCTGTGACTGCTTGCCCTTCCGCTGTCTAAAGGAGAGGTTGCGTTCCGGGCATCTGCTCCACCAAGGATCTTCCCTAAACTCCCAGGGCTCAGGGGATGGGGTGTCCATGGTCTTGTGAGTGCTCCTTCTCATCTGGCACTGCCAGAGCCTGTCTACTGGGGCCCTCAGAGGGATTCAGCATGGGGAGACCTGTCTCCTATGCATCTGCCACCACAGGCCCGTTTCCTCACCTTCGCGCTTGAGCTGGCTCCTACGCGGCCCCACCAAGGTCTTGGATCCACAAGTCTTCGGGCGCGACACCAGCCCTGTCAAGTACCATGCATCGTGCATTAGACTAACGAATTTCAGTGTGGTTGTCCGCATCACCGCACTGAAATACAAAGCCCCGCATAAAGGGCATAGCGCCTGTCTCGGCTGTCGAGCTGTTAAAGCGTTGATATGAGTAAACTAAAGCTGGCATGGCAGTGCACCTTGTGGTGCACGCTATTCTCGGCAGGCTTGGGGGCTGACTGACATAATAGCTGATAACTCTCTGGCTGCTGCAATGCATGAATGAAGGAATCGAGATTCCCGCTGTGGCACTGCATTAAGTTCTGAATGACATCACCATGCAGCCAACTCAGGTTTGACACAGTGACACAGACTTTCTTTAGTTCAGCGGGATGTGACGTCATGTCCTCCTACTGCAGCCGCAGTTAAATGTTTGGTAGGCTGCCTGGCTAGGTTGGGTAACAGCACTGCTCGCACGATAGTCCGCCCGCGGCGATAAATTAAAATCAATGATGACCCAACCCCGCAAGGCCTCCGCAGATCGCGAGGGCCACTGCAGCCCACTGTCCAGCTCTGCTCTGAGCTACGCCTGAGTGAGTCGGGAGTGTGGGGGCACGTTTGCCATTACCAAGGGAGTCGAATGAGAAGTTAGGGATGGACTCTGAAGAGGCAGGCAGTAGGCCCATAAACCGAAATTCCGTGCTCTCCTCACAAGTAAGTTTGAGAACAGCTGAGGGTCAAATTGTCTTTTTAACACTTGCAGAGTAAATAGAGTGTATTAAATAGCACATCTGCTGGACGTTCTAGCATCTTGACAGTTTATGAATGCAGGAAACTATGGGGCATATTAGCAAGGGCAGTATCTCCGCTTTAGCAGTACTTTTTGCCGCTAAAGCAGCGATATTTCTATCGCCCTATCAGCAAGCTGTTGCTAACAGCAGTTAGTGACAGCATTCAGGCGTTAGGGACCGGCTTGGGGCCCGCTTCGCATGTCAGAGATATTTATCACTAATGACATGCAAAGTGGCCGTACCCAAACTGTTAGCGACTGAAAGCAGTCTCTAACACAGCTATCGCCTATTAGCAACGCAGGCGAAGCGATAGAAAAGTTGTGCTAAGTGTGATTATTGGTAGTAATTAACACCTGCTTGAAACCTTACTTACCTTTATTCCCCAATGGGAGGTGGATTATCAGGCTAAGTCCACCATGGCGGTAATGCGCGAATATTGCTGGATTTCCAGCGATATTCAGGCATTTCGCCGCTGTCGCTGGATATTTTAGCACAGTGGAGATAAACGTTGCTAATAGCATGTTTTCTCCGCTAAAATATCCAGCAATAAAAATAAACGCACTAAGCGCGTTTTGCGATAAATATCGCAACTTCTTGCTAATATACCCCTATGTATTGTAGTTTCCGGAGTGGATTTTTAACTGCCTGCACTGAGAGAGAGAGAGAGCTGTTGTTATTTGTCTCAATTATATTGTCAAACGGGGTCAGTCTGCTGCTCCATGTGTGCGGCTGTCTGTTTCCCAATTTCTGCACTCTGCAACTGCTCATACCTCACATTGGTTTCTGTCTTCTGCCTGGAGCTTTTGGTGCTGCGTGTTAAAATAAAATAGCATTAATAACACAAATGCAAATCGTAAAACCTTTTTCTGTGTGATGGCTGTTAGGGTCAATTTTGGAAAGTTGTGCCAACTCACCTGCTGCCTTCTATGCTGGTAGCACTGCCCCACTGTTCTCTCAAAAGGCAAAGACCCGTTGACGGGGCTTGTAGTCATGGTTGCAGTTCACTACTGCTGCAGGAGCACAACAGCCTGCGCCACCCATCTGAAGAGCTTAGGTCAGAGTGGTGAACCTGCTATCATTGCAAAAGACGTCTGCACAGTGAGTCCGAAAGATGCATGCAGCACTGAACAGGTAAGACTCGAGCACATGACAGAAAGGAGTCTACTACTGTTGCAACTTACAGGCATCACAGCTGAGGTCTGTGTTGTTCATGTTGGGGCCTAACATCCTTCTGTTGTGGGCCAGGTACCACGTGGGACAGAGAGACCTGGAGTACACACTGATGCTCTGCATCCTGACTTGACTGATTGATTGCCGGCAGCAAGGAGGATCCAGGGAGCCCAGTGTGGGTGAAGGTGTTGCAGGGATTCTGCACATACACAGAACTATGCACAGGAAAACTGGACCTCAGTATTTAGGGGTGTACCAACCTACCACATTAGTACCCAAAATCTTAAAACCGACTAGCTATAGTGTCTCATTCATTTGCCTCCAAATATCACGAAGCTACAAATAATTAGACCACCCAGAACACAACACTCTTGACTCTCTCAGGAATCGGGGGAGCAAGACACTCTTTCGCTCACTCGCTCGTACTTGTTCACAATAAGAAATGGCAGAGTCACTAAAATAGTTCAAAATGTTTATTTTAACTATTGTGCTCTACAATATAGTTTACGAGCCACTACCAGCAGCAAAAATGCATAAACTCAAAACAGTTAGCATTGTTACAATTCCATAGAGTGCAAAGGGGGAAGTCATTATATAAAGACTGTGGGAAAAGGACACGAAGACCTAACCATCCCCCCCTTGACTGGAAGAAGTTTATTTATATAAAAGAAGATCTCTCTGCTTTGACAGCAGACCCCATACCTTAAAGCTTGGATGTAACGTTTACATCATAGGAACAGCGGAGCTCTTCTCCATGGAAAGGCTTTCTCCAAGTGAGTGTTAAAACAACATGCATCCCGGTAATATCAAAGCACGAGTCTTCAGCATTGCAGCTGTGTTCAGCGTGTTATGTCTAGGTGCTAGGGCCTAACCAGAACAGAATAACAAGAGGCATTGTTTATCGACCTTGCACATCGTGTTCAGACTAAACTCCAGGAAAGGCAGAGAACGCTAAAAGCAGCCCGTTCTCATGTGAAGGCACAAACAGAGTCTTGTAAAAACAAAGTCATGTAGTAACTTGCGCAAAAGCAGCATCATGGCAGCAAAGCTCATGCTAACTTAGCAATGTCGACAATGTCCCTAAGGGCCATATAACACCCTCCCTTGGTATTTATTTATTTATTTATTAAACTTGTATTGCGCACAGCTACCCTCAATGGGTTTCCCGGCGCCAGGGATAGATGAAAGAAAGGAAACAGCAAAGCCCAATAGAACCAACAATGCAGAGGGATCAGTTAAACAGCAAAGTCTTCAGTTTTTTTCGGAAAGGGAGGAGATCAGTCTCAGCTTTCAGGGCCGGCGGAAGAGCATTCCACATCTTTGGACCGAGATAAGAGAACGAACGGCCGCCCATTTTGGCCAGTTTTATTCTAGGGACCAGGATATTGCCACTAGTGGAGGATCTTAAACTACGACCAGGCTTATAGACTTGAACCAGGTTCTGCAGATATTTAGGGGCAGAATCCTGCCGGATTTTAAAAAGAAGGCATAAGGTTTTAAATTTTACGCGGTTCGGGACTTTAAGCCAGTGAAGATCGCGCAGAGCCTGAGCTGCGGAAGATCTCCGGGGTACATTACACAGTAAGCGAGCTGAGGAGTTTTGCACCACCTGAAGCTTATTCATTGTGGCCTTATCGGCCCCGAGATAAAGCACATTCCCATAGTCAATGCGGGAGATCACAAGAGCCTGGACGACAGTTCTCCGAGTAGAGCAAGGCAACATCCATAGGATCTTCTGCAACCATCTCAGGGTGGAAAAACAGATTGCAGTGACCTTTGTTACCTGCTGTCTCATAGAGGGTGCACAGACATAATATCGACTCCAAAATATCGTTTGGACATAATATCGACTCCAAAATATCGTTTGGAGAAAATATCGACAGGACAGAATATAGACAGCCAAAATATCGTTTTTAAGGTAAGTGAAGTAATATCGTTTTTAAGGTAAGTGAAGTAATATCGTTATTATTTTTAGGGTTCAGGGTCAGTTTGGGGTTTTTGGGTAAAGGGGTATTTTTAGGGTTCAGGGTCAGTTTTGGGTTTTTGGGTAAAGGGGTATTTTTAGGGTTCAGGGTCAGTTTTCAGTTTTTGGGCAAAGGGGTATTTTTAGGGTTCAGGGTCAGTTTTCAGTTTTTGGGCAAAGGGGTATTTTTAGGGTTCAGGGTCAGTTTTCAGTTTTTGGGCAAAGGGGTATTTTTAGGGTTCAGGGTCAGTTTTCAGTTTTTGGGTAAAGGGGTATTTTTAGGGTTCAGGGAAAGTTTTCAATTTTTGGGTAAAGGGGTATTTTTAGGGTTCAGGGTCAGTTTTCAGTTTTTGGGTAAAGGGGTATTTTTAGGGTTCAGGGTCAGTTTTCAGTTTTTGGGTATTATTTTATTATATTTTATTACTATATATATATGTTTAATAAATATGAAATAAAAACATATTTATTTAACTTTCATTAATTATTTAATTATTATAAGTTAATTTAAGTAATTTTAAGTATATTTTAGTAATTAATTATTAATATTAATTTAATTTAACACTGTTTTTAGTAAATACGATATTTTTTACAACTATATTTTTGTAAACGATATTTTTAACTCGATATTTTTGTACTTACCTGTTTGTAGATAGAAACTCGATATTTTGACTGTCGATATTTTCTCAACGATATTTTTGATGGTCGATATTCTGTCCGTCGATATTCTTTCAGTGATCCCTCATAGAGAGCCTGTCGTCGATGAGGAAACCGAGGTTGCGGGCTACGGGGGCTGGATTCGGCAGAGGACCCATATCGGAGGGCCAATGTCGAGGGCCCCACAGATCTTTATTCTTGCCCAAGATGACGACCTCGGTCTTGTCACCGTTGAGCTTGAGCAGATGGTCGTGCATCCAAGCAGCAACGCGTGACAGGCCAGATTTCAAGGCAGAGACCTCATGGCCCTCACTGCTAGAAAGAGAGAACACAATCTGCGTATCATCAGCATACGAATAAATTGTCAGGCCGACGTCCTCAACGATGGTAGCAAGGGGTCTGATATAGATATTAAACGGCAAAGGGCTGAGAATCGACCCCTGGGGGACGCCGTGTGCCGATGCGTAGACAGCAGATTCAGCTTCTGTCGAAAACACCTGAAAGGTACGTCCACCTAAAAAGGAGGCAATCCAGGCCAGCGCAGATCCAGCAACACCAAGGGAGCGGAGAGAGTCAAGAAGAATAGAATGAGACACGGTATCGAATGCTGCACTCAAATCCAAAAGGATGAGTGCAAAGGTTTCCCCGCGATCGATGCCGTGCCGAAGCCTCTCCGTCACCCCGAGGAGTGCGGATTCAGTGGAATAATGAGCGCGGAACCGGGATTGGGACGGATGGAGATATCCCACGTTTTCGTTTTGGTAAGGTCATAGGACATAGACAAAGGACCAAAATAGAGGTCAAAAGTCAAGCACAGCTCAAAGGGTTTGTAAAAACCAAA